>NC_143398.1:40370394-40995394 GCF_052110815.1 Crocodylus siamensis
AAACTTTAGGTTGGACATAAGGAAAAACTTCTTTTCCATAAGGATAACTAGAATCTGGAACATACTCCTACCAGAGGTGGTGTAGTTGCCATCCTTGGAGGTGTCCAGGTGGAGGCTGCATAAGCACCTTGTTGAGCCCAGTAACCTTCTGCCCATGGGAGGGGACTGAACTTGATGATCTTGCAGGTCTCCTCCAGTCCTCTGATTCTATGACTCTATATACATCAGGCAGCCACACACAGTATACTTTCATGCCTCAGTATCTATGTGACAATTTAAGATTTTGCCATTCTTTTGCCTTTTAGACAAAAATAAAATATAACAATGAAAACTAGAATTTTTTTTTAAAAAATCATTGCACTCTGAGTGGTTTAGGAGACAATTCTCTTGAATTTGGGTAGGCAGTATGTATCAGGTAATTGGTTAAAATACAGACTTTATAATTTACACTGATATTTCACAAATATGAGAAATACAGATTGAAAATATTTTACTGTGTTGATGCTGCAATGTCATACCTGTCTGCCAATAAGACAGGTATGATTGTGACAACAGACAAGTCAAAAAGAAAATGAAATAATGTCTTCGATCTGGTAGCAGGCTGCCAAACTCATCTCACCCGGTGGGCTGGATGAGGGTAACTTGGCTGGTCTTAGACCTGGGTTGGGCCATTCCAGAGCCACTGTATAGCGCTGGTCTGGCACAGGTGCTGCGTGCAGCATATGGCCCTGTGTTGTGTGGGGTCTTGGAGCAGCTGCACCATGACAGGACCAGAGTCAGAGCCAGACTGGGAAGGATAACATCAGTGTGAAGGGAGCAGCAGTGAGCCAGAGGCACTTTCTCAGGGCTAGAAAAGACTCAAGACTTTGAGTGCACTCTGCATGGATTATGTTAAGTTTGGGTTCTTGAGGACTGATGAATGTAAGAGGGGTCCTGTGAGGCATGTGCACCCACAAAATAAAGGGTTGTGCTGAGTTTAACAACTGTAAATGACTTGAGCTGAGCTAAGTGATTCCCCAGCTTGCTGCAGTCAGGCATTTTGTATCAATTAACCAGGTTTTATACAAGTAAGAGGAGGATTCACTGAGGCCCAATGTATTTCAAAATGTATGACTTTGCTACACTTTTCATTTGGCACTCAAATTTTCAGGCTAAATATAAGAACATAAGGAGTGTCATGCTGGGTAAGGCCACAGGTCCATTTAGCCCAGGATCTTGTATCTCAGAGAGGTAGGGTGACAGCAACAGGAATTCTGAAAGGTTCCATTAATGTCAACTGTTTCACCAGACCCTCAGAAGAGAAGCAGTCAACAATTTAGTGAGTGGAGAGGTGGCAATCCACAAACTGTTCAAGCTGGAGTCTTTGATGTGTTTCAAGCAGATGGAGTGGAAATCCCAGCTCATCTAGTTGCATCTGCTGCACTTGTTGGACAGCCTGGGTTAAAAAATAAGAAATGCTGTCAATTGTGTTCACACAAAATGGACAGAAAAATGAAACCTCTGTACTAAAAGTGTCATATTTTGTGTCACCCAAACTCTCAAAAGTACTTTGAGAAATTTTCAGGGGCAATACACAAAATAAATACAAAAGTGTAAAGAGCATATAATGCAGCAATAGTAGAAAAAACATATTGTACATGCTTATACAAAACAAAAATAACAAAAAACTTTTCTAAAAAGTATGTATGTATTATTTAATTATTTCAGTAATAAAGGATGGTTTTGGAGTTCAGTTAAAAGCAGGGAGAACAAGCTAAAGGTTATCGGTGTACTTAACAATGTGACTACAGTCCTTCTGTAATATAAGGCCCTCTCAATAAACCCTTAATAATGCAACTATTTCCTATGTTCAATATAGTCTTTTCAATACAGTGAAGAGACCCAAAAGGAACCTAGAAGATATCTTATAGGAGGTCTATTCTGGGGACTTGTGTGTCAGATATAGGCTTGTATTATCCCTTATTCACATACTTTGACAGCTAGTCTTACAAGTAACATCAGAAAGTGCAGAAAATTATTACTGCAGGGCTAACCAACCTGTGGCATGCATGTCACAAGTGGCATGGGCAGCCTCCTGGTGAGGCACACAGAAGATCAAGGAGAGAACAGGCAGCAAAGTAATAGATAGGGCAGGAAGCAAAAGGTAGAGCAGGAGATCAGCAGGGGAAGGAGATCATAGTGTCACCTGGGGAGGTTGTGGGAATACATTTGTGGCACATTGACCAAAAAGGCTGGCCTCTATGGGCTTAATGGATATTGTCATGGTCCCCAGATAGGTCTTCCCTCTTGGGTCATTTCCAGGTGAGTATGGATGTGCAATATGTGGTGCAAGAGACCCATAGGTGGTGTGTCACATTCAGGCATTCCCCGTGCTGCCGCCTTGCAGTCCAGAGGGGAAGAGGGGGCTTGACCTTGGGAGGTCCCAGGGTCGAAAAAATCCATGCCAAAAAAGCGGGGTGACAGGGTAACTTGTCATGCATCAGAGCACACATGGCACAGGCATTCCTGGGGACAAGGAGCAGCAGCACAAGGTGTGCTGCTGCTCCTTGTCCCCAGTGAAACAAACATCCATGCTCATCTGGATTCACCCTCAGAGTCCTCTTCCATTCTTCAGTGGCAAGTCTTTTCAATTGCAGCAACTGGTGAGATGCAATTACTTTCTAAATCTATTTCTAGTTTCTACTTCTAGTCCCTCTCATTTGCCAATCATGTTATATAAGGTTATCTATACAGAGTTTGGTTCTGCTACTGATTACTTTTTATAACCCTAAAGACGGAACAAGTTTGTTGTGAACTGGAAACATATGCATCAAAACCAAATGGTATTAATTTAATAAGGTAACACAGAATTTAGGAAAATAGTTACATAAAGAAAGAAAAGAGTGAAAGACAAAAATGGGGTTCAATTTTTCCAACAATTATTTTTTCTACCCTCTCAGCATCATCAACATGTCACTTGATATGAAGATTACAGTCTTCCAGTAAATAGAGAAGTCATTGGGGATTCAGAAGATGACTGAGGAAGCTGATCCAAGATCCAAATGTTCAACTGTAGTCCTAGTGATGCCCAGTCATACTTCTTTTCTTTTGCCTCTCTAGTCTATCCACTTCCATAGTGAAATGAGTTTGTTCAAAATGGCTGATGCCTTGTCATATGTCATGGCGCCACTGGGGATGATTCAGGGCTTTAGTTTTCCAGATATTGATGTTAATATTGAATTTATTCAAAGTAGCCTTCAAGATGCCCCTGACTTTTTTTTGTCAACCTCTAGCACAGTAGCCAAGGGTGGGTTAGGAGTATAGCATTTGTTTTGGGAGTTGGTTGTCAGGTGTCTTATGCAATGGGGCTGGTGCCAAATAAAAATGGTTTCAATGCTAGTGGTGTTTACTTGAGAGACAATGATGGTGTTCATTTTTCTATCATTCAAATGGATACACCTGATGGTGAAGATACCACTGATAGTGTTTCCGATATGTCATCCAAGTTTTACACCAATGCAATTCTGTAGGGATGACAACAGCCTGGTAGATGATACATTTGGTTTGGGTCCAGATGTCATGAGTAGCAAGAGACAGTCTCAGAGATGCCCAAAGGCAGAACTGGCAGATTGTATCTGGTGTTGAATACTGTAGTTTATTTTTCCTTTTTGGGAAAGGTAGCTACCCAAAGGGAAACGCTCAACAACTTCCAAGGACTGCCATCTACAAGTAATATGTAGAGGAGCAGTTGGTTGGTTTGCAGTGGGTTGGTAAAATATCCTGGTTTTCCTGAAGTTGACAGTGAGTCCAAGCATTTTATACATTTGCACATAGAAGCAATCAAGGGTGACATGTAACTCTTCAATTGACTGGGGCCACCTGACACTGTTAGAGGACCGCAGATCAGTAATGGAGGTATTGGTTATCTTGGATTTCAAAAATAACTGGTTGATGTTAAAGAGATTCCTGGCCATGTGATACTGGATGTTTATTCCAGATGGAAGTCTATCAGCAATGAGATATAGAGTAGCTGTTATATAGATGAAAAATAGTATTGGTACAATCATGTATCCTTGCTTAACTTCAGGTCTAATAGTGAAGGAGTGAATTTCAGAGCTATCGCTCATTATGGTTGTTGCATGTCATTGTGAAAAAGTCTGATAATGGTAAAAAAAATTGCCGGGTATCCAAATCTCATCAGGACTTCCACAGGTCCCCTCTGTTGATTGAATCAAAGCCCATGTAAAGATCTCAGTGTTGCTTGCAGCACTTCTTCAGTCATCTAGCAACAAAGATCATACCTATGATCTCTGAGTAGTCTGAAACCCCACTGGAACTCAGGTAGAATCCCCTCAGTGAGGAAAATAATTTTATTGAGGAGAATGTGGGTGAGGATCTTCCCATCTTTGGACAGTAATGCAATACGATGATAATGACTGCAGTCTGATCTCTCTCCTTTCTTGAATACTGTAATGATTCTGGAATCTCAAGACTGGGAATCTGTTCATGTTTCCAGACATTCACAATAACAATGTGTAGTTGGTGAGAGAACATTTTTCTACCTTACTTACACATTTTAGTTGGTATTCCATGAACCTACACAGCCACATGTCTTGTTGTTCCTCATATGCTTAATGACTTTCAATGCTTCTGGATAATAAATTGAAGAACCTGCAAACTAATCCTTAATGGGTATTGCTGAATAGTTTAGATGGTATTGTCTGTGGCATCGGAATCTCAGTTCAATAGGTCTTGAAAGTACTACTTCTATTGTGTGTTGATGATGGAGTTGTCTTTAAAGGGTGTTGTTTCATTTTGAACCTCAGAGGGATCACTCCTTGTGTGCTTGGCCCATTGATAGCTTTGGTTGTTCTGAAGCAACTATGGCTGTCAGCAAACTTTTGAATCTCTTTTGCTTTTTCCTCCCATCATTTGTTCTTTCACTCTTTGTTCTTTAAACATTTTTTCTGGCTCTCATCTTTCATGTAGTGATAAGTGTATTGCTTCTGTTTGGAGTTAATGTCATTCTATCAAGCTTTGAAGGCTCTCCTTTTTTCTGTAAATGAGAACTTAAATTTCCCTATTACAGTAAACTCCCTGTTATCTGGCACAAGTGAGGAATGAGAGGTTCTGGTAAGCTAAAAGTACCAGTTACCTAAGACACAGGGTTTCCGGCCAGATGCAGGAATGGGGGGTGGGAGGGGAGAGGATGGTGGTGGCCTCATCGGGGTTGGTGGCTGGAGCCACTACTTGGAGGCACGGGGCTCCTGGCTCTGACCCTGGCCAGGGTAGGAGGGGCCATGGGAATCATTCCCAGGGCAGGCGGGTCCCTGCTGCACCTCGTTGGCTCCGGCTGCAGCCCTGCCCTGAGAGCTGGCAGCTGTAAGCCCCACCAAGAGGGCATGCAGGAGAGCCTGGCCTCACTCCCTGCGGCAGGTGCCACTCTGCATGGGCCCACAGAGCTGGAGCTACTACCTGGGGGGGGCAGGGCTCCTAGCTCTGACCCTGGGTGGAGTGGGAGGTGCTGGTGCTGGGGTCAGGTTCCCCCTCCCACATCCAGCTGCGCACCACTCCCCCTTCCCCTCAAATGCCAGGGCAGCCCAGCCACAGGCTGCTGCAGCGGTGGTGAGGGATGCGCACACAGCCAAGGAAAAAAGTGGCACAGCAGGCAGGAAAGCAGAAGGGTACAGTGCCATATGTGTCCCGCCACTGAAATTCCAGTTAATGGAATATTCCAGTTGGTAAAATCCCAGATAACAGGGATTTTCCTGTATTCTCACTGAACCAGTCCTGGTGTTTCTCTGTGGAAGCCTAGACATTCTTCACATACCTTATGCATGACTTTCTTGACACTCTCACAATGATGTGTTGTGTTGATGTCATGAGCTGGCTTAGAGTTGTTCACTGAGGCACTGCTGGAAATGACAACTTTTATCAGGGCCTTTCAAGCACTTGATGTTGAACCTTTCTAAATTTCTTCTTCCGTTTACATCATTTGGGGTGATATGAATGGATATGGTGGAATGTATCAAATTATAATCTGTGCAGCAGTCATGTCTACTGTCACAGCTCCTGTGATATGGAGATCAATCACATGTTAGTGTTTTGAGTGGAGGTGCATCTGTGGTGTTCTCTGTTTTTGGTTTTGCTGAATAAGGACTCTGTGATGATGATATCATGGTCTGAACACTTGCTCAGGAGAGGAATTCCATTTGACTTGACTTTTGTCAATCCTTCCTCTCCAAGTGTTCCTTTCAGAGTTTCTGATCACTCTAGCACAAACTACTAACAAAATCGATCTTATCTTCTTTGGGGATGATAATAGGATGTGGTCAAATTTAGAAAAAAAGTTCTTCTGTTTTATCATACGCATCAAGGGTTGGGGTCTACACACTGATGCTGGTGGCATGTTACTGATGTCAGCTGAACATTCCAACTTCAGTTTATCTTGGTCTTGATAGCAAAACCAAAAATGTACATGTCAGTCTTTTTCTGGCTATTCTTTGCCCCTTCCTCCCCTTGTGGTCTCACTAAGTGCAACAATATCAAAACCAAATCATGCAAGTTCTCTGGCCATGAGTGATGTACTTCACTCTGCTCATTTACTGTTGAGGCTGTCTATCAGGGTGAGGATGTTCCAGACTGCAAATTTCATAACTTGAATTTGACCAAAGATAGAGTGATCTCATTGGATGCTGTTTTCCAATCAGTTGAAATGAGTATATGGTAGACACTTTTTCTAGCCGCCCTCCCTCCATATGAGAAGAGTAGATCATGAAGAGGCTTGCTCAGTCACGACTGCAGCTGCTGAATGGCACATCTGAGTTCCAAGTGAAAAACAACCATCATACAATCATTGCCTCCATCCAGGTGCATAACTAGGGACTTCTGGTAAACACTAGGACTTGCTGTTGAAGGAAGACAGTTGTTCATGTCTTCTCTGAACCTGAGGATACCACTGCACATCAGGATCCACACAATACCTCACAGGAAGGAAACCTTAATCTGATGGTTAAGATACAAAACCTAGATGAGCAGAAGTTTCTGTTCTACTTTATTTGCCTTGACAACCTTTGTGAAGTATTCTTTCTTCATGTGCTTGCTCTACTGTTGAGGATTTTTATTTTTGGATCACTACTGTCTTTACCAAAATCCAAGACAGCTTTAACCTTCATATGTTCCCGTGGGGTAACTTCCTACCTCAGATGTATATTTTGTGCAGTATCTTAAAGTTAATTAATTCTAAAAAAATAATCTTTTAAGTCACTGGCACCACAGTGCACAATATCCCCAAAGAACAGCCAGCTTACATGAATGGTTTGCTCCCTGTGGATGAAACACTGCCCAGGATAACATGTTACTCCAGGCATGACTGTTTTTCCATATGGGGTAACAACTTACCCCACGCCCATGTTAACACATTGGGGTAACTTCTTACCCCAATGCAATTTCTGTATAAATGACAGGCCTAGACCTGTTTGGCCACTTTGGGTGAATGAATCTGAAAAGTCAGCATTCTTTCACACCTCATTCATGTCCACTTCAGGTATCCATGGTAACTAATGGATGGCCACCCTACACTCTGATTTTGCTTTTGATGCGGGAGTCACCCTAGTTTCCTATGTACCCAAGAAGTCCAAAGTTGTGCTGTTGCTGTCAAGCATGCACCATGACCTGTCAGTTGGTGGAGAGCAAAGAAAGCTGGACATCATTCATGACTACAACCAAAACAAGGGCGGGGCGGATAACCTTGACTCCGCTAGTCTATATGACCACCTGAAATAGAAAATCAAAAGGTGGCCAATGTCACTATTTTTCAATACACTTGATGTGGCTGCCATTGCCAGCCTCATCATTTGCAAGCATGAAGGGATGTTGTGCTTTTTGTCTAAAGACAGATGACTGCAAAACCTGGAAACAATTCAAAGATTGTAAATGCTTTGCTTGTGTGCACCACCATATATCACTGATGCTTTGTGAGAAATGCAATATTCAGTTAAAAAACTTAGGAAATGTTTTTGGAAGTAATTGTTATTTTGAAAACAGTGTGAACTGCAGACTTAGCTAATTGTTCAATCATGTTTTGAAATTCTAAAAGTTTAAATTTTGTTCATAGTCCTAGTTAAATAATATTTTGGGTTCAAATCATCATAAATACTCTTTCAAACAATCTGTATGTTTCATAAATAGTTTTTGGTACATTTATATTGTTGTCACTGATTCAATTTTGTTCATGTGGATGGGATAACAGGTTTCCCCATGAGATCAGCAATGGTTATGGTTTCATGAGAAAGGATGAGGGTTAAATTTAAGATAACTCCCCCCAATAATTTCCCATATATGGAAAATTTATAGATATGTTATAATTTTCCATGTGTGTACTCAAATTATTGGAAAGTTGTCTTAAATTCATCTCCCCTACTATTGAAGCAGGGATAGCAGCAACAGGATGGCATACCCCCTGACTCCCCATTTGGCCTCCCGTAGCCTGCCCCCTATGGAACCCAGGCCTCTGACTCTTGTTCTTCACAGCTTTTGTCCCATCCTACAGCCTCTCCCCCATTGCTGCTCCCCACAACCTCTGCCTCCCTGAAGCCTCTACCTGCTCCCTCCCTACTTACTGGAAGGCATGGCTCCAGATTCTTTCACTCCTGGAAATGAAGGAATCTCTGGCCCTTGCCTAGTCAAGCAGCAGTGGTGGCAGCAGCTCGGGCCCTGTGATGCTTCTATGTGTCTGGGCAAGGGCCACAACTTCCATGGGCTCCGTGCCCTGGGAAGGAATGGACCTGGAGCCATACCCGATACTTAATGGCAGGGAAGGGAAGGGAGCAGAACCTTTATGGGGCAGGTAGAGTGGGCAGGAAGATTTCGGCATGGGACCAAGTTCAGAACCACAGCAGCTTCTTCTCCTTTTCCCCTCTCCACCTCAGTTAAAGAAAAGGGACTTTTTCCCCTCCATGTTGAATGGGTGGTGGGAGGGGGGAACCTTATCTTGATTCAAGTAAATATGGTATTAGTCTATAAACCTTGCTCTTGACCTTGCTACCAGTATAAAACTCCAGGTGACATTGCTCTCAAAGTCATTGGCAGTACACAATCCTCTCCACTATGCCAAGGTTACAATCCTTGAAAGATACAACCTACAAGATAACCTACAAGTATTTTGCCTTACCTAAACTTAATCTTTCTACCTTAAGTGATTCTAGTTCAGTTTATTTCAGACTAGAACTACTGAGACATATTCCAATGGAAAATTGGAAAATGCTGGGACATTCAATGCCTGAAGGGTTAGCTGTTCTGAAAACAAAACACGAAAATCAGGAGGTTCAGAAACAAAATGGCAGGTCCAAGCCTGGGCTACTGATGTTTAAGTTGCTTATTTCCAGAGCTTGAACTCCAGCAAACCAGGGCTCCCCTGTTTATTGGGTGTGGGGTAGCTCTGCTTTCTGGAGCAACTTTGCCCTAAGGACTTCCCTAGTACTGAGGACCTTAGACTTTTCACAAGGCATATTTTCAGGGCTGCCAGTGCTTTGGTGGCAAGATTTTCTGGGACCCCAGATCCTGAACCAGGTGGATGACCAGATTCCAACAGACTTTTTATTTACCTATTTTATGGACATAGTCCAAGTCTCCACATTTTTAGAGTGCATGAAAATAGATAGTCCTGTTTCTGGGACATGACAGGGGTTACAATCAAAGAAGACAAGGGGGAAAAGTGAAGTATTAGGAACCCCATTATAAAGATAGAGAATTTAAAAACAGAATGAATATAACTCAGTTTCAAACTGGTTCTTTAGGCTTATACGTTTAGGCTTGTATTACCTAAGTATTAAGCTTCTTGCTGTATAAGGCAATCCAGTTGGATCAGTGTGGGTATTTAGGATCCTTATATGGTCAATGGTAAAAATTCAGATACCTACTGTGTTCTCTACATGGTGAATTTACTGTGCTCAGCAATGATACTCTCAAGTTGACTCTATTACTCCGTGTAATTGGCCTCCTGAAATAGAAGCAATATAACTGTGTTCACAGTATGCCATAGGTAGGTTGCCTAGCATGGGTCCAGGCTAACTGTCACAATCAGTCAACAGTGGTAATTAACTTACCTAAAACACCACACAAATGCAGCAACACTGCTTCTGGTTTAGGAAGTAACTTGCATAGAGCAACTTGAGGGCACTATCATTGGGCATAAATTGACCATTTAGATGTGGCATAAGATAAATTTGGGTTTAAGTGTTCTATATAGAGTACAGGTAGCAGAAATTCTGTTCTGGTAGAATTATTTCTATTTTTTAACCAGTAACTGTCTAGAGTAAAATTCATTAACAGTCTAGGAACCAGGGATGTAAAAGCAGGATATCTTTTTCCCAAGGAGTACAAAAACTAGACCTCAAAAAAATGGCAGCGAGGGTGCTTTAACTAAAGCTTGTTCAATGAGCTTTAGTTAAAGTGCCCATGCCACCATTTTTCAGTGCAGGCATGCTCTGGCTGCTTTAATTAGAGTGGCTCTCAGACCTGCTCTAATAAAAATGCCCCTTGCCCCCCACTCCTGGAGCATGTCTATAAATGCCATATGTGTCTAAGGAAGCAATTCCTATCCTGGCTTATGTAATTTGCCCACAAAGTCTGGCAGAGCTGGAAGTGGAACCATATTTATGTCCCATACCAGTGCCCTTCACCACAATCCAGCTTTCTTTCCTATTTTCTTTAAAATCCATTCTTGCACACTCAACTGAATGCAAGAATAAAATAGAATGGAAAGTTGGCATTCAGGTCAAATTCTGGTATCTGAATCCATGCTTCATATAGCTACATAAAAAAACCCAAGGAATTCTCTTAGTAATGGCATAAGAGTTAAATGACGGATAATCTGCCAAATCTTTTTCCTCTTCTCATTGTTTACTCAGTCCTTTTCTTGTTTTTTTTCTCCCCTACATTTTTTAGCATATACTTTGGTATCTAATTTATTGGGTTACAGGGCCATTTCCCTAAATGGGATCATTTTGTTTGACTCTGATGAAACACTTACTAAGCTTGACATGCCTGAAGCCCTAAGAGCATAGTTATTAGCATTTGGCAACTTGCTTCATTGAAATATACACACCTTCATTGCATGGCTGAGGCACTACATCTTAGACATGAATGAGGAAAAAACTCAAACTCAGAAGTAGGTTATAAAATGGAAAGGAAGGGGAGAAACACAGACATAAAATCAAATCAGTTTACAGTTCATGCCCAGAAAGTCTTTCCTTTGCACAGCATTGATCCCAGTAATTCACATGCCATTTTAACCTTGCCACTTAGTTTGTGCAGGACTTCAGTTACAGAAAAACAACAAAGCTGGGCATGCAGCTTCTAGCCATTTGTGCTGAAGGATATAATATTTTTATATAAAATACTTTTTGCTTTGGTCTTTTCATAGTAGTTTTGGAAATTGTAACTGTTTTGAAAAGTGATGCATTATCTATTACTGGGTTTGGCACACTCTATACAGCCTATATATCTAGAAGAAAGAAAGAGAAGGGAAGATAGGGAGAGCACTGCATGAACCAGTGTTCTGTAAACTGAGTGTCATGTCCCTGGAATAAATCGCATGTCAAAAACTGCCCTGAACAAACTGAATTTCTTGATTATAGTGGCTTAAGGAGTGTGTAAAAATAACTGAAATATTTTTATAGGCAGCATGTAAATAATAGTTTTATTTATTGAAAAACAACATTTTTGGGAATAGAAAATGTAATTAAAACACAGAAAAATAACAGAAAATAAGAATATGTCATAGATTTAAAACCATAAAATAATTATAAGTTAAGGGTGTCACAGTACCCTTACCTTGTCCCTCCTGTGTTTATATATAGGGATTAAAGAACACTGACCATATAAATGCAGTGTCTACTAAATGAAATGGAACATTTAGTATTTGATGTAAACCAATTTGATGTAAACCAATGCTGGCACAGTCATGAGTGCGCCAACCCCTTTAAACTAAAAATGGCTGTGCCATTTGCATGCGGCTAGTGCTAAATCCCTACTGTGGTGAAAGAAAGATCCAAAAGAATATTTTACCTAGATAAATAATGCATTTCTCCCATTCATAAGTACCCCCACCCCGTTAAACCCAAGCAAATCTAGTTGCTTGCAACTGTGTTCCCAAACAATTGCAATAGGTAGTACTATTTTCCTGGCATTTAACAAAGGCATTATGCCAGTCTCTTGATTCTGGAAGCAAGAAATTTATGAGGAGGAGTTGTGTCATGGTGCTAGCTGGGAGAAAATATAAGAGACATCAGTATTTGCCGTAACAGCAAAGGAAACACAATGCAAAAGTCTTTGACCCAAAAGAAACCAAGAATGAAGGCCTACTTTTGAAGCCTACTGTAGCAGAGAGAGCATGGGAATGTAAAACAACCAACTGAATTGCCAGAGGAGATGAAAAGGAATTATAGAACATCTTGTGGATGAAAGGCATCATAAAGCCATGTAAATTTGCTTGGGGAGAAAAGGCAAAAGAGAGAAATTAGACTTTGTGGGGGGAGGGGAGGACAAAAAAGATGGCAAACCAACACAGAATGTCATTATCTCATTTTAAGAATATTTTGAAATACCAGACACAACTCCTTGAATATTAGGAGGCTGTAAGTACTATGCTTTATCTAGAATTCTAAACACTTGTCTATACTGCATCCCCAGCAGGTCTGGGAAGGATGTCTTTCAGCATGCCCCACCTATCTACTCTCACTCCCACACACTAAACCCAGCGATTCAGTGAAACTATTTGGCATTGTTCCTCTATGGTTTCACATAATGCTTCAGTCTCCAACCTGCTTGGTTTTTTGGGTTGTATGCAACTCATCTGGTCACAGGGTCATTTCCCAAGGCCAGTTACATGGGTAACTGTTGGTATGCCACCATCACATTCCAGGTTTGCTCCTGGGGCATGCTAGGGATGCAGTGTAGACATATATAAAAATCGAATAGCCCATTCTGATCCATTTAGCCATTGTTAGGAATTTTTCAGTAGCAATTCTAATGCCTTGAAACCGAAACTTTTCACAAAGGTGTATAAGTTTGACGAGAAAGGTTTTTCAGGTCCAAGATGGAATCTTTAACCAGGCACAGTACAGAGCTGACTGTGATCCTACATGTCACATAACAGCCCAACACATCAGTCTAATATATATTAGACTGATACACACACACAGACACACACAGACACACACACACACTTCCACTATTTAGTGAATTGGAAGGCCTAGGGTGGTTCATCAGCATATTTGGTCAAAACAACTTCAGTGGAAGTCGAGAGCATAGAGAGGATTGAGTGGTAAGGACAAGTGACAATAGAACAAAGGACAGAAATGAAGTGTCACTCAGTATTCCATCTTTCAGAAGGAGAAACATAGAAAGTGAGGCCTAGCAGGAAAGGTAGCAGGACTCTGCTCCCCTCTTTGTAGCTAATGGATTCTGGTTAATGCAGAACACTGTCTTGTTCCTGCTCTCAAAGTGCCTCCAACATGTTCTGTAGCCACAGTGAAGGTTTGCATACTCAAGCCTACATTGTACACACATATATATACATATATATAATGAGCCAGTCTTGCACCTGCTGCAGCTGTTTTATACTGCAACAGCCTTTAGAAAATGTTCCCAGTGCAAGAACACCATAGGGCCAATGTAGGCTTGAATATGCAAACCTTCAGTGTGGCTACAGAACATGTTGGAGCAGGAACAAGAGAGTGTTCTGTATTAACCAGAATCCATGAGATACAAAGAGGGAGCAAAGTCCTGCTACTTTTCCTGCTAGGCCTCACTTTCTATGTTTCTCCTTCTGAAAAAGTACTGAGTGACACTTTATCTCTGTCCTCTGTTCTATTGTCACTTGTCCTCACCATTCAATCTTCTCTATGCTTTCCACATGTTCTTGACTTCCACTGAAGTTGTTTGACCAAATATGCTGAACCTCCCTAGCCCTTCCAATTCACTAAGTAGTGGAAGTGTTAGTTAGACTGAGACAGTCTAGAGACTCAATAAAGAAGCAAAGTACAGTATTATCTCCTCAATTTGCAATGCTAAAGAAAAAGAACTCCTTGTGTCCTCTTCCAGTTAGCTGCAGTAGGAGGCCTTCATATTCTACTGTTTCTATCACTTTTACTTTCAAAGATGTTTCTACTGTGGGTCCAGCAGAACAAGGTAACTGGACATGGAAGTTAAAATGTTGGGATATATTATAGGATAACTAGCTGGTCCTGAGCTAGTCCATGATAGTGATCCATAAACTTTACCCAGTTGAGCCAAATATAATAGCTTCCTGGCTGTATAGGCTGGAGAACTCAAGATGCTAGCCACATCATCCACTTGGTCTGCTACTGGCATATTAGATTTAGGCAAGTCACTTGACAAAATGTATTATGGCCCCTGGATATGAGAAATGTTCTTGTGTATAGAGCCTTCTTATTATCAATTTAAAATAACATTTTTTCTCAATATTTATAAATGCAGCAGATTGTTAAAGTAGGCACCAGCCTCCTTCAGATATACTTGCCAGCTGACTGGCTGAGTATATAAACAGTCTAGTCTAGTAATTACTCTCAGCTTTGTCACAGCATGAAGTCTCCCAGTAAACATCCACCTCACCTCTAACCAGCCTGCTCCCTAAACTTAGTTAGAGTCACCTGGAGTCTGAGACTTCAGGCACTAATAGGAGTGAAGGACTATAGGTTAACCAAGTTCCTTACTACTGCATGCAACCAGATAGTCACCCAGGCTTCTTTTATTCACCTTGACAAGTCTAATCCATCTAGATAACTTAGAATTTAAAATGATCCAATCAATATCATACCTGTTGTATTTCACCCAGGTTTGCAATCTATGTTGCAAAAAAGAATTAACTGAAGAGTCAAATTCCCTGGTAGTATAAGATAGCGCAACGTCATTAACTTCAGTTTGACTACACCAATTCATAAGAGCAGATAATCTGACCCAAGCACTTGACTGATCTGTAATTATATTTTAATCTCTGTAATATTTTAATTAGGTAACACAGTAAGTGAAACCATGCAAGGGAAGAGCATTTTGTTTTGTCAGTAACAATAGATTGGATTTTCTTTTGCCTTCCACATTAAGAAACATTTTTGGTTTTGATGAAGTTGATTCTCTTGACTACTTTATCTAACATCTTTGAAGATTAATTATCATGGGCTAAAAGAAGATGGCTGTTTATATTTCCTAACATTTGGTTTGAGGATTTCAGAAGTAGAGGAAGACTGTTGCTTGTTAGGGCTAAAAAGGGAACTATGGAGGAGCCACCCAAAGATACGGACAGTTTAGGATCACACTGGCTTTCCTGTCTGTGGCCACCTGCTGCCTCAGGAAAAAAAGAAAAGCTTTACCATGTTTGTGTAAGAAAAAACACATATATAATAACTATGTCAGTGTAGCATCAAGACAGCAAATTTTAGACACACAGTGATTTTTTAAAAGGTCTGGACATTTCTTTTGGTAGGTTGTCCAACTGCTACCTGGCTCTAAGGCATTCAGAAGGATGCATCATTTCTGTACTTCTTTCTTAGCACAGTAGTCAGAAATCCTAGTGCAGGAACAAGTGGAAGTCCCACCTTTTTAACAAAAGGTTACATTTAATTTAAAAGCTTACCCACAACTGCAATAGCCTATGGACTGCTTATTTCAGTTCTATCAAGTGATGAAGATTTCTCTTTTATGTTCCCATTTCCAGCATAATTTGAAGATTACCAAAACATGGTTTAACAGATTAAACCTTTATTTGTGCAAAAATTACACCCTGGCTCATAGCATGCATACTAAGTTCTTGCCTACCTCACTCTGAAATGGCCCAAATGTTATTAACTCTTTAATACCAGCATTTACAATGGAGAAAACAAGCAACTTTCAATTCCTTGGTTTTGGCATTTACATTACTGGCAATGAACATATGGCTCGGAAGCTATGGTTCCCAGATCAGAATTAACTATAGTGTCACTTCTTCTTATACCTAACATTATCAGTGTTCTGTGCTTGTGCCTGATTTTCAGAAGTTTCTTGTATCCAGAACTCTTAAGTCAATGAAAACTGTGAGTACTCAACATATCTGAACACTTTTCCCCCTAATAACTCCTGAATGACTGAATATGGTGATACTGATGTTATTGTGCAATACTTAGAAAATTATTTGCTGGTTTTAAGTTAACAAAATTGCACTTTATTATTAAATTGCCATTCTGCTCATTACGTAAATACTTCAGATAGGCTTTTGGTATGGCATATGAATCTCTAATGTGTTATTTGTGTTCTCAGAGGAGAACTCTGCCAGTTTATGCACCTAAATTCAAAATCTGTGACAGTAATGGTGCACTCTTGTGTTTATCTTATGGTCATATATGATATATTTTCCCAAATGCATAATCATTTTCACATATTTTATTCCCTTCCCTCAAGCTGCCAGGTTTCCCAAACCCTGTAGTGCTAGTAATATAAGTCTGTCATTTAACTCTTGTTCTGTGTAGTACAGTGTTATTTCTTTAAATAGTTCTCATTGATTATGTATGATGTCCCCTTTATTCTGTACTCTTAGTGCACACTGAAGCAGTTCTTTGCTATCATAGTGGCTACCTTTAGCATACACATGATCACATTTGGAACTGGAAATGTAAGCCTATATCTCCCCATGCTCACTGAGTGAACTTTATCCTTTAATTTTGCTCACCTTACTTTAACAGATCTGGAAAATAAAGCAAAGAAGCTTTGGAGCAGATCCTAAATTGTTATGAATTTTCATAGCTGCATTGAATTGGAATGGCATATTTCTGCTTCTCATGTTTAAGGTCTTTATAAAGTCTCCACTCAAACCAATTTCTCCTTCCACAGAAAATGTTTTGCCGCTCTACTTGTACTCCATCTCATCTTGTTTGAATTAATAAATTTGTTTACATTTATACCAAAGCCTTTGATCATTATTTTCAACTTACTAACACACTTATCAAAGTGACATACATTATTCAACCCCTCTCTCTTCCCCTCAGTGATGTACTGTGTGATTATGACAAGTCAGATCACACCAGTCTGTACTGTCTATAAACTGTTGTCTGAATGGAAAAGGTATTGCTAAAAGAAGGGCTCAATCTGTAACAATCACATCCTTATGTGGCATCTAAGAAGGTAATCCGCATCTACTTTGAATGATGACTTGTGCTTTCTTTATCTCTCTTTAAAAAAGTCCTATTTTATTCCATGTTCAGTTCTATCTACAGTAACCACCATAACTCAAACTCACAGTTTTTTGTAGTTAAAGTGTCATAATCCCTCCCATTAAAGCTTCTTCCTGATGCAAAAAGTGCTGCTCTTGTCAAGGCAAACATGGTGTTTTAGAAAGTATAGTAGTTTGAGGCAACACTATACATGACAAACAGGTAATTTTGCTTTCTGTGTTCACATGTCATCCTTCAGGTTATTTCTTGGTATACAATTTTTCTTTTAGGTCTTGACTAGTAGTAAATCTGTTAACCACAGACATTTTAGTGCAGTTGTGTCCACCTATATGTATGTCATATTAAATCTTTCTTTTTGCTATTGGTCTAATTTTCAACAAGCAGCTTGCAGTGTGGGCACAAATGCTAACTGCTAAGGACCCAATTTTACTTTTGCAAAAAATGGAATGCAAGCTGAGAGCTTTTTAAAAACCAGTTCCTATATTTATATTTGTGAATATTGATGCACTTTTCTGAGAAAGTTAAATGCTAGATATGAGACTGGCACATCAGTGATCAGATGAAGAGGTATATACCCTGGGAGACAGAAGGGAAATTGTGAGAGAGGGCTTCACTTCAGAGTTTGAGAAAATGCTGAATCTGTGTTTCTAAAGATAGAATTGAGTGGGTGCATCTACATGCATGCTTAACTGTGCAGTAGACTAATTTGCTGTGGTTTAAAGCATCACAGTCTACATTAGAGATGCTATTAGACCACAGCACACTAATTTTCATTGCTGTAAGACAGTAATGTTGAGGACAGTACTATCTTATGGTTAACTGTGCCTAAACAACATGAAAAAACTGACCTGGACATAAATTGCACCTAGTCAGCCCAGGAAGCAAGGAGACAGACCTCTGCCTACTTACTGCCTAGCCACATGGCTCCGCTCTTTGGATATTTGTTCCTCAGCCAGCCCCTCTGCTGCGTGATGCCTCAGCCCAGAGCCCAGGAGTGCTCTGCCTTGGCTCCAACTGCTGAGGTCCTGGGGTCAGCAGTGTAGATGCTGTGCCCAGGAGCCATTAACTCTGGCACAAACTGCATCTGAGTTTATTGCTCTGCATTAATAGAATGTATAGATGCACCCAGTGGGTGTATCTACACAAGATGCTATGGTGCAGTAGCAATGAGCTCATTGCACGAACCGCGATGGTGACGCTACTGTGCAGTAGTGTCTAAAAATAACTGTGCAGCAATGGGACTATGCAGTAATGCTAATTACTGTACAGTCGTTCAGTACTTGGTTTAGCAAGTACTACATGAATGTGCAGATGTCACTCGTGTAGATGCGGCCAGCTTGAGGAAATATTACTGCCTAGACCCATTTGGAAATAGGAATCCTTCTTGTAAAACACAGAATGAAAAAAAGAGATGATGATAAAGAAGTGAAATGTGAATTGTTCTCTCTCCCCCTCCCCTTCTACCCTCTTTATCTTATGAAATGTGGAAATAAAAGATGAGAGGGAAATGAGAAACGGAAGCTTTCCAACGTCTTATTTTTTGTTGTCAATATATTCTGTTTCTTCTGTCTCTATGCCTATTTTAACACCACAATTATAGCTACATTAATGGAGCTTTTTTGGGACACCCTAAACTGACCATGGATTCTTGCATAATGTTCAAGAATGAACTAGGGCAGGACTGTCCAACTGGCAGCCTGCGGGCTGCATGAGACCTGCAAGAGTATTCCCCGGAGCTCCCCTGGGCTCTCCTCCCCTCATTGCTCCAGCTGCTGCTGCAGCCAGGGTCTCCAGGCTCCCACTCACTTTCAACTTCTGCTGCCTCCCAGAAGGAGAGACAGGGCATGGTGGTGCAGCTCAGCACAGCCTGTAGTGCCAGGGAAGCCTGTGGCACATTTCACCAAGTGAGGCCACAGCCAAGTAGGTGAGGGGGTGGCCTGCCCAGCTGAGTACTGCAGATATGGGGTGGGGTGGGGAGGGCTGTGTGCCCGCATGGTACTAGGGGAGCTTGCAGGTGGAGATGTGGAGTGGGTGAAGGGGAGGCATGGCCCCTGCTGGTGTGGCCCCCAAGCTGCTAAGAAGCTGAACAGTCCTGAGCTAGGGAAAATAAAGATTCCAATGGGACATAAATAATTGCAAGTTGTCATTCACTTCAGATGTGGGGGTGTAAAAATCACCATGGTTAACTATTTTATTCCAACCTGTTTAGCATAAAGGGAATATTATTCTTACAAGAGCTGAGTTTATTGAATGGAATTAATCCCTAAGGAAAACTGCAGGTGGGAATTTTTTAAAAATGGGTTTGCAACTACTGAGTTTTGAGTATTCACTCTGGGGAAATTGCTGCATGGACTTAATTTACTTTGCTTTTACTAAAAAAAGAAAAAAAAGTCAGGGGTCACCTTGTATTTTCTTACTGTGGTGACAAAGTCCTCGTTATCTCCTTTGACATATTTACATGCTGCAAGAATCTGCTTATGGCCATTTCTTCTACACACTGCATAGGGTTTAATTTATTCTGGGTAATCTATAAGTGAATCCACCTAGCAGGGATACTAAAATGGACAACCACTATTGTTCTCTTACAGCACAAATTGAGACATTTTTTATATTAAACCATTTTGAAAATAAACAAGTTGAAGATGAGAAAATGATATAGCAGCACCAAAGAATATGGCAATTAAATCAAATATTATTTCTACCTTCTAGTATGTCTTTATATTTAAAAGGTTTGTCTCCTATATAGGTTGTAGTACACTGAAATCAGATGTACTAAAAGAAACATTTTTGTACTTATATAGCTACATCTGCAATAGGGGGTTAAACTGGTTTAATATAGCTATTTCTAAACCATTATAGATATAACAGCAGAAAAACAGCTGTAACTAACAAGACATTTAAAAGCTATTGTTCAGTTTACTCTGCTTGTATATCATATTGCTTTCTTTAACACCTTGCCTGTCTTGCCTATTGTCCACCATTGTGCTTGTACTGAACAGTACTTTTCACGATAGGCAAGTATCCTCAGTTAGAACTAGGTATTACCATAGTATAAATAATACCAAGTGAAATTTCACATCCCTTATCCAAAGCTCAAGTAATAAGATTTGACACGGAGACCTCCGGAGGGTGAGGGGATTTAATTCACACCATAAACTGCAGCTCCTCAGCAGCCATTATTATAGGCTGGAAGAGCAGCTGATGATCCTCTATGTTCAGTAAATGTGTTTTTTCAGCTAATGTATCCAGAGTGACCATCTATTTGCCATCAGTGGGTGAATTTTACAGAACAAGTGCAAAGGGACCTACTCAGGCCCTTTATAACTCTGTTTGCTTGACCCACATTGTGCGGAGGTGCAGAATATTCTTTAAGTGGTATGGATTAGAGGCATAAAATACCTTTATATAAAGAGAAATTGGAAAAAATTGTGACTATTTAGTTTAAGGAGAAGATGAATGGGTAGGACATGACAGAGAGATTAGAAGAATGACTGGTGCAGAGAAGGTTAGAAGGGTACTCAGTTTTTAAACTATTATAAGAAAAATTGAAGATTGAAACTAAAAGGCAATATACTTAGAACTTATACAAACAGTGCTTTTACACAAAATAAATAACCTGTGGAACTCATTGCTGTGTTATGTGACTAAGTCTAGAAGTTTTAACAAGTTTAATATTATTAAAAATTAATAGAGATAATAAAATGATACCTTTGAACTGACTTCAAGTGTATATAAATCCTTTTACTTTAATATACAGGCCAACCACTTACTGCTTGGATTTTAATATTTTTTCCCCATGTGTTGATTATTCAGGATATCTGCCTACATACAGCCTGAACTCTCCTAAGTGAACTTTCTTCTCAATTCACTGGTCCTTATGCTTTTCTACCCTACAAATGCATCTAGGGTCCTTTGTGATTACTAAGATTTTGGAGTAGATTACAGATCATAAGATTATATATTAAAACCTCAGTAGAAACAATTGCCCATTTTGAAGAACATAATGGAGGAAATATTGCTTGTGGAGGAAAATAAATTGTTTTGATGACTTAACAGATTCTTCCCTTTTTCTATAGTCTGTGATATTCCAGGAGATAATTCCCTCTAGAAACTATTTCCTTGTTGAAAGGAAATGTTAGTAGTACATTGATCTATATTTAACAAGGTCATTTCTGTATATTTCTCTATGTACTTACTGTTTGCACAGGTAAAAGTTAGAGCTAGCAGGGCAAGGATTTGCTACAATGCCTATTCTAAAACCACTGCCCAACACTTCCAATCCTAAAATCTTGTTTTCATAGCTCAATATTTGGCCAAATCTTATTGTCTGGGCTAAAAATTCACATGCCAGGTAGCTGTCTATCTTAATTCTTTTGGAATAGTTTAGCCAAAATGGTCCAGGAGAAATACATTGCCCATGTTAAGAAATTATGGTGACAGTCAGATACAAAGTTGAAGACTTTAATGACCCCTGCTTGATGGAAGGGCTTGAAATCTAAACAGAGCCATGGGTTTTGAGATGTGCCTGTTACCATATCCATGAAAATATGACAACATGGGGCCCAATTAGAAACTGTTGTAAAAATTTCAGTATACACAAGCTCAGTAGGGCCTTTTTTCAAATTCGCCTCTGAACCTCCTGAAGATTTCATTCTCAGTAAGTACTCTCTCCATCCTCTCACAGCTCCTAGTGAGTTTTAGATTGCTTATGCACTATTGCTACAGAGCAACCAAGGGACAAAGTGAATTTTATATAGTGGCCTTATAGTTTGAAATAGTCAGCTTGTCTCAGTTTAGTGATTAGTGAAGGATGCACTGCAGAGTAGTAGTTTTGAAACGATGGGAGCCCAAGAAGGGTGGCTGTGCCTTAAGGAAGCTATCCTTCGAGCACAAAGCGAGACGATCCCCGTGCGAGGTAAAAGAGGGAAAGGGGCCAGGAGGCTTCCCTGGCTGACCAGAGAAATCCTGGGCAGACTAAGGGCCAAAAGGGGAGCACATAAAAAGTGGAAACAGGGAGAGATCACCAAAGAGGAATATACCTCTTCTGCTCGTGCTTGTAGGGAGGCAGTTAGACAGGCCAAAGCTACCATGGAGCTGAGGATGGCAACCCAAGTAAAAGACAATAAGAAATTGTTTTTTAGATATATAGGGAGTAAAAGGAAGGCCCAGGGAGGAATAGGACCCCTGCTAAATGGGCAGAAACAATTGGTGACGGACAGAGGGGACAAGGCTGAACTCCTCAACGAGTTCTTCGCCTCAGTGTTCCTAAGTGAGAGGCATGACAAGTCTCTCACTGGGAGTGTAGGGAGGCAGCAGCAAGGCACCAGACTTCCATGCATGGACCCTGAGGTGGTGCAGGGTCACTTGGAGGAACTGGATGCCTTTAAGTCGGCAGGCCCGGATGAGCTCCATCCAAGGGTACTGAAGGCACTGGCCGACATCATTGCAGAGCCACTGGCGGGAATATTTGAACGCTCGTGGCGCACGGGTCAAGTCCCGGAGGACTGGAAAAGGGCCAATGTGGTTCCCATTTTCAAGAAGGGGAGGAAGGAGGACCCGGGTAACTATAGGCCAGTCAGTCTCACCTCCATCCTTGGCAAAATCTTTGAGAAAATCATCAAGGCTCACATTTGTGAGAGCCCGGCAGGACAAATTATGCTGAGGGGAAACCAGCACGGGTTCGTGGCAGGTAGATCGTGCCTGACCAATCTAGTCTCTTTTTATGACCAGGTCACAAAACGCCTCAACGCAGGAGGAGGGGTGGATGTCGTATACTTGGACTTCAGGAAGGCCTTTGACACGGTATCCCACCCCATACTGGTGAACAAGTTAAGGGGCTGTGACTTGGATGACTGCACAGTCTGGTGGGTGGAGAATTGGCTGGAGGGTCGCACCCAGAGAGTTGTGGTGGATGGGTCGGTTTCGACCTGGAAGAGTGTGGGCAGTGGGGTCCCGCAGGGCTCGGTGCCTGGACCGATACTCTTTAATGTCTTCATCAGCGACTTGGACGAGGGGGTGAAATGTACTCTGTCCAAGTTTGCAGATGACACTAAGCTATGGGGCAAAGTGGACACGCCGGAGGGCAGGGAGCAGCTGCAAGCAGACCTGGACAGGTTAGACAAGTGGGCAGAAAACAACAGAATGCAGTTCAACAAGGAGAAATGCAAAGTGCTGCATCTAGGGAGGAAAAATGTCCAGCACACCTACAGCCTAGGAAATGACCTGCTGGGTGGCACGGAAGTGGAAAGGGATCTTGGAGTCCTAGTAGACTCCAAGATGAACATGAGTCGGCAGTGTGATGAAACCATCAGAAAAGCCAATGGCACTTTATCGTGCATCAGCAGATGCATGACAAATAAGTCCAAGGAGGTGATACTTCCCCTCTATCGGGCGCTGGTCAGACCGCAGCTGGAGTACTGCGTGCAATTCTGGGCGCCGCACTTCAAGAAAGATGCGGATAACCTGGAGAGGGTCCAGAGAAGGGCCACTCGTATGGTTAAGGGCCTGCAGGCCAAGCCCTATGAGGAGAGATTAGAGAAACTGGACCTTTTCAGCCTCTGCAAGAGAAGGTTGAGAGGCGACCTGGTGGCTGCCTATAAGTTCGTCAGGGGGGCACAGAAGGGAATTGGTGAGTATTTATTCACCAAGGCGCCCCCGGGGGTTACAAGAAATAATGGCCACAAGCTGGAGGAGAGCAGATTTAGATTAGATATTAGGAGGAACTTCTTCACAGTTCGAGTGGCCAAGCTCTGGAACGGGCTCCCAAGGGAGGTGGTGCTCTCCCCTACCCTGGGGGTATTCAAGAGAAGGTTGGATGTGTATCTAGCTGGGGTAATGTAGGCCCAGCACTCTTTCCTGCTTATGCAGGGGGTCGGACTCGATGATCTATTGAGGTCCCTTCCGACCCTAGCATCTATGAATCTATGAGTTCCAGCTCCTCTCCACCTAGCAGCAGGACCTTGTGGAGGAGGAAGCTATATAACCTGAGTACAGGGAAGAAGTCTGGTGAGACTGGAACTGGATAGGTAGAGGCAAACATGGAAGGTGGAGAAAGGGAATCCAGATATTTTCAGGAAAGGATGCTAGGAACAGGAGCTTGTGAAGGAAACAATAGTGGGGGTGGGTTTGGTCTGTGCGAAGTGGCTAGTATTTGCTTCAGATTCGGCTGATTTGGGGGCCAGCGATTTCATTTGATGACTTGAATCACTGTCCCAAATCGATTCGGGCTGAATCTGATTCAGAGATTCGGCTGCTGTTGAATCTCTGGATCAGCCAGGTCCAACCCCCCCAGCCCAGCAATGGCTGCCCTGCCCACCCCAGCTCCCGGCACTTTGGGAAAAAAGAAGCCCCAACTCAGCGGGTGCTGCCAGGTGGGGAGCAATCCTTGCTGGCCTTCACTGCCCCACACTGTGTGGGAGGCTTTGCACAAGCCCTCTGAACTCCTCCCTTGCTCCTCCAGCCCCTATATGGATGCCCCACCTGGGCCAGCTCTGGCCCTTTAAGGAAAAAAAAAAAAGAGAAAACCCCCCAGACTCAGTGCCCCTGCCAGTGGGGGCAATCCCCGCTGCCCTCTGCTGCCCCGTGCCGTGTGAGGGGCTCTGCATGAGCCTCCTGAAGCCCCAAGGCCACTGCAGGAGTAATGAGTCCCTGGGCTTTTCTCTTTTTTTTTCCTTAAAGGGCCAGTGCTGGCCCAGGCGGGGCACCCCTGGAGGGACTGGAGGAGTGAGCAGGGGGATCAGGGGGCTTGTGACAGATTGCCTCCCCCCAGCCTGGCAGCACCCAGTGAACACTGGGTTTTTTTTTAAAGGGCCGGGAGCTGGGGTGGGTGGGGAAGCAATGGGGCGCACTGGAGGAGTGGGAGGGGTTCAGGGGGGCTAGGGGGTGGGAAGGGGTTGGGGGGATGGCAGGAGTCCACCCATGGTCCCCTCCCCCGCCCCTAGTACTTACCAGCTTGGAGTCAGCTGCAGCTCCCTGCTGCAGCCACCGGGAACTGCCTGAATCACCAAAGGCTTTGAAACAATTTGGACCTTTTAATTGGTCCCCTGATTCAATCTGGATTCAGAGATTTGGCCACCAAAACTGACTGAATCTCCTCCAGATTGAATCACCACCTAAAGCTTCACACAGCCCTAGTGGGGGTGGGGGCTGGGAACCATTTCATTGGAGCTAAAACTGATACTGCCTTAGGAGCTTGCATTTGGGAGAGAGACTACAACTGATTCAGGAAGGGGGGAAAAAAAAGAAGCAGATACTAAAAGCATTGGGAACAAAGAGATATGTGAGTGAAATCAGGCAAAGAGCCTGGATAAGGGTAGATCTGACTGAGATTTCTTCATTTTCACCAGAAAATTCCATGTTGCTGATATGAAGACTTTTTACAGAAACCTTTTAGTTTCGTCAATAAAGGTTCCACAGGTTCAAGATGGGATTTCTGGTCAATGCAAGAGAGAATGTGCAAATAAAAGAATTTCACATTGTCTATGCATGGGGCATATACATATACATATCGAATAATGTTGAGCTAGTATTACAATCGCACATAACTGTATAGTACAAGCTGTCTGATACCGTGCTGTTTTCATATCCTCATTCCTCCACATAAGTGATATCTTTATAGCAATAAGTAAAGCCTAAATAACACTTGTTTCATTGTGGGTCTGTTTCCCCCATCCAGACCCCATATTGGATAAGGATGCTTTCCAAAAGCCTTCTGGAGGAAAAGCACAAATATGAAATCTCAGTTTAAATAAGGACAAGCTGATTTAGTATACACAGAGAAAAACAATACCTTGACATTCCTTTGAGGTTCCTATCAGAATCCTTTATTCTAAACTAAGTGAACACAATCCTATTATGTTGCCATATGATAGACATTATAATTTTAAAGCCGTTGGTATAAACAATCTTACCTGTAATTAATGATATATTAAATTCTCATTAATCTCATTTTATATCTACTGTAATGAGATTCCTGGGTGCACATAAAACAGTAGGACGTATCTGACCTATTAAGATTATGTTACTTCTGGCAATAATTAGTAAACACACCTCAAATTTTAAATAAATACACATAAGAGTAACAGATGAAGAAATAAAATACAAATGTCATTCCCTAAAGCCAATAGAAAAGTTCAGGCTGATTATTCACTGCTTTAATGTCTGATATGAATGTCAACAGAAATAACAGAATACCTGCATCAGAGTGTGCTTCCTTATCTTCCTGTACACAGAAATGCCTGCCAAAGGCACAGAAATAATTATTTGAATAAGCCTATTGCGATAAAAGGATTTTTTTTAATTCTCTAGTTTACTCTGCTGCATCACATATTTGCAAAATTGTTCATTCTCCCAGTAAACAATGAGAGCGTAGCAAAAAAGTTGCTTGATGAGTTAGCATAGTTCTCCATAACTGCTACATTTATGAACTTGGAAAGGGGTAATTAAAGCTAACAAAATGCCTTTTTGCTTTTAAGCAAAGAAATATAAACAGGGGAAATATAATGTTTCTTTATTATGCTAAGGACTTTTTGTTCAACTGGAAACTCCTACCAATCACCTATAACTAATGCAACACTCAGGTGCCCGTTTCTGCCTGTGAACCAGAAGAATTAATCATCTAGCTGTGAATATTTGGCACACAGGTGTTTGTATTGTTCAGTTAGTTTAGTCAGCGGAGATTTTTGTTTGTGTCTTTATGTGATCATAAGAGTATTCAAATGGGGCTAATAGGCCTCCCTAAGGACATGGTCCTTGAGGGGGGACTTAATATTCACTTCTGTGGGACTACTCAGATGCTCCACTTAACTGGACTGGACCCCAAACAGCCTTATGACAACATCCAGTAAAGACTCACATTGAATTCAAGCATGCAAAAATAAAACTGTTATCCTAAATTGTCACCTTGGCTGCTGCTTCATCCTAGAAATTCCTGAGCTCTATATCTTCAACATTAAAGTTCCCCAGGTACTCATCCTGTACAGGCTTCAAACACTTCAGTCTTTATTGTACAGTATAGTTCAGTGCCTAGCTGATGTCTAAGTCCTGTCAGGAACCAGAAAAGTAGGTGTTTTTCTATCTCTGTCACTTAAACAAGTTGATCTAGAAGGTATATTCAAACTGTGAGGGTCATCAATCCCTCAATTGGAGGATGATCTCTACTACAGCTCATTGATGGGTCTTGAGGTAACTTAAGAGTCCAATCCTTGAGCCACAGATCTGTCTGCAGAAGTTGCAGGTCTTTTTGCAGGGGAGAGTAGGTCATAAGCTAGGATTTCTCTCCTTTTCCTTCCTATACTCTCTCTTTTCTGCTTTGAGGGCAAGATGCTGTACCACAAAATGGTCTGCCACTTGACTGAGGCTGTGACACCACTGGAGTCAGTTAGCATGCAGCTCCTCTCAGCTCTTGATGTACGCATCTGTTTTCTTGAGGTATGCTTTCAATGTGTCCCCGTAGCATTTCCTATCTTCTGTGAGGTCTCAGACCACAACTAAGCTGAGAATAGAGCACTTGTTTCAGGAGTTGAGAGTCAGGTATTCACACACAGTGTCTGATACAGTAAGTTGGTGCTAGTGGGTCACCAACTCAATTGTGGAAACACTGGCTACAGCAAGGATGTTGGTGTTTGTGCAGAGTTCCTCCCATTTGGCACAGAGGATTTTCTGGAGGCATTGTTGGTGATACTTCTCCAGGCTCTTGAGATAACACATTTCACATCCATAGACTAGAGTGGAGATGATGGCTGCACTGTAGACCTGGATCTTGGTGCCTTTCTGGAGATCATAATCAATAAGACATGCCAAAGCAATTTCCTGCAGAAGGCACTAGCACGCACACAGGAGATCTTATGCTGGATCTCCTCAATATTCACTCTCTTAGAGAGGCGTCTATCGAGGTAAAGTGGCCCTTCAGGGATAAGAACTCAAGGGTCTTTCCTTTGATGGTAATTTGAGGGGGGAAGTCACATTCATTACTTAGAGTAGGCTGATAGAGTAATTTAGTCTTCTCAATGTTGCCAGATGGGCCCAAAGGCTTCTGCAGATATATCCAATGTGATCTGGAGGTTTCCCTCAGCATGCCCAAGGATAGTGCAAGCCGCATATTGAAGGTCAAGGATGGTTGTTTTGAATACTTTGGTCTTTGAGCAAAAAACATCTGAGACTGAAAAACCATCCAGCTGTTTGGTATTCAGGTTCAGTTCAAGAAGGGAGGCTGCCCTTAATGAGAACCAGAATAACTGTCAAAAAATGGAGAACAGAACTGGGGCAATGACAGATCCTTATTTTACCCCAGTTTTGATGACAAATGCGTCCGTCTCCAAGCCATTACAAAAACTGGTTGCAGTGTTTTCACATCATCCCTAACAAATCAGGCATTGTGTGAATTGAAAGCGTGTAGTCATATTCCTTTGGAGCTGCAGGAGAGGAATACAGAGGAGGAACCCTTACTACCCTATTCCTTTATTACAACAGCTAATTGGTTAGAGGATTCACCTACGGTGTAAGAGATTCAAGTTCACCTCACTCATCTGCTTGACAATTACATGTCGTTCCCAGTCAAGTGCTCTTGTCACTAAGCTGTCAGGATTCTCTGCTGTTGAAGCTGTTCTAGTGTATCAAAAATTATTCGGGCTTTATTGGGCCCCAAAGGGGAAGCCACTGTGATTGTGCCTCAGCACCGTACCTGGACACCTGGCATCCCAGGTGAACTTTTAGTATTGGGCCCCTTCTTCACCAGAGATAATGATAATAATAATTTTAAAATTACCATTTTCAGGCCCCCTTTCTGTCCAGGCCCTGGGTGGCTGCCCAGTTTGCCCATGCCTGTATCCAGCCCTGGTGTGACTTTATGGCATAGGGGTTGAGGCTCTCCCTTGGAAATAGGGAGCCCTGAGTTCCTGCTCTAAAAACTGTTTACCTACTTCACATAAAATAGTCATTGGATAAAATGTAGGCAATCCCGGTACCTTATTGGATTTTGCCCTTAATCTCCTTTTGAATGTGCATCTCAGCTTTTATAACTGGGAATCATAATGAAGAGATTATACAGACTGCAATTCAGTGGGAACCTTCATATTATTATTTATTTTTAATGTAGTTGCACCTAGAAATGCAGTTATGGACAGGGACCATTATATTACGAACTGTGGAGAAACAAACAAAGCACAGTACTATTACACTTGCATCTATCACTGATAAGGGGAGGGAGTTAAACTGACTGTTGCATTGTTTGAAAGCCTGTGGGGAAAATTAGATTTATAATGGAAAGCTACTTCAACTCCTGCCTTGGTCTCCCTTAACTCTCTGCATCTTCATTTTCTCATAATTTCAGGGGCTGAATTGTTTTCTCTACCCTTAGTGGATAATTTCTACTTGCAGCTACCCAGATACCTGCTTGTTGCCTTGCAATCTTTTTATAACAATTAGTTCATTAACTTGGCTTAGTCTCACAAGAGGGCTCTCTCTGTCCTCGGTCCCATCAAGTTCATTTTTTAACAGGCAAACTGAGAATGAATCTGGGAAAATTAAAAAAAAACAAACCTGGAATGAAGTGAGAATTTTGGTTACTGTGGGTACAGGAGGCTGGAAAATTTTCCACCAAAAATGGGGAATTTGGTGACAAGAATTATTTTAGCCAAACTGTTGCAGAAATTTATGAATTTGAACAAAGCCTTTATCAGGAAGGGTTTCTCAAGTCAAGGATGTAATTTCTGGTCAAAACCCAAGAGAGAAAAAACCATAATGCCAGAATAATTACTAGCTCAATGAACGTGGGAAATTCAGGTACAAGCTCTTACTTACCTGAGTTCCTTACAACTTAGCTATAAAGTTTGTCTTTATCCCTACTGTTAAAACCATTTCATTTTGTAAAAATAATGAAATAACCATGGGACCAGTTCAGTAGCCTATAGGGCAGGGTGAGCAGGCACCACCCCGGGTACCAACTATGAGGAAGCACCAAAATCCCATCCCTGCCCCCCCACGGGAGATATATCTCTGTGCTCCCCAGGCATAGGAGCCACACAGTGCAGCCCCACACTCAGCAGTGTATCTGGGCAGTGGAGACACGTAGGGGATGCACAGGGGTGCACATGCACCCCCTGAGGGTGCTATTGTGCCCCCTGTCAGCTAGCGTTCCCGGGTGGGGGGGGGGCAGGCGAGAGCACTGGTGCCCCCCTGAGAGTTCTGGCCGAGGGAATGTGCCAGGAGAAGCGGTTCTCCCGTGGCCGATTTCACTGACCCAGAAGTGCCAGTGGTATGCCTGGAAGTGCCAGCAGTGCACTGCTGCCAGTTGTGGGTTATCAGGAGGACCCCCCTCCTCTGAACTGCAGGATCAGCTGCAGGGTCACTTACTGTCGAGTCGTGGGGGTACTTTTCCATATATCTGGGGGGGAGGTACGGGGTGGGAGAGTGCTCCCCACCCTGCTGTTGTCACAGCACAACCATGCACCCATTAGCATATCTGTGGGGAAGAGAGTGAACAGGACACCAGGTGTGGCTCCCCACCTTCCTCCTCCTTTGTGCTTGGCAGCACCACCCCTCTCCTCTTATTCTTTTCCCCCTCTCTGTTTATATGCCTATGGGCACAAGAAAGGGACACCTGCTTACTACTACCTCTGGCTCTCACTGGGTCACAGGGAAACCCAGAGGTGCTCCTGCCCGGCTCCAGCTGGGCTGTGGGGAGCAGCTGCATGTGGAACCAGGCTCAGCCAGGGGCCCCAGCAGTAGCAGCAGTAGCAGAGGTGGGCAGGCTCCAGCTCACTACCCTGTCCCCCTGGGTGTTCCCTGCCAGCCTGAGAGCAGACGCAGGGAGGGAGAAACCTGCACGCTACCACTACAGTCCCTGACCAAGCCTGGATCCCTGTGCATCCACTCCCTGCATCCCCAGCTACACTAGGGCAGGAGTGATTGAGGCAACAGTGCTAGTGGCTTATCTTTCCTGCACCCAGGTGCATCAACAGTGAGGACAAAGGGTGCTGGGGGGTAGAGGGGAATGGAATGGGGTGGGATGCAATGGGAGGTGCCACTGAATGAAGAAGGGAATGGAGGGGGAGCTAGGAGCATGGGAAGGGGGCGTATTTACTTGATTCAGGGACTGCTTCTTCAGTGGCAGAGTTTGCCAGTTGCAGTGGGACATAAAGCTGGGAACAAGGAGGTGTAGCCACCCCTGCAGCATTAGTCACTGCTCCTGCACTCTCGTTTTTTAAATCTCATGCATGCAGTGTCTTAACAGGAGGTGCAGGTGGTTGAGTATTGTGGAGTGTTTGTTTATTGGTACTGGCTTGCTTGTTTGCTTTTTATGAAGTACTTCAAAAGGTCTGAAAGATGTAAAATACCAGGAAAATCATTTTCTTCTCAAGTCTAACTACAGCAGTGGAAAGGGATCCCAGCTGAGATCAGGTGCGCTTTGTGTGACCAAAGGTGCCAAATGCACAGCCCACAGACTGCCTCCAGCCTACGGAGCCATGCCATCTGGCACTCAGAGGGACTGGTTATTCAGGGGTGGTGCCTGCTGCAAAATCCAGTCTATAAAGGGCTATTGGGTCTGCATGTTGGTGACAGGGGCTGAGCAATGGCTACGCTAACCCCTGTTTGCCAAACTATCAAAGCAACTCACCTCATCACCCAAAAGGAGCTATGCAGTCTGTATCCCTGTGCTAGAAACTAAACAAGCACAGAGAAAGACATACCCTGTCTCAATGAATTATCAAAATAGAGAAAGTATCCCAGTTTTAGGACCTGTGGAGGATGGACAGGAAGAGAAACAGGGGGACAGAGTAATGAGATGACTTGCCAGGGTGACACAGAAGCAGGTCCAGGAACAAAATCTGGGTATATCTACAGGCAGTCCTTGGACTTACAACACAATTGGTTCCTGAAATCTGTGTCTTAAGTCGAAAAGTTGTAACTCAGAACCAATTTTCTCATAAGAAACAATGTTATAAATGGGGGATTGGTTCCTGAACCAAGGCCCAATACCAAAAATACCCCAGAATTTTGTACTCGATCAATTATAGACGAGTAATATAGCTACCTTAATGTATTTATATTATAAATAGCAATCATATTGATTTGGAAGGACTTCTTTGACGTTACTTTGCTGGACTTTTTGAAAGGCTCTTGTTTGGACTTTTTGAAGGGTTCTTGGCGGGAGTCTTCTCAGGAGTCTTGGCTGCAGGTTTTTCTGGAGTCTTGTCTGATTTCTTAAAGAAAGTGTCCACAGAAGTTTGGACAGATGTTCTCCAGGGAGATGAGCGATGCAGTGAACTTGTTCAAGCATTGTAAAGTCGAAACTGACGTCATAAAGTTGAAACAGGGTGTCAATTTATAAACATTTTAAGTGCAAAATGTAATTCAAAATGTTGTAAGTCAAGGACTACCTGTACTGACTTCCAATCCAGTGCTTGGTCCATGGGACAGCCCCAATCTATGAAATCTCTCGCTAAAACAAGACTAGATACAGTTAGTTTAAAAAAATAAGGAAAAAAAAAAGCCTTACTATAATCTTTGAGAGATAAAAGAGTCTTCAAGAAAGGGATTTTAAAACTAATACTCTCTAGCGAAGAGTAAAATCCTCCAGCCGACGTTCTGTCACATTGAGTCTCAGAGCATGTGTGCATTCTGTACACAAACACTTGGACATATTGCCCTTTATGTTTGATTAAACACAGCTGGGTGTTGTGTTCTTGATCATTGCCTGATATAAAGAAATTCTCTTTTCTTTCTCTGTAAGAAAAAACCCGCCCCTGTAGGCTTGCTGTTGCAAGTTCTTAAGTGGCCTGAACAGGTCCAAAGGTCCTGGTTTCCCACAGTCCTGAGATGTGAAGGACAACTTGATATTTATCACAGTATGCTTTTTTTAAATAAAAAATCTACTTTGGTACCATTTCAAGAGAGATTCAACATTTCCTGCTTGGACTGGAAAGCCTAGTTTCAAACATGAGAAATACCTCATTTAAAATAATAGGCAAGCAGTGAGTAAATACCCCAAAGTTGTGGATCTGACCTCTGTATTTGGTAAGAAAGCAAATTCATTTGAGTAAGCTAGACAAATCATTCATAATTCCTCTGTGGCGGCTGGAACAATGTGTTTCAACTGCAGAAGTCAGGCTGAATGTAATGCCAGGTAGCAGAGAACAGCAACAGCACATGGGCTGTTGGATCTGGCAGTCCAAAGGGGAAAAGATGAAGCCTTTTAAAATTTTTGCTGTTGCCCTCTCTGGATGAGACAGATGGTTTTATCCACCCTGCCCTGTGAAAAGAGCCAGCTGTACTGAGTGAAGCAGACTGCACCATCCCTTTCCCCCCACCTTTTGAATATATTTACAGATTCACACTGATCAGATTGTAGATATAAAATAACCTTAACATGTTGCACAAAAAAATGTTGCTCTCTGAATACCAAGGTGAGCAGTTTCATTAATTCTTGTATGAACATTGATTCTGCAGCTTGTGTGATACCTATTCATAAACACAAAACACTTGCTGCTCTGATCAAATCATAGTAATTTATTTTGTAATGTTTACAGATTGACATTTTCATTCCGTAATTAAACAAGGGAATCCCTACATATGTTCATTGTTGTTACCTTATTCTCTTACTTTCTCTTTGTGACGGTCAAACTTTCCAATCTCCTATTCTAATCCAAAGTTTTAATTCAGTGATAGGCTTTTGCTTTCAATCACTGAGTTCAATTAGCCAGTTCACATTTAGCTCTGACATCCCTCTGCTAGAAAAAAGCACTTTTCCATTGACAGCTCTGCTGTTCTCTGTCACCTATACATGATACATTTTTACATCCCCATAATGCCGAGATCTGGATTGAAATAAGCAGATTGTTGGCTATTATTTATTTATAGTTAGTAGGGTGTATATTACTGAATCTCTACAACTCATCTACAGATAAAACCCTGCTCCTTCTTGCGCTTTTTTGTCTTTCCTCCAGCCCTTCCAAAAATGTTATTTTATGAGAAATTCTGATATTTTTAATGACAAGGTCTGATCTGAAAAAAAAAATGTCTATGAAAACATTGTACTAATTAAGAACACATTATACTCGCACACTGATGTTACATGCATCATTTGTAAAAATTCAAAGTACACGATTAGGATTAATACACTAAAATACTAAAAACATAAAAGCTTATGAAAATCTAATTGGCACCATGTGGTTTAAATGGAAGTCTAAATGAAATGATCATTTTTTTTGCTTGAAAAATGTTGATAAAATTGAATGTTCTCCCAGACATTTTGATAAGACAAAATCTCACGGTTTGATGGAAAATTTTCATATGGAGTTGACTATGCCACTGCTATAATGTTAGCATCTGGAACTTGGGAAAAAGAAAGGACTTAATAGGGTCTGGATTAAACACCATTGAAATCATTGGGCATTTTGCCATTAACTTTAATATAGTACCAAGGCCCTGATACTATTTCAGAACATTTGGAAAGCTGTAGTCCAAAGAGTTTAGCTTAAAAATAGGAATAGCAATGATCAAACAAATATTATGAATTCTTTGCTTTGTTCACTATATATATTCTTGACACTTACGCACAATGGTCAATATTTAGTGTATTTTAATATTTTGATATAATAAACTATAAAAGAATTATGTTACCAAACTAAAAGTGCATGAATTGTAACATGCAGGGTTGGAAACAAGAGGGGGGAGTTGATTGCTGCACCCCCTTTGATTGCTGGTCAATCCAAAGTTTAAAACCAATTGCCTGGCAGTGACAGCAGCATTTCTATTCAGGCAGCAGTGAGACATTTGACTTTGTGACTCATTATAATGGATCTCTTTCCTCTTAACCTCTTCTTTACTTAGATGTGAATGGGTGTGTTGACATGAGATGCATAACTGCGCAGTGAAACAGTTTATTGAGCAGTAAGTGCACGCATCTACACATGTGCATGCTTACTGTACAGCAAACGATGCCACTCATGAGTAAACTTGCAACATATAAATGCAAGTAGCAAATTAACTTGCAAGTAGTTAGTGCACAGTAATGCACATACAGATGCCAACTGAGAGCAGATTTGCCACAGGGGGCCAGCCACCCCGGGGCTGGGCCACCTCTATGGTAGCCCCAGCCTCAGGCCCTTAAAAGCCTGCAGGTATTTTGAGCCTGAGGACACACATGCAGGCCCCTTAGGCCACTGCAGGCCCCTGTGTGCCCTGGGTAGGCCACAGGCCAGCCACACCAGCCTGCCTGCACCCTGCACTGCCGCCTGGCACCACAGTGCTGTGTGCCTGCCAGGCCCATGTCATCCAGGCCTTTAGGGTACTGCAGGTGCCTGTCAGGCTTGCTAGCAACCAGGATCAGCTGCAGGCAGCTCCTGGCCACCAGGGCCTGCCCCACCAGAGTGCAGCCCACCCCGAGCACCCTGCCCCAAGCGTGGTGGTGCTGTGGGGCTTTGCCTTACCTTGCCATGTGGCTGCCAGTATTCCACACTGTGTCCCTTCACTCAGTGCTGCAGGCAGGTACCCAGGCCCAGCAGCGCAGGGACAACTGTGCAGAGGCTCAGAGGCTCAGAGAGCATAGCAGCCCTTATTGCCTTGTCCTCACCCATGCCTGTGCCCTCCACCTGGGGCCCCAACTGGTCCATGGAGTAGATTGGTGACCTTGTGGCACTGTGGGGCAATGATGAGGTGCAGCACTAGTTCGAGCAGGGTGGGTGCTCCAAGGCCCATGTCTGGATGAGGAAGCATGAGCACAACCAGTCTGTCCAACAGTGCCACATAAAGGTCAAGGCCTTGCGGGCACAGTGGGTCAGCACCACTGCCCACAGTCATCAGTTTGGGACTTTCTGCAAGTGCATAGCCTTCATACAGCAACTGACTGAAGTCCTTGAGCCCTAAGACCCAGGGTGTAGAACAGCATGGGTGGCCTGCCTGAGCACCCACCCCCGCCTGGCATCCAGTGATGTGTCACTGAGGGAGGGCCCCTCAGGCCTCCAGCAGCCCTGCCCAGCTCCCTGTCTGCATCCCCTGCCCCATCCCTGCCTGGCCTACCTTGCCCACACTCCCCTGCCCCTGAGTTCTCCATGGTCCCCTCCCCACCCCCCACAGCATGCAGGAAGGCAGTGCCAAACTATATTGAGCAACTTATGTCACTGTAGCTAGGTGGGCAGAGTCCTCTTACATGCCAAGGAACACATCAATGCCTGTGGTGATGTTCTCCTTGGCTGTGGGGGCCAGACACATGTAGCACAGCCGCTGGCAGCCCTCCAGATGGCAGTGGAAGTTGCAGGGCAGGCCAGGCTTACCCCCTAAAGCAGTCACCATGAGGGTCAAACTAGGTCCAGCTACAAGCTGTCTTAGCCCTAATTAAGGGGGGAAGAATGACTATTGTGGCTATTTTGGGAACTATTCAGAAAAAGAAGGCTATGGCTATACTCTTAATAAAAGCAGTTCTCCAGAGATGAGGAGCCTAATGAGATCCTGCTCTAGACACTTGTGGGGTCCACCTCAAAGGCAGAGGGACAGTAATTTATAAGACTTAGCAACACAAATTTTAGAACAATCTCAAGATTTTTTATCGGAAGAGGCTTAGACACCTCTCTTACAGTGGCTCACTTCTGGATTTATGTTGTTGTGATCAATAAAATCAGGATTTGGCCTTGTACCTCGAGGCAGCAGCTCACCCACCAGATACTTTTCAAGTAGCATTATTACACAAGTTTTAGAAGGGGAAGCTGATAAATAATGTATTAAACAGAAACTACAAGGGAATTTAGGTCACCAGAATGTGGAACTGGCATTTATCCAAGGCACAGAATTTGACATACCTCTTTATTTTTCTGAAGCAGCAGCTGTAGTCTAGCAGTTTGAGGATGACTTGGAGTCAGAAAGGTTGTGCTTTGCCTCAGATTTGGCAGAGAAGATCTGACTTTGAGTCTCCCACATGTGGGCTGTAATCACTAAGCTAGCAGCTCACATACAATGGGGTACCTCTCTATTTCTCAATTTTAACCTGCTAAAAATTGGTTTCAATGAAAGTATGTTTAAATGAAAAAATCCTAATTGGCTCTAATAGTAGGAACATGAGATTTGAAAGGCCAACCAAGGTTGAGAGCCTTTATTGCTTGGCCAATATAGGAAAAAAGTTTTTCAATTGAGCTGCTCTCAGAGACTGATGAAATATTTGATCAAAATAATTGAAATGATTTAGACAAACAAAACCATGTGCAATATAGAATCACAGCTGAACCTCAACTAATAATTCCACTCTGTATTTCCAAAAGTGAAAGGAAACTTGCCTCTGATTCTGTGCTCTCTAGCTTCAGCTCATCTTCAGTTGAAACAAAGTGAAGTGTTTGTCAAATTCACTGCAAGAATTATATTAAAAGTTAGAGCTTTGCATTCCTCCTTTAACTCTTATAGCTGAAGGCTAGTACTGCACTGTTGAGATTTGGCAATTTTGCTTCATTTCAAATGTTATGTTGCAACACCAGATCATAGTTGCATGAGTTAAGATATAGTGATAGCCTTAATTCTACACTTCTTCATACTCTGCACTGTAAGTTAAATTCTGTAGGATATTTTAACATTTCTTGGGTTAATACAGAGTTTGTTCATCACTTTTATTCTTTTCAAGACATGAATACCTTTCACTGTCTACATATAATGCTTGGTTCAAGATACTTATCCTGCTCTTGGGGTTCACAGTTGTGAGCTTCTTATCACTAAAAGCCAAGCTCAGAGACTGTCTGTCTGCTCTGGGTCATATAATCTTACTATATCCATCACTCTGTTTTCTCTGCTGAAGTTTACCAATGGGAACAGAGAAATATATTGAACGAATACCTGGCTCCATACCTGTTTATAAATGCAAAATTACAAACAGAAAATCACAGTTCAATTTCTCATTTTCTGACCAGGATACAGGTAGAGGCTTTCCTCAGAGCAATCTATTACATCTGTTTCTAGCAACAAAATTGAAATGGCTGAAGTCCAGATTTGGCTGAGTTTCTATGGAGTTTGTCTCTGTCAATCATTCTTTCAGTACAATATGGTTTCACTCTATAGTGCTCAGCTGACTTTTGATGGCACTGAATGAGATTTTCTTTCCCCCCCCATTTAATGTATTGCTAAAACACAGCTACAGGAGCAATTTCACCAGAGTTAGCTTGAAGGATTATTGAGTTTCTGAAATGGAGGTAGACAAATAGAGCTGCTATACTTTGATTTCCCAACTAAAAGTTCAAAATGTAGAAAAGGTTACTCAGTAATCCAGGTATCTGGAAAGCAGACCTGTGCTGACTCTGCCCTACAGCGATTTTGGGAGAGACCTTGAATCTTTTTCTCCATAGACTAGAATAGCTAAGCCAAGTCACAGAATTATTGCTGCTAGGTTTCACAAAGGGAGTAAAACTGCCACTTGCTAGATAAGTGCTTGCTGTCAGTTCATACACAAACTATGACTGTGTTGGCATCAGAGGAGTGTACTAATCTAGCCACCTGCTTTTCTGGTTGTATTTGGCCATCATGAAGAAAACATAATTGTAAGGTCCAAGAGAGCCAAAAAGATCCTCTGCTGAAATAAAGTTATTAGTTATAATATTAATTATTAAATCCAATAAAATAAGTTTACAGTGTTAAACTTAAAATGGGACTTATCACAATCCACACTAGACACAAGCAGATTTAGGATTTTAAGAGGAGAGGGAGGAGTGCAGGGGCAGGAACAGTGACCAACACTGCAGGGGTGGCTGCACTCCCCCACTCCAAGTCTCTACCTCCACCTAGGGAGGGCAGTCCACATCCTGGGAGCAACAGCCAGCAACTTCAAGGCTCCAAATCAAATAAGAATCACCCCTGCCCCCACTCCTAGCACCCTATCCTTTACCCTCTTTCACATTTCCTCCCCTCCATTCCTCTTTGCCCTCTCTATTTATACCTCTCAGCAAAAGAAGCGAAGACTTGCTTGTCACCACTGTCCCAGCCACTCCTGTCCCACTCCAGCTGGAGTTGCAGGAAATGTCTGTACAGGGAGCCAGGCTTGGCTAGGGACAGCAGTGTGTAGCTTCCTCCTCCTTTGGGCAATAGTTGTATACAGCGCCAGGCTCAGCTGGGGACAACAATGGCAGTGGGTAGTATCCTCTATGCTAGACCTGCTCCTGGGTTGGTGAGGAACACCCAGGAGTCAGGGAATGACCAGGGAGGGGGAATCAATCCACCACCATCACTGCCACTATATGTGATTGAGCCCAGCTCCCCTGGTATCCCAGCTAGAGTGATGCAGGAGTCATTCTGGAGCTCCACTACCCCAATATCAACTAGGGACACAAGCATCATGGGCAGGGGTGTGGAGGAAATACAAAAGGGAAGAAAGATGCTACTGAGCATGGAGGAGAAGATAGAGAGTAGTGAGAGGGGGGTTCTTACCTGTTTCAGAAACTTTTAAAAAGTCCCTGGCTGCAGTTCCCACAGCAAAGTTCATAACGGGAGATGGTGGGGAACTATGCTACTGCACTCCCTGTGGATATGCCCTGAGGTATGATACTTAAAAGCTAGGCATGATAAGGCTTGAGGGGATGGACAAATGAAGACATTATTATGCACTAAAAGGCAACAGAGACTTACCACAGAATAGCTCAGTAACTATCCACATGATCCCTCTTACCCCATGATAGGGGAGGCTAAATCGTGGTAACTTAACCAGGTCTCATTAAGAACTAAGTTGTTGTGTGCACTTACTGGGCACATGTGCAATGTGCAATTATTTCAACTGAATAAACTCCAACACAGTTTGTTCCAGAGTTTGTTGCTCCTGGGCACCACGTTTACATGTGTACCCAGGACTGCAACAAACTGAGCTGGGTCACAGCAGCCCCAGCTGGCAGGAGCCTGGAGGGTCAGTCTGGGGCTGCTCTAACCTGGCTCAAAGCACTGTGGCATTGATGTGACTGTGGCATTGATGCCTGCACAGTTGGATGGGTAAAAAATTGGCTTATGGTGCACACCCAGAGAGTAGTGGTGGACGGGTTGTACTCAAATGGGAGATGTGAGCAGTGGGATACCCCAGGCCTCGGTCCTGGGGCCCACACTGTTTAACAACTTCATCAGCAACTTGGACGAGGGGGTGGAAAGCACATTGTCCAAGTTTGCTGATGACACTTAGATGTGGGGTGAGGTGGACACACTTGAAGGGAGAGAGAGGCTGTAAATAGATTTAGACAAACTACAAAAGTGGGCAGATGAGAATAGGATGGGGTTCAGCGTAGATAAATGCAGGGTGCTGCACCCAGGGAGAAGGCATCCACAGCATACATACAGGCTGGGGAGTTCTCCTCTTGAAAGCACAGGGGCAGAACGGGATCTTGGAGTCATTATTGGTGCCAGACCACAGCCAGCAAGGCCAGCCATACCTTGTCATGCATCCAAAGATGCATCTGAAGCCGGTCCAGAGAGGTGATACTCCTCCTCTATACAACTTTGGTCAGGCCGCAGTTGGAGTACTGCGTCCAGTACTGGGTGCTGCATTTCAAAAGGGATGTGGCCAGCCTGGAGAGAGTTCAGAGGAGGGCCACCTGCTTTGTGAGAGGGCAGCAGGACAGGCCCTATAAGCAAAGACTGAGGGATCTGAAGTTGTTCAGCCTCAGCAAGCTGAGGCTGTGGAAGAACCTGGTGGCTGTCTACAAACTTATCAGGGGAGATCAACAGCATATAGGTAGAGCCCTTTTCTCCCCAGCACCACCCAGGGTGACAAGGAACAATGGTAATAAGCTGATGAAGAATAGGTTCAGGTTAGAGATCAGGAGGCAGTATTTTACAATTAGGGTGGCCAGAATCTGAAACCATCTTCCCAGGGAAGTGGTCCTCACCACTACCTTGGGCAAATTCAAGAGGAGGATGGGTGATCACCTATCTGGGGTCTTGTGAACCCAGCATTCATTCCTGCCTGTGGCAGGGGGTCAAGCTAGATGATCTGTTCAGGTCCCTCCTGACCCTAGCTATTATGAAACTATGAAACTGTGGAGGGACTGGCTGTGGCACTAGGGTGCTACAGTGTGAGGCTAGCCATAAGACAGCCCCTGCATTGAAAACCCTTGTGCCCCAGCCAGTCTCATCAGTATCTACATGTGTGTAATGGTGCAATAAATAACATTGCCACAGGATAGTACTAATGTTTTCAAGTACTAATTTATGACAACATTTATTCATTTACTGTGGCCTAATAGGGCCACACATGTAGATGCAAGACTTTACTGAGGAGCTAATTAGGCAACTGCAGTAAAGGCCTCACATAGATGAGCCCACTGTGAGGTAAGAGTGAGGACATAAGCAATTACCATGGAGCAGCTAGTTTGTGGTAAATTGAATTGACTGAATTCATTTAAATTCATTCACTTGTCCATACCTTAACTTTTAGGTCCATAAATCCTTTATTTGATCTAGCAACTGTTAGTTATGGAATTATGTTTGTACTCTTAAAAGTGTTGTTCTCCTTGACTGTATAAGTGCATTTTTATACCTATTGTATATTAATATCTCACAATGATGTATTGTGTGTATGACACAATCCACAGAAAAATTTTATGTTGGAAATGGTTCAGAGTTGTTTAAAGAAATAGGCTAGTATTATTGCATTATTTTGTTACTATGACTTCAGTTGTACAGACCCCTGAAGGAAAGAAAGAAATAAAATAAAACTACATTAAAAACACCTGGAAAAATGACTTCTGAAATGCCATATATTAAAAAAAGTGTTACCTGAAGGGGAAAAATAAAGTGAAAATAAGCAATTAGTAAGCTAAATGTAGGTAAATGAGATATATAGCAAATACAGATTATCACATGTCTCTGAAACCTATCACAGATCCATATCTCATGAAGATAAAAACACTCCTGTAGCCCTTTAACCTTTTGTGAACTAGGTTTTCATTTGAACTAGACATCATAAGGAAGGTATTGTTTAAATGCATGAGATAACATGGAAATAATCACAAAATTACTCAGTTTAAAATGATTAATCCTACATACTGGGAATCCAGTTGACTTAGACTTCACTGGGACTCTTACCTAATTAAGCTGAACTGGATTTGGCTCACAGAGATCTGCTCTTCTTAGAGTCACAGTAAAACAGCTTTTCATTCCAGAGGTGGCAATTTCTTCTTTACTTGGAAACAAGGAAGTGGGACACTGGTAGCAAAAAAGAACAGCATCTCCGCAGCAACACTTATACATGGTTTTGTTTTTATTTTATATTCTTCAATATAAAAATACAAGATATAAGATACAATAGGTAAAAAAAATATGCAAAAAGCCCAGCTAGTCAGTAAAATAATTCATGTGAAATGTGTAGAGGTATCATATAGTTGCATAAATTATATTTATCCATGGGTGCGCATATGTGTGTATATGTTCAATATATGCATATATTTATATTATTGTTATTATTATTACATGTAGAGATTCTTTAGGCAACAAATATTTAGCTGTATTCATGCTGTTTAAAATAAAGCCCTAAAGGAAGCTATGGCAGGACTTTGTCATTTATCACAGCGCTTACTTTCTAGAACATAACCTGGTAATTTAACATCTGCCCATTTTTATCATCAAACCAGTCTTTATGCTGCAAGACATTTGAAATGTAAACATAAAAGAAAAAGGAATCTATAATAAGTGATCTCAGCTAAAGTAACATTAGTACAATTTTAATTCAAGGAACTCAGAATAAATAAGTGCAAGAAGGAACCGATTCATGTTCACCAATAATTCAGTAGCCAGAGCTAATGGGCAAAAAGCTAGTAATTTTTGTATTATAAATTCAGGGTACAAGATTTATTTTATTATTATTATTTGGATTTAATGACAATAGAAGCTTTTGACTGATATCCAATCTCTCCTGAGGGAGAAAGGAAGCATATATGATTATACTATTATTAAAAACCAATCAGTTTCAAGCTCAGGCATATACTGTATTTTGAAAAAGAAATGTGTGCTTTTTAACAAAAATATCCATTCACAGTAAAAAAAAATACAGACTGTCTAAAGGTTTAATGTCATTATTGTTAAAGTAAATAAAGTAATGGCACTTGCTTGTCGATTGGTAGTGTTGCTGATAGTGCAATATTGGCATTACATGCAATTCAACTCAGAACAATTAATTTATGGCTTTTAACTGAGTTCTTACCGCTTATTATGAACTGAGTTCAGTGCCTGATCTTTCTTTAACAAACTTCTGCTATCTAGAACATTTTTCCAAATGCTTAGATAGTTAGTTAACACTGCTATTTAGAGGCAGATGATGCTATTTTTATGCAATCCATACTAAACTGGTGGTTAGAGATACCCTTGGAAGAATTTTTCCCATTAGCATGGGGGAGTTAGCAATTAACTGCAGCATGATAAAGAGTGAGGATACCCAACCTACCTATTAATTAATGCACATTATATGTAGATAGGGGAATGCGGAGTAGGGTTTCTATGAATTCAATATCCTATACACACTTGCTTCCAATGGAAACTTATGAGTGTGGATTCTACTTCCCTGAAGACACCATAGTTGCCATTGCAGGTGGCCCATCTGCAGTCACTTAAGAGCAGCCACTTTGTTCCTTCCTACTCCCTTGCACAATCACCAAAAGCATAACAACAAAACTCTCCACCTCAGTTGTAAAATAAAAATGTTGTGAAACAGAAATGACAAGGAAGTAGATGCATTGCAAGAGTAGGAGCAGTTTGGAATGAATAATGTTGTGATTTTCCCCCCTTTCCACCTATAAAACACACCTCTTATTGATAGAAGTAGAGAAACAGACCCCTTGCTGGCTTTATGTCATCCAGAATTCTTCTGCAATGGGGGAACAGAAGGAACTTTGATTCCCTGCCTATTGACAGCAGCTTTACCTGCTTTTCTGTTGCTACATTAGCAAAAGGGGTACTTAGTCAAGATTGATAATCAGGACTATATGATGGCCCATAAAAGGTCTGAGTTTGCTCAAAACCACTGAGTAAAATAGCCTATTTTGCTGAAGTTTTTAATCCAACCTCTACTGTCCCTCCACTTACTTTTCCCAGGTTTGTCATCACTAGAAACACTGCTGAAGGGAGAGAAAGACAGGCATGGCAACTCTAGTCCTGCTGTCTACTCTGTGGGTATGTCTACATGTGCATGAGATAAGGGAGCAGTTTACTTGCAAGTAAACTACTTGTGAGTAAACACTCCCTGGCAGTAGGGCTGTGCAAGGCTTTGGACCCTGCTTTTGATCCAAAGTTTCAGATGCTTTGGTGTCCGAGGCAGCATGTCCAGATCAAAGCACTGTCTTTGTTAGGCTTTGTAAAGCGGTTAGGAGCTTCCGAAGCGCCTCAGAAAAGCTTCGGAGCCACTTTGGAGATCCTGCCTTAGGGTCTAATAGGGAATCAATTAAATATCTATAACTTTGTTGTTTTTTGTCTGATTTGGATGAAATTTGCAGGGGTGGTAGCCTCTACTGAGAGCATGAAGTCTGCCAAGTTTCAAGAAATCAGTGCAGGGGTTTGGGTGGAACTGCACCCCAAATTCATGAAGGTAAAACTCATGTCACGTGTATGTGTATGTTACACCACAGTGGGGTGAAAACTGCAGGGATGGTGGCGCCCCATGAGGCCACAAAGCCTGACAAATTTCAAGGAGATAGGTGCAGGAGTTTGGGGGGAACTGCACCTCAAGCAAAACTCATGACATGGGTGACACTGTGTGTGTTAAGGTGCAGCGGGGTTGTATAAGCACCCACATCATGAGTTTTGCCTGTCAGCAGCCAGAGGTGCAGGGCCCCAGAACCCCTGCACCTATCTCCTTGACAGCTGGCAGGCTTCCTGGCCTCAGCAGGGACTACTACCCCTTCAGCTTTCACCCTGCTACACCTTAACACACACAGTGCCACCCATGTCATGAGTTTTGCCTGGCAGCAGCTTGAGGTGCAGCTCCCCCCAAACCCCTGCACCAACCTTCTTGAAACTTCGCAGGCTTATACTCCAGGAGCCACCATCCCTGCAGTTTTCAACCCCCTGTGGTGTAACATATACATGTCACATGAGTTTTGCTTTCAGGAATTTGGGGTACAGTTTCCCCCAAACCCCTTCACCAAACTTCTTGAATCTTGGCAGACTTTATGATCTTATCAGAGGCTATCACTCTTGTAAGTTTCATCCACATAAGACAAAAAGCAACAAAGTTATAGATATTTGATTTCCCATTATATCCCTATGGCCGGATCTCCAAGGCAGCTCTGAAGCTTCGGAGCCGTTTCAGCCGGATCGAAGCAGAAGCTCGGTCCGGAGCTCCAGATCGGTTTTCTGGCATCTGAAGCAGCTGGCTCCAACACCGGATAGAATAGCTGCCTACTTGCACAGGCCTCCCAGGGAAGCAGGAACATCTGTAGGGAAGCAGGAACAGATTTACTGCTAATGGCAGCAAACTGCTCCCTCTTCCTGGGGCCCTTTAATGGGCTCCTGCCACCACCAGTGGGAGCTCTAGGGTCTCCTGGGTGCTAGCCAAGGGGCTGGCAGGGAGCACTGGGTCAGGAGACAGCTGTCTCCTGGCTGGGGCTGGGACACTATACCCTGCCCGCTGCTGGGGGAGGGAAAATGTCAGGAGCTCCTGGCTTCATCTTCTCAAATGGGGACAGGGGCTTGGAAAGAGCTGCAGGGGAGGGGCAGATCCCAGCCTCCTGCCCTAATCTCCTGCCCCAGCTGCTAGTAGCTGCCCCACTGGCAGATTGGAGCATGGGGCCCTAATCAACCTGTGCAGCTCTTTCCAAGTCCCGTGCCTAGATCATCCATTGGAATTAGTGGGATAAATTCATATAACTTAAAGACCTGCAAGTTAATTGCTGCAATGTCTAAAAATGCATTGGAAAAGTTAGGACTGTCAGAAGAGGGATCCAAAAATCCTGTATGCTGAGCCTGGAGATGACTACAGTTAACCAGCAGAAAATTTTATATATGGGATTATGTTTGAACTCCTGCTGTTCTCCAGAACTTAGATCCCTGAACCAAGACTTCTGAGAGAGTTGCCATTCCCCACTTCTTAAAAAAAAAAAAGAAAGGAATAAGAGGAGGAAGATGGAGAGGGAGAGAGAGAGATTAATTGTTTTCTCTTAAAAAATGGACAGAGAAGTGGAGGTGGGGTGCAATATCCACCTTATCATTTGACTGAAAAGTGGAGGACCTTTAGTAGGCATCTAGAATACCTTAGGCATACACTGAAGAACAGTCATTTCACTATTCAAAAATTTCTTATAGAAAGCCTTCTTTATAAGCCTAATAAACACATGAAACATTATGGAATCACAAGGCAACTAATTAGTTTGGTGAATTTAAAGTGCTGTGTTTGCACATGAAAACCAATTAGTGATTATATGCACCCCTGAATCAAAGCTCTTTATTTTTGTTTTCCTGGTGGTTAACTTAAATTCGGCAGAGGTTGATGCTCTTGTTTTTAAGCAAATGTATAATTTTACAGTCTGTAAATAATCATATTGTCTACCCTCCAGGAGTCTGTTCCTATCATCATCACTTGCAAATGTTATTTAAAATTATCACAAACAAGGCATTCACATTTTATCTCAGACTTACACACTACTGAATGTATTCTCTGTACCTTTATGCAGGAGGCTTGATGTCAGCAGGACACAAACAATTAATTCCCTGGAAGGTTAATGCTAAATTGTGCCTAGCCCTAATGCAGCTATGTTAGGGGATAGGTAAGGATATGATCTCTTGTCTCCTCTTGTATGACTGCATTAGAGCTATGCTCATAGCCACTCCTGGAGCATAACCATGTGAGTGCATGTGCATGACAGAGAGGGAGAGAGAAATGACAGGGCAAAAGAAGTTTCTCTAAAAGAAGAATAGTTATAATGATAGGTAGTAAAGTGACCCATCAGTAACATTAAATGGAACATGGGGAAGGGTGACAGAAACTGGTCCTAGGAAATGTATTTGTGCTTTATCTACAAAATGGGGGAGAACACTACTTCCTTACCTCACAAGGATATTATGATCATGTCCATATGAGCATGGACATTTGGCTCCTTGGGAACAACTAGCAGCAGTATACCTTGTGCCACTGCTAGTTGTCCCCAGGGAATGCTTGTACCATGTACCATCTGGTGCACAGCAGGTTACTCTGGGTGGGGTAGGAGAGGCTGAGGCCAGCACTAGGTTGGTCCCAGCAGCCTTACTTGGGGTTCTGGGAGCATCCTGGGGCTGCAACAGTGGTGATCCTGCTGCCCAGAGCCTAGCCAGAAGCCAAGTGTGGCTCCAGCCAGCCAGACTCTGGTTTTGAGTGGTGCATGCTGCCTCCCTGTGCACCACTCTGCTTTTTTGTGTGTGCGGGGATCAAAATAACCCCCCTTGCAGTATGGAGAACAGCTGAATGTGCAGTATGTGGCATTGCAAACGTGTCTGCAGTGCTACATGCTGCACAGCTGCACTCATCTGGACGTGGCCTAGGAGGATAAAATTAATATTAGTGGGATGTTAATATACCAAACCTAGAAGGTCTATATTCAAGAGATAAATAGAATATAGTACTAGTGATGAATTCCAGCTGTAAGTTATCTAGGTAGCAATTAACAGCATACAATTCAACTGTATCTTGTATAGCATGCTTCAAACACACTGTGACCTAAAATGTAAATTATACAGTTACAGATTCCAGATCAATTCTATCCTTAGATACATGGGTCAATTGGAATTGCATCCATGTATCTGAGAACAGAATTGGACTCATAAATAATAAATAATTTCAAATGGAAAAAAGGAATTAAGAAATATAGGCAGGGGAGATAAAGATGCCCTCAGCTGAGATATGAAGACAGAGAGTCAATGGGGCAGAGAGACACAGAAAGTCTGTTTCAGACAGCAGAGAAGACTGTCAGTCTCAAAAGTGACGAAATTGTCTGTTATGGACAAGGAGGTTTGCTGCCACATTGTCTTTAACTCCATATTCCCAGAAATGGATGGGAGAGCACATGGACAAGCCAGGAAACAAAGGCAAGAGAATCTCTGAAGGAGCATGCTGCCAATATGAGGGGTGTCTCAGAGAGCATGGAGAGATTCTTTGTGTAGCTGCCTAAGGATCCACAGACCTGGATGCAGGATTTCTCATCTATTATTTATCTTATCTTATCCTGAAGGTGTAGCAAAACCCTGTTTTTCTTTTTTCTTTTCTTTTAAAATGCATTCCCTCCCCTTCCCCAACCATTTCTGACTTTTTCTTGCCCTCTCTATTCCCTACAGATAAGTATAAGTGAGATAGCAAGTTGTATTTGTTTTGTTTTTTCTTCTTCTTTATATTGTATAATTATTATGTTTATATTGATTTTTACTGTCCTATATTACTGTTTTACTGATACGATATGATTTAGGTGTACATATCTAAGTCACCATAAGTCATATCAAGTTTCCATTTTTTTGTCAAGTCTCCATCCTGTCTCCAGGTCTGGCTGTGTAACTCATGACTCATACCTACCCCACTGTGTAACTTGGTTCCTGGATGAATGAGGGTGTTTGAGAGACAATGGCAGTAGGTCTAAAAATAGCTCCCTCTGAATGACTGAACCATCAACACCAATATCTGGACCAACCACCCAGCCCTTGAAACCACCCTCAGCATTCAAGAAACAAAAGAGGAGGCAAGTTGCCTCCATCATTGTGCCAGGCTGCACATGCTCAGTAAGAACACCTAGAGCCCTCTGCAACAGGACTGACCTTGCCTGGACAGGCTCTGCTCATAGGAGATCAGAAGTAATCTGCCTCATAAAAAGGGGTAGTGAAGACTGACTCTGGAATAAAATCTCCATCTGGACCAGCACCATGCCACACCACCTATCCACCTGTCAGGGTAACTGAACACCAAGTGAATCGGGCCCCAAGGTCACGGTGGGCTGGGATGGCAATTGGAATATGAACAGGTGGGATTAGCGGCAGTGGAGTGTGAGCTGTACAGGAAGTTTAAACAAAGATGATTTATTTAGTCATGCTTGGGAAGCGGAGGCTCAGATCAGTTACAGTATAGCGAACAACAAAGGGTCTGTTGGCCTGCGGGGTTCACTAGCGAGCCCTTGCTTTCTACCCCCTAAGGGATAGGTGCAGCTGCCCACTAGCTAGTCCCAGGGATGGTCAACAGCTCATGAACAGGATAACAAACAACAAAAACTGTAACGTAGTGAATTGAGGAACGGGGTCGTGACGCCAGTCCAAAAGACAGTCTGTAAACCGAGGTCAGAGATGAGAAGCCAGAATGAAGTAAGCCGAAGTCAAAATTGAAGCTAAACAGTCCCGTAACCGAGATTGAAAAGATGAGTCGCTCTACCCGCCATCTGCAGCCTCTGCTTGCACCTCACAGTCCCTGCCGTCTGCAGCCTCTGCTCACAGGATCGTTCTCTCCCTGTGAGACAGTCCCTGCAAAGGCAGCCTCTGCTCACAGGATCGAGCACCGTCTGTCCTCCAAAACACACACACACTACCCCACCACATCCGGGTGGCAGCTCACAAACCTTTTATAAGAATTTAGTGGCCAATCAGAATGCTCTTCACAGAAAAATTTCTAGTCAAATTACATCATGCAGTCAGTGAACTGAGCATGTGCATTAGATCAGATTACCTCATGCTCTGTGATTGACAAGCCTCCAGGTCACCCAGAGGGCACATTCTGGGGGCCGGTCTGTAGTTTCAACTCCCTGTGATGGCAGCACCAAACTTAAGATTTTTCCTTGACACCACCCAGAGGCCCTGCTGGCAACCCCCCTCTGAACGCCCCTCTGGAGAACACCTGCTGGACAAGGACTGATAGCTCCCTATCCAGCTTGGATAGGTAGTTATCACCCCCATCCCCTCTTCAACCAAGGACTTAGACTCTGCTTCTCTTCCCTACTTGGACTCCAACCCTTCTTTTGAGTCTCTTTCTCCTGCTGCCATTGTGTATGTGTGTGTGAATGTGAGAGAGAGACCCAATAACTTCATGGGCCTATGTAGTGTGTTGTCTGTTTAACAAACCTGTTATTTGGACCCCTAAGTTGAGTTTTGCTTTACTATGGTTCAGCCCTGCTCCAATTTCTGCTCCTTGCCCCTCTAAATTCTGTCTCATTTCTCCCTGTCCTGCTTCTGGCTCACCACCACCTCTAACACCTGTCCTGAGCTCCTCTCTGCCTCCAAACACCCTGTTTCTTTGTCACTATCTTATTCCCACTGTCTTTCCCCCTGAGCAACTACTAGGTTTCTGCCTCAGTTTCTTTCCTGGCTGTCTCCTCCTTGCCACCACTTATCTCCTCCCCTCCCCGCAATATCTCAGTTGTTTGCCCTAGTTTCCAGCCCCAAGCTCTCAGGTTTCTCTCTCTCTCTCTTTCTTGGCTGTCTCCTCCTTGCCACCAGGCTTCTTCTTTCCCCCACCCCCATGCACCAGTGACCTCAAGTAACCCTGGGGCCACTTGATCTTAAGTAAACCCAAGGCTCAGTTTCTCAGTCAGCTTCTCTCTATTCCATAGGTTCTAATCCTGGTTCTGGCAACTTTAACTCTCTTTCTCTCACCTTAACCTTTCCCCAAGTATCCCAGGCACCCCAAGCACACACATACATACCGTACCATCCAAGTTAGGAACTTACCTATATGTAGGTGGGTTGTGTGTGATATATATATCATTGTGTGCATGATATATGAATTAACGATATGTGTATGTATACTGAGTGTGAAGGTATTGACAATTGATTTTTGTCTAATTTTTAGTGTGTAGTGTGTATGTGCTTGAATTGGTGATAGGTATGCATTTCCTAGGCTGGTTTGGATGTGTATGTGCCTAAGCTGATAGTGTGTGTGTATGCACCTAATTGATTTGTGTGTTTGTATATGTGCAATTGTGTCTAACAGTACAATATTGAGATCCTGAGAGTTGGCCTGACCCCACAGGGCAACAAAGAGAAAGACCGTCAAGAATTTTCATACTAAATTTTCCTTCCCCACCTTTTTCCCCATGAGGAAAGAATACAGTCCTATGAATGTAGGTTCTACAATATTCAGAGACTCCCTCATAATATAAATTGGTCATGCTGGAAGGAATAATTGGTTAGGGTAGTAGGATCTTGAGGTTAATACAGATGACAAATTGAATAAGTGTAGCATTGTAACTAACAAAAAAAAGGAAATATATAAACTAGTCATAATAGAAGTAGGTCTAAAACACTGCAGATATATATTCCACTCTATTCAGCACTTTTGGGCTTGAAATGAAATACCATACTGAATCAGCCAGCATGTTGTAGGGGATGGGGATGGGGACAAAGAAAAGATGTGGAGCAAAATACCTTTAAAATAGAAAGTGTAGGAGAACTAAGGGCAAAGTATGTCAAAAAAACAACTGATATAGGTGTGATAATGCATCTGGTACAACACAAAGGGACATCAAGGATGATTCAGGCTTGTTAAGTAAAGAGAAGGTAGAACATGTAGTGGGCTTGTGCTTCAGCAAGGCAAAGGGACAGTTCCATTACCTAGGTCCTAAAAACATTGTACATGCATAATTTCTCCAAAGTTGAAGTCTTTACAAGATCCTTCTACAGGGCACATTATACACACCTCGACAAAAGACTAGTTGCATTAACTGACATGATGATGGGAAGAGCCATGGGATGATGGGATGGTACCTTCCCATTTCCTCTCTGCCTCCTCTCTTAGATTCCCATGTAGAACAGAATAATTAGACTTTTAAAGTCCTTGCCTTTTCTTGAGCCTAAGGTCTTCAACTCCTCCAGCCTTTATATGGTGTACAAAGAATAATGAGAGTGGTAAGCTGTTTACCGCTCCCATACCTGGATTTAGATTTCTCAGTCACATAAAATTCTTCTTTCCCCAAATTACCACAAAAACATCAGAGGGCAAATTAGGCCTCCTTCCCTCCTGATAATACTTTTCATTTTTAAAGTGGGATCCTGTGGGTTTTCATAAGCATAGTAACATGCTACAGTAAGGGAACTTGGCTCTCTTGTTATATCGTAAATATTAACAAATCCACTGATGTGTTTGGGGAAATAAATTTAACAAACAACATCCACTGTTGTTAAACTGTTAAAGCCAGGGGTACAACACTGGGTAAAGTCCGCACACTGGGAAAGTGGCTTGGACTTCTTCCTCCACAATACAATGGTACATTAAGAAAAAGAGGAGGGACATTTGGTATCAGACCTACATAATCTCAGGCAGTAGTAAAGACCACATCAACAAACATTTTCTAACCTTCAGGATAACTCAGTTTGAAGTATGTATCAATATTCAGGAATGTTCTTTCTCATTTAAGACACAAGCACTATTACCCTATATTAAATATTAAAACTGCTTTTGTCCTAACTTGCAAAACTCATTCTGGCAGTAGTTTTAAAGACTGGATAAATGCATATTCAATAATAAATTCAAGTTAGAAAGGAAATTTGGTAGCTACAAGATTACAGTACCAAGTGGGCATTCCCATATTCTTAATTAATTCTCAAAATGTTTATTCAGGAATCCATAAAATAATACAGATGTCTGCACAAAGAGGATATCTGCCATAAAAGGGAAATTATCTTCTAATCAAAGAAGTGCTCAATATTTAGTTTATACCTCATGTAAAGTCTAAACATCCCCTTCCTTCTGATAAATCAGGGACATCCAGGCTTTGAGAACAAACCTGCAGTTCTGTTATAAATCCTAGGCCTTATAAATAGCTTGTAAATAATTGAACCCAGTGACTGAATAATACACCAAATGTAACCAATGATTCATTTGTAGGTGTTTAGAAGAAGGTCATCTGTGGTGTAATTTCTTCCAACATTCTTCTTGGACTTTGTAGATTGGCAAGAGAAAGTAATGCAATAAACCTGAAGTAAAGCTTTTGACACCATCTGATACAGAATTCTCATAAGCAACTGAAAGAAGTAAGGTTTAGATGAAAGTACTATGGGGTGCATGGATACGGGTAGTCAATGGCCCCATGTCACACTGGAAAGTGACATCAAGTAGAGTTCCCTTGGGATCTATTCTGTGTCCAGTACTGTTCAATATCTTCATTAATGCCTTAGACAAGGGAACCAAGTGGGCACTTAGTAGATTCTCAGATGGCACAAACTGAGTGGAATAGCAAACACTTCAGAGGACAGGATTACAATTCAAAAAGTCATTCATAAATTGATAAATTGGCCTGTATTAATAGGATGAAAATCAATAAGGTTAAGTATAAAGTACTACACTAAGAAAGAAGAAATTAAATGAAAAATTAAAAATGGGAAACAACAGACTAAGCAGCAGTATTTCAGGAAAATACCTGGGCAAGTTGTAAAGTGTCCAGAGGAGAGCAGCAAAAGATGATTAGAGGGCTAGAAAACATGATGTACAAGGAAAATGTGGAGGAACTTGGATTATTTAGTCTGGAGGAGAGAAGATTGCATTGGGATTTGATAACATTCTTGAAATACAAGGATTGTTGTTAGAGACAGGATGATGATAACCTATTTTGTGTGTCTATAGGGGACAGAACAAAACAAGTGATGAGTTAAAGTAGAAACAAGGGAGAGTTAGGTTTCCTTTTAAGAAGAATATTTAAAATATAAGCATAGTTAAGCACAGGAACACAGTACCTAAAGCAGTTGTGGAACTGTCATCATTAGAAGCATTTAAGTCTAGTCAGACAACTACTTGGCTGGGATGATTTAGACAAGAATGACTTGCCTTGGGCAGGAAACTGAATTACTGTACATGACCTCTGAGTTCCCTGCCAATCCTATGCTTCTATGATGTAACTTTATGATATAAAACAAGTCAATTAACCACTATTACAGATGGGATACCAAATAGGCTACTATGATGCCAACTGAATATTCATATTGTCCATAATCTATGCATATTCATAAATTAAAGAAAAATGATCCCTCCCCCAAAGGACATACAGTTTAATTTAGATATTAAAATATGAAATAAGATAAATCAGCATTAGAGAAAAACAGGATGAGGATCATAAGAAATTAAAAACAATTTGAAGCTTATGGTATAACTATGAAGTTACATAAATTCTGGTTACTCTAATAGAGACAGATATAGAACAAGAAAGAAGCAGCAGACAGAAGAGAAACGAGAAAGAAGAAAGGAGAAAAAGGAAAATGAGAATAATTAGTGAGCATATCTGGTTGATTCATTTTTCTGTGAAAAATGTCTTTTTGAATAATTTTTATCATTTAGAATTTTCATTCTAATTCAATTTTTCAGGTTTTTTATCAAATAACTTAAAAGCATTTTGATTCAAAGTGCCTCTGAGATACTACAAGTGAAGTCCTGACCTACCTAAAATCAATGCTAATGGCAAGATTTCACAATACATGTTTAATCTTCCATATTCAAATCCAGTACATTTAGTTGTCCTTCAACAAATGTGAAAAATAATTCCCATGGATATTACAAAGACACCTGTGACCCTTTTGCCATCTCTCTGATATGACTTGGCTGCAACTTAAAAACCAGACTAGTTTCTCTTTCCCTTAATAGTATCTTCATGTACCTTGACTTGGCAAGTAATGTTATTGACATCAATGGCTATGGACAGACTTTACACATAAACCAGTTTAAGTGATCAGAAACTAGTTTAAACCTATAACAGAACAGATATTCAGTGCACATAAACCAGTATCAAAATTTCTGAAACCATTCTGAGATAAACCTAGTTGAATGTAGTATCAGACTTAACTGATTTGGGTCAACCCAGTTTATATAATGTCTGTCCCAGACCCCTTCCTGGTTTAATGTAAACCAGAGTCCCACCGCATCCCAGATGCTTTGCAGCTCTGGGTGGGTCTCTCTGCTCCAGCTCTCTGCTGTCCCCACCCTTCTGCTCCCTAGCTGGAGTTCCAGCAGAGACGGCAGGCACAGCAGGGTCTGCCTGGCTTCTGCTGCCCCTTGCTGTTCACTGCTTAAGTAGGGATTCCCTACTTCCTCCTTCCCTCCCACAGCACAGACTGTAGCCAGCATGTGGTATGCTAGCTAATGCCGAGAGATGCCTGTGTAAGGCAGACAGGACAAGACAGACAGGACAATGTTGGCTTAGGGGTTTTTGGACCTAATCAAGAGGTAGATGGTAATGTCCCTCCATTCCTTCCTTAGAAAAAGTTCTAATGAGAAAGGCTCTTGTTTTCTGATGGGATGATAAATACTGATAACAGAGCTGATAAATGCTCTGTTACCAATGTGGGGCAGGGAACCGCTCCTTAATCAGAATGTCCTGCCGGAGCTTGGCCATGTCCCCCTCAGTTCAGCAGTATTGAAGGGAAGGGAGGGCTGCTGTAGCATTCGCTGGCATCTAGCCTGAACCACTGCAAGCATATGCCAACATTTCCTCAATCCAGAGGGGCCGTCTGTATGGTTGCAAACCAGTTCGTCCTAGCCAGATTAGATTAGCCTACAAAGATTCAATCAGTTTAGGGTCAGGCTTTTTGAATATCTGTCCCTATCTAACAAGGCTAGTGTTTTCAACAGGATAACTTGCTAAGCTACTAAATGCAGCCAGAATGTGGAATAAATAACATTTTTCTTGAAATTTCTACATATATAACCCAAGAATACCTCCTTTATACACAAAACCCATAAGACTTTTCTGACTTAATACCAGCAAGAGCAAATTAACCATCAAGGTACCTCCTGGGATAATCAGCTCCTTTATATAACATATGAAGCATTTTCCCATACTGTTAAAAAAGGATTAGAGGAGCGAACTTGGTATAGGTTCAAATCCTCATTTTGCCACTATCCTCTGTGTGGCCACATGTAAAAGAGAGATAACAACCCTCCCCTGATTTATAAAATGCGGTGAAGATAAATCCATTACAGATTGCAAGGTGCTAAGACACTGCAATGCCAGTGAGGTCAATAAGGCCTCCACAAACACAGAATAATCATGCTAGCAGATCCCAGTATAAGATCTAAATTAATAGTTAAGGCTTTGGAGGTACCAGCTGTGCTTCACTTAGAAAAAAAATCTTGTTTTTATAGCAAAGTACAGTGAACCACTAAGGCAAATAAGCCCCTGTATTAGTAACAGACTAGCAAGCATTCCCACTGCTTTAGGAAACAAATACTTGATAGATGATGTAGATTTCTTATGACAGATGAATACTCCACATTTCTATTCTAGATTATGTCTACTAAACAAATGAGTTCTGTCATTGACTTCTCTTGTCAATATTATCAGCAGTGATGGCACTGATTGTTTTAGTTCAAGACACTGGAGGTTTTCAGTTAAAACCTGGGAGGTGAATTCTGCTCCCAGAGATTTGTATGCATCTCTCTTTGAACTTAACGTGAGTTCCCTTTGTGTTTTCAGGGGAAAAAAAGACCAAATAAAAGGTTTTATGGGTCACCTGAGAAGACATATTTTTGCTTATTTATACCCCTTACTACTCCTTATTAGATCATTTTTCTATACTATTACAGACAGATTTGGGGGTTGATCTAAAACAGAGCAAGCAATTCCAGGTTTAACTGAATAACTCAGCTATTTTTTGGTCTCTTGTTTCTGTTGTTGTTTTCTTTATTCCTAAAATGTCTCTAAATCCTTCTTTATCTTTAACCCTGTTGCTCTTTGCTGTTCTACTAATTCCTTTGGCTTCCTTTATGAACTAGCTATCAATATTTTTCTTATCAATAATCTTAGCAATAATGTTGAGTTGTAACTTAGACTTATTAATATTTACTTCCTTATTTCCTATCCTTTATACATTAGGGTTTTTTTGTGTTTTACACTGTTTTCACATCTCCTTTAAACTAGAATGGTTTTTTATTCAGTGGGTGTGTCTACATGAGATGTGGTACTGAGCATTAGAGTAGTTTACTGCAAGTAAATGCGTGTGTCTACATGTGTGCTTCCTTACTGCACAGTAAAAACTCTTAATCTTACTTAAATTTGCTACTTGCAAAGGAAAGTAGCAATTTTAAGGAGGATTAGTTAACACACAGTAACACACTTGTAGATGTGACCTGGCAGCAAGTTTGCTCCTGGGTCTGCCCAGCTACTAGGGGGCCAGCCTGAGGCCAGCCCCATGGCTCTGAGCTAGGAGCGTCTCCTGGCTCAGGGCTGGGCTGCCTCTATAGCAGGCTTTGTCTGAAGACTATAAAAACTTGCAGCCATTTTGAGCCCTGGGGCACACAGTGAGGGAGCCTGAGGGACAGTTCCCCCTGGGCGGGCCATAGGTTATCTGTGCCTGTCTGCAAGCACCCCAGTCCTGCTGCTTGGCACTGCACTGCTGCACGGCTGCCAGGACAGTGCTGTCAGGACCAGCAGGGTGCTGAAGGGTGTTGCAGGCTGCTGTAGCCTTTGGCCAGGCCTGTCAGCCCCCCCAGGACCTCCTTTAAGCAACTTCTGGACATCAGGGCCAGTGCCACCTGCCTGCAGCACACCCCAGCAGCCTGCCTTACACCTGCAGGTACTGCAGGGCATTGTTTCTGTTGTGCAGCTGCCAGTCCCTTGCCGTGCTCCTGCTCTGGGCACTGCAGGAAGTTGCTAGGGCTGGCAATACAAGGACAGCCTCACGGAGGCCCAGAGAGCTGGTGCAGGATCCAGTATAGTGTCCTGCTCCCCACCCAGGCCTGTGACCACACATGTGCTCACACCCATGCTCTCCACCCAGGGCTCCACCTGCAGCCAAAAGGAGATTTGTGAGTTCATAGCACTGTGAGGCCAAAGTGCTGCTCCAGTTTCAGTGGGATGGATGCTCCAATGCCCACATTTATGAGGCCTTGTCAGGCCAGATGTGGGAGTGTGGGCACAACTGGTCTGCACAGCTGTGCAATATATGCCAGCACAAAGCAGCCTGCCTGAGCCCTTGCCTTGGCCTGGCACTTCTGGTGATGTCACATCACTGAAGGAGGAACCCTTGGGCATGCAGTGCTCCATCCCACCCAGCTCCCCAGCCTGCCTCCTGTGGCCCTGGTTTCTGCCCCCCACAGCACGAAAGAGGTAGGAGACAGTAATAAATTTTATTGAACACATGGGGTTGCAGGGCTCGGCTGGCAGCTGCTTGGGTCCAGGCCCACCTGGCCAACTTATCATGGTTCGTGGGCACCTGTGCACACTTGACTCCTGATCTGAGTCCAGGTAGTGCATGGCACCTGGTGCAAAACATCTTATCTCAGAAGTGTTGCAAAATCTCACAAAAAGCTTCTATCTCTTGGCTCTGCAGGTCTTACATCTGGATGCAGGGGAAAGGCCACACTTGGCAGCAGGGATGTGGCTTCAGGGTCACTGATACCCACAACCAGGGCCCTGCAGATGCACTGGCTTAGCCAGAGGCACATGATGGGCTGCACCCCACTCCTGGAGGGGTGGGCAGAGGACATACAGGCCTGGTGAGTGGAGGACATTGCATCTGAGTATGTGCGGGACCAGCAGGAAGAGATGCAGGGCTGGCATGAGGAAGCACAGAACCAGGAGGACCAAAAGTTCCAGGCTGAGCTCCTGGCTGTGGAGCATGAGTAGCTACAGCTGCTGAGGGAACAGAATGTCATCTTGAACTGAGCAATGCAGGCTGTGGACAACAATCATTATGTGTTGGACACCGCTCTAGCCCTGGTGGTTGCATTCATGCTGCCCACTACCTGGCTCCCAGCCCTGCACTCCCCCTAGCAGCCATCTGCCATCCCACAGTGGGCCCCCACCTGAGCCTGGGAGGAGGTCCTCCATTGCCTCCAGCCACCAGAAGCCCCTGGCCCAGGCCCTGTCACCCAGCCCCCTCACCTGGGCCCAGGCCTGCTGCTCCCCCTGGCTCCATGCAGGCACAGAGTCAGAGCTCCTGGAGCAGCACTAGGATTGCACACAGACCCTACTGGGCCTGGACTCTGCCAGCCAGAAGGGGAGCCAGCTGAGCCAGAGGAGCACCAGCCACCATTTCCCTTGGGTGTACCTTCCACCTGCCACACTCACCACATCATTGAGATCCAAGTAGAATAGCCAAAGGTCAGGGTCCTGGCTGCCTGGACCCATGCTCTACCCCCTAGGTGCCCCACCCTATGGCCCCCCACTCTGGGACACCACAAAAATCATGTTGTAAATAGTTTTCACAGGGAAGAGGTTTTTATTGCTGGTGGGTGGAGTGGGTGGTAGAGGCAGGGGGGGCTCTTGTGTTGGTGAGGAGACGGGATGGGGGGGTCTGTTTGATGTGCAAGGAATAAGGACTTATTCTTCTGATGTGTGTGCATTGAGCATGATAGTGGGGGTGAGTGGAGGGGGTGGGGGTTCCATGAGTGGTGGGTCAAGTGGGCTAGAGCAGGGAGTGCTGGAGAAAGTGGTCAGCTAGAGCCTCCCACACTCAGTGTCTTGGCCCCCACTGGAGATGCATGGCTCTCCAGGGGCCTTAGCAGGGCAGGCCCACCACTACGTCTGCCACTGCAGGTGGTGCTCCCACCTCCAGGCATCCTCCACACACCATGCCTCCTCCATCCGTAACTCACAGAATAGCTCTCCCCAGGCCTCACAGATGTTATGTAGCATGCAGGCTGAGATGATGAACTGGGGGAGTTTGTCCCTGGTGACTTTGAGGCAGGCAGTGAGGGAGCACCAGCAATCCTTGAGGTGGCCAAAGGCACACCCCAGCAGGGCATGTGTCCAGCCCAGATACCAGTAAATGTGGGCCTGACAGGGGGCCAGGTGGCTGGTGTAGGGCTGCATGAGCCAAGGCAGAAGTGGGTAGTCAGGGTCTCTGATGACCAGGGGTGGGACCATGATGGTGCCCAGCTGCAGGTCAAACATCCCTGGCATGAAGTGCCCACTCTTCACAAGTCCCACTAGGCTGGAGTTATGAAATTCAGGTATCATGAGTGCTTCCTGCCCAGCCAGTGCCAACGTGGGTGAATGTGACCCAGTGGTCCATGATGAGGGAGTGAAATCCCTGGCAGCTGTCATAGGGGTGGGCAGGTGACAAGTGTGGCTCCCATCTGGGGCCTTGACACATTAGGGTAATCCCAGGGCATGGAACCCTGCCATCACCACCCAGGGGTCATGCACGCAGAGTACAGTGTGCACATTCTGGAGGGCCCTGCACTCCTCCAGCACAGCCTCCCTGGCAATGGCCTTGCTCACACCGAACAGGTGTCTTACGTATTGAAGGCCAGTAGGCACGGCCAGCTTCAGCACAATGAGGGCCAGCCAGGTGTCTGCAGGGAGGGCAGCCCTGGGGTGGTGCACTGTAGCCAGGCAGGTCATCACTGTGCATGGGGAAGACAGGTGGGGTGGGGTGGGGTGGGGTGAGACAGCCATGGGCCAGGCAGCAGTCAGCACAGCAGACCAGCAGGGCCAGTGCAGCAGCTAGCAGGAGCATGGGGCACTGGTCATCACTGCCAGGGCAGGAGCTCAAGCAGTCATAGTGTGAGGAGAGAGAGTGGCCAAAGACAGCTGCTGAGTAGGGCTGAGCAAAACAGCAACATTCCACTTTGACTTCTGTTTTGACAGAACAGTGTTTCGTTTCAAGTTTCGTTTTGTTTTGAAAGCACTGTTCCAATTTGTTTTGTCAAAATGTTTTGCTGTTTCAATGCTGTTTTGCCATTTCACCCATAGGTTATAATGGGGAATCACAAAATGCAGCAGGCAGGCAGACTGGGGGCTTGCTGCACCCCCAGGAGGGCTGTAGGAGCTGTGCCAGAGTCCTCCCGGGAGTGCAAGCCCCCGATCTGTCAGCCAGATGACAGACTGGTGCTGGGCAAAGCCCACACCCAGCGCTGGGAAGATCAGTGCTGCTCCTGGCCCCAGGCAGCAGCACCCACCTCCTGTCATCTGGCAGGCAGATCAGGGGCTCACACCCCCAGAAGGGCTCTGGCACAGCCCACACAGCCCTCCTGGGGGTGCGGTTGAGCACCCGATCTGCCTGCCAGATGACAGGAGGTGGGGGTTGCCAGTTAGGACCAGCACCAGGAAGAATATATATATATAAAATCTCGCTAACACACAGCTAACTGGCTATTTAATATTTTACATATCTTTCTGCTAAATCAGAGCTTAACATGCAAATTCTGGTACTTGGATCATTACGTGAATACTTGATACTCCCTTGAGGATTCTGAGTCCATAAACTAATGAATGATACATAAATACTATATGCTAGTTTAATCTGTAACAATTAATCTTGCTCCAGTATTTTTCATATTCTTTAATAGGAAACTGCACCCACATTATTCAGTCCAGAAGCCTAAAAGTTCAGAAGCCCGTCTCAGCATGATTAAACTGTGAAATGTATTTGAAAATAATTGCTTCTGACAACTGCCATTAGATACATATTTGCAAATACATTCTATAATTCATTAATAGTGAGAAGTGCTTGTTATAACTTCCAGGCATCTGGTATGAGCAACATGAAAAATATTTTTTTCATTAACTGTTTAAGTACCATGTACGAGCAGATAACAGAATGAAAATTATTTGTAAAAGGATGCGATATTTACTGTCCAAAAAAATTGTGCAGGTGTGCCTCATTTATAGATACATATAAAGTCAGGAAGAGAGTCTAATGGTAACAAAAACAAAAGGCTATGGCTAAGCACTGAAATAAAGAAAGATCAGGTTCAAGGCTTCATGAATAACCGGCTCTCTTATGAGTATTGGAAGTTTGAATTATGTTCACAGTATGCATTATAATAGAATCATCAATTCAGTTATGGTTTCTTACATAATCTGGGAAAATATTGTATGCATTGTGACAGTCTTTAATTAATACAATTTGTCAAACATAGCAATAAAACACAGAATTTCTGAAATTCAAGTACTGGACTCTGCTCATCTGAACTAAAGGAAGAACAATGAAGTCCTAATGCATGTACAGGTAATTAGAATTAGAGTTCATTATCATTTGTTTTGCAGCTGCCTCTACACTTACTAGTTGACACACAATTCATTAATGACATAGACACTGTACAAACACAGACTTAGCACAGTGCCTGTGCCAAAACTAAACAAGCTCTTGAATAAAAGGATTATTATTCCATGTGAATAATGTAAGTTGAATTACAGAAAGAACAAACAACTTTTCCAGAGTAATTCAGGAAGTTTGTGGCAAATCTAGGAATCAAAACTTAGGCCAAATCGCAGTATTCTGCCTTAACCACAAGTCATTCTACTGCTTTATCCCTGGATAGCACTTAATGGAGTCTGTATTGCTATATTGAAAATAATAATAATAGAATCAGGATACTAAAACAATTATTAAAACAAACACCTAGGAGAAAAGAATAGATCACATAAACTGCTAAATCAATAAAGTTATGTTGAAACAAGTGACAATAAAATCAATGTAGATATTAAAAAGTGAATAAATTCTACAGCGTGCATAATGGTTGTAAATTTCTAAGGTTGCAGATGAAACTGACTGTCAAATGTCAGGATCAACTATGTTTCTGGTCTGCCATTAGATCCCGATCCCCCTTTGGCAGAAGCATAATGAGCTTCTTCAGCATCTAGGGTGGGGCAGGGTGAAGCAGATTACACCAATGATTTCAGACAGGGAAGAGGAGGAGTGGAGTCTTATCTGCCCCAGCTGTCCACGTTCTGGAGGCAGCTGTTACTTCTGCAGCTGCTGTTGTAACAGTGTAAGCTTGGACTTTAGTTGCCTCATGATGTGGGGTCCCTTGTAGTCTCCCCCACTCCCTCCTCCCCCCACCTCCAAGATATGCTGTTGGATTGCACCTGCCATGGCAAAGCCTCTCAGGGGGAGGAGGGTGCCATTCCACTTTTCCCATTCATAGATTTCATGAATTTCATAGACATCAGGGCTGGAAGGGACCCCGGGAGATCATCGAGTCCAGCCCCCTGCCCAAAGGGCAGGAAGTCAGCTGGGGTTATAGGATCCCAGCAAGATAAGCATCCAATTTACTCTTGAAGGTGTTCAATGTAGGTGCTTGAACCACCTCCGCTGGCAGACTGTTCCAGACCTTGGGGGCTCGGACAGTAAAGAAATTCTTCCTTATGTCCAGCCTGAAACGGTCTTGCAGGAGTTTGTGACCGTTCGACCTCGTCATCCCTTGGGGCGCTCTGGTGAACAAATGTTCCCCCAGATCCTGGTGGTCACCCCTGATAAACTTATAGGTGGCCATCAGATCACCCCTGAGCCTATGCTTTTCCAGGCTAAAGAGTCCCATGGCTCTCAGCCTGTCATCGTAAGGTCTGTTTTCCTGACCTCTGTTCATTCCCTGACCACCCAATACACAGCTGGGTGCAGGGTCTTCCTGCCCAGCTTCCACTGCCACCCCCTCATACCGGATACCCAAGACTGGTGACCAGGCACCCCTCCCCCCCACTTACACTAGAGCCCCTTGGTGAGAAGCCTTTTGCCTTTCAACTTTCTAGGATAAAACCTTGTAAGTCTCCCCCCCACCCCAGACCAGATTACTAAAATATAGCCAAACTACAGTGTCTCTGTATGCTCAGAATTGGATTCAGGGGTTCTGTAAAAGAGATGCAACCAGCGTGAACACTATGGGCATTTGTACACACACTTGTGCTGCAGAGCCAAGAGCTTTTAAAAGCACCCAGTGCTGCAGAACACGCAGTTGTATAAGTGGTGAAATGCATGTCAGTGCTGAGAAAATGGCAGTGGCACACTTCTGAAATAAAACATATCAGAGGTGTTTTAGTTCAAAAGTGCACTGCCACCATTTTCTGTGCACTGACACACATTTTGCCACTTATACAACTGCATGTGAAACAACATAGTGAGCATCAAATTGCGTGTGGAGCAGACGTGATTGAGTCTGCTCTAACCTACTGGATCTCCACTGCATTGTGGGATGAAAAGGGATATGAATAAATGCCCTATGATTGCAAATTGGGGGCATTTACTTGAGATGCTTACTACAGAGTTGCTAATTAGCTCTGCAGTAAATAAATTCATAGATGTAGGGTCGGAAGGGACTTTGTAGATCTTTTAGTCTGACCCCCTGCCTGGGCAGGAGAGAAAACCGGGCTCAAATGACCCCAGCCAGGTAAACATTGAGCCTCCTCTTAAAGACCCCCAGGGTAGGAGCCAGCACCACTTCCCTTGGAAGTTGGTTCCAGATTCTAGCTGCCCTGACTGTGAAGTAGTGCCTTCGGATGTCTAGTCTAAATTTACTCTCTAGAAACTCATGGCTGTTATTCCTTGTTACTACAGGAGGTGCTTGGGGGGAACAAGGTCTCTCCCAAACCCCACTGGTCCCCCCTAGTAAGTTTATAGACAGCCACCAGGCCCCCCCTCAGCCTTCTCTTGTGAAGGCTGAACAGGTTAAGGTCCCATAGCTTCTCTTCATGCCCTGCTGTCTCTGAATCATGCGAGTAGCCCTCCTTTGGACCCTCTCAATGCTGTCCACATCCCTCCTGAAGTGCAGCACCCAGAACTGGACGCAGTACTCCAGTGTGGCCTGACCGGTGTCGCATAGAGGCGGAGGATCACCTCCTTGGCCCTGCTTGTGATGCACTTGTGGATACACGACAAGGTACTACTAACCGTGTTTTTGCATTATTGGCCCATATTCATCTTGGAATAATGACTCCAAGATCTCTTTCTGCCACCGTGCTTTCGAGAAGGGAGTTCCCAAGCCTATAGTTATGCTGCTGGTTTCTACTGCCCAAGTGCAGCACCCTGCACTTGTCAGTATTGAATCCCATCCTATTTTCATTTGCCCACCCCTGTAACCTGTCCAGGTCCCACTGTAATCTGTCCTTCCCTTCTAGCGTGCCCACCTCACCCCATATCTTGGTGTTGTCTGGGAATTTAAACAGGCTGCTCTTCACCCTATTGTCCAAGTCGCTAATAAAGAAATTGAACAGTGTGGGCCCAAGGACCAAGCCTTGGGGGACCCCACTTCCCTCTTCCCTCCAGGTCAAAAATGACCCATCCACCACCACTCTCTGAGTGCAACCCCTCAGCCAATTTGCAATTCACCTGACTCTGCAGGCATCAACACTGCAGTCACCTAGCTTTCTAATGAGAATGGGGTGGGAAACAGTGTCAAAGCCCTTCCTGAAGTCCAGAAAGACTACATTCACCCCAACACCTGCTTGCAGTGATTTGTGACCTGATCATAGAAGATGATCAGGTTGGTCTGACAGGACCTGCTGGTAATGAAACCATCCTGGTTGCCCTTGAGCATCATCCCTGCTGCTGGCCCATCACAGATGTGCTCCTTGATAATCTTCTCAAAGAGCTTCCCCAGGACTGAAGTAAGACTAACGGCCCTATAGTTGCCTGGGTCCTCCCTCTTCCCTTTTTTAAAGACAGGGACCACATTGGCCCTCTTCTAGTCATCTGGAATCTGGCCAGAGCACCACAAGTACTCATAAAGCCATGCCAGGGGCCCCACGATTTGAGGGAAACCCCTGCCAATTCCCTCAACACCCTGGGGTGGAGAGAATCTGGACCTGCTGATATGAACATGTCCAGCCCCTCCAGAAGTTCTCTAAACTGGTCCCCCCTGACCCTAGGCTTGGTGGAGTTTATCCCGAATCTCAGTAAGAGGCTCGGTAAAGTGTCACCATCTACACGTTGGAGCTATTAGGCCAGAGCAAACCAATTAACTCTTCCATAAATTAGTACTGTCTAACACAAGTACTATCCTATGGTTGAGTTATCTCTGCCTCAACTCATGTGCAGACAGTGATCAGGGCTGACTGGGCCACAACGGTGCTACAGTGCAGGGGCTACTTGCCAGGTAGCCCTGCACTGTAACACACTCATGTCTCAGATAGCCCCTCTGCAGCATGCTGAGCTGGGGTGGAGCAGCTCTGGGGCTGACAAGCTTACACCCAGGCCCTCTGCCAACTGGAGCTGCACTGCCCCTGCTCAACAGTTTTGGGTGCTACACTTCAAGAGGGATGTCGACACCCTTGAGAGGGTCCAGAGGAGGGCCACTCATGTTTATGGGCCTGCATGTAAAGCCCTACAAAGAGAGATTGATGGCCCTGGATCTCTTCAGCCTCCAGAAGAGAAGGCTGAGAGGTGATCTTGTGGCCACCTACAAATTCATCATGGGGGAAGCAAGAAATAGGAGATGCTTTGTTTACCAGGGCACCCCTTGGAGTTACTAGGAACAATGGCCACAAACTGATGGAGAGCAGATTTAGGTTGGACATTGCGAAGAACTTCTTTATGGTAAGGGTTGCCAGAATCTGGAACTGGCTTCTGAGGGAAGTGGTGCTCTCCAGCCTCCCCTTAAAGACCTTAGCGGTCTTTAAGGGGAGGCTGGTCATGCACCTCGTTGGGGTCATCTGACCCCAGTGCTCTTTCTTGCCCAGGGCAGGGGGTCAGATTCAATGATCTGCTAAGGTCCCTTCCAACCCTAACAACTATGAATCTATAAACACATGTGTAGCATAAACATAGTAATAAACTAAACCGGAGTTTATTCCAGTGCATTAATTGTATATTTATATGCACCCACTGAGTATCAAATGTCAACAGAAGAAACAAAACAGAACCAAAACAATAAAAAATAAAAAGCATTTGTCACACAACAAAAAAAACTATGTCCCTTTGCCTTTCTTATACTTAAGAAAACTTTGCTTTTTCTGTCTTTTTCTGTCTCCCCTACCTACACCCTGGTCTGGGCAGACAGTGGCAAGGACTGATAGGATACAGACTGTCTCCCATCTTATAGGGAAAACCTTTTTTTTTCTTTTGTGCCCCCACCCTCCCCCACCTCTCTTTTCCAAGTTATATTGTGTTTCTTGGGCTTCCTGGCCCTGGTAAAGATGAGTTACGTATAGCAAAGTAAGGGGGAAGGGACAGACTTCACAGGAGTTATTCTCTGCAGTAGCAAAATGAGAGGAGGGCAACCAGGGCATCAGCTCCAGGTGCCCACTTAGAGGATGTGGAAGAATGGCAGCGATCCCTCCTGGCAGGCCAACTACCACAGCTGCTACAGCCAGCCTAGCTCCTGCTATCTGATTGTTACTCCTCTGACTCTATGAATTGCCTGTCATGTATGGGTGTGTGGGAAATAGGAGGCACAAATCACAACCTTTAAAGTGTTGTTTGAAAAATAGTAAATGATCTTGTAGTAAAGGGTTCACTACAACTATTTGTTCAGGTGCCACTGAAAAATCCCATGTCACCAAAAGTCTGTGAGAGCATAGGATATATTTCCATGAAAAGATAAGTTTATGGGACTTCAGAGTGAATCCTTCTATCAATGTGCATTTTATAAGCATAATTAAAATCAAAACACTGAGTAAACTTGTAATCCAGTTTTCAAAGGCTCTTAATTTGGTCAAGTCAAATTGAATTTTCTTTAGAACAAGTAAAGATGCTTCTCTCTAGTAAGAGCTGTATTTCAATACCAAGCTTTAATCTCCAGCCACCTTGACTATATAATTCTTCAAATGAGAGTTGTGATAGAAAAAGTACACTTTCCCTCAATCACTATAAAAGGTTCCATCATGGCTTAGATGTATAGCAGCTACAGTAGGATTGTACCACAATGACAAACTCTGGCATACAAGAATGTTCAAGAAGCTAAATCTTATTCCATCTCTTAGGGCTTGTCTATGCCTTGGAGGTGGATGGGTCTAACCAAAACCTGCCTATGACTACTAACTCATACCTGAGGCGCACTCAAAATATGGCATTTTCCAGATAAAGCTGTTCTGAGCTTATTTACAATCACTTTAGAGATTGAAAACAGCCTTAGAGGCCTCGAGTGCTCTCATCAGTTAAATGAGAGGTAGGCAATTAGTTTGCCTGGAGGGCCACTTAAAGAGTTTTGGTTAGCACTTGAGGGCTGGAGGGTAGGCAGAAGGGGAGGGTGGTGATGACCCAGTCTTAGCCCCCTCTTTACACTACCTGTTGTGAAGGTGGGTGGGGGATGGCCTGGTGTGATGCCAATTTATCCTATCCAGCCTTGACCCCATCTGCCCAGCACCCACTGCCCGGCCCACTGGATAGGGTAGGTAGGTGGGCAGGGTCTCAGTGAAGACAGGTGCAGAACACCGGCTGAGAAGGTGTGCTTGACTGGTGGATGGGGCCTCAACAGAGCTTCAATCTGCTCCCTGCACATCCCTGCATGTCAGCTCCACAGGGAACTGGTGCACATTGTAGGGACAGGTGGGAAATGGATTGAGGCTCTGCCCTAGGTCCAGGCCTGGGCCCTGGCCCATCACCACCCCAGTCACTGCCTACCCATTCCACTTCTGGATGCTGCTCCCCACCCACCCGCACCACCATCCCATCCACCCAGCCACGTATACCCTGCCTGTAGAGGTCCCAGGCCAATCTCCATGGAGATTCTACCTTCCTTCTCTGCCTGGTGCTCCCAGAGGTGGATGTGGGATGGACGGGCTCAGGTTGCTTAGGCAGCATGGTCAGGATCCAGTGGCAGGGCACATTCTTGCTTCCAGGTGGTGGTGGGGACTACCAGCAAATAGTCCAGCTGTTGCCCCAACCCTGAGCCACTGCCTGGGTTTAAGCATTACTTAGGTGGAGTATGCATGGGCTTGTCATGGAGAGGGCATGCTACAGACAAAGTATAGACAAAGCCCTAAAATGTCCAAATATATGTGCAGAATTTCCAGTGTAAACCAATTAAGGTGATCCTGGTTCATCCTGAACAATAGCTAATCGCCTATATTCCTTATGCAGTTCTACTTTGACCTAAAAAATCACTTAAGCAACTGCAGGTAGTCTTGGTAGATTATGCACATTCAGAAGCAATCTGATATACCCACCTAAGCCTACTCCCACTGACAGGTCTAGACCTATCTCTTCCTGACAGGGAAAGGAACCAACAGCCAAGCAATGCCTTAGGCAATGCTTCGAGCACCCTCCACACATCCTTTTGCACTGGGTACAGTGGTCAGACAGACAGCATGCAAAAGTATGCCTTGGGTTCTGACTGTGCTCTCCAGCTTTCCACTTAAATCAATCTTTAATACAGTGGTTCTCAACTTTTTTAGGCCTGAGACAACCTTAACAGACTTGAGGCACCCCTAGAAAATCCCAGCTCTTAGTTTTCACTCATTTTTTGACTACAGAAAAACAATGGGGTAATGCTCCTGTTGCAAAGAACTTAAAAAGACCACAACAGATCACAGTGTTTTTAACACTGTGGATTCCTGTTTGAAATTTCTAAGTTTATTTTGTGAATCCTGTTTGCATACCTAATAATGGAACATTTTGTGGTGCCCTGTGGTACCCTTGAAGACACCTTAGGATGCCATGGTATCCTGGTTGTGAATTGCTGCTTCAATGAAAAAATGCATGATTTACATTGATGTAAATATGGAGCAAAGCTGTTGCCAACACCACCACAATCTTCCCCTTTTATTTATTTATTACTGGTCAAATAAAGTCAGTGATATGCTCTGCCAGTTAGGGGTACTGGTTCAAGTAAACACATCCTTTCTGAAGATCTGGATCCCATTAAGACATCTCCCCTTGTAGTTGTCAGGATCAAGCTGCCTACATGATTGAGTCAAATAAGGCTTTCTATAGAGAAAACTTAGAGCTATGCACCTCACTAGGTAAAATATGATCCATCTATGGAGGGGTATGAGGCTGCCCATTGAAAGAATGGGAGAGTCCTGAAACATTAATAGGAGAGACACGGACTCTTTGCATGGGCATATGATCAGAGATAAATAAATACATTCTGGCTGAACAGAGGCCAAGACCTTAGCTGCTTAGTATACAATGTAGGATCTCCTCCTGTAAGTCTCTAAAGCAAAGTGAATAGTGTCACTGTCAACTCTTCGGTATACCCTCTTATAGTTTCATAGTTTCTAGGGTCTGAAGGGACCTGAGTAGATCATCTAATCTGACCCCCTGCTATGGCAGGAAAGATTTCTGGGGTCAAACGACCCCAGCAAGATGTTCATCTAACCTCCTCTTAAAGACCCCCAGGGTAGGAACCTGCACCACTTCTCTTGTAAGTTGGTTCCAGATCCTAGCCGCCCTGACTGTGAAGTAGCGCCTCCTGATATCTAGCCTAAATCTACCCTCTGCCAGCTTGTGACCATTATTGCTGGTCACTCCTGGCAGTACTTGGGGGAACAGGGACTTCCCCAGTGCCTGCTGATGACCCCTGACTAGTTTGTAACAGGCCACAAGATCCCCCCACAGCCTTCTCTTTTGGAGGCTGAACAGGTTCATGTCCCGTAGCCTCTCCTCACATGGTCTGCCCTGCTGCCCCCTGATCATGCGAGTGGCCCTCCTCTGGACCCTCTCCATGTTGTCCACATCCCTCCTGAAGTGTGGTGCCCAGAACTGGATGCAGTACTCCAGCTGCGGCCTGACCAGTGCTGCATAGAGGGGGAGTATCACTTCCTTGGACCTGCTCGAGATGCATCCGTGGATGCATGACAGGGTACGGTTGGCCTTCCTGACTGCATCCCCACACTGCTGGCCCATGTTCATCTTGGAGTTAATGATGACTCCAAGATCCTTTTCCGCCTCTGTATTGACAAAAAGGGAGTTCCCCAGCCTGTAGGTATGGTGCTGGTTGTTCCTTGCCAGGTGCATCACTTTGCACTTGTCCATGTTGAATCCCATCCTATTCTCGTCCACCCATCCCTGTAGCCTGTCTAGGTCCGATTGGAGCCTATTCCTCCCTTCTAGCTTGCCTACATCCCCCCACATCTTAGTGTCATCAGCAAATTTGAAAAGGGTGCTTTCTACCCCCTCATCCAAGTCACTGATGAAGATGTTGAACAGTGTGGGCCCAAGGACTGAGCCCTGCGGAACCCCACTGCCCACATCCCTCCAGGTCGAAAATGACCCATCCACCACCACTCCCTGGGTGCGACCCTCCAGCCAGTTGGCGACCCAATTGACTGTGTGGGTGTTGACACCACAGTCCCCCAGTTTCTTAATGAGAATAGGGTGAGAGACAGTGTTGAAGGCCTTCCGAAAGTCCAGGAAGACTATGTCCGCTGCTACCCCTGCATCTAATGATTTGGTGATCTGATCATAGAAGGCCACCAGGTTGGTCTGACAGGACCTGCCACTGATGAACCCATGTTGGTTGCCCCTAAGCATGACCTACCCCTGCTGGCCCCTTGTGGATATGTGCCAGAATAATTTTCTCAAACAGCTTGCCTAGGATTGAGGTAAGACTAACTGGCCTATAGTTTCCCGGGTCCTCCTTCTTCCCCTTTTTGAAGATGGGAAACATGTTGGCCCTCTTCCAGTCTTCCAGTCCTCTGGCACCACACCAGAGCACCACGAGTCCTCGTAAAGCCATGCCAGGGGTCCTGCAATGACCTCAGCCAATTCCTTTAGTACTCTAGGGTGGAGATCATCTGGACCAGCTGATTTGAATACATCCAGTCCCTCCAGAAGTTCCCTAACTAGCTCCTCACTAACCCTTGGCCTAAGTGTGCCTCCCCTGGAGCCTGAAGGGGGGCCCAGCAGGGGGGTGACAGTTCCGGTCCCTGATTAGGAAAATGAAGGCAAAGAAATCGTTAAACATGTTGGCTTTGTCGTCTGGTGTGATAACCAAATTTCCGAACATATCCTGCAGGGGCCCCACATTACCCGGAAACTTCTTTTTATCTCCTATGTATTTAAAGAAGGACTTCTTGTTGTCCTTGATCTGGGAAGCTAGCCCCAGTTCCATCTCTGCCTTGGCCTTCCTGACTGCCCCCCTACATCCCCGAGCAACTGCAGTATAGTCATCCCTGGTGATGTCCCCTCCTTTCCATTGGGTGTACGCCTCTCTTTTAGCTAGGAGACATTCCCAGATGCTTTTGGTGAGCCATGGGGGCTTTTGTGCCCTCCTGCTCCCTTTGATCCATGTTGGGATTACTTCCCTTTGGGCTTGGAGGATCGTCTCAACCACTCTCCTTGGACACCTGGCTCCCCTCCCCTCTGGGACCTCAGTGCTTCCCTGACTATTCTCCTTAGCTTGTTGAAGTCCGCCCTCCTGAAATCTAGGGCTGCTGCCTTGCTGCCGGCCTTTGCCACCTTGCGCTGGATGGTGAATTCCAGCAGGCAATGATCACTGTTGCCCAGGTAGTCAAGCATCCGCAGCCCCCTTCACCAGGTCATCTCCCGTGGCCAGCACCAGGTCCAACAAGGAGTCTTCCCTGGTGGGGCTGTGCACCTCCTGGGTTAGATGAAGGTCCTATATTCTTGCTAAGAACCTACGTGAGTGGTCATTTCTGGCAATTTCTCTTCCCAGCAGATGTCCGGGAAGTTCAGGTCCTCCACGACTACCACATCCTTAGACTTCACTACCTCCATGAGCTGACCTAAGAATTCCTGGTCGAGCTCTTTCCCTTGGTTGGGAGGTCCATAGTAGACCCCCACTGTTAAGTCTCTTTCCCCTCGACTGCCTTGTATTCTAACCCAAAGCACTTCAGACTTCCCTTCCTCTGATTCTTTGTTATTTGATGAGGATTGGTATTCCTCCTTAATGTACAGTGCCATGTCCCCACCTTTCCTTCCTATCCTGTCCCTCCTGTACAGCCTATAGCACTTGATATTCACTGCCCAGTCATGTGTTGAGTCCCACCACGTGATCCCCACAATGTCCGGGTTGGTGTCAGCTAGCAGGAGGGTGAGTTCCTCCTGCTTGTTTCCCATACTATGAGCGTTTGTGTAGAGGCATTTGAGGCCTCCTGTGGATGTGTGTACTGACCCCCTAATCATAGCATTGCCCTGGCCTCTGTCGCTTACCTGTGTATACATTTCACTCATTGGTCTAGGCTGGGCTGTACTTGTGGGTGTTGCTTTGTCTGGCAGTCCGATGATTCCTCCACCCTTGTCTTCCCCTTCCCCCGATGAGCCTAGTTTAAAGCCCACCAGAGGAGGTCCGCCAACCTAGAAGAAAACACATGCTTTAGGGGAAAGGTGGAGGCCATTCCATCCAAGCATGTCTCTTGTCATGATGTGCTGGTCATGGTTGAGAAAGCCAAAGCCCTCCTCAAGACACCATTCCTGAAGCCACCAGTTGGTCTCCACAATGCACATCCTGCATCCCCTCACTGGTAGAAGAGAAAACCACCTGTGCACCTATCTCCTTTAGCATGCACCCCAAAGCATGGTAGTCCTCCATCAGGGCTTCTCCTGGTCCCATCATTAGTACCCACATGGACTAGTAATCAGTGGGCTGGATCACCCCTTTCATATCCTGAATCTTTGCTCCAGGTAGGCAGTAGACCTCACATGCTGAGGGGTACTGGCAACAGATGGGGCCCTCTGTACCTCTCAGGATGGAGTCACCTATGACAATCACACAATGCTTTCTCCTCCTGGCCTGCTTATCTCCTTCAGCTGCCTCCTCCAGGGTTGCCAGGGCCCCATATCTGTAAAGAGATGTTCCCTGACTGGGAATCAAACTCAGGCTGCAGTGGTGAGAGCACCAAATCCTAACCACCAGACCACCAGGGAACTACTGTTTTATATGGTTGTCCAATTCCTGTATATTGGGATTATGAAATGTTAATGATGGATGCTTTTTCTCTCTCTCCTTCAACAACAAATAAAAGGTGTCGATAACAGTATGAAGGACAGCGTGTCAATCGCGCAAGTGATGTTTAGCAGAGGGAGTTTTCCATGGATTCTCTTTTGGCTTGTTTGGCAAATACAAAATTAATTTGACTTTCCTATTATTACCATGCCTTGTATAATAGTGACTCTTAAATTGGCACTGAGGAGGAGATGAAAATACATTAAAAAATGTAAATTTCACACTGTCATCTAGACACTGAAACAAAGAGTGTAATGTTAAATATGACTTATTGATGGTGCAACATCATGTAATAGCTCCTTGGTGACATACACACACACCTATATTGGATCTTTTTGGAAATAATAAAAGAACTATGAACAACTAGTTCTCTATTGGGAAAGAAGAGTATTTAGATATAGCTGCAAACTCTACATCCTATGTGCTTTCCCTATGTGTGTCTGTTTTTCCTTTCAATCCTCCCAATCCCCCTCCCCCACCCCATCTTATTTTTTCTTCTCTGTTTCTCCCTCATTCCTCCTTCCAGGGCATCAAAAGTTTAAAAATATATCGGGAGAATAAATGAGGAGCACTGTTATGCTGGGACATATTAATGGCTGTTATCATTAAAACTAGACCTTTATGGGCATTTGAAGCTGCTAGCTCTTCTAACTACATGACAGGGCCTCTGCTGGTATGCCAACACTGTGCCAATAAAGTGTTCTATCCAGAATATTCCCAACTGTTCCTGTTCTCATGCTTCAAACCCAGAAATATTCCTACTGGGCCACTCATGATTTTCCTCAATGGCTGCTCTGAAGTGCACCAGAAACCAAGCTATCGATAGTAGTTGCAAATCAACTTTACATGCATACTTCCAGGCTCAGGAAGTACAAACAGGAGTTTGTGGACCCAGGGGGCTCAAAAGGTCCTAGTCATGAGGCACTGTTGCTGCAATAGATAAATATCCTGTATTTCTACCATTCCCCCTTCTGGTTCTCTTCTTACCAAAATCATCAGTCAACCTTTAGTAAGGTCGACCTGGTTGGCCTAGTGGAGACATGGTGGGGTGAAACATTTGACTGTGCAGTAGACATAGAGGGCTATAAGTTGTTTAGAAGAGATAGGAAGGGGAAAAAAGGTGTGTGGTGGGGTTGTGCTCTATGTTAGGGAACAGTATACCAGTTCTACCTTCCAAACGGGACCAGAGGAAGGCTTAACTGAGACCCTGTGGGTCAAACTTCAAGGAGGCGGGGAGAGAGGGATCTGGTGGTAGGGGTTTACTACAGGCCACCACATCAGGACGAAAGGCTTGATCTGGAATTCTCCAGGCAGCTAGGGGAGGCCGTGCATACAAAGGATGTTGTGTTCATGGGCTATATAAATTACCCTGACATCAACTGGGAGGAGCAGTCAGCCAGGTCTAGCCACTCATGAAGGTTCCTGATGTGCGTACAGGACTTACACCTCATGCAGGAGTTACTTGTCCTTACTAGGGGAAATGCCATACTGGATCTGATGTTAGCCTCTGGGGATGACCTGGTGGGGGAGGTGCTTGTACAAGGGAGGCTAGGGGACAGTGATCATGAAATGATCCAGTTTGCTATTCAGAGAGAGGTGGGGAGGGTAACTACCACAGCACAAATGCTTGACTTTAGGAATGCCAACTTAGAAGTGCTCAAGGCAGTAGTCAGGGAGGCACTCGGAGCCCAGAGGGTAGCTATTATGGGGATCCAGGAAAGGTGGTCCTTCCTCAAGGAGGCTATCCTTGGGGCACAGCAGGACACAATTCCTCTGCGCAGCAAGGCAGGAAAAGGGCCCAAGAAACCTTCATGGCTGAGCAAGGATATCCAGGCTGGCCTGAGGGCAAAGAAAAAAGCGTACTGGCAGTGGAAGCAGGGGGAAGGGACAAAGGAGGAGTACACCTCCCTGACCCGAGCTTGTAGGGATTTGGTGAGGAAGGCGAAAGCAGCACTAGAGCTTAGATTAGCTTCTGGGATTAAGGATAACAAAAAGTCCTTCTTCAAGTACATAGGTAGCAAGTACATAGGTGGCTAACATTGAACCCCTATGAGGCAGGGCAGGACAGTTGGTGATGGACGTGCAAGAGAAGGCAGAACTCTTTAACAAGTTCTTTGCCTCCATGTTCCTGTCTGCTAACAATGGGGTGTTCTTGGGTGATAGCGTAGAGAGGCCCAGAAAAGATGCGAGTCTCCTGACTGTTAGTTCAGACCTAGTTAAGGATTACCTGGAGGCCTTAGATGTGTCCAAGTCCGGATGACCTTCATCTGTGGGTGCTGAGGGAATTGGCTAGTGTTATTGCGGAGCCATTGGCATGGCTGTTTGAGGACTCCTGGTGCTTGGGCCAAGTCTCTGAGAACTGGAAAAGGGCCAGTGTGGTCCCTATTTTCAAGAAGGGGAGGAAGGAAAAGCCTGGCAACTGCAGGTCAGTCAGCCTCACTTCCATCCTGGGGAAGGTCTTTGAAAAAATTATCAAGGGCCACATTTGTGAGAGCCCTGCAGGGGAAGTGAGGTTGAGGGATAACCAGCATGGGTTCATGCAAGGCTGATCCTGCCTGACTAACCTGGTCTCTTTCTATGACCAAGTAACAAAGAGCTTAGATGGGAAGGAGGAAGTTGATGTCATCTTCTTGGACTTCCAGAAGGCCTTCAACACAGTGTCTCATCCAATTCTGGTGGGCAAGCTGAGGGACTGCGGCATCGATGAATGCACAGTCACATGGGTGGCAAACTGGCTCCAGGGGCAAACCCAGAGGGTGGTGGTGGACAGGTCGATGTCAATCTGGGAGGATGTGGGCAGCGGAGTCCCCCAGGGCTCGGTCCTTGGGCCGGTGCTGTTCAATATCTTCATTAGTGACCTGGACGAGGGTGTGGAGAGCACCCTGTTCAAGTTCACTGATGACACCAAGCTGTAGGGTAAAGTGAATACACTGGCAGGCAGGGACTGCATCCAGGCCAACCTGGATAGGTTGGAGAAGTGGGCAGATCTGAACAGGATGCGGTTCAACAAGGACAAATGCAGAGTGCTGCACTTGGGGAGAGGGAACCATCATTATGGTTATAGGTTAGGGGCTGACCCTCTCAGCAGCACAGAGGCAGAGAGGGATCTTGGAGTCAGGACTGACTCCAGGATTAATATGAGTCGCCAATGCAACGAAGCAGTAGGCAGAGCCAACCGCACCCTGTCATGCATCAACAGGGGCATCACTAACAGGTCCAGAGAGGTCTTGCTCCCCCTCTATGCGGCGCTGGTCAGGCCGCAGCTGGAGTACTGTGTCCAGTTCTGGGTGCCACACTTCAAGAAGGACGTGGAGAACCTGGATAGGGTCCAGAGGAGGCCACTCGTATGGCTGAGGGCCTCTGTGGCCAGCCCTATGAGGAGAGGCTAAGGGACCTGAATCTCTTCAGTCTCTGCAAGAGGAGACTAAGGGGGGATCTTGTGGCTGCCTACAACCTTATCAGGGGCCAGCAGCAGGGACTCGGGGAAAGTCTGTTCACCAGGGCCCCCCTTGGAGTCACCAGGAACAATGGTCACAAGCTGAGGGAGGAGAGTTTTAGGCTAGATATTAGGAAGAACTACTTCACTGTAAGGATGGCCAGAGCCTGGAATAGGCTTCCCAGAGAGATGGTGCTCTCACCTTCCCAGGAAATCTTCAAGAGGAGACTGGATAGGCACCTGGCTGGGGTCTTATGACCCCTGCCACCCCCAGTGCTCATTCCTGCCCATGACGGGGGTCAGACTAGATGATCTGTCTAGGTCCCTTCCAATTCATTGATTCTATGATCATATCCTGCTGATTAATACTTAGAACATTTTTTAAAAATTTGGAATTGACAGATGCGCAAAGATCATATCATTTTTAAATGAAAAATACCATGTGGGTGGATTCAAAGCCTGACAATGTGCATGTCTGGTCCTTGATATCATTAAAGAACTTCCCTTGTAAATGAAACTCATATGGCCTGTGTAGTAAAATATGTTTCTCAGCTTTGACTGGTTTGTAGTACATTTTCTAGCTAAGGATTTTTCTTTTGTATTGATGCTGCTGATCTTGCCACTACAAAATCCAGCTCTATCCTAAGGAGCATTTATACAATAGGAAGAACATTTCCTTTCCCTCTGCTCTTCAGTATTCTTATGAAAGAGGAACTTTCCCCCTCCTGCAAAAAAACTGCTTTTCAAAATCCACAGAAGTCACACACACGCACACACACACACATATATACATACACACACATGCATACACATATATACACATATACATACATAGACACATACATACATACGCAAACATATACGTGTGTGTGTGTGCGTGTGTGTGTATTTCATAGATTTCATAGACATTTGGGCTGGAAGGGACCTCGGAAGATTATTGAGTCCAGCACCCTGCCCAGGGGCAGGAAGTCAGCAGGGATCATAGGATGTCCATGTGTCTCTTGAAGGCTTTCAAAGCAGGTGCTTGAACCACCTCCAATGGCAGTCTATTCCAAACCTTGGGGGCTCAGACCGTAAAGAAGTTCTTCCTTATGTCCAGTCTGAAACAGTCATGGAGGAGTTTGTGACCATTCAACCTTGACATCCCTTGGGGTGCTCTGGTGAACAAATGTTCTCCCAGATCCTGGTGAGCACCCCTGATAAACTTATAGGTGCCTACCAGATCACCCCTGAGTATGCACTTTTCCAGGCTGAAGAGTCCCATGGCTCTAGCCTCTCTTAATAAGGTCTGCTTTCCTGCCCTCTGATCATGCACGTGGCTCTCCTCTGCACCCTCTCAAGCTTTTCCACATTCCTTTTGAATTGTGGAGCAAAACTGGATGCAGTACTCCAGGCTTGGAAGCTTTACCCCATACTTTGGTGTCATCAGCAAACTTGGCCAGTCCGCTTCTGACACCAATGTCCACATCATTAATGAAAATGTTGAATAGTATAGGCTCAAGGACAGAGCGTTGAGGGACACCACCAGTCACAAGACACCACAACGATTGACTTCCATCAACCACCACCCTCAGGATCCTATCACAGAGCCAGTTCCACAACCAGCAGATCATGGTGATGCCGAGGCCACAGTTAGCCAGTTTTGCTAAGAGATGATCATGGGATACCAGATCGAAGGCTTTTTTATAATCAAGGTATATGATATCAATCTCCTCTCCCTTGTCCAGGTGATAGGTCACCTGGTCATAAAAGGAAATAAGATTGGTCAAGTAAAACCTACATGAAACAAATCTGTGCTGGCTATCTCTCAGCATGTTGCCATCAGCTAGTCTGTTAAGAATGGCCTCTTTGATAATCATTTCTAAGACCTTCCCCGGGATAGAGGTCAGGCTGATGATTTTATAGTTTTCCAGCTCCACTTCCTCCCCTTTCTTGAAGATAGGCACCACATTGGCCTTCGTCCAATCTTTGGGCACTTCACCAGAGCCACAGGAGCTCTCAAAGATCTGTGCCAGGGCCTGAGCTATGATGCTAGCCAGCTCCTTGAGTACCTGGGGGTATAAGCTGCCAGGGCCAGCTAACTTGAAGCTATGCAGCCTCTCAAGTTGTTCCTTCAGGTCAGCATTGATAGAAGGTAAGGAATCTCCCTCACCTGGGCCTCCCTGTCCCATAATAGGCAGGGGCATCCCATGGGACTGGTGAAAGACCGACACAAAGTACCCTTTTAGCAAGTAGTTTTTTTCCTGGGCATCAGTTGTCAGTTGCCCCATCTGGTTCAGCAGGGGTCCAATATTGCCCTTGCTTTTCTTCCAGCTCCCCACATATCTGAAAAAGGACTTTTTATTGTCCTTGATGCTCAAAGCTAGTTGGAGTTCTGTCACAGCCTTGGCTTTCCTGGTTCACTTCCTGCAGGTCCATATCATTGCAGATTATTCCTCCTTGGAGATGGATACAGTCCTCCATCCTTTGTAGGTCTGTCTTTTTAGATGCAGGAGGTCCACTAGTTCCCTGGAGAGCCAGGAGGGCTGCTGTGCCCTTTTTTTGCCATTTCTCTGAGACAGAACAGACTTTTGCTTGTGCATCCGGGACTGCTCCTTTGAGGAGCAACCACTCATCTTGAATGCCCCTCCACTTTGGGTTGTGGACCTTTAGGGCCTCACTGACAAGCATCCTGAGCTTGTCAAAGTCAGCTTTCCTGAAGTCAACAACTTCTGTACTGCTGACTTGCTAGCTTTATGGCAGATGGTGAAGGTGATCAGCTTGTGGTCACTATCTTCCAGCTTCTCTTCAAGTGTTAGGTTGCTGATTAGGTTGTCCCCCATTGCCAGGACCAGGTTGAGCAGTGCTTTACCTCTCAATGGCCCATAGACTTCATGAGTCAGATAGAGCTCATCCACACATGAGAGAAAGTTTTACAACTGATTGGATTTGGCCGAGTGCTCTTCCCACCAGATGTCTGGGTAGTTGAAATCTCCCATGACAACCATGCACCGGGAGTGTGTAGCCTCAGCTAATTCCCTGGCAAACTCTTGGTCAAGCTCTTGAACCTGGGTAGTGGGTCTGTAGTAGTCTCCTACCATTGTGTCCCCTGTGCCTTGTTCCCCATGGATTTTAAATCAGAGCATCTCCAGCCATCCACCCTGGGTGCCAATGTTGGCTTGCAGAGGTGCGTAGCTTTCCTTGACACAGAGAGCTACACCCCTGCCCCTTTTGTCCACTGGATCCCTCCAATACTGGGCATAGCTGTGTATGCCTGTGGCCCAGTCATGGGTGGAGTCCCACCAGGTCTCTGTCATCCCTATGACATCATAGTTTTTTGTGTTAAGCAGGAGGACAAGTTCCTCCTGTTTATTCCCCAAGTTCCTGGCATTTGTGTACAGGCATGGAAATGTCCCTTTGGGGGGCACTTGCCTTGCGTACAGCTCACTCCAGGGCTGGGGCACAGTTGGGGTTCCTTAAGTGCCTTGGTCTGCTGGCTTTGCAAGAGTTGCTCAGTGGGCCAGCAGTGGCAGTAGTCCCCCCATCCCCCAGCAGGCTTAGTTTAAAGCCCAGTGGAGCAGGTCAGCCAGTTTGGCTGAGAAGAATCTCCCCAGGGCAGAGAGGTAGAGGCCTTCCCTCCCAGCAGCTCACTGCCTCTCTCTCCAAAGAGTGGACTGTGGTCATGGAAGCTGAAGCTTTTCCAATGACATGAGCACCACAGTTTTTGGTTCACTACTTTGATCCTCCTCTCCCTCCTCAGCCTATGGCCTAAAACTGGAAAGATTGATGGAAATGCCATCTGCACTCCTAACCCCTTAAGCCCCGCTTCCAAATCCTGTAGTGTTTCATGACCCAGCTGGGAGCGCTCCGAGCCATGTCATTTGTGCCTACATGGATAGGGAGCATGGGGTTGTGGTCAGTGGGCCAGAGCAGCTCAGGGATCTTCTCCGCAATGTCTTGGCTATGGGCTCCCGGGAAGCAGAAGACTTCCTGGGCTAAGGAGTTGTGGCGGCAGATTGTCCCCTCAGTCCCCCTCAGAATGGAGTCTCACACGACAGACACTTTGCATTTTGTCCTAGGGAGAGCAGGGGCAGGAGTTACAGTTGAGTCTGTGTTGCCTGCAGGAGCTGGCAACTTAGCAGGCTCAGCTGGGGCTGCAAGAGGTTCATACCTGTTGCAAAGCTCCAGTGGGGTGGGGACCTTGGTGCTGCAGGCCCTAGGGCCATTGACCACCTTGGTGCAACCCCTTGGCTGGACAGAATGGGAAGTGCCAGACCTCACAAGGGGAGGTGGCCATGCTCCCGGATCCCAGAGCCTGAAAAAGTGACGGGCAGCCCCCGCAGCTGAGAGCCCGAGGCTCTGTCTTCATGGAGCACAGAACCACGGGCTCTGGCTGGGTGGAGATCTCTGAGGTGCTGAGGGGGAGGTGCCACAGACCCTAAGGGGTCCCTCAGGTTGCAGCACATGCCCATATCCATATGATCCACTGGTAGGCTGGCTGTGGCTGGGACTGTCTACCCTAGGGGGCTCACAGGCAGGGCCACAGGCCCTCCCACTCGCCTTCCTGTGCAAACTTTCATGTTAACTCACACACCAGACCCAGACGCATGCCTGTTTGCATGGCCTGTTAGCATGGCTCCCTGGCGGGGTGGGCAAAGTAGAAGCCAGGAGGGGTGTGACTCCTCATCGCCACTCTCCTGCCTCCCAGCTGGCTATGTCCCTCCCACCACAGGCCCTGCTTACCTGCGGGCAGGCCAGGGCTCATCAGGGGTCCTGGTGTCTCTTCCGGGGGTCCCTGGGCTCACAGGGTGCAGCGGGCTTTCACCTGTGCATGTTGCTCCAGAGCCGGAACCCTATTGTGGCTTGCGCCATTGCCGGGCTCTTTTTTAAACCATGCGTATTATATATATAATGCAGTATTTTTCTACTCTCAACTATTTATTGTAAAGTTTAGCTAAATGCTACATATAAAACTGACAAAGCCATCCAGTCAGATTTATACAAATTATCACACTAACCTTCCCGAAACAAGTCAATGTCATTGGACTGAGTATAAATACTTGTTTGATGTGGCATTTTTTGCTCTTCTTACTACATTGATCCCAAATAAACGGTTTGACTTTCTGTAGTACATTAGACACTTTGTAGAGATGGAGGATTTAAAATTAAATCATTACATGAAATAACTTCGTAAGTCTGAGAAATCCATATTTGTCTGTATCCTTTTTAGTCAAACAATGAAGTTCTCAAACTCTGTTTAACCTTGTTCCCTTAATATCAACAATCAGTAGGAAGTCCAAACATTTCAGATTATTTTATGAAAGTGATGTGGAGCTCTGTCTGGAATTTTAAATCTCTGATGACCCATATATGCTGTCTTTTCTTGTCTGGATAACTTCCACAAGAGCTGTATGGAAATGTCAAATTAATTGGAGTTCAGGTTGTTCACAAAAAGCTGCTGATAGCTCCCTTATGAGTTTGCCCTTTCTCTAAACATAACTGGTTATTGCATTTAATAAGCATGTGAAGACACTGCTTTTTGCATATTTAAGTTTTGTTTTCATCTTTCTGGAAAGGGGGAAGCAAGTGTTGCAAAAAGCGGTTCGTTTCTTTGGAGGCCCGCAAAAATCACAAACACACAGTCATCAGTCGGCACAAAAGATTGTATTTTTTTGCAAACAAGGTCAGAGTGGGGCATTGATGCCCAAATCAGCTTCTGACAAACTAATTGTGTTTGCAAGCGGAATTTATCTTCTCTCTCCTGAGCACGTGTGCAGACACCGGAACTCTTACAGCTACTTCTGTTTCATACAAGCATACATGTAGGTACATCATTACATACATCGCATGTATAGTATAATTAGCTACTTAAGTATGCGGGGCGGAGGGGTAAATATGCATCAGCTCATTAAGCATGCCCAGAAACTACAACAGTTCACCAAAAGTTCATACCCCAAGGCCACAGTTAATTGAATTCCAGCTTCTGTAATCAGCATGAGAAAGGCTAAGGCGGGACCGGGGGAGAAAGGAGTCTTGGGCAGTATTTCTTTCTTATCAGGTGCAAGATGCAAGCTGCACATTTCTAACAATATTCCATTTCTAACAATATTCCCCCCTCAAGATGCTTTCTGCTCCCCATTCTTAACTAGTACTCTTAACATCCGCCTTACTACTCACTAGCCACTTTGGGGCTAAAGGAAAAGCCCTCCAAGGCCACCGGCCTCCGGCCTCTTGGAGTCCCCCACAGGCCCAGCAGTTGGTGAGATTGAAGGTACCTGCAATTCTTTCCATCATGTCAACATACAAATTTGCTTCTGGGAGAGCAATTGGGGGAAACGGGGATATAGGGTGGCGACTAGGGCGATTCAATCCTGCCTCTTTTACCACATAGATAACAACAAGGCATATTAAGATTCCCACCATATTCTCCCTCTCTTGAGATCAAATACAGCCTAAACTTTTTCTTTGTTACTTCCTTGTCTGATTTTCTGAACTTTGATTAAGCCATTTCAGGCGCACTTGGAGATCACCAGTAGGTTTACAGCTCCACCTGCTGGCTTCTTGTTCCGAGGACGGCTCAGCTTCCGGAGTGAGCTCGTCCTGGGAGCTGGTGTCCTCTGATGCTCATGGATGTCATTTCACATGGGTATGGTGTATCCAACGGTCATGGCCAGCAATCTTTACAGCAGTGTGGGTTGTTAGAAGTACCTGGAAAGGGCCACTCCACCTCTCAGTCAAAGGTTCCTTTTTCCACCACTGCACCAAGACCCAGTCTCCCGGGCAGAAGTCATGTACCGGGACATCTAAAGGCAGATGTTGAAAGGAGGCTGCATACCTGTGAAGAGAAGACAAGACAGACTGCAAAGCAATAACATACATGTGAAGCTCGCTATTACCTAATTCAAAAGTTACATTTTCTTGCATCCCAGGGGGTAAGACTCGAGGAGGCTTGCCAAACATAATTTCATATGGGGTTAATTTAATGCCCCGTCGGGGAGTGTTTCAAATGCAAGAAAGAGCTAGCAGCAATGCTTGAGGCCACTTAAGGTATGCTTCAATACAAATCTTGGTGAGTAGAGTTTTTAAGGTCCTATTCATGCGTTCCACTTGTCCTGAACTCTGTGGTCTCCATGGTGTGTGTAGTTTCCAAGTGGTCTTGAGGGCTTGTGCGACCTCTTGAACTACTTTTCCCACAAAGTGTTGTCCTTGATCCGACTCGATGGATTCGGGCAGAGAATACCGGGGAATGATTTCCTGCAACAGATACTTCACTACTGTAGCCTCAGTGGCAGTCCTGGTGGGCCATGCCTCAACCCAACTGGAGAGCTGGTCTACCATGACAAGTAAAAACTTATGATGTCCGGACTGTGGGAGCTCGGCAAAATCAATCTGCCACGCTTGTCCAGGGTACACTGCCCAGGGTCTACCTCCCATTGGCACAGGAGGTTTCATTCGAGGGTTTACTTTCTGACATGTGATGCACCTGGTAGCAATGCGCTGAGCTTCTACATATAGCCCTGGGGCTACTGCTTGGCAGATCACTAGATCACCCATAGCCAAGCCTCCCATGTGGGTACTTGCATGGAGCTGATGCAGCACCTCCCGAAGCAATGGCCTAGGTATCATGACTTTCCCTCCTGGTACTATCCACCACCCATGGGAGTTCTTTTCTGTGCAAGCCTCCTGTGCAACTTTATCTTCTTCAGGGGAATACTGCGGGACTAGATCCCGGCTGTATGGCCATATGGCATGGGACAAGGCCTGCCTGGATACTTCCTCTACCTCTTCACCAATACATGCGGCTTCTTTTGCTGCCGCATCAGCCCATGCTTTTCCTCAGCAGCCTTCCCATGGGCCTGCACATGTATTATTGCTACCTCTTTAGGCTGGTGGAGTGCATCTAGCAGCTTGATAATCTGAGGGCCGTTAGCAATTTTATTCCCAGAAGCCGTAATGAAACCCCTTTCTTTCCACAATAGTCCGTGCGCATGAACTGTAGAAAAAGCATAGTGAGAATCAGTATATACATTAACCTGCCGGCCTGTCCCCAACTGTAATGCTCGGGTGAGTGCAGTGAGTTCCATGGCCTGTGCCGACCATGAGCTCGGCAATGACTCCCTCCATACTACCTTATCCAAGGTTACCACTGCACATCCTGTTTGTCTTTTTCCATCGATGACAGAGCTGGAGCCGTCTACAAAGTATTCAGCATCTGGGTCTTCAATTGGGTCCTCAGCAAGCTCAGGTCGCACCTGTGTGGTTTGATTCAGGACCTCAAGGCAGTCATGCGTTCGTTTCCCTGGTTCCGGCAGCAAGGTTGCAGGGTTCAAGGCTGTAGTATGTTTGAAAGTAAGTCCTGGATTAGAGAGCAAAAATATTTCATACCGTGATTGTCTGGAGGGGTTGAGAAACTTTCCTCCCTCAGTCCCTAGAATCTGGGGAACTCCATGTGGGGTGTGTACTTCCATGTCCACACCCATGACTATCTTCTGGGCTTCTTCGACAACCACTGCTGTGGCTGCCACAGCCCGAAGACAGGCTGGCCACCTGAGCGCAACCAGATCTAGAACCTTTGAGTAATATCCCACAGGTCTCCAAGTTGGGTCTGATGGCTGCGTCAGCACCCCTGATGCAACCCCTCGATTCTCATGAACATACAGTCGATATGGCTTTTTACTATTTGGGATGGCCAGGGCAGGGGGCTGGGTTAATGCTGCTTTAAGCAGATCAAAGGCATGCTGCATTTCTTTAGTCCATTTCCATTCACTGAGACTCTCCTTAGTCAGGGAGTCATACAGTGGTCTAGCCTTTCCACCATAATCTGGTATCCATAGTTGACAGAACCCAGTTAGCCCTAGGAATGCCCGCAGCTCCTTGGGTGACTTAGGTGAGGTTAAACCTTGGATTGCCTGTATGTGATCCACACTCAGGGCTCTGACTCCTTTTGAGAGCTTATATCCCAAAAATGTAGCTTGAGGCTGACATATTTGGGCTTTCTCTCTAAGGACCTTATATCCTTTTTCCCCTAGAGTATTTAGCAGTGATCTGGTGGCTTCCTCGCAGAGTTGCAAATTTGGGCTTGCAACTAGCAGGTCATCCACATGCTGGAGGAGAGTCACTGCAGGGTGTGATCCCTTCCACTCCTCCAAGTCCTTCTGAAGGGCAAGTCCGAAAATATGGGGGGCTGCTATGAATCCTTGTGGGAGAACTGTCCACATGAGCTGGGCTTTATGAAAAGTATCTGGGTCCTCCCATTCAAAAGCAAACAATTTTTGACTCTCTTGGTGAAGGGGAATGGAGAAGAAAGCATCTTTCAAATCTAGCACTGAAAATATTTCAGCTTCCCCCGGTACTTGTGTCAAAATCGTGTGTGGGTTCGGGACTACAGGGTGGTCTGAAAGGACCTTCTTATTTACTGCTTGCAGGTCTTGGACCAGTCTGTATGAGACCCCATCTGCCTTCGGCACTCCAAGAATGGGGGTATTATATGGTGAGGACCCTTCCACTAGCCATCCGCCCTCTTGTATTTCTCTATTAATGGCTTGAGTCCAACTCTGGCCGCTCGGCTGAGTGGATACTGCTTTACCCGAATGGGCCCCTCCCCATCCTTGAGTATGATCCTTACTGGGGAGACCGACTTAGCTCGTGCAGGGGTTCCATCAGCCCATACCAAAGGGTCTACTCCAGTCATGTGATCTTCAGAACTTACTAAAGGGCGTCGGTCCTCCAGGAGAGCCATCTGATAGTTCGAGCTCTGCTTGACAGGTAACTGGACCACCATTTGGTTGTCTCTGAAAAATATCTCAGCTTGCAGTTTTGTGAGTAGGTCCCGCCCAAGTAGTGCAACCGGGCAACTTGGAGAATATACAAAGGAGTGCTCAAGCAAATGGTCCCCCACTTTGGTGAGGAGTGGCTTACAAACGGGGAGTCGGGATTGCGTTCCCTCAATCCCTTCCACAAGAACATGCTGTTCACTAGCTCTTGCACGGGGGTGGGTTTCTGGAATCATTGAAAATGTAGCCCCAGTATCCACCAAGGCTTCAAAGTTTTTGCCACCAACCCTAATGGTTACCATGGGATCTTCTCGGGCTCCAACCCGAAGGGTAGTGGTCTTAGATCCCCATCCCCTTCATTCTGTGTCCTCACCCTTTTCCTTTGCCCGCATGAGGTGACCTCTTGGTTCACCCTCTCTTCAACTTTGGGCATTCCCTCTTCCAGTGTCCTTTCTCCCTGCAGTAAGCACAAACATCTGCTCCCACTCTTTCTCCTTTCCTTTTCTGTATCCCAGCCTTCCCAGGGTTACCTCCAGTTATAGCAGCTGCCAGCGCTGCCATCTGTCGCTGAGCCTTTTTATCCTCCTTGCACTCCTGTGCCTGCTCACGATTCCCATATACCTTATATGCAATTTCCACCAGCTCTGAAATGGGTTTCCCAGCACCTCCCTCAGTTTTCTGTAGCTTCTTATGAATATCAGCAATGGATTGACCAATAAACATAAGATTTACCATGCGTTGATTATCTGGGGCTTCTGGATCTAGGCCCAAAAACCCGCGGAACGCCTCATACAGCCTCTCGAGGAAAGCTGAGGGATCCTCTTCTTTTCCCTGTCTCACTTCATACAATTTAGACAGATTAGTAACCCGAGGCACTGCCTTCCCCATTGCTTCCACTATAATCCCCAGATACCGTGCACTTAGCTCTCTTCCTTCTGTGGTATGATTATCCCATCTCGGTTCCTCAACAGGGCAGGTATCACGCAAGGTATGACCAGCAGCTCCCTCTGCTTCTACCCTGGCTGCTGCAATGCGCTCTGCTGTCCCCAACACTAATCTCCTCTCCTCCGGGGTCAGGAGGGTTTGGAGCATCATCTGAACATCAGCCCAAGTGGGTCAATGGGTTTGCCCAATGGATCGAAACAAGTCCCTCATCTTTTCAGGGTCTTCACAAAAAGAGGGGCTTTGATTCTTCCAGTTAAATAAATCTGAAGTACTAAATGGGGTGTAGACAAAAGTTGCATTGCCCCCCTCTCCAATAACCTCTCGCATCGGGCAGTTCAGCACCGGCCGTGATTCTACAGTCTTGCGCAAATAATACCCCTTATTCCCTGATTCAGATGGGGCACTTGGCTGAGGCACACACTCTGAATCATTAGGTATGCTTTGGTACGCCGGTGGTGGTTTCCCTGAGGGAGGGAGCGGTGGTGCAGAGGGACTGGATCCTAAGGAGGTGTCCGATTCATCCTCGCTACTTGTTAGGGTGACAGGAGAATGAGCCTGGTACTCGGCTAATTCAGAATCCCCCCACCTCATCAGACTCAGGGAGTACAGGCGGTCCTCCTCGAGTCTTTCCTTTAACAACCATCACATGAGACTTTACTAAGCATTTCTTAATCCAAGGTGGCTGATTTTGAACCACTCCCAACCAACAATCTATATAAGGAAATTGATTCCAATGTCCATTCTGCATAACTATTTCATGGATAGCTATCACTTCTTTTACTACAAAGGATCCTTTTGGGGTCCAGTGGACCCCGAATGTTGGCCACTTGAGTTGACAAAACTTAATTAAATCACCCTTTTTCATCTTCACCTCATAATCTGCCTGCTTTGCAAATTTGCTAAAGTTCCGTAAAACACAACCCAAAGGAGTACCTGAGTTTTCTACACGGGAGCTACCTGCACCCATATTAATGCCCACAAAAGTGTGCCCAACGCACACCAAATACCAAAAGATCCTAGTCACAGACTAAGGATCGCAAAAGTACGTCTTACGCACACCAAATACCGGGCCAAAAATCCCCCAGTACAAAACCAAATCGAACAAATCTTTGCCCCCGGATCCAGAAACCAAATTGGGCAAGGGAATTCGTATACTCACTCAGGTATCCTAGAGATGTCGATCAGAATGCCGGAATGTGTGTCTGGCGTCCTCAGAAACCAAAAATTTTGCACAGGTAGCCTTTAATCTCCCGGGTACCCCGACTCACGTCTCAAGCCCCCTGGGTGAGCCCAAAAAGGCGGCTCGGTGCGCACTCCCCGTGGCGGCAGGGACGATCTTGTCACTGGGTCTCGAGGTGATCCAAAGAACTCCTGGCTGACTCACCAGATTGTTGCAAAAAGTGGTTCGTTTCTTTGGAGGCCTGCAAAAATCACAAACACACAGTCATCAGTCGGCACAAAAGGTTGTATTTTTTTGCAAACAAGGTCAGCGTGGGGCATTGATGCCCAAATCAGCTTCTGACAAACTAATTGTGTTTGCAAGCGGAATTTATCTTCTCTCTCCTGAGCACGTGTGCAGACACCGGAACTCTTACAGCTACTTCCGTTTCATACAAGCATACATGTAGTTACATCATTACATACATCGCATGTATAGTATAATTAGCTACTTAAGTATGCGGGGCGGAGGGGTAAATATGCATCAGCTCATTAAGCATGCCCAGAAACTACAACAGTTCACCAAAAGTTCATACCCCAAGGCCACAGTCAATTGAATTCCAGCTTTTGTAATCAGCATGAGAAAGGCTAAGGCGGGACCGGGGGAGAAAGGAACCTTGGGCAGTATTTCTTTCTTATCAGGTGCAAGATGCAAGCTGTGCATTTCTAACAATATTCCATTTCTAACACAAGTGTAATTCCGGAGCAAAGGGCAGTTCCCGGCGTTCTATAGGAGCAGTCACTAGCAACTTCCTCTTTCTTTCTGGCACAAGCAGAGCGTTGTGCCCATAAGGATTCTCAGTTCAAGAAGATCTAGTCACACTTTAGTACAATGTTCTTTGTGCACAGACAAGGTCAACATGCTAGTAAATAATGAGGAATGTTTATTTCCACTGGGCTTGTAAGACTGATACTGTGTTAGAGTGGACTGTTGAATGTCACATACTGTAATACTGTAAGATGAACTACAGCTCCCAAAAGCCTTCAGGTGACTGGAGGGGTGAACTGTACCATGCACTACAATTCCCAGAAGGCGGCAGGGGATGGGAGGGAGAGGAAAAAGTATTGAGGGCACACGATTGAGAGAAACACATTGTTAGAGTATTGGAAGGAGCTGCAGAGCCAGGACCATGAGTTGCAGCAGTAAGGCTCATATGTGGGACTTCTGGCACATGGCAGTTACATGCTTTTGGGACCAGAGGCTGATTAGGAGTCCCTCTGAAGTTATGGGAGGGTTTAAAGTTTCTCAAGTGTATATATCATAGTATTAATGTTTTCTGTATATTCCATGTTTGTGGGTGATTTCACTGTAGTGTCACTGTTTATTACCTGTTACCTAGATCCTATCTGTATATAACTTAATGTTAATGTCTGTTCACTTGTGTCTGTCCCTTTCTCCTTAACCCATTGGCTTGTGACCCTAATCCCCAGCATCCTCTGTATAGAAGTGGACATTTCATTTACTGGTATCCTGTGCCAGTTCCTGGGCTTGCAGGGTTTGATACAATATTAACACACTCTACATTCCAGCTGACTAGTAAAAAAGCAAAGCAGCACCTTTCCAGCAAGATCTGTTTAAATATGGTTTCTTTAAAAAGTGCTAATACAACTACCCTGGCCAGTACAGACAGGGCCTCAAAGATGCAACTATAATCTTCTCCCTTTTATGCGCGTGAGCAAGCCATAGCTCCTCTGGGAGCTTCTAGTCTGTAAGAATTTCATTATCAGGTTTCCACTGCTTCTGAGTGGCTGTTTTAAGCTGTTATGCTTCCCTCTATTCTTTTTTTTTTTCCCCAGAGACACAGTTTCATACAAATACTGTATACAAAGCCATTATATTTTTGCTGTATATATTTCGATATATGTCCTCCCTTCACTTTACCCTCCTTGCTTTTCTTTTTTTAAACACACATTCTTTTCTCTGTATTTCTTCTGTCAGCCCTCTTTTGCTTTCACTTGTCCAGATTTCTTTTCTATTCAGCTACTCATCATTCCATTCTCCCCTCACACACCTTCTCATCACTATTTTTCTCTTTCTGTTTTTTCTTTCTTTTTGTCACTGTTGGGAAGTTCCAGTTTCAGCTGGTGCCATCACCCCTATTCCTCTAACCCCTTTTTATTTCTGTTTTTTTTCCCTTGTCTTTGTATTTCTAGCCCCTATTTTCTGAAATGCAAAAATTTATGTGGCTCAGAGCCATCCAAGTACAGCCATCTTTTCTGCATCTCTACTTTATTCCAGTGGGTCTTCATCTCAGGGGAGAAATACCTCTTAAGTCATAATGTTGTTGCCTTATGTGAGAGGAAACTTCTGTCTGGAAACTTATTTTTTATACCTTGTTCTCAAGAAGTCAAAAATGAATTAATCTGATCTTCAATTTTATATTTATTATTCATTTAACTTTACTCAGCATGCAAGACTGAGGACCTCTTGTGCTAGATGCTAAAATATATATCCTCCATGTGGTATTAGGACTAGAGTGTTGCTGTAGATATGATGATCCAAGAACTATATAAGAAGCAAGGGTATGGCGGAAGGGGGGTGTTCCTTTGGTTGTTTTTTGTTTTGTGTTTTTTTTCTTCTTTGATGATATCTTTTATAGGAGCAAGAATATTGTTGAAAAGATGTTAGACAAGCTTTTAATCTTAAAATGCCATTCTTCAGATCTGGGAAAGAGGGAGGCTGGTTCTACATCTTTCTCAGATCTTAAAACCTATCTAACATCTCTCCCAACTATACCCTTACTCCATTAAAAAATATCACCAAAAAACCTCTCCTTTTCACTAAACGTTTAGGCACAATCCTTTCCAAGATTTTGTTCTATATAGTACATTTAATGCAGGGACTCTCAACTGTGGTGAGTGCCTTTAGATCCTTTCAGGGATGCCACAGGGTGCTGCATTAACACTGTTCGGTATGCAAACATGATTAACAAGATGAACCCACGGTTTTCATGTAGGAATCCATAGTGTTGAAACATACTAACCTGTTGGGGTCTTTCTGTCTGTGTCCAGACGAGTGTGGCTGTATGGTACCACATGTTCAATTGTTCTCCATGCTGAAAGGGAGCAGTGGGGGGGGGTTGATGCCTAGATTTTTTTTGACACAGCCTCTGAGCTCTTTGCAACAGAAGAATTTCTCTAGTATTTTTCTGTAGTCAAAAAATGAATGGAAATGAGGAACTGGCATTTTTCAAGGAGTGTCTCAAGACTAAAAAGGTTGAAAACTACCACTATAGTGTATATGTATATCAATAGACATATATAAAGTCAGCCCTAAGCAAAGAGGGGAGCAAACAGATTCAAGAAAGACATTTTCAATCTTTCAACATTTAGTGTAGGGGAAGATGTTTTTGGTGATATGTGTCTGAGTGAACATAGATGGTAGAGGCAATTACAAAAACACTTAAATGATTGGGTATACTGGCATGCAGGTAAAAATATTACATGACAAGTTACAAATACGTGGGTGGAATAAGGCAGAAAATTACTTTAAAAAAGAGTTGTTAGCTTAAAGGCTAACAACTCTCCTTTCCAAATACACAATTTTTCTATCCAAAGACAACATTTCTTCTTCAAGAGGAAAAACATTGTTGTTTGTATTAATTAGCTTTCCTAATGAAGGGTGTTTGCATCCAAAAGTTTGTAATTAAAGAATTTTTTTTGCAAAAATCTAGTTGGCCTACTAAAAGATATTACCTCTACCACGACTCCTGACTGCATTACATTTCCTTAGCACTTTGATAAAGATCAGGTGTCCAGTCTACTAAGTGCTGTACAGGAACAAAGAGACAGCCTTTGCATTAAAGAGTTTACAGAAAAATATGAAACAGCAAATAGTAAATGATTACAGACCATCTTGGTAAACGTAATGGTCATTGTGGTCTCAGGCCTCCAGCATCTCTCTCTATAGTTCATTTCTGTAGTCCTACAACAGAAAGTGTTAGGGAGGGATATAAAGGAAGACTAAGTGGTTTGGTAGGTATTTAAAAGCCACTTTCCCTAAAAATGAAAAAGAACATAAGAGAAAGTACATAGTAATTTTAGAAAATTTATCAAATGAATAATGGAGGTGTCATCGCCCAACCAAATACAGGAATCCCACTCTTGATCTCAATTTCTTTATGCTTCCTACCTGATAGGGGATGGAGTTTCTGTAGTTCAAAAGACAGGGATATATTTGTATTTCATAGAGTTCTTATAATCCCATTAAGGTTTTATAATGTAGCTTAAAAATATCTCTTAGCCTTTCATCACATCAATGGGCATACTGTATTTGCATCCACCTTAACAGCTGTGCTGTTTTATTTTGTTTGTCTGACAGAGACACATATCCCAGCTGCCAAAACTATGCCATTTGTATTGCTTCAGAAGGCAGCAGAGGTCCTTCAAACAATATTGCACCTGAGCAAGCCATGGCTCCACAGGGAGCCCTGCCATATGTGTTTCGAGGTAGACTCGTGACTCTTAAGGGTTTTATTATCAGGTTTTCATGATTTCTCAGAAATTGGTTTGTGCTGTTCTGTTGCTCTTTAGTCATTTCTGTTTGGTGTGGCTGTGTCACACAGATTATGTTTAGGAGTCCTCCTTTAATATAAGAAGTATTTCCAGCACTCGAGTCCAAATAGGCTTTTTACAAATTACCCCACTGTAGCTCCTATATATACACATGGGCCCAAGGGATATTCATAGAATCCAATGAGAGAATCTAATCTGAATCATCTTATTTGTGCATTATAGTCATCCTCTAAAATTTTGATTGCAACACAAACCTTGAACAAACAGGAATTGAACTGTAAAAAATGAGGCCATGAGGAAGTGTTGGGTGAGGTTGTATTTCTGAGCCTGCTGTAAACAAATTAAAGATAAGCCAAATCAAAACCTATTTTTCAGTAGCCCTAAAGCAGGGCCATAAAATTCATTAGGTCGCACAGGCTGCGTCCTGCCCTCAGGTAGTTCTGCCATAATGTAAGAGCGGCCTCAAAATCCAAGCCCAGATCTCATTCATTCAAAGGAGTTCTCTCTTTAATGGGCCAAACCAATCATTTGAATTTGAATGCACCCAAACTTTTAGCTCTTTTAAACTCGATGAGCACATCCCCAAGAGTGAGAACATGCATTTCCCCAGGGACATAAAGTAGTGGCACATCTTTGTTCTGTTTCTACTTGTCCCTGGGAAAAACCCCTGCTTGTGCACTCTGCCTTACGGCAAGTTGCCCCAGGTGGTGTAGGGAAGGCACTGGGCCTGGCCCCAGCAGCCTTACACTGGGTCCTGGGGGCCTCACCAGCAGTGCAGTGGCAGTGATCCAGGTGGGTGGAGCCTGGCTGGCAGCCAGAGTGTGACTCTGGTCAGCCAGGCTCTGGTATCAGGTGGTGCACACTCCCACCACATATGCTACCCTGTTTTTTTCTGGCATTGTTTTTTTTGACACCTGGATATCTTGGTGTCAAAAGAACCTGTCACACTGCAAACTAGTGTGGCAAATGCTTGCATGTGCAGTTTTTGATGCTGCAGACAGTTTGCAGCACCACAAAACTGGATGTGTATGCTCATCTGGGTGCACTCAGTAGGTACATTTACACATGTACTTTTCTAGGTACATCTACATGTGCAATAATGTGGCTGAATAAAGTCCAGTATAATTTGAGCTACAGTAAACTAATCCTGATGTCACAATTGTGGAAGAAATCAAACTTCATGTTGTGGTTGAATCAGAACTGACAGAGCCAGCTTTTCTTTATTTAAGGCTATACTGTGATCACAGGGAGAATTCCATACAGCAAGGGGAATCACCCACTTGTCTGTTTCAAAGGATTTCTCAGACTCTCTAAGTTTACAAGCGTATTTATACTAAAGACAGAGAAAGAGATAAAAAATACACCTTGGAGAAACAAAACAATAGTAAATTACACAGAAACTTAGAATGTTTACTTAAACAATTATCTGTGCATAGGGCTATCCCAAGGCACGCAGGAATACACAGGGCAAGATATCAAGATAACCAAAGGAATGCAGGAATGTGGATTCCTTATCCCAGAACATTTGAATTAAGCAGTATCAGCACGTCTGGTCTTCTCTGTTTTTTCTAGTCAAGCAAGCCAATTACTTCTACACAATTTACATATGAATTTAAGCACTTAAAGTACACTTAAAGTGCTAACTTGGAGTTAAATTAAGTAATTAACTCCAACATAGTATCTGACAGCACTATCCTACACCAGAGTAAATTAATTTATTGTGCCGTAATTGCGGCACGCGTGTAGATGGTGACGCTTTGCTGTGTAGTAGATTAGTCTACTGTGCAGTAAAGTATGAATACAGATGTGTCTACTGTGGATGTCTAATGTTTATTCTGCATTGGTCCGGTCCTGCAGGGAGCATACCAGGAAACCCAAAGCTGCAACTGAACTCCAACTAGCTTCGAGCATCAAGGACAACAAAAAGTCCCTTTTCAGATATGTGGAGAGCCGGAGGAAAAGGAAGGGCAACATTGGACCCCTGCTGAACCAGATGGGGCAACTGACAACTGACGCCCAGGAAAAAGCCAACCTATTAAATGGGTAGTTTGCATCGGTCTTTCATCTGTCCCATGGGATGCCCCTGCCCATTAGGGGTCAGGGAGGTCGGGGTGAGGGAGATCCCCTGCCCTCCATTAATACTGACCTTGTGAAGGAACACCTTGAGAAGCTGGATACCTTCAAGTCAGCCAGCCCTGACAGTCTACACCCCATGGTACTCAAGGAGCTGGCGAGCGTCATAGCCCAGCCCCTGGCACGGATCTTTGAAAACTCCTGGCACTCTGGTGTAGTGCCCAAAGACTGGAAGAAGGCCAATGTGGTGCCTATCTTCAAGAAAGGGAGGAAAGTGGATCCTAACTATAGGCCCATTAGCTTGACTTCTATCCTGGGGAAGATCTTAGAAAAGTTTATTAAAGAGGCCATCCTTAATGGACTGGCCGACACCAACATCCTAAGAGATAGCCAGCATGGGTTTGTTGTGGGTAGGTCTTGCTTGACCAATTTCATTTCCTTCTATGACCAGGTGACCTATCACCTGGACAAGGGAGAAGAAATTGATGTCATATATCTTGACTTCAGAAAAGCCTTCGATCTGGTACCCCATGAACACCTCTTGGTGAAACTGGCCAATTGTGGCCTTGGGTCCACCATGATCTGCTGGCTGGGAAACTGGCTCTGTGGTCAGACCCAGAGGGTTGTAATTGATGGCAGTCACTCATCATGGTGTCCTGTGACCAGTTGGGTCCCCCAAGGCTCTGTCCTTGGACCCATATTGTTCAACGTCTTCATTAATCATGCAGACATTGGAGTCAGGAGCAGACTGGCCAAGTTCACCAATGACACCAAACTTTGGGGCAAAGCATCCACACCAGAAGACAGGCAGGTGATCCAGGCTGACCTGGACAGGCTCAGCAAGTGGGCAGATGAGAACCTCATGGTGTTTAACACTGAAAAATGCAACGTTTTCCACCATGGGAAAAAAAACCGTGCAGCATGCTTATAGACTCGGCAGTGCTACGCTGGCTAACACTACGGAAGAAAGAGACTTGGGGGTCGTCATTGACCACAAGATGAACATGAGCCTGCAATGCGATGCTGTGGCTAGTAAAGCAACCAAAACACTGGCTTGCATCCATAGATACTTCTCAGGCAAATCCCAGGACATCATTCTCCCCTTGTACTCGGCCTTGGTGAGGCTGCAGCTGGAGTACTGCATCCACTTCTGGGCTCCACAATTCAAAAAGGATGTGGAGAAGCTTGAGAGAGTCCAGAGAAGAGCCACGCGCATGATCAGAGGTCCGGAAAACAGACCTTACGACGACAGGCTGAGAGCCATGGGACTCTTTAGCCTGGAAAAGTGCAGGCTCAGGGGTGATCTGATGGCCACCTATAAGTTTATCAGGAGTGATCACCAGGATCTGGGGGAACATTTGTTCCCCAGAGCACCCCAAGGGATGACGAGGTCAAACGGTCATAAACTACTGCGAGACCATTTCAGGCTGGACATAAGGAAGAATTTCTTTACTGTTTGAGCCCCCAAGGTCTGGAACAGCCTGCCATGAGAGGTGGTTCCTCATTGCACCTACAGTGAACACCTTCAAGAGCAAATTGGATGCTTATGTTGCTGGGATCCTATGGCCCCAGCTGACTTCCTGCCCTTCAGGTAGGGGGCTGGACTTGATGATCTTCCGAGGTCCCTTCCAGCCCTAATGTCTATGAGATCTATGAGTAGATTAATTAGCTCCACAGCAAAGTGTCACATGTGTTCCGGTATTAGTGCACAGTAAACTAATTGATTTTGCCATCAGATAGTACTGTTGGGGACAGTATTAAATTATAGCGGACTAATTGCATGCAATTAAATACATGTGTAGATGGTGACTGCAAGTGTAAATAGCACCTTGTCAGCCCAGCCAGCTGTGTGGCAGACTCCTACTTAACCCTTATGCCCCAGGCAGCGCTTCCACTGCTCAATGCCACCATTTGGAGCCCAGGGGCAGCTCCTATGTCCTCTGGCAGCCTGGGGGTGCTCTGCCCCAGCTCAGATTGGTACTTTCTTGGCTGCATGTGTAGATGCTGCAGCTGGAAACAGTTTACTCTGGCTCAAAGTACTCCGGAATATATTGCCTCATTCATTATGTGTGGGATTTTGCTGTTTGGGCCAACTCAAACCAATGTCCTCCACAGGATTAAGGATAAGCATATTGCCAGTTATGCTGACTGAGGTTAAATACTTTAAAAATCCACAGCACTGTTTAAATGAAAACACATTGGGCCATTTCCTAAACAAATATCAATTTAGATAATTATTCTTCTCCCATAGAAATACTAATCCACAGCAATGCAAAGGAGAGAAGCTACTTAGTCTGTGCAAGATGGTTGTATTATTAGTATCAGCAACTGTATGCTCTATTGCTCTAGGCCTTGTGCTCCCAACTTCTAACCTGACTGAATCATTACAGAGTGAGCATCAAACTTCATCGCATAGTATCTGTAGTCAGTGGAACACCATACTGGAATAATTATCTCAGTATAAGGACAGGTTTTATCCTATTGATAAAAATAGGATGCAGCAGAAAATGAATATTAGTTGCTTTACTATGCAAGTAAAGAAAAGAATTGGATTTTTAATTTTTTTTAGTTCCTGTGTTTCAACAAAACACTGCTTATTGGTGTTTTGTGTACTTTAACAAGAAAGTATGAATATGTATTCATAGAAGAGGAGGATATACAAGGCCTAGTCAAGGCACCTTGAATAAAATAAAACCATGCTACAACCTGTAACCATTCATAAAATAGAACTTCAACCAAACATTGAGATTATGATTTACTAAGCTATGTTCCCTCACATACACTTCTGGCTTCTAGGCAGGACCAAATTAGAATGACTAAATATTGGGAGGCAAGCTATCACCAAGGTACACTCAGATGTTCTCAAAGTGAAAGAGAGAGACAGGCAAGGGAGTACCTCTATAAAACTACTTCCCGAAGGGAAGCAATTTATGGGATGTGGGAATTTCAGGAAAAGCTAGAGGCAGACATCAGACTTGTGAAGTATTGTAAAGAGTTAGTTCTAGCTTCAGAAGTAGTACTGATTCTTTTGATACTTACCCATTTTGGATAGAAGTTTTATCACTGGAATCAGTAAATCAAACCAGAATTCTCTTTGCATAAATGCACATATAAAGATTTACCAAATCCTGGTAAAAGCTTACATGCTCTAGCAGTTTTTCAATTACAGGCCTTCTGTGAGAACTCTTTTTAAATACTTAGCTTTCTCTACAGCAGTCTATCAATGGAGAGGTTTCTCTCAGATTCTTGAACTTCCCTCATACCATGCTGTCAATATAGAGTTGACTTATGTGCAGTTATAGTTCATTCCTCTTGAGAAAGCTTCCCATAGACTTCCCTGAAAAAAGGTTGAGGATTCACTTTTATAGCCCTACTCACATCAGTGAAAACACCTGAGCACACCAGGTGCTTCCTATAAAAGAGGCATGAAACAGCTGGCTTTGGGAGTCAGTTTTAATCATGTAGTGTAAATACAGTGCAAAGGGAGATTAGATGAAGAATTCCCACATTATTTTGTAAACTATTTAGAACCCTAACAACCAACTTTTTCCAATAAATTTTTTTTTTAAAGTTTAGGTAAGGTGTTTGCAAATCAGTTTGGAAAACACCAGGTAATGTAATAATAATGTAAATAATTCATGTAAATACTCTATATGGCTAAGGGCAACAAGAGTTGCATGGAGAATGTATTAGAATAGAGTGTCTCAATAAACTGTTCTTTATTTTAAAAAAACACCTAAAACTTGATTTCTTTAAAATTCCTAATTAAATGTTGAATTATATTGGTCTCATGTGATATCAAATACATATATTATTTTCTTCAATGTTATACCCCACCATAATAAAGCTGGTTTTGATTTTTAGCTTTTCAATGTCAGGGTCAGAATTTGTAATGGAATAACTCAGGTTGCCACAAGACTACTGAGATTTTGTTAAAGTACTGTCTTATTAGTATTCCACATGGTAAAACTACCAATAGATGAATGAAGAAAAATGCAGAAACAGAAGGAGAGGAGATAAAATAGAGAGCAATGAGCATAAAAACATTTTGTAAGTCTGTGCTGCATACTCTCACTCAATCTCTAATGGATTCCTTTTCCCAACCTACCCTAAGGCAACTGGAAATTGTGCTTGCTCTGTGATCTGCAATCCCCCATGTTCACCTGTGCCTATCTGATGCATGTGTTGAAGACAGTATTTGCTACCTAGCCATAGTTGGAATTTTTTTTCATAAAAGGAGGGGTTGGCGGGGAGAGTGGGAAACACAGACAAAGAGTGGTGCCTCTGGCACTATTTTTTTTAATACTATACAATAACCATATATATGGCACTTTATTATGCAAGTATCCTAAGGTGCCTTACAATAAAATCAATACAACCAGCTGTGAAATATAGCTCAGCCTTAGGGTGAATTAAAAAGAAATTCTTACTCAGATGGTTTTTTAGGTCTCAGAAAGTGAGTTTTTCTTGAGAGTTTGAAGGATTTAAATAGCAATAGATAATGGAGAGATGCATATATCAAATAGTTGAAATGTGGTCCATGGGGATGAAAGTAGACCTAATTAAGAATGTCAGAGCTAAACTGCTGTTAAGGCACATGTGAAGCACATGATGTGCTGGTTAAACAGATGATGCATGGTAAGACACAAAGCCATAATATAACAGGCTAAAAAGTTGTAAAAACAACTGGGAAATGACTTCAAGCCAGGAATCAATACCTGATAAGTTAGACTTTGTTGTCCAAAAATGAGTCATTATTTCCCAGTTGGTGTTATTTCTATTAAAAGCCCCCATACTCACATGAAAATTCATTCATACTGATGCTAACCTGTCAACAATATATATATTTTTAACTTCCTTGGCATTCATGATTTTTCATCTCTTTACAAGCAATCCATCTTCACAAAACTAATCTCTAGGAGTCATGTCTGTTTTACGGAGGGATACACAACTTGCCAAAGGTTATTATACAGTGAGCCAACAACAGCACTGTGACAAAAACCTTGGAGTCCCTTGCTCTAGTCACTTGACTACACTGACACAATTTGTATTACTCCATTGTATCTGCATAATCAATATTCCACTGAATATGATCTATAATGGTTTACACTGGAAAGAGCCCATGTTGCTGCTAAACTTTGAACAAATTAATAGAGTTGAATAAAGCAGCACCAGAAAGGCAGTAGTACCTAATGCTTAGAACTCAGAAATAGGAGTCAGGATTCAAAGCTTCTGTTCTTTGGTTAATACCATGTCTCTGTAGTCAAATCATTTCAATTCACAGTGCCTCAGTTTACTAAATTGTAAAACACGCACAAGATCATTTTACCTAGTAGACAGACTAATGTTATACTAAAGGGAAAGTACTGAAAACCTGCAAAGGAAACACAGTTACATCTCAGAGACTTTAATTTAGTAGTTTCAAGCAATTCTTACTCATTCAGCTTGTCTCATTGGGCAAGACACAGAAACAGAACAGAGAGTTAAGAACTGCCTTAACTCTTAGGATAGTGAAAGACTATTCTTTTTTTGCTACAGGAGACAGAACAAGAAATAATTTCTTAAACTACACCAAGGGATGGATATTTAGTTTAGCTTTTAGGAAGAATATGCTAATTATGAGGATGGCTAAGATTTGGATTAGATTACACAGAGAAACTTAAATCCCAACCCTTTTTTTTTTTTTAAGAACAGGTTACACAAACACTTGGCTGGAATATTTTAAATAGGTATGATCCTGTTATGAGAAAAGGATTAGACTATATGGCTGCATCCAGATGAGCATGGATGTTTGTTTCACAGGGACAAGCAACAGCAACACACCTTGTGCCACTGCTACTTGTCCTCAGGGAACACCTATGCCACGCATGCTCTGGTGTGTGGCAGGTTACTCCAGGTGGGGTAGGGGAGGCTGGGGCCCGCAACTGTGCTGGCCCCAGCAGCCTTATCTGGGGTCCTGTGAGCCTTGGGGACCTGCAGCCATGGCACTCCTACAGCTGGGAGACTGGCTGGCGGCTGGAGAATGGCTCCCACTGGCCAAGCTCCAATTTTGGGTGATGCGCAATGCCACCACATGAGCTGCCCTGCTTTTTTTCTGACTTAGGCTTTTTTGACCCTGGGATCTCCTGGGGTCAAACCCCTCCCCACAACACTGCAAGGTAGCAACACAGGAAACACCTGCATGCTCGGTGTGTAGCACTGAAAATGGGTCTGCGGCACCACATAACACACGTCACTGCTTATCTGGACACAGCCCACAACTCCTTGAGATCCTTTATAGGCCTTTTTTTCTAGTTGTATAAATCTTGAAGCAAGTCAGAAGAGACACTGGGTGCAAACAAGCATTCACTGCACCCAATCTAGGTTAGGCCACCTAGTCCTAAACCAGGAGTGGATGCATGCAGCAGTTCACTGTTTCCAGGACTCACATGTTCAAGCATTCAACACTGCCAGGAGCCATGTGGGGAAACCAGTGTAAGTAGCTCAGGGTGACAAGAGGGGTAAGGTGGGGTCCGGTAGCTCTGTACGGGAGTGCTGAGGAGCTAAAAATAGTGCAGGGTTTGAGTCAAGGGTTGAATCAAGTCATTGGGCTTTTCCAGCCCTGAGTTTATGCTGTGAATACATTCAGGCATTTGTGAGATCAGGTTTCCTAAATCAGGTTAGCCCAAACCCAATCTAAGTTAGGGCACACACTCAGGTGCACTAATTTAGATCAGGTGTGCAATTTTTTCCTGATTGAAGGCCTCTGAATGCCTTCACACTTGGACATTTAGATCAACCTAACTCTCGCTAGTTTGATCCAAATGTAATGGCTGTACAATACATACTCATACAATTGGCTGCAATGAAAAGTGCTAAATATGGTAGAATGGGATGATCACATAAGAAAACAGTAATACACAACAGTCGTCTAACCAAGGTTTTAAGCAGATGTCTGAATTCTGTTACTATATGACCTAAGAATTCAAAAATCATATCATGTTCTCCAGCTTTTTTTGGCAAGAGGAACATATTAAAAGATGCCAGTTCTTTTCACCCTAGTTCCTGAACTGGTACCTCAAGGAGGAGGAAACAAAATACATATGTGAGTAGTGCAAGGTCGTACAGAATATCATAGGCATGCCTAAATACTCATATTGAATAGTGTTTGAGGTAGGAAGTCCTCCTCCCCCACGAATAACATTTCAAAAATATAAGTCTACTCCTGATTATAAAAGCAAAAAATTAAAAATAAAATTCAATCAATCTTGTAGTTTATAGTGAGAGGTGGCAATGATATTAGATTACACAATTCCTTCTCCATCTTTAAAATAAAACTGCTCCTCATAGTATGTTTTCAGGTGGCTTATGCTGTCCTACATAAATGCACTAATGGATAGTTTTCAATATGCCATTTCCGTAAGTTTTAAGCAATATGATCATCAAGCCTGATCTTCTACATAAAACTGGCTGTAGAATTTCACCAAGCAGTTCTGGCATCTAGCTCACAGAAGACTATTTCAAAATGCAGACTTCCATGAGAGATCATTCCACTATTCAGTACAGTCAGTTCTTTGTTCCTCATTATGTTTTAAGTGAATCTGAAAACAAGAAGCAGGGCTGAGTCCCTTTTAAAGCAAGCCAATACAATTAATAAAGATTGAATAAACAACCTGGAGTAAGTTAGGAAGTACCTTTTAGACTTCTACACAGAGGGAAGGAATATGAGCTGGTGTCATTGTAGTTAAACAGAGAGCCTTCTCTATTTTGGCCAAGGAAAGGGGTCCTTGCATAGAAAAGTCTCCTTTAAATTTCTTTTTACTACTTTAAAAAAGTACTTTAATCTAATACTGAATATTTACAGTAAGACAGTGTTCAGAAGAATAGTTAGAATTGTACTACGTGCTGTATTCACAGAACCTGATAATCTCTACCTCCAAATGTTTCAAATCTAAAGGTTACGTCATGACAAGGAATACAATACTATGGAAGCAGAGAAAGGGAGGGAGTAGTGGGGGGAAACCACAGATTCCTTTACTGCTGTATGAGATTTTTCTGCATGTTCGAAACTCATTATCTGAATGAAGCTTTTCATACAAATAGCCGCCAGATATTTAGGACTCTGAAAAGGCCTATGTCTAGTTTATACAACTGATTTGTTAAGAGAGAATACTTGGGTTGGTTTGTTGTTGTAGCTGTGATGGTCCAGAAAATGAATGGCAAGGGGCTTTTTTGTTAGTTTCATTATTTAGTTTTGCTTCTTTCCCGAAATTGGTCTAATAAAAGAGATTGCAAAGAACACTTCCCTCTGAACAGAGAATACAACCCAGGAAATCATCTGTGAAAACATATTTACTTTTTTCATGGTTTCAGCATCTGAAGATCGAATGAACTACAAATGTGTAGCCTCACCAAAAGTCATCCATAATACCGATTTTCGACAGAATCTTAGATTTGTAGGAACACCAAAAATTCTGGGAAACCAAATTTGGGGAATGCAACCCCCCCCCCCGCGCCCTCATTTTTTTCCTTCCCTTTGCAATATTTGTTTCAATAACAAGTCAAAGGGAGAAATTTTCTAACCAGCTCTAATACATAAGCACATAAAAAAACTAAGCTGCAACACCAATAAAACCATGGGAATTCAAAATTTAATGGCAGCACTCTGCATAAGGTAATTTGAGTAGTGTGTGTCAACCTTATTCAAATAACTTTTATCAGTTATTGATAAGAGATTTATACATGAATTGATCTTTGCTGCTCAGTACAATGTTGTTTTAATTAAAATAGCTATTTAAAGGCAGAACATTATCTTGAAACTTGTTTAAAGTTGTTATAAACAGCTATTCAATTCTACCATGCTTCATCATTTCAATGCACACCTCCATCTATCTTGAAGACTGAAAGGTCTTTAGAAGGGAAAAATCACTGCTCTAGCATAAGTTAGAGCAACCTTCAAGATGCTCTAGTTTATATTCAACTGCCTGCTGTCTCTCAAGGTTGCTCTAGAAACAAGATGTCCACTTTTCCTCTTGAGCAGTGTGTGTATGTATGTGTGTGTGCGCGCGCGTGCAGGAGGCAGGGAGGAGAGGGGGGAGAGAAAGAGGTCAAAGAAGGTGGTAACAGTCCTATTAAGTCAATTCCATGCAGTCCATTTATTCCCCTTACATTTTTTGGCTGAAATAAACCCTCTGAATGCCTACAGAAGTGGGCATTTAGATCAACTTAACCCTGGTTAGTGGTTAGGTCTAAATGTAATCCCAGTACACACCCTCATTTGTCTATGAATAGGATAGTCTCTGTCTTTACATATAAATTCCTTTGTAAGAGATACAAAAGAACCGAAAGACCTAACATAGTACATAGGAAGAGTTTAAGTACTGACATTGAGACAGTGATCCACAGAAAATTGACAACATACTTATGTCCCTAGACACTTAGGGCACCTATACATGAGCAGTGATTCTGCTCCAATGCTCTATAATTACAGTGCGTTGAAGAAGACTTGATTAATTGAGTCTGCTGGAGTGTGGTAATTACCATACTCCAGCAGACTCCACTGTCTCATGTATCATCATCCCTGCACTTAAAAATGGCAGCAGGGGCCCTTTAACTAAAGCTCATTCAATGAGCTTTAATTAAAGGGCCCCCACTGCCATTTTAAGTGTGGGGACACTGATACACAAGATGGTCTGGGTGCTTTAGAGTGGCTCTCAACTCAGAGCCACTCTAATTAAAGCACACCTCCCCCCCTGCTCCTCAAACCCAAAGCACATGTATAAAGTTCCTTAAGTTTTTGCTGGAAAAACTCCCTAGATTACTAGATTTCAGCTCCTGACATTTCCAGCAATATCCACCAGCTCAACTAAGTCAAGGATCTTGGGGCACTTATACACATGTGATTTGAGCAGTCTAATCAGTCTAAGCTAGCAGGTAACAGCATATAATGCATTCAGCATCCCCACATTTTAAAATGGCTGTGCAGATGCTAAACTGGGTTTAGATTAACTAAATCTCATTGAATGAACTTTAAAATTCCCACACCACCATACTGAAATGCAGGATGCTGTATACATGAGACTCTGTGAGTGTTTTAATTGGAGTGGCTCCCAAGAGCTACTCTAATTAAATTGCCCCCACCCCAGAGCCCAGGTAAAAATGCCTAGTGCTTATCACACACCTAAGCCTGTTTGGAATTAGTAAATGAAACAAACCTGTGCCTAAAGGATTTGAGGGGCTGAGTCCAAGACAAGTATCCACAGCATGCTCCTAAATAGCAGTGGGATCTGGAAGCAGAATACAGAAGTCCTCTTCCCACATTGAATTGTCCTTTTTTCTGAGCTATATTATCATGCTTTTCCGCATAGTGGCACAGGTTCTTTAGAAGAGATGGGGAGTGCCCGTAAATTAGCTTAGCCTGTAGCCTAGAGGTTCAGGCACCTTCCTAGGAGGTTAAAGATGTATGTTAGAAACCCTCAGGCAGAGAAGGGCCTATAACCTAGGCCTCCAACTTCCTAGGCAAGTGTCCTAACCAGTAGACTATTACATAAAAGGCAGGCACCATCACTGATCATACTTTGAAAATGCCACTTGATTGTGTACAAAGAAACAATAATGTCTTCTTAGTCTACGTGTAGGTTTGTGAACACCAGCTGCAAATTGGTGCCCAACTCTTGGAGACAGGTGGGATTTTAGATATGTTTTTCTATTAGCTGTGTTAGGTCTTCCCCTGCTTACAGTACTGAGCATCACCTAACTTGCACAGATGACACTTACCTTCTAGGAAATTTAGGTGTCTAACTTGGGCTTTCTTATGAATTCCACTTCTGAAGGCGGGCAGCTAATATTTAAGTGCAGAACTGTTCCATTTCTCCCAAGCCTCTTTGCAAATTGTACTTAAAGTGCTCATAGTAAGGGACAAATAAGGAAATGTCTCTTTTTGATGTTGATGTATAATGATACCTCATTACTGTTACTGATAAGAAAAATATAAATTTGGAAGCAATATGCCCCACTATTATTAACATATCTACTCTAGGTAGTTGTGTTGACATAGTGTTATTTTACATCTATTGTAACAACAGGAAAATAATGTCACAGCATGACCTTGCAGAAGCATTTTTTTTTGGCTTATAAAATTCATTAAATCAGTCAAGTACACATGGATTGTCTTTGAAAGCATCCTATGAAGTCATTTATCAGTAGATTTTCCGCAGTAGCTAAACTCACTGTCACAGATATCTCTGGTACCTAGGCTGATAATAAGCTTTTGTCATAACAGGACTTTCTTTTGCCAAAGACCTTAAGTATGCTAATTAGACCTCTGAAAAGTGAAATATCTTCACCCTTAGAAAACTTACACCCTTTGCTGTCTCTGAACAAAATATGGCGTATGAAGTCAACTATATGAACTGCACCCTCAACATCCCATAATATTCTATATACATTGCTGTTGAATTTGGAGTAGGAATAGACAGATATAGTGTTTAACATGCTATGCTGCATACATAATATTAAACATGTTATTCTATATGCATGCTACATCATTCAGGGTAGGAATTTTTGCTGTGAAACTGATCTATTAGGCATCTTACATTAAAATATCTGAAACAGCTAATATCAATGAATTTTCAGTGCAGTAACTTGAGGTGACACCTAAATAGATTGTAATTGGCATTTACAAATCTCTTTTGTAAGAATGGTAAGCCCTACAAGACTGCAGATATTGATCATTAGCACAATGATCCGTATCAGAAGTACCTTAGTTTATCACAACTTCATTTTCGTTAATGACATAAGTAAGCATTTTCATTCAGGAAATATTCCAATAAATCAGCATGATACTGCATGGAAATGCTGAGAGTGAAACTATTTATGGGAGGAAAGGTATAATATTCACAAAGAACTAGATGAATAGTGAAAATAAAACTTTAATACACATTTATTACATCCACACCTTGATTTGGTCTGACCTGATTTATACTCTCTTAACCTACTTTACTGTGACCCTTCTGAAAATTGTTTTTGTTCCTCATCAAATCATAGTGAAAACAATGTTTTATTTGTATGAATTTGAATAGTTATATAATAAGCATAGTTGCATGTGAATTAATAGATTAAACCTGAAATATTTTCCCTTGTAGCCCTTTATACCCTGGCTTCATGTATTTTGTTTGAAAAGAATAAAACCATTACAAAAACTCAGTGATTATGGTACATTATCAGTAAGGATGAACACAGGTGAGAAACAACCATTGCAAGAGAAGAAAATGGCTTTTCATGGAGATAGTGTATTCCTCATCACTGGCCTAAGCATGATTTAGCTGTCTGAATTTTGATCTTGATCACATGATAAAAAAAATATGGAAATCATTTAATAATGAAAACTGCCTTATAAACCAATCAGTGTGTGTGTGGAGGGTGTGGCGGGGGAGGGGCGTGTGCATGCATGCATGTGCACATGTGAATATGTACTGACATGGCTCATTAAAGGGATGATCTAGTACTAATATCATTCTAAAGAGCTGCTACAGGGAAAAGGGCATCAGCCCTACTACTGTTGTAAAGGAAAAAAATACCCCAAGAGTTGGTAACATCATCAGGAAAAATGGGAAAGACAGCAACAGCCACAACCATAGAGCAACAGCATCTGTCAATATGTGTTTTGAAATGCATTATTAGAGCTGCTCACAACATTTCTGTCATTTCTTTCTCCTGTTGGAAAATTCTGGTTTGTCAAAAGTGAAGCATTTCACTCAAACATGTTGATTTTAAAACAACATTTTGATAAAGTTACTATTATCCATTTTAAACCTTCTTGTAATAATAGGTTTGGATTTTATATTATGAAATTAATTTGTACTTTATGTTTGTTCCATCTTTTATATAATAGTATAAAAACATTGTAATTGCTGATTATCCTACATATTAAAAATGTAGTTCCCAACCAACCTTAGGATTCTGCCCACTGAATCTTCACAAGAACACTTAGATTTTCATGAGCTGTCCTTCATATCAATTACTTCAAATGTCCATGAAAATTATATTCATAGTTACAAAAAATTAACACATTAAATACTTCTTAGCCAATTATAAACACTTAGAAAAGGTTGTTTTAAATAAATAGATTGCTCAGCAGTGTTCTAAATATACAAGCCCTCCAGTTTACACCAAGAAGGGTAACTATAAGGTAGATGTAAGAAACAAAATAAGATTTTTGTCATCTTAAGCAGTTAAGGACAGCAAGCTTCCAAAGACTATATTGGAACTGATTTCCTTCACAGAAGCATCAAAGAATAAATACAGCATGTAAACATTAAGAAATCAGGATATCAGCCATTTAGTACTCAGAAATAGGAGTTCTAATAATAGAACTATAATGGTAGTATTACAGAGGTGGAACAATGTAAGCTTTTCTTGCTATTGATCTCTGTACACTTATATATTAAATTTAACAAAGGAAAATTTGGAGCTTTGTCATTTGAAGTTCATTATGTGATTTTGGTGCTATGCTATAAGCCTCTCTAATAGTAAAAAAAAATGAACTTTTGTAGTTCATCAGAAACTTGTTAACCCAACAGGAGAATAATTTAGTAGCTAAAGCATAGGAAAAATGAAGCATAGTTCAAGGACTTGTTTTATGTTTCTCTGAAAGACTTGGAATGCCATTAAGGTGGTACTTGTAGTATGGAAGTATAAAGAGGAGAACCTTGTTTTCAGTCCAACATAACTTAAGACTTCTTTTATTTCCTGTGCAGGTGACATTTAAATAAATTGACCAAAGGAATAACTGTGCTCTTTTTTAAAGCATACCAAGAGAGTGAATTATGTTTACCAATACTGTTTTCAAAGTTGGCAGTCATTTCCTCTATATTTTCAAGATAGTTTACAAGTATTGCTAATACATAAAGCTACTTGTTTCATTTCTTGAGGCAAACCTTGCTCACATATCAATCATGTTATGCATTGCAAATATTGATAGAAAATAGAATGGGAAATAGTATGGAAAGAAAAATAACCTAGAACAAAAAGGCTGACTTCATATTAATAGTCCAGTGCAAAGGAGAAATGTACTTTGGATTTAAGAGACCCTGGTTCAGTTCCTTCTGCATTCTTGGGGATATGACCTTGGGTAAGCCTCTTAAGCTTATAGGGCATCTATACACATGACAGAGCTCTGCTGCTCAATTAATCTAGTCTGCTGTGAATCAGCCTCCGCATAATGTGAATTCAGTGTCCCTGCATTTCAAAATAGCGATGGGGGTGCTTTAGTAAAAGCTCACCAAACAAGCTTTAGTTAAAGCACCCCCACTACCATTTTGAAGTTCAGGACACTGAATACACGTTATAAGGTGGATGCTTTAATTAGAGTGGCTCTGAGAGCCACTTTAAATAAAGCACCGCCCCGCTCCATGCCGCCACCTCAGAGCATGTATATAGATGCCCATAATGTAAAAAAATGCATAATGTATTTTAGGCATTTGTGCTGTCTATACACATTCCAGGGGATGTGTGTGTGTGTGGGGGGGTGTTAATTAGAGCAGTTCTCAAACAGCCACTCTAATTAAAATGGCTCACCACCATGTACATTAAAGCCCTGAGCATTTCAAAATGGCTGTGGGATGCTATATCTAAAACTCATTTGATGAGGTTTAGCTAAAGTGCTCCCCCATGGCCATTTTGAAACATGTAGGGGTATAATACAAAAAGGGAATAGCTAGCATCTAAGAATGATGATAGCACAGAGTGGGGCGCCACCCACAACCAGAAAAGGTAAAAGCTGAGTATGTGATTATCTCTTACCCTGGAGAGGTTTAGGTGCTCCTAGTGGGAGGCATGCTATCCTGTACTTGGTATTCACAGCACAGAACCCTTTCCTGAAGACAGACAACTAGGCCCATTCTAATAAAGAAGTGGGAAAACACTATTTTAAAATAATAGCACCACTTGCATCTTATAACAAATATAATATATTTATATATATATTATATATATTTATATATAATAAATATAACAATTAGAGCATCCACTCAGGATATGCAGGACTTGGACTTAATTCCCTCCTCTGCCTAATGGAGTTCAAGCCCTTGTCTCAGTGGAATGCCCCTACCATCGGGCTACATGCTAGGCAGCACTTTTTACCCGTCCTGTTGAAACTACATGAACGAATTAGAGTCCCTGAGCCAGGGAGCAAGAGATCAAGTATAAGAGTGATTAATCTTGTGGTTAAAATGTGTGTGTGCACACACGCGTGTATGTGTCTGGAGTAAGGGGTGGGGAAATGACTTCTATCTCCTGCTTCATAGTGTATGTATGTTACAATTCAACACCATTAACTCTACTGAAATATTAGATTACACAGTGATAGCAGCAGCCCCTTTCTTTTTAAAATTGCAGACCAATGCTGCATTATGTGTGGAACCTGATCCATTCCATGTGATCTGATAATCCCTTCCAGATTGAGACCCTTGGGTGAACAACGTAAAGGAACATCTAGGTCTTGGACCCCGTCTAGGTTTAAGTGTTACACAAGCACTGAGCTGGTCAACCCTGTCAAGAAGATGCTTAGCAGCTCCATGCCTAGAGTAATGCCAACTGCTATGGTGCAGATTGCAGTGGCTCATTCAGGCACTGCTGCAATGGTTACTATTTTGTGCTCCCCCCACTCAAAGCTGATGCCCAGTCTAGCTGCTCCAGTCACACCTCCTCAGTTGCACTATTTCTGTCAAGCCTGAGGTATTTCTGGAAGGAGACAGAGATAAGTGGGCCTGTCTACATGTGCCCCTGACTGCACAGTTGTTACTGCACAGTCATTTAGTACTTGGCTGTAGCTTGTACTAAATGACTGTGCAGTAACTGCTGTTTTTGTGCAGTCCAGTGGCACATGGGTCATTTCTGACCCTACTACACAGTAGTGGTGTCACAGTTCATGCCTGTTAATGCTACATCACTGTAGCTTATCACTATAGTGACATAGCACCTTGTGTAGACAAGTCCACTAAAAACATTATTGAGAAGACTGAGGTCTCTACAGAACTGATGCTTCCAGGATTAGATCATAGCTAAATCATGGTGTCTAGGACTTCATTTTGAATTAGGCCCATACATTATACATAAGTCCAACTTCATTTCAGTGAGTTCTTGTTTCCATCTTCCCCTGAAAGACTGGAAACAGTCTCAGAGTGAGTAAGGGGACTGTATGGGTTGCAATAAGTTGCCTGCAGCCTTTCTAAGGCCACATAAAGATATTTATTTTCTCCCTGGAGAGTCACTGCTCTCCCATGAAAAGCCATGAGAGTGCAGCTATTTAGGATTTTTCTCCCAAAGCAAACCCTCCCCCCCACCAAACCCCTATAACATTCTTGTCAACTAACAAAAAAGAAGTAAAGCAGTTCTTTCCCCTTTTTGGGCACTGGGGGCCATAGACTGGATGTGACACATTATGGGTCAGACAGCTGAAGTCCATTAAAAAACTCTTTCTGGATGAAGTTCTAGTACCTGCTACATTGAGACCAAATAGTATAAAACAGTATCTCTAGCTGATAAGAACTATTATACACAGAAAGTGGATGCTCTGAGCTTTCAGAGCATTATGTCTGTCTTATTTCCTGGATGATGGCTGTATCTAAATCCTCCTGCCTCCAGAAACTGAAAGAGAATCTACTTCCACTGAACATTCAGGATAGAAAAAATATTGCAAGTTTCCATGTTTCATACCATCTAACAAAGAGTCCGAGGGCCTTGTTACACCTTACACCGCAAGGCACAAATGCCGATTGGAGTTAGTGCTAGCTCACGTTTGGCCAGCAGGTGTTGAGACCCAAATGCCTTCAGGCCAGGGGTTTGACCTTTATGCTCACCTGAAGCTGCCTGCTTAGCTTGAATTGTGGTTGAGATTTGCACCTGGTGAAAAAGGAGCAGACGGAAAAATACTGTCCCTGACTTAAAATGAATCGGGAAGCTGGCTAACTAAATTGAATAAATATACCCTGCGCAAAAGAGGAACAGTCAAAGAAAAGCTAACCCCCAGCTAAGAATGAGAAGCTTACCTCAGAGTAAAACGTTCTAGTTAAGGGTAGCAATATTTGGCAAACCGAAGAAAGATTAATAATTTGCATTAGGAGGAAGACTTAAACTAATTTTATGTATTAAGAAATGCAAGCTATGTGGTATATAAAAAGAGGTGAGAGAATGCACCCTCTGGAAACTACTCCTGAGCGATCCAGTCGCTGATCCAAGATTCAGAACGCAGACGAAGGAGTCAGGAACCTGGACAAGACCTCGCAGACTGCCCATCCAGTGATGTCGCATTCATTAAATCCTGGGGTAGTGAGCGTGTTGTATTGCTTTTGACTAACTACAGTAATAGAATTGTAACTGCTAAGTTTATTTTGACTGTTTGATTTAGAACTGTAACTGTTAGGGTTTAGTAAATTTGCTTATAGTTAAGAACAACCTTGTCTTAAAGGTTTAACCTGTCTATCCACCTCCCCACCCCTGCTGGGCTGCTGCTCTTTCCAGACTGAGCCCACCCAGAGATCTTCAGCAGTAGCAGGGGCAGCCAGGCAGGCAGTTTAACCCTTCCCTGCCCCCTCCCCCCCCGACAGACAGCATGCACAAGTAAGTGGAGGAGGGGCTGAGAGGCAGGGGGTGGGGGGCAGAGGGAAGCAGGGAGCCTGAACTGGGCCAGCAGGGGCAGGTGGAGCAGGTGTTTACACTAGGGGTCCTTATACTAAGGTGTAGCCTAAAATGGCTTCACCTTATTGTAGCAGAGCTGGGTACCGCAGATCAGAGAGAATCCTGCCCTGGAGGGGTATAACTTTGAGCCACCTAACAACTGCTTAAAACTAGTTTCAGGTTTTAATGTGCAAACCATACTGGTATTAAAAGCTCCAGGAGCCACTCAAAATTACCTTGTAACAGGGCCCTGAGACTCCACATGCAATCAAGATGCCTGCCTCAGGGTCCTCTTAATCACCATTATGAGTTCCTCTAACTTTTTTTTCCTTTTCTCTTGTTCTGCTTTTCTCTTTTTTTTTCTTGCTTGCCTTTCAAGTGGAGAATCTCCTGAGCCTGTTGTTCTTAATCTTGACTGAAGTAATTCTCTCTTCAGCTTTGTAAGCACATTAACCTCCACATCGCCCTGCAAAAATGTTCTTGTAATCAATCCATTCCCTAGTTCATCCCTCTCTTCTCCTTTGCCTGAGGCACAAAACCTGTTATCTGTTAGAGGAGGGACTGATTCTTTGCTGATTCTGAAAAGCCTAACCATCCTCTAAGAGGTTAGAAGAGTCCCCATATTTTCTTTAGGTCCCATCCTCCTATTTCTAATGTTATTAATATATCTAATTGAAATAAATGAAGTTGAGTCTGCCACATCCTAAATTAATTATTCATCATTTTCTAAGATTTCTTTAGAACTGTTTGCACTTGTGTATGCTCTTTTCCTTAGTTTTCTATCCCCTACTCTAATGTGTTTTATTCCCACTCTGTTAGTCATCCCTCTATCAACAATATTTGTGCCTCAATCAACAACACTGTATCTGAAAATATTTTCCTGCTAAGTCCCAGGTCTGTTCCCAGTCCTGTAGGTTCAAATGGGTGTTTCATCATTCCTTGGAGGGCTACAAGGAATCCTATATTTATTTACCTTTGGGAAGGAGGATGAATTCCTTGATACCTAAAAATAAAATCCGTATTGTGCTACTGCAATATTCAGTTTCATCAAACATTATTCTACAATATATACATGTTGTATGTATGTAATCACAATGGGTAAAGACTTAATGGGTCAAGGCTACAATGGGTGAAGAGCAAATTAAAGAGCAAAAATGATGGAAATCATAGAAGCAAAAAAACCTTACAGACTACCTGGTGTTTTCCAAAGATGGGGGGCAATTTTAATGACTGAAATTGACCAAGTGTATTTCTATAATTTTGCAAGGTAGTCAAGATACTCTAAATATCTGACTAAGCAACAAACTAGTTTGTACAACATTTTTTCCCCATACTGGTCTCAGTAACACCAAAGACTTTCTAAGTTCTAAGTGTTTGTGTCTACCGGAGATGCTATACATTGCAGTAGACTAATCTACTGCACAGTAAAGCATCATCATCTACATGTCCACACCATTTACTACACAGTAACTAAGTCTACTGCACAGGTAGTAAACTAACTGCACAGTAGTGCATGTGTAGAGGCTGACCAGGAACAAGTTTTCTCCCAGTCAGTCCCAATGTGAGGGAACCACAGGGGATGGCGAACTCCTCCTCCAATTCTGGGTCCCTCCAGGAGCCAGGAACTGAGCAGTGCTGGAACGGGGTAGCTCTCTGCTTACCTGCCCAGCTGGGGACTAGAAAGGAGCTGCCTTGCTTCTGGGGCAGCTTTCAGCCAGCCCCCAGCTGGGTGGGGAATCCCAGCTCAGCAAGGGCCTGTCTGGGAGCTGCTCCAGAAATGGGACAGCTTCCCAGCTACATAGGAAACTACCACTGGCTATAGTGCTTGTCCCCATAGGCATGGGGCAGGGAGAGTTCTGCAGCAGCAGATCCCTCCAAGCCCCATGCACATCAGGACCCTTCCCACTTTGCACAGGGCCAAAAGACATCTGGCACTGCAGCTGGCAAAGGTCTCTTGACCCTGTGCATATCGGGATTGGTCCCATAACTCCCTGCCAGCCCCTGGGCAAGCACTCTGGGGGAGCCTGGAGTTCTCCCTGGCTGCTACAGGGGGCCAAATTGGGTTAGAAGCAGCCCTGTATTGTGCTGCTCCCATTGGGAGCAGATTTGCTCCGAACAGGGAGCACATGTAGACATGCTCCAAGGGAAGGTATACTCACAGTATTTTACTGCACAGGAAGTGCTTATAGCATTAATAGCATGTGTAAATGTGTCCAGTATATAGTAATTTTAAAGCACTTTTAATCCACACACAGGCATGTATTCTGGTCTCTTGGGAAATTACCATGCATTTTACAAAACTAAATGTGTTTACCTAATAGACTGGAAATAGTCTGGAATCTATTTCCAGATTTTTTCTTCTAGAAATATCTATTTTATATATTTTTTTCCCTTTCAAGTGTTAATGTCCAATTTGGAGGGGGAAAAAGGTGTAGGAATTTAATAAAAGCTTTGCTTATCTGTGGACCAAATCCCAAACCAATGTAGCTCAAAGTAGCCAGTGGGCATATAGCAATTTACATGAGTTGAGAATATGGCCTGCTTTTATAAAGGGGGTTAAGGGAAATATTGTCCCCTTGGTCCATATACTGAATTCTCGCTGGTAGTAACAAAGAAAATGACTGTGTCCAGAGCCTAATGTTACTTGACAGGAGCCCTTAAAAACAATATGAAAGTAATCTTTATTATGGGTGGGTTCCTCTCCTTCAAAAAAAATTCTATAGAGGCAGTTTTAGCTTTTAATTTTTTTGTCTATTATCTGCATAAGTCCCTTGATATTATTTCAGCAAATGTATAATATGAGTATTATGAGGTAAAGGATGGTAAAGTTGAGATATTTTCCTTTGAGTTAATGACACGTGTCTGCTTAGTTGAGATAATAAACCTTCCTACATTAGCAATGAAAACAGTTTCTAGCTGATAAGCTAGTATTAGCAGTGTTTCTTTTTTCATATTTTTTCATATTTTTTGGCCAGCAAACTCTTCTAATACTGAAGCAATCTGGGGTTGGAAATCAAAGTACCAATAAAATAAAGAAAAAGAAAACCAAAAACCCCATCTCAAGCAATTTACCTCAAAGAGAGAAGACAAACTCCATCAATTTCAGTAGGGACTTCACTTCTGCTATCACATTTACTTTGGAAGTGCTTAGATACTAATGTGAAGGACACTACTACAGCACCATAGAATAGTTAATATGGACAAGGTGTAATGAAAAAATAGAAGTTCCAATATATTTCTGGGATCTGTTACTGATCTATCACATTGAGGTCACTTATACTGAGAGTTTTGTCTGTACTGATGTTGAATTTCAGGGAAACACAAGATCAAAGTACATTTTTAAGTAAATGTTCCCCAAAATAGTCAATAATATTGCATAAGCAACCTAGATCAGTGCCAGTGTGTTCTATTTTGTATAGTTTACTTGAGATTAAATGGGTTGCACAGAAATTTTTCAGTAACCAGCATCTGTTACTGTGTACTGATAATTTAGTTTTCATTGCTCTTTCCAGGACTTAGAATGACAGACACGATTATTGATATCAGTTTCCAAATGATCTATATATCTTTTGATCTGTAGTTATTCACTATTTAATAACAATGTACAGAACATTTTAGAAAACCTTTCTTCACTGTGAAAAGCAAAGGGTACAATCTTCCTGCCAAAACTGCCTCCAATTTTAGGCTACAATTTTTCCCTTATTGATTTTTGGAGACTATATTTTGACTATAATGTATTCACTGTGTAAGCACTAGAGTAATCCAGAAATTCCATGTGATGGTGTCTATGGTGCCTGACCAACTGTGTGGTTAGTTTCACCCATACCTTGGCCTCCTAAGGGAACCCTGTAAGACCTTTGGTCTCTTATATGATTCTCATTAAGTGGGGGGTCAGTGTCAGTGATCAGTTGTATTAGGGGAGGTAAGAGAAGCTGCGAGTTTCAATGCTTTGGAAAACACAAATACTTTGGCTTTGCTCAGTTCTTTTTCGCCTTTTTGAGCTGAAGGCTGGGCTAAAAACATGGTTTTCTAAGTGGCCTGAAGTTATTGCCAGCCCTTGAGACCACTCAGGAAAGAAAAAACTCAAATAAGCTTAGGTTCCTGGATTTGCTTTAGTGTTTTTCATCTGAGTCAAGGGATCAAATGCAAGGTAAACATGACATTTCCCTTTGAAAACCTCCTTTTGTCAGCATATGCATCAAACCTGCTTTCTCTCAGTTTGTGACTTTTTTCTGTTGCTGAAAGTTTACAGTCGATGTTCTGAATGATTGTTTCACCTCTGTGGTCCTTCTGCAGCCCTCAAGTTCACCACCCATAACCCCGAAGGTGGTGCTTTCTGGATGTAATCTAACCCTAGCCATCTATGTGGCCATGTGCACAAAGTTCTCCAGAGTGTGATCTCTATATCCCTTCTATTCCTGTTTGGCTCCATTGGGTCTTAGATTATCTTGTTATGCACAAGATTAATAGAACAAAATTCTAACACTTCCTAACTTGTTTCTCCCTTTGGTTATATTATTTGAATGAACAATATAGCATCTCAAGAATTTAATTCCCCTGAAATGCAATTTCTTTTAATATTAATAGACAAATTGTGTAGCAACAGGTGACAAACAAAGGTACAACTATCAGAGTCTGAGTTGGACTCAGCCATGGCTGCCATTCTTGTGCCCACTCTAACTAGGTGCCAGAGAATGGTGTCCTAGTTACCCACCCTTTGTTATGCTACTGGTGACAAAACAATACCTCCAGCTCATATAATCCCCTCTTTTCCCTATAGCTTTCTTTTATTTACTATGCCATACAATGGCTTCGGATTCATTATTAGCACTAATTAATATCTGCTGAACAAAAATATTTTGGTGAGGTTTTTAAGAATATTTTCCCTGAATATAGAAAACTCTTTATTTCTATTTCTTTAAGTTTCCCCACAGTAATTTATCCTTTTAATAATCAAGTTTCTATGCCAGTAACTAGAGTTATATTTTTTATTACATTTTAGGGTAACATATCTACGCTCTGGATAGATGATAGAAGGGTATGCAAGGTGATGGTATCATACTGGATCTCAACAGACAGTGAGTAAAGCCTTCACTTCCCTCACTGCATACATCTTTATGAAGTTTAATCTGTCACTAGTCCAGGCTTAACATCCTCCAGTATGATATATATGATGAATATCATGAATATTTTATAGCAGAATATCAGATATGGTGTCAAGATGGAAATTTCCATCAGAACAGATTATCAGGAACTTTTCTCCATGTTATAGAAGAAGGTGAGAGACCCTTATCTGTGAACCCATGCCAATTATACAGATTGTGTTTTAAGATAAATTTTTATGCTCAGTATTATCCTGATGCAGAATCTCATTTGTGTTTGACCTGTATTTCTGAGGGCTTACAATATTGCTTCTTTCTTAGGGAACAATCAGTTGACCACCTAATGTAGTTCTTGGACTCATAAATCAAGCATTCCATTTTCATGTTCAGAGGTATAGCAGGGCAATTCTGTGCCCTGGGTAACTACAGTAAATGGAGCACTGCCAGCTACTGTGATGCCAATAGTGTAGCAGCAGCTATGTTTTGCATCCTTCCCCATCCTCTACTACCCAGAGACAGCACCTAGAGCTGCTGCCCAGTTCTGCCTCTGCTCCATTACACTACCTGCACATCCAATTGCTACTATATTCTTCCTGCTGGTTTAAAGATGTTACTAACAGATGACTTAATGGATAAGTACAGGCAGTCAAAAAGCCAGAGCATGAATCAATTCAATCTTCTTAGGTTAGTGTGAGCTGCGTAGATTTAACTGATAAACAAGTAAACAGACATTCATTTTAAATTCCAGAAATGCAGCTACATACCTGCAGTGGCCCAGGCCAGAAGCTAGGGGTTGCTATATCATGTGTCCCTGTTCCACTGGAGAGGACAGCTTGGACAGAGGCTGCCCCACCCACCATGTGAGGTAGGGTTTGTGGGGGATGTGCAAAGTATCCTGGGATGCTAGAGGACTGAGTTAACTGATTTAAGTTAAATTAGTTTATTGAGGTTCTGTTCCAGATCTCCAGATTCAAGTTAAGTCAGATACTATATCCATCCAACTTTACCTTAAATCAGTTCTGGCAATTTTGAAAGCGGTTTATGCACAATGAACTTCTATTGCATTAGATTTAAACTGGTTTCTGATCACTTTTACTGGTTTATGTGCAACTTCTGTCCCTAGCCTAGGAGTTCAGGAAATAAACTACACAATAGAGAGTTTTATCCAATGATGAACCAATATAATGCCTCCTAATGATGGGCTTCACATGCTATGGGACAGAGTTTAGGAAAGAAAACAAGGCATATGAAATAAGCAAATGTCCAATAGTTGCTGTTAAATGGTTTCAGGGAAAGAGCTAGTTAAGAAGTCCTTTGCTGAAGATTGAGGATCTGCTTCTAAAGTTTGTTATAGTTCCAGTCTGATATGTTCAAAATCTTCCTAGGTGAAAAAAACAACTATTATCCTCTTGCATTACATATTAGTTCAGGGAAAGTGTGGGTCCCTTGCTAAATGGTGGAGACAACCTAGTGGCAGATGATGAGGAAAAGGCTGAAGTACTCAATGCCTTTTTACGTTGGTCTTCACAGCAAGGTCAGTTCCTAGTTTACTGCACTAGGAAGCACAGATTGAGGAAGAGATAAGCAATCAATGGTGAAATAACAGGTTATGCATCTGAAGGTGCTGAGGGAATTGGCTGATGTGACCGCAGAGCCGCTGGCCATTACCTTGGAAAACTTGTGGTGATCAGGGGAGGCCTTGGATGATTGGGAAAAGGCAAATATAGTGCCCATATTTAAGAAAGGGAAGAAGGAGGATCTAGGGAGCTACAGACCAGTCAGCCTCCACCTCTATCCCTGGAAAAATCATGGAACAAGTCCTCAAGGGATCCATTTCTAAGCACTTGGGGGAGAAGGTGGTCAGGAATAATCAGCATGGATTCACCAAGGGAAAGTCATGCTTGATGAACCAATTGCCTTCTGTGACAAGATGACTGGCTCTGTGGATGCAGGAAGAGCAGTGGACACGATCAACCTTGACTTTAGCAAGGCTTTTGACAGTCTCCCATGGTATTCTTTCAAGCAAGTTAAGGAAGTATGGGTTGGATGAATGGATTGTAAGGTAGATAGAAACCTGGCTGGATCATCAGGCTTAATGGGTAGTAATCAATGGCTAGTTGGCAGCCAGTATCAAATGGCATGACCCAGGGATAAGTCTTGGGGCTGGTTTTGTTCAATGTCTTCACTACTGACCTGGAAGATGGGATAGATTGCACCCTAAGCACATTCACAGATTATACCAAGATGTGAGGTGTAATAGATATGCTAAAGGGTAGGGCTAGGATTTAGAGTGACCTAGAAAAATTGGAAGATTGGGTCAAAAAAAGCAAACAAAAAATCTCATGAGATTCAGTAAGGAGAAGTGTAAAGTCTTCAACTTAGGATGGAAAAATCCTATGTACTGCTACAGGCTTGTGACCAATTGGCTAAGCAGCAGCTCTACAAAAAAGGACCTGGGGGTTACAGTGGCAAAAAGCTGGGAATGAGTGAACAATGTGCCCTTGTTGCCAAGAAGGTGAACAGCATTTTGGACTACAATAGTAGAAGCATTGCCAGCAGATCGAGGGAAGTAATTATTTTCCTCTTTTTGGCACTGGTGAGCCCACATCTGAAGTCCTTTCTGTAGTGGGGGCATAAAGTATGTGAACAAGGTGGAGAAAGTCCAGTGGAGGGTAACAAAATAGTTACATGGCTGGGGCATGTGACTTCTAAGGACAGGTTGAGGGAACTGGGTTTATTTAGTTTGCTGAGGGGGGAATTTGGTAGCAGCCTCCAACTATCTGAAGTAGGGGGCCGAAGGAGGATGGAGCTAGACTGTTCTCAGTGGTGACAGATGACAGAACAAGGGGCAATATTCTGAAGTTGCAGCAAGAGAGTTTTAAGTTGGATATTAGGAAATCCACTAGAACTGCACTGGAATGGGCTACCTAGAACAGTGGTGGAATCTCCATCCTTGGGGGGTTTTAAGGCCCGGCTCGATAAAGCCATTCATGGGATGATCTAGTTGGGGATGGTTCTGCTTTGAGCAGGTGGGTGGAATAAATGACCTCCTGAGGTCCCTTTCAATCCTAATTTTCTATTATTATGAACCTCGAAATTTATTTTATTTTAAAGTCCTGGGGCACAAGGATTATAGAAGTTCCTCCATATAACTGGGAAACAGTTTTGCCCACTTAGCAGCTTATACCTCTTAAGTCTCCCATACTGGCAAACAAACAAATTGAAAAACCAGAACAAAGCTGTGTATAGTTCTAAATACAAACAGTGCAAGAACCTTCACTTAAGTACATTTACCATATGGCAAAATCTGTTTATGCTACCGGGGAATTTTTTCCCTCGTCTGTTGGTTTGCATCTCAGATCACATACTCATATCACACTCACTTCTTTATTTGAATGCCCAATTAAACTTTATTGTTACTCTAAGAAAGACAGACAAATTGACTTTTTATAAACTTTATTAAGGGGAAAAGGGGGTAACAATCCAACAAAAAAATAAAACATTGCCTACACAGGGACCCTGGTACAATAGACAGAGCCTAAAGTTTTGACCCACAAGCCCTTCCCTCACAGTCTTAAAAAAAAAAAAAGAGCTAGTACAAGAACAGCCTGCTCAGACCCCTGCTTGTACCCTGGGAAGGGGCAAGCAGTATCACAGTGCGAGGACTAAACGGATGCCCTTGACACTGCAGAGCACCCCCTGAATGGCCCAACATGCCTGAAAGGTGGGTACTGTCCACTGGAGGACTGCATGTTCAAATTCCAGTGGCAGGCATGCCTGGACCGAGAACTGAAAGAGTCTCAGGGCATCATCAGAGTCAGCCCCAGTGAGCCAGTTCCTGCAGCTTTTGACGATGGCCATCTTAGCCTGACCAAGCAAAAAGTTGGCAAGGCAGAAGACATCCCCCTCTGCTACTACATATGGGAAAGAAAACAAAGAGGTGGTCTTCGAGAGGTCCAAGTCTAGTGCCTCAAACAACGTGCCAAGGGCAGCAAACAGAAGCAGCAGCTGGGGCATTCAAGGAAGGAATGGAATAAATCCTCTTCTACCTCCCCATGGCAAAAGGGACAGGCTGCTGATGCACTGGGGTCCATGTGGCGGACGAGAGTGCAGGTGGCCAGATCCCATGCAGCAACTTGCAGATAGAGTGTCCATCCCAGAAAAATCCTACCAGCAGACTTTGAACTGTTTGAGTAAATCCAGTGGAGAATATGACACAACACACTAGTGGCATAATGCTGAGGCTGTCAAATTCTTCACAATGAGGACCCACCCATGGTAGGAGAGGCTGGGCAAGTGCCAGCGCCACTGCCACAGGTGCACCTCCACCTCCTCACTGAGGTCTTCCCAATACTAGGCTAGAACACCCCCCAGAGCTTTAAGGCCCTTGCGCTACCAGGCGAGACCCTTGGGCAGGTCTGGGGGGCATGATTCATTCACGTACTAAGGAGTAGGGCATTGCTCTTAGGCCAGTTAATGCGAGCTGAAGAAGCATGCTCATAAGCATATTGACAGTCCACCAACAACTGGACACCATCCTGGGTTCTAAGGACAATGGTCACATCACCTGAATATGCCATCAGCCTAACCGCCAGACTACCAATCATAGATTCATAGATTCATAGATGCTAGGGTCGGAAGGGACCTCAATAGATCATCGAGTCTGACCCCCTGCATAAGCAGGAAAGAGTGCTGGGCCTACATTACCCCAGCTAGATACCAAACCAGAGGACAATGGAAGAACAAGGCCAGTCAAGTGCTGTAGCAGTAGATGAAGCAGGGGCTCAATGGCCAGAACGTACAGCATTCCTGAGAGGGGGCAGTGCTGGTGGATGTCCTTGTGAGCTGGGAATGCACACCCTTCACTTCCAAAAGATTGGAGATATCTTGGTACAGTACCCAGAGGGTGGAGGTGAAGACTGGTCCAAAGCCAAAGGCCTCTAGGGTCTGGAAAAGGTAGTTGGGGCTAACCCTATCAAAAGCTCTCCTAGTTGAGACAAGCCTGATGTTCAGTCCAAAGAGGCCTGTGGGTGTCACCAGATCATGAAACAAAAACAGATTATCCTGGATGGTCCTGCCCAGCACACAGTAGCTCTGTTCAAGACCGATGACTGAGGCTATGACAGTATGCAGTCGATTGGCTAAGGCTTTGGCCAGAATCTTGTAGTCAGTACACAGAAGGGATACCGGCCACCAGCTCTTAATGAAGCTGAGGTCCCATGTCTTTGGTAGCAGGGTGAGAACTGCCCAGCAACAGCTGACAGGCAGGATTTTATGAGTGAGGCTCTCATGAAACCTGTGTAAGAGGCAGAGGTCAAGGAGGGTCTGGAAGGTCTTATAAAACTCGGAAGGCAGTCCATCGAGCCCTGGGACTTTGCCCATAGTGAAGATCCCCACCGTAATCATGAGTTCCTCCATGGACAGCTCTTGCTCAAGTTCATCAGCAGCCATTGGGTACAGCTTTGGAAGGCCATCGTATAAGCACTTAGTGGATTCTGGGCAGAGAGGTTCAGCTGTATACAGTCTTGATAGAAGGCTACAGTGTGACGATGGGTCTCAACAGGATCCGCGAGTATCTGGCTATCCAGAGTCTTGATATGGTCGAGGAATTTCTACAGGGCCTGTTGCTTTTCCAAGTTGAAAAAGAACTGGGTAATGGCATCAGCCTCTGCCAGCTCTTGGCAGTGGGCACGAATCCTTGCACCTCGGGCTATGTCCTCCACCAACTCCCACAGGTGCTTATTCTGAAGCTTAAGGTTCTCAAGTAGTCCTATGTCTCTTCCAGTATCATATATGGCCACCTCAAGCTTTGCTACATCCTTCTCCAACCCCCAAACACAGCAACAGAGCTAGCTCATTACCAGCTGTGTGTAGTATTGGCAGAAAGCTCTGATCTGTGCCTTTCCCATATAACTCCACTGCTTCCAGGTGGAAAAGATGGTTCTCGCAGTCTTCCATGTCCACCAGAAATAGGCAAAGCATTCACAGAAGTGAGCGTCTTGCAGCAAGCTGGTGTTAAAATACCAGTAGGGTGCCCAGGAATGTGCTCTGCCAAGGAGACTCAGCTCGCAGCAAATAAGACTGTGATCTGAGAGTCTGGATAGAATAATGCAACTGCCATGCAGGACTAGCAGGCAATGCATGGTGATGTACAAGTGATCAAGGTGTGCCATGGCAATCCCACCAGTGGTTGCCTTTATCCAAGCGTACTGCCTGGTGTCAGCATGGAAATGGTGTCAGACGTCCACAAAGTCCCCTGCCTCCAAAGCTGTCTACAGCCACCGGATTGAGTTCAGATGGGGTTCTGGCCTGTTCCAGTCATGTGGTTCACTGACCATGCAATTAAAGTCCCCACCCAGGAGGAGAAGGTTATCCTTGTCAGCTTCACTCCTCAAAAAGTCAGCCAGGGTCTCAAAGAAGGCTTTCCAGTCTCACCCGGCAGTGGCTGCATAGATGTTAATTATGAGAAGCCAATGTTGTGCTCACGTGATACGAACAGTTAACAGGCAGCCAGGGATGACCTCTTAGGTTACTGCTGAGTCAGGCATCAGCTGTGGCAATAAAAGGATTGAGACTCCTGTGCTAAGAGAGGTGTCATGGCTCAGGAATATATGGCCCTTCCAGGCGGCATGCCAGTCAGCTTGACTTGCTGCATCAGTATGAGTTTCTTGCAGAAAGGTGATGTCCAGCTTTTTGTGGCACAGGAAATCAAAGAGTGCCATCCACTTCACAGGGTCTCTGCAGCCATTGGCATTGAGTGAACCAAAGGTTGTGGTAGCCATGTGTGAAGGGTGTAGAAAAGGGGAACAGGTAAAGCCAAGGGAACAGAGAGGAGCAGCAGAGAGGAGCAAGAATGCAGAACAGGGAAAAAACAGGCTTACAGCTTGCCAGCCGGCACTGCCTGCAACAAGTGCCTAACATTGCTTGCAAGGTTGCTTAGGTGAAAACTGTATCACTGCATCCCTGCAGTAGAGTGCAGCCTGCTGCTGTGGTCTTAGCAGACACTACAAATGTTTCTGGTTCTCATTACCATTTCTGTATATGTTGTGCAACTCTCTGGTGGTGCTTTGTATCAGAAACACAGGGGAACAAGGTGAAGTCTGGCCAGGATTCAGAGTGGTGCAGAGGGCCTTGCAGGCACCACTGCCTGCCTGGTATGCCACCCTGCCCCTGGTAACTTGCTAGACCATAAAGGGGGATGACAGGAGGAGGGCAGTGTCCCACATGAATATTCTGGAATTTCTTATGATCACCCTAGTAACAATTTGCATCAGTTTCTACTGGTGCAAGTTAAATTACCCAACCAGTACAGCAATAGAAATGTTGGCCCTTGAAGTGGAAATATACACACTGACCATCAGCTTGCATGATGCATCCTCCCCTATACCCAATCTGAAAAGAACATTTATTCCTTTTACCATTCAGCAAACAGAGCTTGGATCTTTAGTTTGGATTAAAGCATGAGAGACTACAATTCAAGGAGAACAGAATGTTGGTCAAAGTGGTGCACACCCTCCCTGGATTTATCACGTTTATCAATGAGGCATTATTTAAATTTGTATTGACAAATCACAAAAATGAAGCCATACACTTTTCAGCAACTTTAGTATACCAAGTAGATTTTATATTTAGAATATTTGCAGGTGTGATTTTATAAAATCTGTTCATTGTACAGTATATGACCTTTTTTTTTTTAATTAGCAAGGATGAACTTTGTCTTCCTGTTTAATGTTTGGCAGACTCTGAAGCATGCAGACAGAAGGGAACAAGTAAATATTTTTTTCATAACAGTCCCCTGAACCCTATATGGCTTTTATTTAGTAAACAGTGGACATGACTATACATGTATTTACATGCACCTAAACTTAATGTGCCTTTGCTTAACTTGCATTAAGGTGATTTAGATGCACATCTACACTAATGTGCATTAACTCACATTAAATTTAGGTGCAGATAGGTAAGTTGCATTAGTGCACATGCAGACATGCTGATGCACATTAACGTGGTGTCTATCCATTGACACACACTGTGTTAATGAGTGTTAGTGTGTCTACACATGTGCTAATGCAACTTATCTATTCATGCCTAAATTTGATACCTGCTTTATTCACATATCATACATAGCCTTAAATAGCCATTATGCATGTGCAAAACTGCGCCTTCAATGCACTTTAAAAATGGTGGTTTTAGGCTAAACCCACTTAAAAGAGGCATGTGTAGATGCAACCAATGGGTGGCCGCATCTAGGCAGGCACCCAGGCAGGCATGTATACATGCAAAGATAGGGTGATCCAGGCAGATCTTGACAGGTTCATGCAATGTGTGGACAAGAACCTGATGGTGTTTAACACTGAAAAATGCAAGGTTCTCCACCTTGGGAGGAAAAACCTGCAGCATCCTTATAGGCTTAGCAGTCCTACGCTGGCTAGTACCAGGGATGAAAGGGACTTGGGGGTCATGATTGACCAGAAGATGAACATGAGCCTTTAATGTAATGGTGCAGCTGGTAAAGCAAGCAAAATGCTGGTTTGCATTCATAGATGTTTCTCAAGCAAATCCTGGGATGTCATTCTCCCATTGTACTTGGCCTTGGTGAGGCCGCAGCTGGAGTACTGCGTCCAGTTTTGGGCTCCACAATTCAAGAAGGATGTGGAGAAGCTTGAGAGGGTGCAGAGGAGAGCCACATGCCAAGGGAGGTCAGTAAAATAGACCTTATGACAAGAGGCTGAGAGCCATGTGACTCTTTAGCCTGGCAAAGCGCAGGCTCAGGGGCAATCTGGTGGCCACCTATAAGTTTATTAGGGGTGTTCATCAGGATCTGGGGGAATGTCTGTTCATGAGAGCACCCCAAGGGATGACAAGATTGAATTGTCACAAACTCCTCTGTGATTGTTTCAGGTTGAACATAAGGAAGAACTTCTTTACTGTCCAAGCCCCCAAGGTTTGGAATAGACTGCCGCCGGAGGTGGTTCGAGCACCCACTTTGAATGCCTTCAAGAGACATTTGGATGTTTATCTTGCGGGGATCCCTGCTGACTTCCTGCCCCTGGGCAGGGGGCTGGAATCGATGATCCTCTAGGGTCCCTTCCATCTGAAATGTCTATGAAATCTAGGGAGCAGATTATCTGTTCTCAGTACCAAACTTCCTGCAGCCCTGCAATGAGCCCCTGCCACCACCACGGGAAGCTTCGGGTTCTGGCCACTGCTGCCAGCAGATGGCAGCCATCTTCAAAGGGCAGCTCAGCTTGCTGCTCTCTGGCCAGCTACTTCCCTGTCTAACAGCAGTATGCCCAGTGCAGGGGCAGCACACGGCAGCTCTCTCCTTGGCCACCTCCCTCTGCTATCGCTCCTCCAGCCCCTGCCTGTGGTAGCAATGACCAGTGCCCTGGGTTCTTGCTGGCCACCACACTGGTCCTGCTGGCCTGCCATGCCAACTGACAGCTGGCCCATGGCCATCTTGCCCTGCCCAGCTCCCCACCGCACAGCAACTGCCTGCCTGGCTGCAGCGCACACTCCCAGGGCCCTTGCTGCTGCCTCATGTTTCCTGCTGGCAGGGACACCAGTGAGGGGCTTCTGGATGCAGCCACTGGGGCTGCCATGGCTCTCCTGGGCCTCCAGCCCCACTGCCTCTGGGTCTACTGGGCCATCCAGAACTGGTGGTAGAACATCATCCAGCATACCTGGGACAATGAGCAGTGGATGGACAGTTTTTATATGTCCTGGGTCATTTTCCAGAACCTCATGAAGCAGCTCCAGCCCCACCTGGCAGGATACTGACATGCAACAACCCCATGCCACAGATACACCCACAGCCCTTTCCCTGCTCAAGCTGGCTACACCCACCAGTCTGTGAAACAGCGGCCATCTGTTTGGTGTGAGCAAGGCCACTGCCAGAGAAGCCATCCTGGAGGTGAGTTATTCCCTCCAGAACATGCTGGCAGATACCATGCTCTGTGTGTGACTCCCTGATGGTGGTGGGGGGGATGGGGTTCATGCCTTGGGATGCCCCCAGTGTGCTGGGGATGGATGGGTGCCCTGGATGCCAGTGTGCCCTGGATGGGTCCCACATCTCCATCACCTGCATGTTCCACAGAGACCATCCCTATTACAGCCAGAGAGTCTTTCACTCCATCAAGTTCAATCATGGACCATTACAGGACCTTCAGGGCCTTCACACACGAGCGCTGGCTAGGCAGGCTATGCCCATGATGCCCACATCTTTCAGAACTTTGGCCTGGCAGGCCTGGTGGCAAGCAACCACTTCAAGCCAGAGGTGCTGGACCTGTAGCTGAGTGCTGTGGTAGTCCTGTCCCTCCTCATCAGGGACCCTGCCTACCTGCTTCTGCCCAGGACCCCTGCCAGACCCACTACAACTGGGCCTAGGAGGGACCTTTGCCCCCTGGTGGAGTGCACTTTTCGCCACCTCAAGGGTGCCTGGTACTCACTTCGTCATTGCCTGTCTTGATGTCACCAGAGACAACCTCCCCATGGTCATCATTGCAGACTATGTGCTGCATAATATCTGCAAAGCCCAGGGGGAGCTCTTCTTTGAGGCCTAGGCAGAGGTAGCATGGCAAGCAGAGGACATCTGACAGCAGAACCACCACCTATGGCAGCAGTGACAGCATCAGCCCCCCACCCTGCCCACCAAGGCTCCAGGACAGCCAAGTACCCACCAGCGGGGGCCAGGGCACTGGATACAGGAGACCCTGCCTGACCTACTCCAGTACTCCCTGCTCTAGCTCACCTGCACCTCCATCTATGGGCCCCCCCACCCCTCTGCACCTCACTACACACATCTCACATGAAAAAGTTTTTATTTCCCTCACATCAACCAGAACCGCCCCCTTCAACAAACAGAGCCCCTCCACCACCCAACCCACCCACCAACAGTAAAAAATGTTCTTCCCTGTAAAACTATTTACAACATCCTTTGTGGACTTTCCCAGGGTTGGGGGGGGCATGGGATGGGGGTGCCTAGGGGGCAGAGCCCAGGGACAGATGGCCAACACCCCCCATGGGTGTGCATACTAACATGCAGTGGGCAGGGGGCTCACCCAGGGGTGATGGCAGCCTTTAGTTCCCCATCACGGGTGACTCCCCCTATGGCAGCTGGTGGCCAGGCTACCAGGGCCAGCATATAGGTCTGGCCATGCTTCAGGCAGCTCTGGCTCCATGGCCATGTGAAACCAAGCTTAATGGCAGGGCAGGGGAGCTATGTGGCACTGGACCCAGGGCAGTGGCCAGGCCAGTGGCTCCTGGAAGTAGCATATGACCTCCTCCCAGGCCCAGGTAGGGACCTGCTGCAGGGCAGCTGGTGGCTGCCAAGGGGCAGGTGGGGCTAGGGTTGGGGGTTGGGCAGCAGGCATTCCAAATGCTACCACAAGGGCTAGAGTGGTGTCCAGCACCCAGTGGTCATAGTCTGTGGCCTGCACTGCCCAGCCCAGGATGGCATTCTTCTTCTGCAATGGCTGGAGCTGCTTGAGCTCCAGGATCAGGGGCTTTGCCCAGAACACACAGTCCATGCAGTCCTGCATGTCCTTATGGGTGACATCCTCCAGCAAACAGGCCCATAAGCTCTCCAGCTGGGCCTCCGATGCTGCCACCAGCTTCTGCAGGAGGATAGTGCGCTCCTGCATTCACTTCTGGCAGAGCCAGCGTATCTGAAAGACCCTGGCTGTGGGCAGTGGTGACTTTAAGCAGAATCCCAGCTGCTAAGGGCAGCCTCTCCCCTATGTCCAGCTGCAGAACCTTCAGAGCCATGAGACAGAAGCTATTTGTGAGAGTTTCCAACTTTCAAAGATAAAATGCTTTGTACCAGGGGCTGTGAGCTGTCCCACCCCAGATCAGGTGGCAGGCATACACAGATTCCAGGGAGCTGGGCGGGACAGGCCACTGGGTGCCCAAAGTGCCCTCCTCCAGTGTTGTGTCACCAGGGTGCCAGGCTAGGGCGGGGGCTCAGGTAGGCTGCCTGTGCTGCTGTATACAGCACATATGTGGCCTGGGTCCTACGGTGCAGGAATGGCTGTCAGTTGCTGCATAAAGGGCATGGTTTTGCAGGCACAGCCAGACTGACAATTGTGATCACTTGTGGCAACCCACTGTGCCTGTAAAGACTTGACTTTCATGCAACACTGATTTATGCTGTGCTGACCAGTTGTGCCTGCACTCCCGCATCTGGCCTGCTAATGCCTCATAGATGTACACATTTGAGTGGCCACACTGCTCAAACTGGCAATGTACTTCTGTCTTGTCCCACAGTACCATGAGGTCACCAGTCTTTTCCTTGGTCCAGTTGGAGGACACTGGTGAAGGGCACTGGTGTGAACACATCCACAGACCAGGAGGTAGCTATGGTGGGTCCCACACCAGCTCTCTGGTCCCCTGCACAGCTGTACCTATGTTGCTGGCCCTGAGAAGGCACAACAAGGAAGTGACAGTAGCAAGTTGCATGTAATAGCGCGACAAGGGACTGACAGCCCACATGGCAGAGGCAATGCCCCACAGTGATGCTGGCCCTGATAGCCAAAAGCTGCCTGCAGCTAGGCCTGGGAGGCTTACAGGCTCAGCTAGAGGCTGCAGAACCCTGCAGGCCTGGACAGCTATGCAGCACTGCAGTGCCAGGCAGTGGCGCTAGGATGCAGGCAGGCTGGCAGAGCTAAGCCGTGGCCTGCACGGGGGGGACACACAGTCCTGGAGTGGCCTCACGTTCCCTGAATGTGTGCCACAGGACTCAAAATGCTTGAAGGTTTTTAAAGCCCAAGGCAAGGGTTGCCAGAGGCAGCTCAGCCCTGGGGCAGAATCAACTCCTAGCCTGGACACAAGGCAAACCCAGAAGCAAGCTTGCATGACCAGTAAACTAGGCTACTGAGCATTTAGGCATCTCATATAGATGTGCCCAGTGAAGTTCTCAAGTGTTCCTCCATATTTCCAGGAGTTATTTGTTGATAGCAGTACAAATTAATATAGAATTACTGTTTAATTACTTACCTCCACCAAGGAGGAATACTCTGCTTTAGTCCAGACTTGCAGAATGCAAATCAGGAAAGCTAAGGCTGTGGTGGAACTCCAGCTAGCTACAAATATCAAGGAAAATAAAGCGTCCTTTTTTAGATTTGTGGGAAGCTGGAGGAAGAGCAAGGGCAACATTGGACCCCTGCTAAACCAGATGGGGCATCTGATGCCCAGGAAAAAGCAAACCTGCTAAATGGGTACTTTGTGTCAGTTTTTCATCGGCTCCATGGGATGGCCCTGCCCACTATGGGTCAGGGAGGCCCAGGCAAGGGAGATTCCTTGCCCTCCATTGAAGCTGACCTCATGAAGGAACACCTCGACAGACTGGATACCTTCAAGTCAGCTGGCCCTGGTAGATTACACCCAAGGAGTTCAGGGAGCTGGTGAGCATCATAGCTCAGCCCCTGGCATGGATCTTTGAGAGTTCTTGGTGCTCTGGTTAAATGGCCGATGATTGAAAGAGGGCCAATGTTGTACCTATCTTCAGGAAAGGGAGGAAAGTAGATCTGGCAAACCACAGCCCCATCATCCTGACCTCTATCTTGGGGAAGGTCTTGGAAAAGGCCATCCTTAACAGACTAGCTGAAGGCAATATCCTGAGGGATACCCAGCATGGGTTTGTTGCAGGTAGGTTTTGCTTGACCAATCTCATTTCCTTTTATGACCAGGTGACTTCTCACCTGGACAAGGGGGAAGAGATTGACATTGTATACCTCGACTTTAAAAGACCCTTCGATCTGGTATCCCACAATTACCTCTTAGTTAAATTAGCTAACTGCAGCCTTGACATCACCACGATCCACTGGTTGGGGAACTGGCTCCACGGTAGGACTCAGAGGGAGCCAATCGTCTTGGTGCTCTGTGACCAGTGGGGTCACCCAAGGCTGTGTCCTAAGGCCTATTCTGTTTAACATCATCAATGATGTGGACATTGGTGTCAGAAGCAGACTGGCCAAGTTTGTTGATGACACCAATCTCTGGGGTAAAGCATTCACACCTGAGGACAGGAGGGGAATCCAGGCAGATCTGGACAGACTCATGAAATGGGCAGATGAGAACCTGATGGTGTTTAACACCAAAAAATCCAAGGTTCTCCACCTTGGGAGGAAAAACCTGCAGCATGCTTATAGGCTGAGCAGTGCTACTCTGGTTAGCACTACAGATGAAAGGGACTTGGGGGTCACGATTGACCACAAGATGAACATAAGCCTTTAGTGTGATGCTGCAGCTAGTAAAGTGAGCAAAACGCTGGCTTGCCTCCATATATGCTTCTCAAGCAGATCCCAGGACATCATTCTCCCACTGTACACGGCCTTGGTGAGGCCGCAGCTGGAGTACTGCATCCAGTTTTGGGCTCCTCAATTCAAAAAGGATGTGGAGAAGCTTGAGAAGTGCAGAGGAGAGCCATGCGCATGGTCAGAGGTCAGGAAAACAGACCTTATGATGAAAGGCTGAGAGCAATAGGGCTATTCAGCCTGGAAGAGCGTAGGCTCGGGGGTGATCTGGTGGCCAGCTATATAATTATCAGGGATGCTCATCAGGATCTGGGAGAATGACTGTTCTCCAGAGCCCCCCAAGGGATGACAAGATTGAATGGTCACAAACTCCACCGTGACCGGTTAAGGCTGGATATAAGAAAGAACTTCTTCACTGTCCAAGCCTGCAAGGTTTGGAACAGACTGCCGCCGGGGGCAGTAAAAGCACCCACTTTTAACGCCTTCAGGACACTTTTGGATGCTTATCCTGCTGGGATCCTATGATCCCTGCTGGCTTCCTGCCCCTGGGACTGGGGGCTGGACTCAATGATCCTCCAGGGTCCCTTCCAGCCCAAATGTCTATGAAATCTATGAACCTTAACAAGGAAATCTAAGTAAAACCATAAATATTGATGAATGATGCCGCATGCGTGTGCACGTGCACGGGCGTGTGTGTGTGTGTGCATGTGTGTGGTAATAGAGTCCCCCTCTTTGATTCAGTTCAACAATGCATTCCACTTGATTTATCCATTTTTTACCATTTAAGAGTTGAACAAAAGTTGTCAAAATGATCATGGGTATGGAATAGCTGATGTATTAGGAATGACTGGGCCAGTTTTGGAAAGAAAAAGCTAGGGAGGGATATTATAGAGGTTTAAATATTCATGAAGATTATGGATAAAGTGAATAGGGGATTCTTAATCAATAAGTCTGAGAACTAAAGAGCAATCACCAAAATTAACAGTAGAGTGGTTTAAATAATATAATAAAAGGCATGTAGTTTGCCAGGTCCACTTTACTCCCTTTCTTGAAGATAGGCACCACATTGGCCTTCTTCTAATCTTCGGGCACTTCACCAGAGCACCAGGAGTTCTCGAAGATCCTTGCCAGGGGCTGGGCTATGATGCTAGCCAGGTCTTTGAGTACCCTGGGGTGTAGATTGTCAGGGCCAGCTTACTAGAAGGTGTCCAGCCTCTCAAGGTGTTACTTCACGAAGTCAGCATTGATGGAGGGTAGGGAATCTCCCTCACCTGGACCTCCCTGTCCTGCAATGGGCAAGGGCATCCTGTGGGACTGATGAAAGACCGATGCAAAGTACCCATTTAATAGGCTGACTTTTTCCTGGGCGTTAGTTGTCAGTTGTCCTGTCTGGTTTAGCAGGGGTCCAATGTTGCCCTTGCTTTTCCTCCCACTCCCCACATATCTAAAAAAGGACTTTTTATTGTCCTTGATACTTGTAGCTAGTTGGAGTTCTGTCGCAGCCTTGGCTTTCCTGGTTTGGTCCCTGCATGTCTGGACCAGTGCAGAATATTCCTCCTTGGAGGTGGATCCTGTCTTCCATTCTTTGTAGGCCTTTCTTTTTAGCTGCAGAAATTTCCACTAGTTCCCTGCAGAACCAGGGGGCTGCTGTGCCCTTTTGCTGCCTTTCCTCCAAGATGGAATAGCATTAGCTTGTGCATCAAGGATCGCTCCCTTGAGGAGCAACCACTCTTCCTGAACTCCCCTCCCCTTGGGGTCGTGGTCCCTTAGGGCCTCACTGACAAGCCTCCTGAGCTTGTCAAAGTCAACTTTCCTGAAGTCAAGCTCCTGGCATTCATGTACAGGCAGGCAAGTGTCCCGTTGGGGGCCCTTGTCTTGCCCACAGATTATTCCAGGGCTGGGGCAGGGGTGGACTCCCTTAAATGCCTTGGCCTGCTGGCTTTGCAAAGGTTGCTCAGTGGGCCAGCAGTGGCAGTAGTTCCCCCATCCCCTGTTGGGCTTAAAGCCCAGTGGAGCAGGTCAGCCAGTCTGGCTAAGAAGAGCCTCCTCCCCAGCAGAGAGAGGTGGAGGCCTTCCCTCCCAGCAGCTCACTGCCTCTCGCCAAAGAGTGGACTGTGATTATGGAAGCCAAAGCCTTCCCGATGATACCAGTGCTGCAGTCTTTGGCTAACTATCTGGATCCTCCTCTCCCTCCTCAGCTCGTATCCCGAGGTTGGGAGGATCGAAGAAAATACCACCTGCACCTCCAGATCCTTGAGCCCTGCTCCCAAATCCCTGCATCACCTCATGACCCAGTTCTCCTCCCTTTGATACATCTTGATCTCCCAGAAATCAAACTTCTTTTCTTCTGCTAATTTTGTCTGCTACCCCAAAGAATTTTGCCCCCTCTGATTTCAGAGCTCTACCCAGCATTCTTAGTCATTTCTGGGCCTGCTTCCTTCCTCAGACCTGTTGGAGAATGCCTTACATTTGAAAGATTGACTAACTTTATCCCAGCCCTGCATCTGGTCCAATAAGAGACATCACACCAAAAATCCTTGGGCACCTGTAGCCTTACAGGTTTATCACATGGCTCTGACTGCCCCTTATGCCACAGCCATCCCTCGCATATGTCAGGGCCTTGGACTTCTCAAACTCTACCCCGTTCTCTAACTGGGCTTTCTAGCCTGGGCCCGCTGCACTGGACTTGTTTTCTAAGTACCAGCTCTTATATTCATTATTTGGGTTCCGAGTGTCTTGACCCTGCCTCAGCACTGCTCTGGGCAATGAACCTGCTCTGCCCCATCTGGACCTTCTGGCCCTACCAGGTTTGAGTTGCATTCAGCTGCAGTCCTTCCCTAGGCTGTCACTCTGTAAGGCTCAAACCTAGTCTATGTCTTGGACCACCAGCCCCTGACAGGACTTTGGACACTCTTGTGCCTTTAGGCATGGCTGGGACCTCCATATCACACCCCTTATTCTGGGTCACATTCTTCTGCAAGGCAGCAATGTTCTGTTAGTCTCCACCACGGTAGCACTGGTGCCAGCTAGGAGCTCTCCTGGCCCTTCCTGCTCCAGAGCTCCTTCCACTGCAGCTTCCAGGCCCAGACTGATTGCTCTGGCTTAGGACCTGGGTTTCTGTGCCATACCCTAAACTCCTGGCAGGCCTGGGCAAACTTTTAGTATCAGGCCCCACTTTGCCAGAGATAATGATAATAATAATAGTTGGACTTGTTGCAAAAGTCTTTATCACATCTGTGGTAGCGATGTCTTTAAATAGCTCATTTTCAATTGATAACATTGCCAGTCCTGTATATGCACAATTTTAAAACGTCATGATTTTTTTTCCCCCATTTCCAGGACCCATTTCTGTCCGGGCCCCAGGTGGCCGCCCGGTTCACCCCAGCCTATGTCCAGGTCTGCTGGGTTTCAGTGGCTGGAAACCATGCCTCATTTGTTCATATGGCTCCCTGAGCTGCCACAGGTGTTTCCTAAATAGGCTTTCAGATTAGACTCCAGTGCAGCTTACTGCTGCTGGTCTTGCTGCTGCAGCACGGCCTGTGCTTTCCAACTAGGGTTGTGTCCTGCTGGATTATTGCAGAGTAACCAGCTTTGTAATAAGCACTTCTATCTTTTGCCTCTTCCCCGACTCGCTATTTTCCTTGCAGCCAGCTCTTCTTTTCTCCTCAAGCAATAGGCGCTATCTGGTTCTGTTACAGTTGGAATTTACCAGATAACAGAAAATCAGAATTTCTCTCAACTCTAAATTATATAGAAGCACCCTAGAAAAGAAATGATTTTTTTTCACTATGGGTGATGTGTCAACCATTTTTGTAAAGCATGTTGGAATGGATTCCTGCTTACAGTGACAGGTTTAAGTTACCATATATTAAGTGATTCTGTGTAAATGATACCATGTCACATGACAAACAACAGGCGATCAAAAGTAATCTTGACCCTAACTCACAGCACTCATCTGAGAACATGAGGAGACAAGCCAGTTCCTGCAAGGTAACCAGGGCTGGATATTTTGCCATCTATGAGCTGTTTTACAGTAAATCCTAATGAAAGAGGGTTAACTACCTGCTATTTTTCTTCTACTTCAGGGTAATATCATGCACCTGGGCAGTTATTACCCAACATCTGACTTGAAGTAAATCCCCACTGCATTTTGCCTCAGGGTAATTACTTCATCTGTCCATCTCCTAGACATCAGAGCAGTTTAAGAGCACAGTCAGAAAAACTGTTCTATGGTATTGTTGGTGTCACTGGGCATAACCCTGGGTAACTCAGAGGGATGGAAGACCACGAGTGTCGAGGAAGTCCTTCTGCTCCAGGCTCAGAAGAGCCAAAACCCCCCCTTGCCCAACCTTTGTAACCCTTTCTTTGGCGCCTGCAATCTCCTGTCCTTCTGGAAAGCAGGCGAGCTAAAACTGTTATCTGTGGAACGCAAGGGCACCGCTCAGAGAGAGAAAGGAGGAGGGAAAGGGGAGAAAGAGAGGGGCCAGCTGCTGGAAAAATCACTGACAGTGAAACTGACTGGGGTATAAAGATCCCGCTGTTGCAGGGTTAGGTGCACAGGATTTGAGACTATACAGTCTCTCTGTGCCTTTTACTTGAACTCAAATAAACTTTGTCTGCTTCTCCCCCAGTGTTTATTTGGCGCGACGCACACCAGGCAATGAACCCAATTGTTGCCTCCCTTGGGCACCTTGTGCCGGCAACAGTTTGCTAATTTTGGCATCAAGACAGGATATCTGAGTGTGAAATTATCAGTAAGTAACAAAAATCAAATACAAGATCACCACCTATACGACATGAGATTGCTGATGGTCACCAGTCCAAGACAAATCTATATGAAATAAACAGGCTAAATTAATAGACTGTTGTTCAATTTTTAAAGATAGAGCTATCGTACAACACGCCAAATAGTGATGCAGTAACAAACTGAACTCCATTTTTCTCACAATGGCTATTCCAGATGAAATAGATAAGAGATAATGGCCCACATTTACTCCTTTCATTTCAGTAACTGATTTCAGCAATTTTCTTTGGTACATCAATAACATTGCAAAATATCATATCCTTATAGTGTATCATCAAATTGCTCAGAACAAGCAGCAAATGACTTGAAAGAAAACAAAGCCCTGGTGGATTCAAGAAAACCTTACTTACTACTATAGGAATATTACAACACAATCCACAATGATTTGGTAGGCTCACCATTTCAAAAGCAGCAAGAAGGGGAAAAATAATAATGGTGACATTTTAGTATGTTTCCCTGAGTCAAGAATAACTAATACATATGTAGCTAGAAAAGTACTGTAGAGCATGAAACCACAATTAGAAAAAACGAAACTTTCTTATAACTGCTAAATGGTTGTCATATCCCAAGAGAAAAGTATACTAGACCACAAAGAGAAAATGGGGGTGGGGGTAGGGGTGTGGAGGATGGTTACTATGGTAACATGCCAAACGCTCTCTCCCATTGTTTAATTGAAGTGAAGTCAGGTCAGAGGCTTTTGAAGTAGTAGCTGGAGCATTAGGGCTGTACTACACATTGCTTTCAGGCAGCTCCTGGAATTAGCCCCAAATTAACATCTGAAACTAGCCCCTGGATTGCCCACAAATTAATATCTGAAACTAGCTTTAAGCACACTTTAGGCAGCTTAAAGTTATACCACTCCAGGGCAGATTTATCATTGGTCCATGTTACCCAGCTGGTGTTCCACTGGTGTGTGGACATTCCCCAGAGGTGAGCGGCACAAGTTGAAGTTCTTAATCATCCCAGGATGCAGTATCTCATCCCATCCCTCACCACCCTGTTCTGTGCAGACAAACTTTCTACCCCCTTAACCCCTGCCTATGGAGCAGTCCTGGCACCAAGCCAACTCCCCCATGCAGCCCCAGGGGTGTGATCTTCCCACCTCTGGGGATATAACCCCATGCAACCAGCCTGCAGGTCATGGCAAAGAGCAAACATGTCACCTAGCCAGGTCACAGGGCAGGGATGGGTCTAGAGCTGGGCCCTGAGGGGTGGGGAGGGAACAGGGTATAGGGCTAAATTGGGTCCCCACGAGCTGAGCTGCCTTCCCAAGGTAGGGACAGTAGATCCCTCAAAAGTGCCTTCCACTCCCACCTCCCAGCCACCCAGGAAGCATAGCCAGCACCCCGCACACCACAATCCCAATTTATTAAAACATGAGACCTTCTTTAATTTACTTCCTCTTTATTTCCTTTGGTTTTATTTCTTTCTTCTAATTTTTTTCCTTCAGTAGCTGACTTCTTTCATTTCACCACCCTTCCTCTACCCCATTTCCTTTCCAACTCCCATTTTATTACCCACCCCATCCCATTAACTTTCTGCCTCCCCACTTCATGTTCCCAAACACCCCTTCCCAACCTTACACACCTCCACCTATAGCTAGGATAGAAGCCTACCCTGGCTCACCAGCCCTATAGTGGCAACTCACAACTGTAACTCCTAGTCAGGTCCCTACTCGATAACCCTGTAGTAGCAAGTCACAGCTCTGTAGGTGGGAGACAGCTGTAAGGTGTGACTGCTCCAAACTTGAGATAGCACTAAAACTAACCAAAATTTGAGGAGCTCAAAGTGTAATGTTTAACAAAGTCCTTAGATACGTGACTAACACATTTCTGAGACTTCAAGAATCTCATGTCAGTGCACTGAACAGGACCTCATAAAAATAAAAAAAATGTCTGCTACCTCTATTTTCTGTTTCTTTTATAAAGACTATTAGCATTTTGCCGTTTTTTGGAAAAGAGGGACCAGACAGCTCTGCACACTGCCTTTTCCAGAACATCAAGGAAAGAGTTCTTAACAACTCCACATAATTTCTATACAAGTTCTCCTTAAACCTCTTAATCCAATGCAATTTCTCCAATTTGGAAGCTTCTAAATATTCCCAATTGAAATATTTTAAATACAATATTCTGATGTGATCATTTGATTACCAGAACTGTGGCCATCTCCACATTGCTACAGGGCCTATGCCTGTTTTGACGTGCTATGTATAGTGGCCACTGTTTAGTGTGTTTTTTTTCTGTATTTAATTTCTTTTTCCTCCCTTTCCTTTTCTTCTCTGGCCTGTTGCTAAAGAGAAAACATGCATTCTGGCCTTGTGGGCAGGATGTTTCCAGTGTGGCACTTCTTGATTGGACAGGACCAAGGTGGTGTCATGCTGAGAGATACATACATCAGCTAGCTTGGTTTGGAGGAGGAAGAAGCTGCTAGGGGCTGCTGAAGAGTGAAGTGTCCTCGAAGAGAAGGAATCTGCAGCTAGCAAAAAGGGAAATTCAGCCTCTCCATGGGAGCAAAGATCAGTGATCTACCACTTCTCCGGGAGTAAGGAGGAGTCCTTTGCACCACAACCAAACCACTAGCCCCAATTGTCTGACAGCTCTGGCATGGACCCTGGAAATAACAGTTTGGGAAGCCCTAAGCCCAGACTGACCTGAACTGGGGTGAAGTCACTCTAAAGAGGTTCAACATATGAACTGTAGGGATAATATTTATATTGAATTTAAGGTTTGGGGTTTTTTGTGTTTTAATAATAAATATGTATTTGGTGGTTTATAATGCTTACAAGAATGGGGATTGGTCTGTATGGAATACCCCAGTCAAATTTAGTGTTCCATGATTTCTGGATGGGACTTGAGCCACCGGTGTAATTCATTAGGTACCCCAAAAAATGAACCCGCCCTTCTTGCTGCCAGCCGGTGCTTGACAGAAGGGTTACCTTTAGACATAATATAGTGGTAGCTCCCCAGCAGATTAGTAAAGTATCTAGCTTTCTTTAACTGGAGTGTGTTGTGTTATGTGATGATATACCAAAACATCTTCACCCTCCTTTTCACAATCTTAGATCCACCCATGCCTCATGCCGTATAGCTTTGGGGGGCAATTTTTGGTAGATATGCCGAGAAGTTAGCCCCAAATTCTCCATGTGCCACTAATTCCCTTCCTCATCCTGCTCACCCACTCTATTCTCTGCTTCCTACCCTGTGGGCCCTGTGCCTCCCATTTCTTCTGTTTCCTGTGCTCCCTGCCTGTTCACCCCTACCTTATAGTCACTGTGAACTGCAGTTGGAACTCACTATAAGAAGAGGCAGGCCACTTTACCATCATAGTCCTTTTCCAAAGGTGTGGAAAACTCAGTTTTGTTCAGAGCCTCTCCAATAGCGGTTTCCTGGAGGATGTATGAAAGGAATCCAAGTTTCACAAATGAGGTCATACCCCCTTCTAGAACAATGTCACTAGCATCTTGGGTAATCCCTGTCAGAAGAATGGCCAATACTGAATCATAGATTTCATAGACATTAGGGCTGGAAGGGACCTCGGGAGATCATCGAGTCCAGCCCCCTGCCCAAAGGGCAGGAAGTCAGCTGGGGTCATAGGATCCCAGCAAGATAAGCATCCAATTTACTCTTGAAGGTGTTCAATGTAGGTGCTTGAACCACCTCCACTGGCAGACGGTTCCAGACCTTGGGGGCTCGGACAGTAAAGAAATTCTTCCTTATGTCCAGCCTGAAACGGTCTTGCAGGAGTTTGTGACCGTTCGACCTCGTCATCCCTTGGGGCGCTCTGGTGAACAGACGTTCCCCCAGATCCTGGTGGTCACCCCTGATAAACTTATAGGTGGCCATCAGATCACCCCTGAGTGCTTTTCCAGGCTAAAGAGTCCCATGGCTCTCAGCCTGTCATCGTAAGATCTGTTTTCCTGACCTCTGATCATGCGTGTGGCTCTCCTCTGGACTCCCTCAAGCTTCTCCACATCCTTTTTGAATTGTGGAGCCCAAAACTGGACGCAGTACTCCAGCTGCGGCCTCACTAAGGCCGAGTACAAGGGGAGAATGATGTCCTGGGATTTGCTCGAGAAGCATCTATGGATGCACGCCAGCATTTTGGTCGCTTTACTAGCCGCAGCATCGCATTGCAGGCTCATGTTCATCTTGTGGTCAATGATGACCCCCAAGTCTTTTTCTTCTGTAGTGCTAACCAACGTAGCACTGCCGAGCCTATAAGGGTGCTGCAGGTTTTTCCTCCCAAGGTGGAGAACCTTGCATTTATCGGTGTTAAACACCGTGAGGTTCTCGTCCACCCATTTGCTAAGCTTGTCTAGGTCAGCCTGGATCACCCGCCTATCTTCTGGCATGGATGCTTTGCCCCAAAGTTTGGTGTCATCAGCGAACTTGGCCAGTTCACTCCTGACTCCAATGTCCACATCGTTAATGAAGATGTTGAACAGTATGGGTCCCAGGACAGAGCCTTGAGGGACCCCACTGGTCACAGGGCACCATGATGAGTGACTGCCATCAATCACAACCCTCTGGGTCCGACCACGAAGCCAATTTCCCAGCCAGCGGATCGTGGTGGAGCCAAGGCCACAAATGGCCAGTTTGGCCAAGAGGTGATCATGGGATACCAGATCAAAAGCTTTTTTGAAGTCAAGATATATGACATCAATCTCTTCTCCCTTGTCCAGGTGATAGGTCACCTGGTCATAGAAGGAAATGAGATTGGTCAAACAAGACCTACCCGCAACAAACCTGTGCTGGCTGTCCCTTAGGATGTTAGCCTGGGCCAGTCCCTCAAGGATGGCCTCCTTAATAAACTTTTCTAAGATCTTCCCCAGGATAGAAGTCAGGCTAACGGGCCTGTAGTTAGCCGGATCCACTCTCCTCCCTTTCTTGAAGATCAACACCACATTGGCCTTCTTCCAGTCTTCGGGCACTACACCAGAGTGCCAGGAGTTTTCAAAGATCTGTGCCAGGGGCTGGGCTATGACGCTCGCCAGCTCCTTGAGTACCCTGGGGTGCAGATTATCAGGGCCGGCTGACTTGAAGGTATCCAGCTTCTCAAGGTGTTCCTTCACCAGGTCAGCATTGATGGAGGGTAGGGGATCCCCAACACCCAGATTTCCCTGTCCCATAGCAGGCATGGGCATCCCGTGTGACTGATGAAAGACTGACGCAAAGTACCTATTTAATAGGTTGGCTTTTTCCTGGGCGTCAGTTGTCAGTTGCCCCATCTGGTTTAGCAGGGGTCCAACATTGCCCTTGCTTTTCCTCTGGCTCCCCAAATACCTGAAAAAGGACTTTTTGTTGTCCTTGATGCCTGAAGCCAGTTGGAGTTCAGTTGCAGCCTTGGCTTTCCTGGTTTGCTCCCTGCAGGACCGGACCAGCGCGGAGTAATCCTTCTTGGAGGTGAATCCCGTCCTCCATCCTTTCTAGGCTTTCCTTTTTAGCCACAGTAGGTCCGCTAGGTCTCTGGAGAGCTGTGCCTTCTTGCTGCGTTTCCTCCGTGTTGGAATAGATTTGGCTTGTGCACTGAAGATAGCTTCCTTGAGAAGCAACCACTCTTCTTGAACTCCCATCTCCCTGGGGTCATGGTCCCCGAGGGCCTGACCGACTAGCCTCTTGAGCTTATCAAAGTCGGCTTTTCTGAAGTCAAGGACTTCTGTGTTGCTGACTGACTTGCCAGCTTTACGGTGGATGGTGAAGATGATCAGCTTGTGGTCGCTGTCACCTAACTTCCCATCAATCACTAGGTCGCCGATTAGGTCATCCCCCGTAGCCAGTACCACGTCAAGCAGCGCTTTGCCTCTCGTTGGCCCATAGACTTCTTGAGTCAGGTAGAGGTCATCCACGCATGAGAGAAAGCTTTGCACCCACTCAGATTTAGCTGAGTGATCTTCCCACGAGATGTCCGGGTAATTGAAGTCACCCATGACAACCAAGGTCCTGGAACAAGCGGCCTCAGTCAGTTCCCGGGCGAACTCCTGGTCAAGCTTGGGACTTTGAGTGGGAGGTCTGTAGTAGACTCCCACCGTTGTGTCCCCTGTGCCGAATTCCCCACGAATTTTTACCCAGAGGGTCTCTAGCTGTCCATGCCGGTCGCCAACATCAGCTTGCAGGGACATGTAGCTTTCCTTCACATAGAGAGCTATACCCCCGCCCCTTTTGTCAACACGATCCCTCCTGTATAGGGTATAGCCCTCTATACCCGTGGTCCAGTCATGGGTGGAGTCCCACCAGGTCTCCGTATCCCAATGACATCATATTTCTTTGCACTGAGCAGGAGGATGAGCTCCTCCTGCTTGTTGCCCAGGCTCCTGGCATTAGTGTACAGGCAGGCAAGTGTGCCCTTGGGGGCTCTTGCCTTGCCCACAGATTGTGCCAGGGCTGGGGCAGGGGTGGGCTCCCTTAAGTGCCCCCTTAAGTGCCTTGGTCTGCTGGCTTTGCAAGGGCCATTCAGCAGACCAGCAGGGGCAGTAGTCCCCCCCATCCCCCAGCGGGCTTAGTTTAAAGCCCGGTGGAGCAGGGCAGCCAGCCTGGCTGAAAAGAGCCTCCTCCCCAGGGGAGAGAGGTGGAGGCCATCTCTTCCCAGCAGCTCGCTGCCTCTCTCGCCAAAGAGCGGGCTGTGGTCATGGAAGCCAAAGCCTTCCCGATGACACCAGCGCCACAGTCTTTGGTTCACCGCATGGATCCTCCTCTCCCTCCTCAGCCCATATCCCGAGACTGGGAGGATCGATGAAAACACCACCTGAGCTCCCAGACCCCTAAGCCCCACTCCCAACTCCCTGTAGCACCTCAGGACCTGGCTGGGGGTGCTCTGAGCCGTGTCATTGGTGCCCACATGAATAAGGAGCGTGGGGTAGTGGTCTGTGAGCTGGAGGAGCTGCGGGATCCTCTCCGCAATGTCTCGGATGCGGGCCCCCGGGAAGCAGCAGACTTCCCGGGCTAAGGGGTCGGGGCAGCAGATTGCCCCCTCAGTGCCCCGCAGGATGGAGTTTCCCACAACAAACACCTTACGCTTTGTCTTGGGGAGAGCGGGGCCAGTAGCTGCGGTCGAGCCTGGGTTGCCTGCGGGAGCTGGCAACTGCGTGGGCTCTGCCGGGGCTGCAAGAGGTGCGAACCTGTTGCTAAGCTCCGGCGGGGCAGGGGCCTTGATGCGGCGGGCCTTGGGGCCCTTGACCACCTTGGTCCATGCCCCTGACTGGGCAGAGCGGGAGGTCCCAGAGTCCTCCTTAGTTGCGGAGGGAGATGGAGCTCTCCCCTGTGGCTCCTGGGGGAGAAGGGCCTGGCAGTAGGAGTCTATCTCCTGCTCACAGTCCCTGATGGCACACAGTCTCTGGACTGTGGCCTGGAGCTCCTCCAGCTGGTGCACCAGAGACCCCAGTAGGGAGCAGACCCCGCAAGGGGACCTGGCCATGCTCCCGGGCCCCAGAGCCTGAAAAAGGGACAGGCAGCCCCCGCAGCCAAGAGCCAGGGGCTCCGTCTGCATGGAGCCTGGAACCATGGGCTCTGTCTGGATGGCCATCTCTGCGGTGCCCAGTGGAGGGGCCGTAGAGCCCGAGGGGACCCGAGGGGTGTGGCGCGTGCCCATCCGTGTCATGCCTCTGGTAGGCTGGCTACGGCTGGGGCTGGCTATGGCTGGTGGGGGTCACAGGCAGGGTCTCGTGCCCTCCCACGCCCTCCCCTGCACGAACTCTGCGCTAACTCGAGCGCCTGTTTACGCAGCCTGTTCGCGCGGCTCCGGTCACGTGGCTCCCTGGGGGGCTGGGCCAAGTAGGGGCCTGGGCGGGGGCTTTACCCGGCCCGGTACCAGGCAGCGGCCTCCTCCCAGCAAGCGAGGAGTTAACCCCTTCCCACCACGAGCCCGCTCACCTCCGGCTGTGCTGGGGGTCGGCAGGGGGCTCGGCGGGGAATCAAGAATGTTCTTCCCTAACAGTAGGCCTGTGAGTCAACATTGCAACAGAAACCATCATAAACCAGGACTGAGTGTCACGCATTGTGATTCAAAGCATTACAAAAGAACATTTCTGAAGTGCCAATAAAGGATGGCACTAAAGTCTACAGTTTATACTGTTAAACTTCAATAATTGCTTCTTAATTAATACTATTTGAATACAATAATCTTTCTATGCCATTAATTTATTTAAACATGCAGTAACCTAGTGTTCTACAAGTAAGAATTTTGGACTGCTTATAGAAAAAGAAAAAGGATGCTCTTACCTTATTTTCTTCATCAGAAAAAAAACAGGGGTGGCGAGAGTACATGGTAGCTATGGCAGGATAACATCTGTGTCACTGAGCTTATAATGCGATAATGAAATAACATGAATGGACTGATTTGAATAATGAGATTGTAGGGTTCATGGTGTGCAAAAATCTCATGCTGTGCATATCCTGTCTTAGTATTTTCCGTGGAAGATTTTCTGTAAGTATCTTTTCCGCTCCTAAAAAGGAGATGGGGGAAGCTTTTCCTACCATTCATTGTTTCTCATTTGATGCTACTTTGCATGTCTAACACGTTTGTGTGCAATATGAGAATTTTAATTATTCGTTTATGGCTGCTGATGGGTTATTTAATCACTGCTACTCTTCTTGTAACAGGATGAGGCATGTATGATAGTAGTATAGCAGAAAACACACTGTTATGTTTTGTTTAAAGGGCTTCGTGCAGTTTAACCTGCAGGTGAAAACTGAGATTGGTGGTTTCATTACCCAACCAAAGAATACTGCCCTTTTATCAATTAATGCTTTGTTTGGTGTAACTGATACTATTTTTCCCCAGTAAGGACCATAATGGGACTTTCAGTAGATATTAAATCAGCTCTATACACTGGCTGTGAGTTGCATAACAGATTCTTTTTTCAGTCCTTGCTTCCATCTCTGTGTATACAACATGGTCTGCACTATCCTTCAAAATATGGTTAAAATGTTAATGCCCTACAAAAATCATTAACGGATTTTTATTAAGCAACATTTAAATACTACATTAATGTTTACTATGATAAGATTCCTTGGGGAAAACATGGGTATAATCACATCAGGTCCCTCTTGTAAAATCTGACACAGCCCACTGCTCTGGGTCTATTTGGTCTGTACCATAAAGAAGGAAGAGAAGGAGGTTGGGTAACAAAGCTAACTTCCAAGGGTAAATCCAGAGATAAGGAACATTACCCATAACTAAAAAAAACACAACCAACTTCAATTTTGAGGTTTATGAAAGATAACTTCTTCAGGGATTTAAGGTCTTTACTGTGACAAATCTTGTTTAGTGCGAAGTGACTTGAATAGAGCAGGGTGCTAGCAGCAGATGTCTCTAGGTTTTAAGCCCCCTGAAAAATGTCTAAGCAAATTCATTTAAAAGTCAGGTTAGCCTTAAATTGTGACTTTTTTCTGGTACGTTTATTCTGACTCTTTCCCACAGGCAGACTAGTTAAAAAGCCTGACCCACTTCCCTTAACCCAATGAGTTTTTCATTTAACTACTAAACATACCCTCAAAGTGAAATTGTTTACCTAGCTATTTAAAGTTTTCACTGCTTTTTTAAAAACTAATAGTAAACCCCAGCATAGCTAGCTCTCCTCCTGGTACTATACTGTCTTCTTTGGTAACAGATGGAAAATACTCCAACCACATACACACTTTCTCCTTAAAAGAAAAATATTTAGGCATGGTCTGCACAGAGAGAGTGAATACAGCTTCATGATTTATTTGGGGTGGGCAACCTGTGGTGCTCAGCAGACTGGGGAGAAGACAGGCAAAACAGTGACAGAGATAAAGCAGGGAGCAGAAAAAAAATAAAATAAAATAAATCAGCAGATGGGCACAGAGCAGGAGATCAAAGTAGCACTCAGGGAGGGTGTTGGTCTCACCTGAGACACACTTGCTGAAAAGGTTAGCCTTCACTGCTGTATATGATTGAAGTAAAAGAGCTGAATGCTCAGGTGATGCAAATCCTCATGGTGTGGATGCAGGCGACTTAGAGGGTACTGTCAATCTGGCTTCCTTTGTGTGTTTTTTTTTTCTTTTTTGTTTTGCTTTGTTTTTTTTTTAAACAAAGACCACAGGATGAGGAGGCACCTTCTGAGTCATTGCCTGCTACAAGCTGCAGTCACATAAAATCCTTTTCATTAACTGATTCAAGTACATCTTAAAAGTAAGTAGGCTGTTTCCTGCCACAGTCTTCTAGTGGAAGGCTATCTCAGAACCTCAGCTTTATTGGTCACAAGCATTTTTATAATTTCAAGCCTAAATTCATTCATTCGATCTTGAACCAACATTGTTCTTCAGCTCAAATAACTCTTTTCTCTTCCTGGTGTTTACATTGTCCTCATCATCCTTCATATCACCAGCCATCATATCCTCTTGAAGTCTTTGATTTTTTAGATCAAACAATCCAAATGTTTAGTCTTTTCTTGTTAAATAAGCTCCTCATTTTCCTGAACACCCTAGTAGCCCTTCTCTGTGCCTGCTCCAGTTTGAGGACTATATACAATATTGCAGATGAGCCTTGTACAGAGACAGATACTGTCCAAGGATGTATCAGACAGTGACGCATCTGCCATTGTCAAGTCCTTCTCAGTTATCCCCAACTGAAGAGCTCCCTGCTTACACCAGTCTATCTCTCATCTTGTACTACTAAATGTTACCCCTTATCTAGTACAGTACTAGTACACTACTACCCCTTATGTAGTACTTGACCAGCACAGGCAGAAGAAACAAGTCACAAAATGGCACAACAAGTAACTAGAAATATAGCTACTAGTATGGTTTTCATAATTCCCAAATTAAAAATCCATGTTATTTATCACCCTATACTTGAACCAGAAAGAAAGAACAAACAGTTACAGCCTATACTAGAAAAAGGTCAGACCTTGAGACACATCTGTAGTACCACTGCTTCTGAATTTCCTACAATCCCTAGTCTTGCCCAACCCAGCATTAGAGGCAAACTCCCTGCTGATCAAAAAAAAAAAAAGGCATCAATGGGATGCCTTAACAGTAGATGCAGAACTTGTCAACACATCTCTATTGCTACAGCAATCAACAAAATGAACCCATCAGAATCTACGGACACTACACTTTTATCCCAGAATGTGGTAAATCTCATCTAGCACACCAAATGTCCTCAGGGAAACCACGAGGGTGAAACTAGGTTACAACTATGCACCAAAATGAATGATCGGAGGAAAAAGATTAAGGACAAATGCACACGAACATTTATCGCAGAACACTCACTCACTTCCTGACCTCACTACCCTTGTGCTTACTAGACATTTACACAATATGTTCAAGGAGGTGAACCTGAGAATACAAATTAACAAACTGCTTGGCACTAAGAACCAAGAACTCATCGACATTAACTTCATGGTTAATCTACCTGATTCCTGCTAATCTCTTTTTTCCACAGGTATTTAAAACCTTCTCCTTTTCTTCGTGGCCTTCACTTTCCACTAATTAAGCTATCCTTTCTTTTGTGATGTTTTTACCTGTTAGCTCCTAGGAGTGTCTCTCCTCTATCTCACAAAACTGTAGACTGTTTTTAATCCTAGCTGTGCTTGCTTTCTCCTCAGACCTAAAGAAAAATGTAATGCACTTCAAAGCTTGTCTAAGTCTATTCCAGCCATGGAATTGGTCCAATAAAAGATATCACCCACAAAAAATTCTCTGCCTCAGGCTTACGTTAAATCAAGAAAACCAGGATAAATACATGCAACCAAATCTCATAGAACATTTAGATTCCAATAGCATCCGGTCACAATAAGGATGACATTTTAGGAGCAGACACCCACTAGATTCATGCTGTATCCAGGTCACAGCTAATGTAATATGTGACAGGAGAGCTAATAGGAACTACAATTCAGTCCAGATTCAATATGTTTAAGCTTCATTTAATCATAGTGTTTATGCTCAAAAAAGGACTTCACCCAAAAAAAGTCTCCCTCTCTGGTTACAGTTCACAGGAACACTTTTTCCACTCACAAGTACCCTGAGGTGTACAACCAAGGAAATCTTCCCTTACAGGACAGGAAAACCCAAGAGAATTTTAAAATAAATGCAGCAGCAGATTACATATGGAGAGAGTAAAGCACTTTCTTTTGCAGTATCTTGAGAATAATCCACCAAATCCTTTGCTACTTACCGGTGATTGTTACCAACCCGTGTCTGCTCCAACTTCTTACCCCCCAAACCCTACTTACTGTTTGGATCAGCAAGTAGGAGCAGTCCAAATGTTTCTTTCAGGGCTGTCTTCGTTCTGAAGAAATCTGCTCACTTGGCCCCACTTGGGAGTATCAACCCTTAATTAACCACAGTGCTTCACTTTCCCCCCAAAGCTGTACATAGGCATGGCTTTCCTGAAACTTCCAGCTCTGTGGCTACCCTCTGCTTCATCTTTTACCAAAAAGTCTTCTACATTGCATATAACCCTGACAAAAATCACCAGAAGAAAAGTTAGAAACAACTACAACCAATAAGGAAAATAATGATTTTTCTAAAACAGGCCCTTTATTAGCTATCTTTGAGCTCCTATCCAAAACAAAACTAAGTTTCTGGCAGGTTACTCTGACTTTTCAAAGGTCATTAAAGGAATAATGGGTAGGAAACCTTTGCAAATTTACTTAAGGCAACACTTTTTGCCTCTCTTCCAATGAAGGGTTTGAGTCCTTCCCTTATCAGAAGTGAAGACTGCACCTCAGCATTATATTTTAGGTGGATCTGCCATTGATTGCAAAGGGTGTGCCTGCTTATATATTAATGGCATGGTCTGGCCCATAAATATTGATGGGACTAGAAATATTTGAGAGAAAAATTTATGATGGGAATATATTAGGTAATAAATAGTACTTGTGTGATTTAATGGAGTGAAGCTTATGAATTGTATCATTCAAACCCTTTTATTACAAGTACTATTTATAAGAAGAGTCTTAAACTAAGCATATAAGATAATACCATGTTCCACTAAAGAAAAAAAGGAAAAATATTTATTTTCATGCCTTGGGTGGGTTTGAAAGTTCGGTATATCTTCTCTTGGACGTTTCAAAGATTGTTTCAATTTTTTGAAGGTTTCATTGAAGAATTCTCTGATGACAAGTTGAAAAGTGATTTATTAATCAAGGGCAGGGATCAAATTAATTATTGTTTGGCACCACATGTGTTGAAGGAAAACAATGTCACAAGAGGCAAGCATTAAAAATGCCTTCACTTTATCAGTGAAAATAATATTTGATAGTTCCAGCTTGTGATTAGGTGAAATCTGTGATAAAAGTGCTTGGTTAATGTGCAATATATTTTTTACAAAAAATATTACTTCCCAACAGCGACTCCTCCTACATAGCAAAAAGTGTCAACCTCCAGATAGGAAAAAATCAATGTGGACAAAACTTACAACATACAATTAAAGGTTTTAAAAAATGGATATGGACTATTTAAAGGCTGATTGAGAAGAACAATATATTGTGTGATGAGGAGGCTTAGCCTTAATAGAACTGGGATCATTTTAAAAAGTTTTAGGCAAAAAAAAATGTTGTGTGTAAAAATATTATTTTACAATAAATTCTCAAACTGAGCTCTTGTTAAGGAAAAAGAAAAGATCTATTAATTAAAGATTTAGAATCAGTGCTATATCACTACTAAGTATCTTTATTAAAGGGAGGCTGGCAAAATAATAAATACATTAATATTAGATTTTCCATTGGTGGCAGTAATTCAGAAAGACTCAGTTCAGCAATAAAGCTGAATTTATTGTTGTTCAACAATTTTCCCTTCTGCCAAATTTGAAGTTTTTAACAATTTCAATTAATGTTATAGCTGTTTAAAAATGAGAGTCTAAAATGTTGTCAAGATATTTTTCCTTTAGTGTTCAAATCTCAAACTTCCATAGCATTTTAAAAAAGAAATAACCGACTATTCTGATAGAGTGCTAGAGTTTTGAAGACATGCAGGGGGAGAAACATAAACTTACTATGAAACTATTTGGAAATTCATTTTAAGTACAGATGAATTCATAAGGATAAGTTGAAATATTACTAAAGTAATTTGACTTTAACCAAGTCTTTATATATACATATCAACTAATCTGAAATGATGAAAATGTTGGGAACACCGACTAGAGGGGCTGTATAAGTGTGTTTAATGAAAAACACTTCATTCCAAATAAGCAGCACTGATTCACAATGAAAAATTCATGCCAAATAAGCATGAAACAAAATTGCAGAAGTGAGAATAGAATTATCCATTTTGATTCGTTCAAAGTTTAGAGGAAGTAACTAATACTGTAATCAGTCTGTAAAAGATCAGAAAGAGTAGGGTAAAAGTGACTTCTTTGAGGGGATAAAAATTGATTGGAAACCGGAGGCAAATGCCTAATCTATGCAGACAAAGCAAACTAGTTTAATAACGGTAGTTTAATCTGCTGCAGTTCAGCTGGCCAATACTATGGTTGAATCTGGCCTGTATGGGCAAGGTCAAACTGCTATATTTGGCTTAATACTGATGCCTTTATGCTTCCATTCTCCATCAGTTTGAGAATAAAAATAAACTACTTTTTAAATCTGATCATATGTTTTGACTTCATTTGCAATAGCTCCTAAACTTAGTGATTTCACAGTCCGGTCCAAAGTTCGTTAAAGCACCACACACACACGCATATACACATTTGAACTTAGAGTTGTTGGGCACCTATACATGTGCAGGGAGGCTGCTCCAACACATTGTAATTACAGCGCATCAGAGCAGACTTGATTATGCAAGTCTTCTGGAGTGTGGCATTTTGCATATTGGCTTCTGTTCTACCTGGGAAAGCACAAAAAACACCACCAGGCTCTCCGCATGCCTGAAGAAGGGTGTTTGTGCCTGAAAGCTTGCAAGGAACAATTTTTCCAAATATTTAGTTGGCTTAATAAAAGATATCACATCTACCTAACAAATCTTGTCTGCCTATGTCCTTAGACTAATGCAGCTTCAACCAACAACCATACAGTTAAATCATACAAATAGTGGTTAAGCAAACAAAGTAGTGCTGCACATGCCTACTGAGTTAGAAGAACTAGAAAATTCCAGTAGGGATGAACTTTTTGCCTTAATAAGGTAATGACCCACTTCGGAGGTCTGGGCATATGTAGTTAGTCATCAGATAGTTTCATAGTTTCATAGTAGCTAGGGTCAGGAGGGACCTGAACAGATCATCTAGCCTGACCCCCGCCACAGGCAGGAATGAATGCTGGGCTCGCAAGACCCCAAACAGGTGATCATCTAACCTCCTCTTGAATTTGCCCAAGGTAGGAGTGAGGATCACTTCCCTGGGAAGTTGGTTCCAGATTTTGCCCACCCTAACTGTAAAATATTGCCTTCTAATCTCTAACCTGAACCTATTCTTCATCAACTTATTACCATTTGTGCCAAAACTAGTCCTAGAGCTAACATGCATTTGATGCCTTTTTCTGAGGTGATCAAAGGTGTGATTTGATGTGGCTGATGATTGACAGGAGAGTGACAGCATCTCTGGGAGAGTGATTATTTGAGTAAGTGATTGGCAGAGGTGGCGTGATTGGAGAGTTTAAAAAGAAGCTTACACCTGAGAGTGTAAGTGTAAAGTTAACTTGTCTTACTACTGTTGTTGTGTCTCTATACAGCTTAGCTCTGCTTGAGTTTCACTTAGAGCTCAGAGGAGAGAGTTGCTTGTGAAGTGCAATACTCACCCATGACACAAGCGGGAGTATCACTATTCAGGATCCAAAGTAGTTAACTAGTGCCAGTACCAAGTGACCAATGCCCAACTGGTTGGTAAAGTATCACCCTCCCTTTTTGAAAGGAGATGAAGTACCTGAGGAAAAGCTCCTAGGAGAGTGGGACGTTTTGGTAAAATTCACTGTAAGCACGGTGCTTAAGGGTTCATTTAAAGTTAAGTGTATGCACCAGCAATCACAACAGTGTTGCAAGTAAGTAGGCAGAGGTGTCTTCTCTTTATTTTCCTTGCTGTTTCTGTATGTTCTTCTTCCCCATTGTAACAAAGCTCTTGCTGTTGTTGTTTGTTATCATAATTCAGTTCTGTGGTTCTCACTTGGTTAACAAGTCTGTCTCTTTTGTACTAATTAATTTAGCATTAAGGTAGAGCCAGGCTGCACGTTTTGGCCTTAAAATGAGAGTAAGGTGCTGCCATTAAACATTCTTTCCTGTACTGAGCTCTGGAGGAATAACACCCTCTTTTTTGTATAACTAAGAAATTGAGAGTTCAGTCTCCAACAATTTGATCCTAAGGGTAAAATCCTACTCCTGGCATGGAGCCTGAACACCACTGCAGCTGGGTTGTAGGGAGCTCCAAGAGTCACTCCTGAGCTATAATCTTCCTGATTTAAGACCAGGGACCCAAAAATGAAAAGGGTCCTAACCAAGAGACTATTGATAAATCCATGGTGGGCTTCTCTTAAAGGGTGTAGTTACAGGTTACCTTTAAAACATGTTAAATGGCTGTAAAACAGGAAGTCCACACATTAGGGCAGCAAAAGACAATCTAAGTACCCTCTGAGCATCTCAGAGATAATTCTCTTCAGGCAAGGATTATTTTCAGCTGGTGTTACATCAGTCTGCTTCACAAGACTAATACAAGAAAATTAGTCTTCCAATATTCCAGGAGGAACCAGTCCCAGTGTGAACTACCTACTGCCTTGGATTGGACAGCTGGGGACAGCAGAACAGCAGTGGGTGAATGAGGAGGGGGTGACTGGGGAAGGTGGAGATGACAAAGAGGTAAGAAGAAGGGGGGGAAAGGAGGGGGAAGGCCCCCCCTGCACTTCCTAGATCACCCTGCACTGGCCCATGCTGCTCAGATCACCCCTGTGCTAACACCCACTGCCTCAGGCCCGTGCTATTCTGCAGCACTCTGACTGCACCTTCCACTGCCTCCCCATGCCACCAAGATCATTACCCACCCCCCAGCAATCCCACCACCCTGGTTAACTACCCCAAGCTCCTCAGATTTGCCCAAGCCATCTTGCACTGCTCAGATCACCTCTCCCACCACCCAGAGTGGTGTGAGGGGGCACGGGAGCTTATCCAAGTAACATGGGAAGCAATCTCAGTGGTACAGGGTGACATGGGGATGAACCATGTGGTAGTAGGGACTCTTGTCCCCTTTTCCCACCCACTTTTTTCCTTTCCCTCTTTCCTCCTCTCCCCCCTCCCCCCACTGCCGTCTGGCTGCAAACCCCCTTCTCTCTTCCCCCACTTCCATGGGATGCTCCACCCGTCCCACCAGTTTGAGTTCACCAGCTATGCCTGTTCAGCATGCTGTCTCAGAATGTGGGGAAGAGCTCCATCCTAGGTAAGTAGGGACTGGGGGTGGAGGGGACTGGAGCAGGGGGATGTGAGGGTTCAGAGGACCCCCCACATGGCCCACATCCCCCTGCAGCAGCAGCTGTTGGGGTGCTCAGGGCCCTCCTGCCAGAGCTCCACCACCTGGCATGTACCTCCTCCTGCACCACATCATGCGGGCTCAGCTCAACCTAGGACCATGCACCTTCGGGCAGCACTGGGCCACTGGGCTGTCACCCAGGTTCCAGCACCACTTGGAGGGGCCACGCACCAGGCTGGGTCCTGCCTCCATGGAACTGGCCCAGCCCAGTGGTGCCTGGGGCACTTGAAAAAAGGACCCATCCCAGTATGATGTGTGGCCCCTGCAAGTAGTGCCGGCCCCTGGGTGACAGCCAGAACAGGCCGGTCCTGTCCACAGGCACACTGGCTCTGGGATGGGCTGGGTCAAGGCCATGCGATGTGGTGCCAGGTGGCCAGGGCTGCAACATGCTGCTCTGTGCCATGGGGGGCTCTGTCAGGAGGGCCCTCAGTGCCTGAATGGCCACTGTTGCTGTGGGGGGCCTGTGTACCTGTGGGAGGGTAGGGGGATTGTCAGTGAGCTGGCAGACACATGGGGTAATGTGGGGTCATGAGTGTCACACACCTCAGCCCCAGTGGTACCTGGTCACTTTGCATCATACAGTGATCCAGTGTCAGTTTGGAGGGTTTGGGGTTCCTGGTCTCAGGCTTCTGATCTTCTGCCTCCAGAGGGAAACACGGTGAGTGCCCTCATCCTTCCGTGCATTTCCCCCAGTCCATCCTTATGTGGGAGTTTCCAGGTTGGCCTGGGCCAGTCAGGTTCCTTGTTTGCCCCCCACATGGCTGATGGTTTTTGGCAAGTGCAAGGAGCCCCTAAGGGGCTCATTACCCTCTGTGGCTGTTGTCTCTGCCCCTCAGACAGCACTCTATGCACCAGTTGCCAGCTCCCTCTCGGGGCTGCCGCCCAAACCCACATGGGGCTGGGCTTCTGGTCCCTGGCCCAATCCAGGTGTGGAGCCCAGAGAACGCCTGCCACATGCCAGCTGCATGTCCAGCAGCACAGCAGAGCCTGCTCCGGGAGTACGGGCTCATTGCTTCACCGTGCTCCTAGCCACCTGTGACACATGCTGGCCACCCCCAGCAATGACATGGTCCATCTTGGTATAGGGCTAGCCAGTATGGGAAAGAAGGGACTCAAATTGTTAGAGGAACAGCAAAACATCTTATCCTTTAACCATTACTCAGTAGTGTAACTAAGGGGGTGTAACCAGGGCAGCAGCCCCAGATGCTACCTTTGTGGGGGACGGGAGGGAGGGCACAACAATAGCCACTGCCATAGTGTAGTGGAGCTGTACTGCTACAGGCCTCTGGCATTCCCTTACTTTCCAAGCAGTTTCTTTTGAGTTTAGAGAAGTTCCACAGTAAAGTACAACTTCATGCAAATAATAGTAGTAGAATCCGGTCTTTCAATAGCTGCCTCTTTTATTAGTAGAGAAACGATTACTCATTTAATGTGCAGCACAGTAATAGCAGGGCGGGCCGTGGGGCAGAGTTGTCTAGTTGAGCATGCAATTGCATTTTCAATGTTATTAGTCACCTAATTATGCATTCAAATGTAGGTAATGTATTTGTATGTATGAGTAATTATGATTTATTGAAAAACAACCTTTAGTATGCTTTGTTATGAATTTTATTCCATGTAAGTTGTTTAGAGTTATAGTTGATTAGGACAGATTGCAAAATCATTTAGGGGTTTCATTTTGAAAATGTGCTGCCTGTCTTCCAGGGGAAAGAAGAAAAGGAAATGCAAAGCAACATGTTTATTACAAATTACATGCACAACAGCAAATTGGAGGGAAGGAAATGGAGAAAACTGAAAACAATTTTAAGGCCCTAATCCTGCCACTGACTGTGTTTGGACAACGCCTGTACCCATTTCAAACCCTTACTTTGTCTGATTTTGGGTTTGGCCAAAACAAACACACAAGCAGACTCAGGTCTTGATGATAATTTAATGAGAGAGGGGAAAACTGTTTCTGACTCAACTTTGCTTAGAAGTAAAAGGATATAAGAAACATCTTTATTCTTCTATTTACTACCCATAGTGTATATAGATGATACAGGATGCCATAAACCACTGCTACTGAATTCAGGGCAAAAAATTAATTGTTCATCCTCCCCCTCACCTCTGTGAGTTACCTAAAATATATCTAGTACTGTGGCTTTAATAAGCCAAATCCTTATTCTACCAAATCATGCTATGGTAGCTTGCTTTTTGGAAACTAGCAACATTTCCTTTTCTTGATCTTATCTTATCCCTTCCAGAAGTGCAAGTTAGTACACCATTATTAAAACTGAGAAATTATTAAATAATTTCTGTAAAATTTTGCCTGAACTTGTATTCTTTCATGTTATCTAAATAACTTTGAAAATTAGGGTGGCAGGTCCTGACCTTATGTTTGCTTAGATTGGTGAGTGACAAGTGCAAGTGCTTAAAAATGGATTTTCCACCCCACCAAAAAGGAAAACAGAAAGTGGAAAAGAATGAAAACTTGAATTTCTTCATCTAGGTCAGAACAAAACGCCAAAGTTTAATTTTTTGTAAAATAATCCTCTCTCTTTTCCTTCCCCCTCCCTGCCCCAAACAAGTTTAACCAGTAAATGAAAAGTAATTTCAAAATGGAAAATCAAGACTTTTTTGCTTGAAAACTAACTAAATGGGATTTTTTTCCATTTCCATTTTTCCATGACAAAAATACCAATTTCAATTAAATTTATAATTCATGACAGTTTTTAATTTCACAAAAGGAAAACTGCTATATATGTTTTTCTGATGAATGGAGATGACTCTAATGGAATTGGTTAACAGGAACTTGAATGACTATACACATAGTATACACATACCAAGACCTAATTTTTCCTTAACAACATCCTGTATCATTTCTTTGTTCCAAGTATGCAGAAATGACTGTTGAACTGGTGTCTTAGCTAATCTGAACAAAGATATGACTGGGACCTATGTTGAGTCAATATTTAATATATACAATGTTGATTGCTATTCTAGTAAAATATTAACAGGAATTTTTAAAGATGAAAGTAACTTTTTGTTTCTGGTACATGAAGTCAACAGTATCTTTTATTCAAACAAAAGTCAGAGTTAATCCAAATAGCCTAAATTAATTAGTTTGATATCATACCTATGTAACTGAAAATAGAATGTAGCCTCTAATCTATTTAGCCTATTAATTGTTCTGGTGTCTCGAGTTGTTTTTCAAAACTCCACATGAATGACAGATTTTCCTTTGTTTATAAATAACTATAAAATATTAATAGAAAAAACTAAATACAAGTAGCTGTATTATAAAGGTTAAAATTACGATTTAAGCCAGTAGAAAAATAATTCAAAATTAAGACTGGCTGTCATTAAGACTGACATTCATCATAACTTTATGCCAGTTTATTTTCAAATCTCCAAATGCATTGATTTCTTTGGGTTATGTCTTTATATGCATTAAAAGGTGGTTTCCCCCCCCCCTCTATTTTATTATAAAAAGAGAACTATAAACACCTGCTGTAGTTATGGCTGTAAAACAATTCTTTTCAGCTTTGTCCTTCTACACATCCATAATTTTCTGGGAAGTTCAACATACAGGCTCAAAATGATCATGTTTTGTTTCTGACCAAAAGGCATAAACAGACTAAGATTTTTGCTTGCACATTCATCCTCACAGGGGTATCTTGCCAGGAGATTTTCAATAATATACATTTTTCTTGGAAAACACAGATTTCTAGAAACCGACACTCTTGATGGTAATGTGCCAATGCCAATAAAATTGTAGTTGGATAAGGATACTCAATTCCAGAGATGAATCTCTGCTTAAAAGGGACAGGCACCCACCCATCTGAACACATAAAGAACACTCATCTGACACATAGAGACCTGCTTCAAATCTCTCCTTCACCTGATATAAAACAAGGTTTGTCAAAAAAATCTCCAAACCTAAACACACACACTCAGATCTTAATTAGGTCATGATTAAAGAAGGGAAGACTGCTTCCAACTCAAACTTGTTGAAAGTAAAAGGATACAAGGCACACCCTTATTCTCTTCTATTCACTATGCATACTGTGAATAGAAATGGGGTGCCAGAAACCAAATTCTGTAAATAGCTGTGTTCAGTCGGGTGTTCATTCCTGCCTCTGTTCTAGCACCTCCCATTAGTTAGTGCCCAGGGTTTATTCCTCCCTCATGCACTTCTAGTTTTGCTACTAATGAATATTTGTGTATGCAAAGTTGTTGGTTTTTTAGCCATTTGGAAATGTAAACTTCATTCCTAACTGAGAAAGAATTTTTCACCTCCCTGCCTGACATCTGACATCTCCAGGGAAGAAGCCTGCCTTATCCACATATCACTGAACAACTCTCTCACAAAAGGACTCGGAGGAACCCAGGGGATAAAACGTCCATCCTCTACCTCCCCTACGCAAAATGAAGAGTTTCTTTCTACCTGGGAGAACTTTTACAATCTTTGAATTCTCCTCAACCTGCCAAAGGATGTTTGGACCCAAAAGCTTGCAAAGAAAACAAACATTTTTTTTTGCTACTGCTACACATTTGCATTTTCATAGACCTGCATTTTGCATATTGGCCTCTATTCTAATGAGGAGAGCACAAAAACACCACCAGGCTCTCCAGTGCCTGAAAAGGGGTGTTTGTGTCTAAAAAGCTTGCAAAGAACACATTTTCCAACTATTTAGTTGGTAGAATAAAAGATATCACATCTACCCAAAGAACCTTGTCTAACTTCACCACCACATTTCAGTGTTTGGTACATGCAGGTGGGAGTGGGTTGATGGGATGTGCTCAAGAGAAACTTGTTCTGAGGTCACAAGCGATGTGGTGTAGATACCCAAAATGTTGTAAGGTTGAAAACCTTGGAAAGCCTCAATACATGGTTAATGTGAATAACTCATTATTAAACTGAGTCCTTAATAGGGAACTTTTCTATTTTCATTAAGGTTATAATGGAGACTGTGGAACTGTCTTGATAATTACCGTCTTAAAAATCATTTTTTAATGATGCAGAGTTCACAAGGTGAATGCATTCTTCATTTCTTATCAGTTGAGCAGAGTGAAATGAACCACTATGAACATTATGTAGCTGAGCATGACAAAATGTTTCTAATCTGCAATTCCCAATATTTTTCCATTTACTTAACTTAATTCTGCTTGCACATTTGCAACTCTTTAAAATTTAATTGGCAGGATCAATTCTGCATCCATTTTTGCAGAGATAGAGTAGTTCCATTGCTTCATGAAAATGAATAAAGCTGTCTCTCGTTTTTGGCTTCCATCCCCACTCTTTATATATATTGCTTGAGTAGGTAATGAAATATCAAGATATAAATGACCTGGGGAGCTTTCGTAAAACTGAAGTACTGGAGTCATGGCATATGTACTGTAATTGCTCAAATTGAAAAGGTGTTAAAAAGTAATGTGCATAGAATAGGTATCCAAAAAAAGATTACATGTACACAGTAACTGTCACTACTTACAGTGTTCCCAAATTTATGGAATGCAGTGAAGTGTAACCCTCACGCATTTCTACCTTTCTTTTTTTTTTTTTTTTTAAAGACACAAATAAACCTACTCTGTAGATCTTTACCAAAGATCAAGCATCATGTAGTCCTAATGGTTAAGAGTTCCATTTCTGGCATTTTTTGTAGTCCTATTCTGCTTTAAAAAAGAATCTTCAATTATTTTCTCTAATAGGTGAAAGAGTTTCTTTCCAAAATAATTTATGACCTTTATTCCTTGCCAGAAACATGAAGTAATACTAGTGCCTAGTTACTCTGTCCAGGAGGCAAATCAAGTGGCATACTATGAACAGAGAGTTATAATCTCTTCCACAGCAGAGCTGGAGCGATGAATTTCCCATTCCATAAGCATTTTAGAGCTTTGGATATTTTTTTTCATCTGAAATTGGGATGAAAATTTAGAATCTCGAATTTTGTGAGTCAAAAAAATAAAAAATATGGATTGGGTCAGTCAAAAAAGTTGGTTTAAATTATGTAACTGTGTTTTAGGGAAAAGAGAAGCTACAGCAGTGGGCTCAGGCAGTATGGAGGTCAGGAAAGAGCTGAGGGAAGGGGGCGAGGTCAGCATGGCAAAGGGGTTCCAGTAGCTCTGCCTATATGGAGCAGGGGAAAGAGTTTGGGTAGGGGGGAAGGGAAGGGCATCCTTTGGGATGTGCCCCTTATCCCAATAATTCACGGTTTTATATTTTCCCTCAGTATGGCATTTGGTGGTGTCTACAAGGCAAGTGGAGGGAGGCAAAAGCTTAACTCCTTGTCAGGGGTACCTTCCCCCATAGCAGCTGGAACCCTAGACCGCTCTCAACTCCACTCCCTAGATCTTTCCTCCTCTCCAAGCAGCCAGTTACTATTACAGCAAGTGTTTTCTGTATACACAGTAGGGAGAATGTTGCTAGTGAGTTGCTGCTGCTCTTACTGGGCTTTGCTGCAAAGGGGAATCTACCAGATAACATATTTAACCTGCTTATCTAAATCAATTTGGGGTAGCAAAAAAGGAGAATCTATGTTTTTAAAGATGGCTCAGCTTTAAACAGAATATGTGCAGGCAACAGAATATAAATTTGTGTCACTCTAATGCACACATATAGGAAGTCTGATTAACTATGGGCTAGAACCCGTCCATCTTATTCAGCTCCTTCTAGAAGAAGATTTATCAGTTTTCACGGCACTTGTCCATTGTCATTATGAAATCAACATTTTTCCAGTAGGTCAAGACAGTTCTCTCAAAAATACCCCCATTGTGGTAATGCTAAAGAGATATTTATGTGAAAATTTCCAATAGAAACAAGTAAAGAAGTCAATACTAAATTAACTTGTACTTTTGTGTCAAAGGCAATCAAGTTTGTAGAAGCATTAATATACTAAAATTGTGGAAAACCTTTTTATGGAAAGCAAATTATTCTTTTCAAATCTGGCCAAGTTTGCTGATGACACCAAACTTTGGGGCAAAGCATCCATACCAGAAGACAGGTGGGTGATCCAGGCTGACCTGGACAGGCTCAGCAAATGGGCAGATGAGAACCTGATGGTGTTTAACACCGAAAAATGCAAGGTTCTCCACCTTGGGAGGAAAAACCTACAGCTTCCTCATAGGCTTGGCAGTGCTACGCTGGTTAGCACTACGGAAGAAAGAGACTTGGGGGTCATCATTGACCACAAGATGAACATGAGCCTGCAATGCCATGCTGTGGCTAGTAAAGCGACCAAAATGCTGGCTTGCATCCATAAATGTTTCTCAAGCAAATCCCGGGACGTCATTCTCCCCTTGTACTTGGCCTTGGTGAGGCTGCAGCTGGAGTACTGCATCCAGTTTTGGGCTCGATGATTCACAAAGGATGTGGAGAAGCTTGAGAGAGTCCAGAGGAGAGCCACGCGCATGATCAGAGGTCAGGAAAACAGACCTTATGACGACAGGCTGAGAGCCATGGGGCTCTTTAGCCTGGAAAAGCGCAGGCTCAGGGGTGATCTGATGGCCACCTATACCTATAAGTTTATCAGGGGTGACCACCAGTATCTGGGTGAACGTTTGTTCACCAGAGCGCTCCAAGGGATGACGAGGTTGAATGGTCATAAACTACTGAAAGATCATTTCAGGCTGGACATAAGGAAGAATTTCTTTACTGTCTGAGCCCCCAAGGTCTGGAACAGCCTGCCATCGGAGGTGGTTGAAGCACCTACACTGAATACCTTCAAAAGCAAATTGGACGCTTATCTTGCTGGGATCCTATGACCCCAGCTGACTTCCTGCCCTTTGGGCAGGGGGCTGGACTCGATGATCTTCCAAGGTCCCCTCCAGCCCTGATGTCTATGAAATCTATAAAACTAAAGTTTTCTATTGATAAAAATCCTTAGAAAGTAAAAACACATCACCACAAAAATTGTCATCAGAAATGCCTGTTGTTGTAATTCTCTTTGATGGACCAGGCACATCACCAAGGCATCCATCTACTCTGTTATGAACTGCCTGACCATGGGATGCCCGTGATCCTCCTGCACCAGGAGGATAAACAATGATGCAACATGGGACATGTATTCTGACTAAGAATCCTGGACTATAGAAGAAGAGAATAAGGCAACCAAACTACAACTCACATGAGGAGTCACAGCAACATTTCTGAAAGAAACTATTTCAGCCTATTTTTGAATACATGAAGAATCCTAACAAAAACACATTTGTTTTTGTTAAACTTTTCACTTAACAAAAATCCAAGTAGCTCTATTAATGCATCTAGCTTCAACATAAAACTCAGACAGTTCTCTGAGTACATACATACTGGCTCCAACCATGAGAGAATTTTTTGACAAAACCAGAGAGAAATCTTGGCTGTCTCAGAATAACAAACATCACAATACTAAAGGTGTTCATGTGGGATATGGGGAAACAAAGTTAAAAAGACCCAATTCTCTCTGATTTAGACAACGTACATAAACTCACCTTTCCCACATTCCTGGGCAATGTCCTTCCCACTGGGCTACTGACAGTTTTATGGTAATGCTCCCCTGGTATTCTTGGAAGTGCTTTTGCACTTTACTGTAAGTAAAGGCTTATTGCTACAACAACTTTAACTGTGGTCACCACTTATCAGGCAAGTATCATAACCAGCAGTCCATGGAGTATAGGCACAACAGTAAAGTTCAATAACTTTAATAGAAGAGACTGGGAGGGGGAGCAGAAGACTAATTATTTAACCCCACAGTTACAACACCTGGTTAAGAATTTTTGTTTCAATACAATAAAAAAGTTTCCTTCTGATTTTAACTTTAAAAGAAAACAACTCAAAATGCAAAATTTGTTTCTGAATGAGAATAGACTTTGTAGTTTTCTTTTCATTTGCTCTGAATTTAATTCAGTCTGTTCTGGCATTTTTACAAATGGTATTTTATTTTCGAACAGAATATAATCCTGCTGGAAAATATTCAACATGCTCTAATGGGAAATTCAAAGAGTGATTCATGTTATTCTAGAATCATTCAAGACAAACAAAATATTGACACAGCTGCTAAATTTCTTAACTATTTTCTTAATTTTAAACTCAAACTAATTAATGGATTTGCTTATATAGTCTCATCAGAGTCAGTCTTTATGCAAAGGATAAGAGCTGTTAGTTGGAGAGTCTGGAGTACATTTTTTAGCTATAGCAAAGATGATACAAAGCAGTACTTAGCCTTAACTATGGAGGCATAACTAGTTTCTCCATCGTGAGACAATGATATAGTCAAAACCTGAAAGTCTCTTATATTTCATTTGACTAGATAAGAGATATATTGTTATTTCGTTTTTTTGTCAAAGACCATCATGGTCTTGTTCATTATTTGCTATTATGATTTTAATCAGGAGTAATCAGCTTGTATATTCAACTTATTTGTTATGTCATTAAGCCAAGAGTATACTCCTGGCTTTTACAAAAAAAGGAAATCTGTTTTAACTGGCATAATTACAGGAGCCTTATTAATAATAATAATAATAATATAAAAGTATTTCTGTGAAACTCAAACACTTAAAGAAGGATTTATTGTGAATGTATAAGTCAAGAGCAGGAATTCTGGTTTTCCTGATAAAAAGAATCACAAATTCTCTGATAAAAAATCCAAAATCCATGATAAAAATTAAAGGCTCCCCCTGACCCGCCCCCCAGCCCTGCTAGTGCCCCTCACTCCCCCGCCACAGTCTCCGCAGTCCTGCTCATGCCCCTTGTTCTCCCCACAACAGCTCCCCAGCCCTACACACACAGGCACAGATACTTAGACAAGCACACACATGCAGACATACACCCCCCCCAGCAGGTAGGTGTGTGTGGGGGGATGGGGGGAAAGGAAGGGGTGGAGGGGGCAGATTGAGAATGGAGAAGGAGTGTATTGCTGTGGCTACTGTCAGGAAGGGTGGGCAGAGGAGGGCACCGGTGCCCCTCTGTAGGCCACACACACGGAGGGAGGAGCTTACACGCAGGAGGGGGGAAGCTGACTGGGGAGGGGGGAAGCTTACATGCGGAGGCCACCACCATACCACTGCTGCTGGGGGGGAAGCTGGCTGGGGCCTGAGGGCGTGGGGCTATTTTGGGGGGCAACATGTAATGCCTGCCAGCCAGCAGGCAGTCCTGGTGGGGCTTTCCCCGACACTTTCCTCTCCCTCAGCCCGGGCAGGCGGGAGGGTGGAGGGACAGAGCATGTCCCAGGGTGCAGTGGCAGGGGGGATGAGGGGCCCGGCCAGCTCCCCACCTCAGCTCACCCTGTGCCTGCTCCCAGGAGCAGGGACAGGGGTTGAGGGCAGCAGTGCCTCTCTGCAGGCCACACATGTGCTGCCCAACCAGGTTAGAGAGGGAGCTCACAGGTGGGAGCCACCACCACCACTGTACTGCTGCCACTGCATCTCGCTGGAAAGCTACACAAGATGTGGGGTGTGGTGGCTTCCACCGCATGTGAGCCTCCACTCCCCCCCAGCTGGGCGGGCATGTGCACCTTGCAGAGGGACACTGCTGCCCTCTGCCCTGCTCCCTGAGAAGCATTGAAACATAGTCATGAGGACTGACAATTTTCCCTTTATGCATGCATGCAGTATCAGTAAAAGCTTACTGCTAATGACCTTAAGCAACCACCCTTAAGTGACTGTGAGATAGTTCTGCCCCCATTCCCATTCAATGCTTAGCTTCTATGACCATGGAGAACTATGGGCAGGGTAGTCTTATTTGCTTTGGGAAGTTTAAAATGTCCCTGGAGACTCTCCCTACCTGGTCTTCCTGTACTAGTGAGTAGAGAGACGGTAGAAGGAGAAAGGCTGGGAGTATGGGGTGCATTATGGGTTGCTGATCCCACATCTTCCTTTGCTAAATTCTAGATCCACCTCTGTTCATAATAATATAGTTAAGGAATCTCATTTTCAGCAACACCATTCTACTGAAATTAATAAATTGATAACAGACTATAACATGATTAATACTATGGTGAATTGTGTGCTTTATTATCTTAATGCCTAGAGACCCGTGCTTGAATTTGTATCTCATTAATAAAGAAGTACAGCTCAGTAAAAAGATACAAATCTGCTCTATCTATCTACATTCAAGATGAATATGCATATAACATTCTGGATTCAAGTGCAGAGCATATACAAAACTCTTTCCATTTTACATTGACATTTTAGAAAGAAATGTTTCACTACTAAAATATTTTAAAATATTATTTTTAATGATAAATTTGTGGTCTGGCACCACTCAATGTAGAATAAGGCAAAACAGCAAGATTTGGTAATAATAACTAAATAATAAGTATATAAGTCTCGAACTCATATAAAAGACCACAGCCGAATTTACAAGAAAACATCAGTACTGTACCATTCTCCCTGTAACATCTGCAGCTCACAAAAATCCAAATAAATTAAATGAATATATAATAAACCTTATCAGTTCAGATAAACATGTAATTATCAGTACTAGAAATGACATAAAAACATCCTAATTGTCTTGATTTGGTATCAAGAAATTGTCTTACTTATCACAAGAAAACTGAACCATATCATAAGCTCAGATCAGGGTCCAAGGTCCAGCCAATTGAATGATTAGAGCAACTTAAACCCTGAGGCTGCAGGGAAACAGACCCCACCTACAGTATGCCCAAATCCCTGCCCTGGACCCAGCTGGTCCTAATTGATCATTCAGGGTAACCAACCCCCTGAGACTGCAGGAAACAGCGCCCACCTGCTCTAGCCTTTAAAAGCAGGCCCTAGACAGCAGTCCCTGCCTGGACAAAGGCCTTGCTGCTGGCTTCTGACCTCTCTGTATTGCCTTGATATGTTTATCAGAGCTTTAGCTCACCTTGATCTTGGCTTAAGCCCCCCTTTTACCTAGATCTCTGGTTCCAGCACCTGGATCCCCATGAATCCAGTCCCATCAAGTGATCTTCCCTAATTGTGCTGGTTCCTAACACATCACACAAACAGAGCCATGAAGCTATTAAGTAGAATAATTCTGATGTTCATTTTCATAACCTAAGGATGCAATATTAAAAACTGCAAATAAAACAAATAAAACATATTTTAAAAGGCAGCATAGAAAATATACATATCAAGTTGCCTAGCTGTCTTTCCAGACTTGTTTAACAAATGAAAAGAAATGGAGTGCAGTGTAGGAAATGCTTTTAGATAGCCATAGAGACTAACTTACACTATCAAGAAAAGAAAAATCAATAATGTGTGCTTGAAACTGGCAGGAAATGCCCCTGTGGAAGTCACGAATATAATCCATAGAGGTCAAGAAATATTCTCTGTTTTGGCAGAGGAAAAATGGGATTCAGAGGCAAATCTTATGAATGTGCAAGATTACAATAGCTGCCATAGTTAGATTGTCACTAAGGAGAGTTTTGTAAGGTAAGCAAAGGAAAACCTCAGCACTTTATCCATGGAACAATCAGTGTCAAGAGACTGATGATATTTATTTCACACACAAATGAAGTAAGGTATTGCTTTTTCCAGCAGACAAGGCTGAAAGGAAGAAAAGCATACTTAATTTTCTAGCAGCAAATATAGAATTGCATAGAATTTTACCATTGTTCAACTATAAAAGAAGTGGCTGGTTTTATATTTACTTGGATCAGTATCATACTTATAATATAGAATTGGAAAATATGTTCTTAAAGTCCTATTATCTTCCATTTACAATCTGTGAGCTTCAAAGCCTGGATATGCAGATAACTAGGTGGTTCCCATTTATTCATTTGCTAGTCATCTTTAATTATGGTTCCTTATCTCTCAAATCCTGTTTTCTATGAAATTGTGAAGAGGATTAAAATTGTGATCCCAATTTTAAGGGATTGTTTTAATCCATTTATTGCTACAACAAAAAACTTAGAAAGTCCAAATTTTTTATCACATGGTATTTTCTCAAGCAGTCATTTGGAATAATTCAAAATGAAACATGGTCTTACAATTAAATATTATTCAGCAAAGAAGCTTTGAGGTGTATTTTTTCATCTGAGAGCTTTCATTACAAAATGCTAGATAGTTAAAAGACAAATGGATATTTAGAGAAAATAGACTTCAAAGCCTTAAAGAAAGGATTGAAGGTTCAATTTAAATGAGATGAAATGATATAGAAAAGTTGTCAAAATTTAAATACAAGACATTAAGCTGCTTTCTAGGCTTTTAATGGCATAAGCTAACACATTTACCTGAATCCAAGTCAACTTTAAGTTTAAGTCAACCCCACCCAGTAATTAGATTCTATATATGGAGAATTCGTAAGTTTGTTATAATTTTTAGTGTATAGAATCTAATTATTGGAGGTTCATCCTAAATTTGCCTCCCACACAAGTGCAATGAGGTAAGCAGTGGCAGGGAACAGGCATGAGGGGAGTCAACCAGACTGACCCCTACTCCTTGCACCCTGCCACTTCTCTCTGCTACCCCTTGCTCTCCCTGCTGCCTACCTCCCATGCCTGTGTCTCTTGGTGCCTGCCCCCACTCTTACCTGCTCCTTACCCCATTCCTGTACTCTCCTCTGTTGATGTCTGTGCTCCCCAGTGTCTACACCTTCCTACTACTTGCCTCTCCCCACAAGACCCTGCTGCCCTCTGCTGCCCTCCCCTCCCAGCCTGCCCCCACCACTCTGAGTCTTGGCTCCAGCTCTTCTCCAGCTCAGGGTATGGAGTACATGCTGGCTCCAGCCTCTGCCCATCCAGTGGTTGCAATGGCAGAAGCTGCAGTTCCAGCCCCAGGCCTGGCTCCCATGTTAGAACTGGAGCCAGGGATGGAGCTGCCATCACTGCTGCTGTATGGCCAGACAGGGGCCAGAGCCAGCATATCCTTTGAGCCCTGGGCTAGAGTGGAGCTGAAGCCAGAGTTTGGAGCAGTGACTCAGGGCAAGTGACAGTGGCTGCACCCAGAGAAGCAAGCACGTGCCTGTTGTGGCATCTCAAAGCAGTCTGAGATGCCGCAGGAGACATGCCAGGAACTGCAGGCAGAGTCTGTCAGCAGTGCATGGCACTTTCTGAGATATATAGTGGTGTTTCATTTTAATCATGGAAGAATGAGGATTTGAGGTATTTTAATGACAGAACTCAATGATCTCCTGAGGTCCCTTACAGCCCTGATGTCTATGAAATATATGAAACTTGGGTTTTGTAATCAAATAATTTTCAATTTTTAAACAGGGAACACCAGAATCCCTGTTGCTGAGGAAAGAGGTGGGACCTCAGCAGAGGAGCCTGCCCTGGGCCAGTACTGGGGACCCAGCTGGATCACAGATGAGGTGGCTGACCTGCTGGTCAGGAGGACACTCTTCAACAGTTCCAAGTGGGCTACTGCAACAAGCACATCTTCTGCACCAGAAGGCATGACAACAGTGCCACTCAAAAGCTAACTGTGCAGCCATGGCCTATTGATAGCTGGCCTAGAGGTAAAGGCAGACTTGCTGCAGTGCCCATACCACATCCCAGGCAGCTGTGCAGTCCCTGTCCAGGTCTGGGACACAGCTGATGTTGTTGCAGGTGGCAGCAGGTCGCAGCCAGACAGCATCCCCCACTGCCAGACTGGTGCAGTGGGTAGAGGCTTCAGGGGCCACTCTAGGTTAGGGCTGCTTCAGTAGTCCAGCTGGCACAAGGGGCTAATGTCCCCAGATACCAACTGGCCAGTCCTCAGAAGCTCCTGTAATTTGTATCATCCGATTACTGAGGGGCTTAGGGCCACCTGGCTAACTAGTAGCCCCTGTTGTATGCGACCAATGGATGAATGGCACAACAATATTCTTGGGACAAGAAAAGCAAACACACATGATAGGAGTGACATGAGGGTCAAAGGGTTAAAATATGAAAATGAGTACTCCTGAGGGGGATACCGAGCAGAGCCCTCCAGGCCGCACCCACTGGTCCTCAAAGACATCTAAGGAGCCGTTGCACACTGCCCAGTGGTGCTCCTCCCAGAAATGTGTGTGGACAGTGCTGGCACACTTGAGCATCATGTGTGCCAGGGTCTCCCTCTTTCCTCAGAAGAAGCAGGAGACCAGGGTGTTGGTAAAGCTCGCCACATACATACCCATGGCAACAGCTCCATGGAGGAGATGCCAGCTGAGGTCCCCAGTGGCTCGTGGGATGAGGGTGGTACAGGGTCAGCCACTGGGGTGCCCCAGCTATGCTCTCACTGAGCAGGTCCCACCACTTGGTGTCTAGGAGGGATACAAGGGCAGCATGATGGATTGTGTGGCACATGGGTGTGTAGAGGTGGTAGTGATGGACAGTGGAGAAATGGACCAATTTGGTATTCTCCAGATGGCTCAGGTGGTGGAGAGGAGACACTGTGAGGCCGGGCGAGGTACTGGCCCCACAACAAACTCTTGTGGGCTGGAGGATCTGGTGCGGGGGGGACCATCACACAGGACCTGGTCAACAAAGGCAAGGACATTGGGAGGTAAGGCAGATTTCACCTCCTGGACTCCTCAGATGCTCCTGAGGTTGAGTAGCTCTGAGCTGCTTGCCAGGGCAGTTTTCTAGACTGCCTCTAGCTCCCCCTGGCTAAAGATCCAGGAGGAGCTGGGCAGGGTCACTTTGCCCCAAGTGGCACAGTTTGCCCCACACCAAAGTGCATATTTAGGCATATGTACTGAGGCACAAATCTCTGGTACAAATTTGTTCACTGTTACTTGAGCTGCTGCAAGTGAATGACCCTACACGTGTGGATGCACCCAGTGGTGGTGAGGAAGAGGGGTCAAGTGGTGGGTGGCAGAGGGCAAGCAGGGGGCAGGGCAGTGAATGGTAGATGTGGCAGGGGACAAGACAGTGGCTGCATCTCCAACATCAAGCCCAGGTTCAAGTCAGGGCCAAGTTCAGGAGTGGAGCCAGGGTCAGCCTCCTGCCCTCCCACCTTATACTTGAATCCAAGACAAGGGGCTTTCCGCCCCATGTTGGAAGAGGAAAAAATCCTCAGGTTGGTTTAATGTAAATACTTATGCTTGGACTTATGCTTCAGAAAAAGACTTAATTATCTGACACTTTATACTGTAGTGTTAAGGAGAAGAAAGCAAAGATAACAAAGATGGATTATGTTCACATGCATCTGAATAAAACCATGGGGTTTAGTTCACTATGGTGTGAGGCCTCACATATTTTCTGAGCATGAGGTTGGGGCCAGTTCAGCATTTTCTGGTAATTTTTTTTTTTTTTTTAAAGAGAACTAGGCCTTTGACTACTAATTTTCATGGAAAGCTGAGACTTTCTACAGAAAAATTCAATTATAAAATAAAACAAATGGAAAATGCATTGTGTGGCTGAAAAGTCATCTTTTTATTTTTTACATAAACTTTTCTGTCAACAAAATTTAACATTTTGCTGAACATTTCTTTCTTGACATTTTCTGTGGAACTATAAATCCACAAAAGGTTCAGAGAACTTCCTGCTATCCATCCAAATGTTAATATCTCCTAAAAGTTTCAGGAGCATGTGGCAAGGAACTGTGGGTGCCTGCCACTTTAAGGGCCTGGGGCTGGCAGCCACCAGGTGCCTGATAAGGGCAGCCATTTTGAACCCTGGGCTGCCCATATAAACAGGGCAGTCTTGCTGCCTGGGGGTCAGGCAACAACAATGCCTAGTAGCAGGGCTGCTAGTATCAATTGAAGGTAAGAGAGGAGTTGTAGGGGATGGTTTTGGAGGCTTCTGGTCCTGGATATGACATAAAACTGCACCCTGCTGGGAGTGGGTGGCCTAGTGGGGCTCCTAGTGGTGTGGGAGTCCCCAGGAAATGCCAGATCAGTTACCACCCTGGTGAAAGGTAAGTAGGGGTGCCTTAATCCCAGCCCTCACCTTTGTGTGGGTAGAAATAACACCTGTGGTAGCACCATGACCTGCTGCCCTGGGGGGGAGTGAGAGTCTCCTGTGAGACCCTGGGGCACCAATCATGGTGTGAGGTACCTCAACTCCCCACATCCAGGAAGGGGGACCCAGGGACAGACTGTAGGGCTAGTGAGGCTGGTGGGAGAGTGCCCCTTGACTGGTCTAAGCTGAGGCCAGGGCTGAGATGGTCAAAAGGGCCACGGGCCCACTGCGAGGGGCACCCTGGTCATGGGCCTGGGACCCTGCCTGGCCTTGGAGGTGAGGGTAGGGCCTGTGTGTGGCTGAAGGTCCTGAGTGGGGAACCATGTCCAAGATGAAATCGGCGGCCTGGATGAAGGCAGTGTAGGCTGCCTGAGTGGAGGGTTCAAAGGAGGGTCCTGCCAGGAAGATTCCAGAGCCCAGCGTGGGGCTGATGTGCTGGTAACATCTCGATGCCATCTATGGGGCTTGGGCCACAGTGTAGGGGTGGCATGGAGCCATGGGCACCCCTCCTAATATTGGGATATGAAGAAAAATGGGTAGCCTCCCGCTTTATTTACCAAATTATTAACTTCCAACAAGGTGTGGCAGGTGACACAAGCAGGTGGGGGGCCAGTGATGGCTGGCCTTAGGAAACCCACTTTGCTACAGAGCGCTAACAGAAAATAACTATTTCCTTAAATAGAAAAACTTTGTCAAGTCCCATTGATTGCAAGTTAAACAAAGAAAAATACATTGCATTAAAGACAGATGTTTGGAGATGAAGGTGTTTATATGTCCATGGGATTATGGCTGCTGTCAAAAACATCAAAAACAAAACCAAATTAAAGAGTCCCCCACCAACCCCCCCCCCCCCACCTGACCATTCATTGCTGATAAATTACCACTGTACTCTTGCAACTTATTCACAGTGAAATTATGATTGGAAGGACAAAACTATACTTATTACCTGAACAGTTCTATTTTAAATTAAGAATCATATCAAGTTATGGGCTCTAAAATAGTAGAACCAATGATGCAATAGTCTTCTTTTTACATAGGTAAGCTAAAGATGTATGACTTTTATGAAGCTATAAATTGGGTGCATAACTCATGCTGAAGAAGCAGCCATCAAATACAGTTCTTCAGCTGTCAAATGATAGGTCTAGTATCAGTCAATATATTAATGGAGAATCAACTTGATTTTAACCATAAAATTACGTAGACAAGGTTCTTTGGGTAAATGTGATATCTTTTATAGATCAACTAAATAGTTGGAAAAATTATTCTTTGCAAGCTTTTAGTTCTTTGCACCATTCTTTGGGCAGACGGATTTGGTCTAATAAAAGATATTACACATACCCAAAGAACTTTGTTTGCCTATGTTCTTAGATCAACGCGGCTACCACCAACACCCCCAATAAAATTGTGTACACTCAAACTGAGTAGGTTAGCAGACACTCCAGAGAATAGAATTAGGATTCAAAATGACCTTGGAATATTGGAAAAGTTTTCTGAAGTAGATGGAATTAAATCTAAATAAGGAATAGTGGCTTAAGTGTGCACACACAGACACAGTTGGTACTCACAGGAGGCTTTAATTATCATATCTGTCTGAAGGGTAACAGTGATAGTTCAGCGGTTTAATGGATTGTGCTGGGGATAATCTTTTGATGTATATGATAAACAAGCCAACTAAAAATAATTTCTTTTTGATTTCTTCTTGTTTATTTACAAATAGGGAGGAAATACTTGAGAATCTGAAAGCAACTTAGGTGACTATGATAATGATGCAAAAGCTTAAGATCCTTAAGAAAAACAGCAAGGAGAATAGTACAATATAAACATTGGATTTCAAAAAAGCAGAGTTTCATAAACTCAGAGAATTGGTGGGCAGGATCCCATGGAAAGTAAGAATAGGGGAAAAAAGACTCTAAGAAAATAGGCTGTGCTTTTTAAAGAGACAACATTAAGGGTGTGTCTACACATAGATTAAAGCACAACTAAATTTAATGTACACTAAGCTAATGCATATGAAACAATTTTTGGCAGCTGTCTACACATGCAGAGACTTGGCACTAAACTTAGTGCACTTGGCACTAAAGTCTCTGCAGCCCTGCCATATACCCTAGTAGCCAGGCAGACCCAGCACTGAAGTTAGTGCCAGGTCACATCTACAAGTGCATTAGTACACTTTAAGTAATTGTGCCTAAATTTGATACCTGCACTTGCAAGTATCAAATTTAGGTGTGATAAGCTTAATTTCACCATTTTCAATGTGCATTAAGGGCACACATGCATTAAATTAGGCTAATGTGCATTAACGCATCTCATGTGGATGCATCCAAACGGTACATAGGCATGGCATCCTAATGCAAAGTAACAGGCAAAAACTTGCCCAAGGACAATTTATCACTTGATAAGGGAACAGAATGCTTATCCATTTCATATAACTAGTTCTCATGGAATATAAAGCTGTAACCACCAATCTTCAGCGTTATCATCTGCAAACTCATTTAAGTTATTGCTTCCAGTGTCTTGCCAAACTCTAAGCTGTTTTTATTTTATTTTCTCACTTGGTTTCTAATCCAGTCTTATCTTGCCAGATGGGATGTCTACAGTCTGTACAAATGCCCAAAGACTAAGTGCTAAGCCTTTTTTTCCCTTACTGATTGCAGATGGTGGTGGTTGTCCTGTCTTTTGCCTAATGCTTTCATTTGTGTCTTTACCCTGCTATACCATTCCAAGAATATTTCTTAGATATTTATTGTATGTGTGTATTTATATTTACTGGGAGTATTTTTTTGAGAGCCCAGGCTCATAGGCATAAATTAACACTGAGATTATGTTGCTAATACAGTTTTTTTGTTTTCAAATGTGTACAATCCTGACTCTACATACTGGTCACTTCATAAACACACTACTTGTTTTGCCTGTACAGACAGATCATATTACTACCAACTCCTGCAGGTTACCACCAGAAATAAGTTTGGTCTTTTTTGGCCTTTTGATCAAACACACTTTTTCAGCTTACTGTCAATTCTTACATTCTACTGGCATTTTTTGCTAATTTTTAAATGTCATCTATGAAGTCAGGATCTGTTGGTTGCCCTTCTCTGAGCCACTGTATTCCAAGTTCCCAACTCTTCGCATGCCTTAATTATTCTGGCAGTTATTGACTGGGTGTTAAGGGGAGACAATATATAACTCTGATGCCTGTTTTAATCTTAAGCAAATTTGACATTTTCCTGTTCACTTTAATGCATCATTCTGAGTTGTCACATAGAGCTTTAATTCTATGCTCTTGTTTGAGATGCCACACTGCCTCATGATCTTTCATACAGATGGCTTATGCAGCCTGTTGTGTGCCATTTAAAGTCAAGTAAATAAGAGTTTAAGGCAGGGAATGGATTAATTGAGCAAAAATATACAGAATGAGAGGGATTATGAAGAAAATTCTTGAGTTTCAGCATCCAATTTTTAATTTTAAACAATAAAATGGCATCTCAGCTGATATTGGGCACACCAGCTCCCAACTGTCACATTCCCCTGGGAATTAGCACTTTCAGCCCAGGTATGCATTGCCCACAAGTCATGGAAACTACTCACATTCCTACATTTTTTTTGCTATGAGGCTTCTAAATGCATAATAGAGTGGGAAACAGTGGGGAGGGAAGAGGAGGAAAACATATATCCAAAGGTGGATCCAGGATTTTTAAAAGGAGGATGTGGAAACAGCAACCAAAACTGCAGGGTGGCTGCAACCCGTGCTCCAAACCCTTCCTCCCCCAACCAGGGCAGGCAGATCACACTGCAGAAGCAGCAAGTGGAGACTTTTTTAGGGTACAAACCTGCCACTGCTTTCATCACCTCTCCCTTCTCCTCCATGCTCAGTGGAACCTCTCTTCCACTCCTATTTCTCCCCCCTTGCCCTATCTATTTACACTTTTAGGTTCAAGAAGGGAAAACCCAGCATACCCCAGCTGTCCTGGCCACTTCTACTCTGCTCCAGTCAGGCCACAGGAAGTGGCTTCACAGGGATCTGAGCTCAGCAAGGGACAGAGACAGTGGTGGGTGGGTTTCCCCAGGCTGTCGGGGAACACCCAGGTGTGTAAGGAGAGAAGTTGAATTTTAAAGATGCTCCTTAACTAAGGAGCAAGTTGGTAGTTGAGAGGTGGTCCCTCAGTGAAGTAGCTAGTTTGTGAGAGAGAGACTAAAGGACTGCAGAGGCTTGCCTACTGCTCTACAGTGAAGTTCATTGTTTATTTTTTCTCTAATTGCTATAGTGGGGACTGGGTAAAGAGGAGAAATCCTTCCTCCACCACCACCACTGCTGCTGCTGCTGTCCCTACCTGAGCCCATCTCCCTATGCAACCCAGATAGAGTGTGGCAGGAGCAGTTCTAGAGGTCCCCAACCCTCAGGGCAGTTGGAGACAGGGCAACAGCAGCAGTATCAGGTAGGGGAGTGGAGAAGGAGAATGGGGGGGAGCACTGAGGGAATGGTGCTGAGCATGGAAGGAAAGGGAAGCGGCTCTGAGGGGTGGATTCTTATCTGCTTAGGAGACTTGAAGCAAATCCCCACCTGCAGCTCCCATAGTGTTGTCTGAAAGAGTGTGCAACTATACCACTGCAGCCCCTCTGGGTCTATCCTACCCATACCACACACTAGATTTGAGTAATTTTGCCCTTGAGGAAAAATATCTTCCAGACCCTGAAAATTGTGTGATCAGTCAGACCCACAGAATCCTAGAAACACAGCTTCCTAATTGCAGCTACAGAGAGGGGTAGTAGGTAGGCAGAGCAGCTGAAAATGCAAGAGTCTGAAGAAGTGTAGGAAAGAAAATGAATTACTGGGGGGTGGCACAGTTCTGCTGCAACCCCCTTCTCTGGGCTGGTTCAGGACAACCTAAGATGCCTTTGTCTTCTCCCTTACTTCTAAGAACAGCCTGACCAGCAGTGACCTAATCAATGCTGATTTTTTTTTTTTTCCTGGATTTTATCTTCCTTCAACAACTTTTCTTTCTAAGTGTTATCTTTCACTTGTGGGTAACTCTGGGGTTTCCATCCATGAACTGGTTCCATACTCATCTTTCATTTGCCTGCCTCTCTTTACTGTTAAATAATTTGGGGAGGTTGCCTCACCCCAAAGATATTGGCAATTTAAATCCAGGTGTCACTGCCTTATCTGAATTGTTACTGTTAATGGTGACACAAGTCCATTCTGCACATGCCCCAGGCCACTGCTGGCCTACTTCTAGGATGTATTCTTTCTCTCCCTCGAAAGCAGTTAGTCCTGGTTTCAATTCTAGGCCTTTCCTCTCCCACACTGGTACCTGAGGACCAGACTCTATATCTCCAGGCCCTTCCCCTTTTCTAATCACTTGACCTCACCCAATCAGCCCAGTACAGAAGGTCCTTATTACCAGCAGGCAGTCTTCAGGAAGGGGTGGTTCTACAGCTTGACCCCAAATACATATCTTTACCCCTTCTGACTTGAAGGGTTATTACCTTAAAGGGACATAACCCAGTCAAGCCATCCCCTGTTCTCTCCCCAGTAGCAGGGGTTAAACCCCTCCCCCCCTTCCCCCGTTACACTGAGGAATTTCAGTCCAGCCAAGTATACCACTTCTGCAGTCTTAGGGATAGATGAGGTATTTTAGCCATATTCCCTCCTTCTAGATTTAGTTAATAACTGGCATTTTTAGTATATTCAAATAACACTGGCCTGAATCTCAACACTGAAATGACCCTGCTGGAAAGAAAAATACTTATGGGGAAAAAATGCCAGAAAGTGATCTAAAATAACCCCATATTTTTTTAAACATTAAATGGCTATTGTACCTTCAAGTTTAAATATATGTCTAATGTGCCATTTCTACATGTAGTACAGAATTCAATTGCCTGTATTGCTGCTTCATAGTCTTTTCTGTCTCAGATAGCAGAAAGGTATTTAACACAATCAGTGCAGCAGAATCTGTTACTGTTTGGAAAAAAGGAGAGACCACCAAAAGGTCAACTTAACCATTGACTTCAATATGGATTTGTCTATGGATGAAGTACTCAAGATTTGTTGCTTTTTTGATCCAAGTCAGTGAGAATTTCTTTCCAAATGCTGAATGCAAAACAACTCTCCCCACCTACCACAGGAAAAACACCCATGTTTTTTCATTTTCTGGTCATAGAGAAGTAAAAACCTATTAACGTGGTCCCATACACCCAAGGCACTTAAACTTGGACCAAGAAGTGAACTCTTTTTCTGACAAAGGATTTGAAAAGTTAATTACTACCAATAAGAGGTTCTTCACTTAAGTTCATCTGCCTTACTCGCTTGGAACTGTGCATTATCATGCAGGATCAAAGCTCTGAATTTTATGGCAAAGAATTTACTGAGCCTAGAGTCCTAAATCAATTCCTACCATTTGTTGGATTTCTCCATGCAGTTGGGAAAGGGGGCTAAAGGTAGTGGGAATGAAGCCTCCCTAACTACTGAATCCCAACTCAGGACCCCGCAATTACACTTTCAGTACTTCCACTCCAGCAGTCTCCTGGGCTCCCTCCTTTCTCCTTGGCTTTATTACCAGAGTTACCACAATTCCTCCTTCAGCTTACATGTCAGTCACTTGATTATGGGCTACAACCTTGTCTGCTAGTTCTTCAGTTTCCAGTCCAAAGCTATGTTTTTACTGCCTGGACCTAACTTTTATTCTCTGATAGATGGTCAGCATGGACCTAGGTTTGCTATATGAAAGAACTTGGTTGCCATACGGCATGTCTACACGTGATGCCACATCACCGTAGGAATGCATTACTGTGACGTAGCGTCCACAGGCATCTGTGCATGACCAGCAGCTATTTGCCCTAGCCATGCACTCCCTTGGTATAGCACGCTGCTGTGGTGAAGTAGCTGCTAAAATAACTGTGTACCACACATACAGCACAGTACAGGATATTACTGCACTGTGACTTATAGTACTTCCTTTTGGAAGTACTATCATGGAGCAGTAACAATATTGCCGTAATGACATGTGTAGATGCACCCATACAGTCCTAGTTTCCCTAGCACAGGGGTGGGTAAAATACAGCCAATGGGCCAGATTCAGCCCATCAAAGGATTTTGTTCAGCCCATAGCAGGTCCCTTGGTTCTGCCTGGCCCAGGTTGGGGGGGAATCCCAGGCTATGGCATGTGCACCTGGTCCTCCTATCCCCAGATGTGCAGCGGGGCTGAGGCAGCACGGCAGCCAAAATTACTTCCCAGCAGTGGTGGCTCTTTCCAGCTGCTACCACCACTGGACCTGGCCCTGCTGCCTGGGCCCATCCACCCACACCCACTGCTGGGACAGGACCTGTGTGGGCAAGGCGCACAGCCAGACAGCTGGAATGGGGCTGCAGGAGTGCAGGCAGTGGTATCTGGGAGCAGGATGGATAGGGAGGACTAGAATAACAGGTGGGACCTATGCCTGGAGCAGAGCTGCAATCCACTGCCCGCATATCCCTGCGACAGGGGTTGGTTCCATGGACAGGGGTATGTGGGGAGCAGATCATAGTTTTGCCCCAGCCTCATGCTGTCACTGTCCCATAATCTCAACCCTGGCCCCACCTACCTGTCCTGCACCTGGACACTGCTCTCCATTTGCCTGCAGCCCCATTCTCTCCACCTGGCCATGTGCCCTGCTGCACAGGTTCTGGCCAGTCTCCTTAGAGATTTTGGGATTGCTGGGCAGTGACAACACAGGGCTTGAGTGGGTATGTGTATTGACTGGGGGGTGCTGGGCCTGCAGCAGCTCACCAAAATTCTCTAAGTGACTGTCTGGCCCAAATAATTTTCCACCTCTGCCCTGCACCTGAGTTAACCTTTTTTTTACTGTGTGAAGTTTATCAATCCCACCACACTAGACAAAAGGATTACTTTTAAACATGAATTAATTACATAGAAGATATCAGTCTTTTGGGGCACAGGCAGAAGTGGAGCTCCCCACTGTAACTGAGAATACTTTTGCGGGAGGAGTTCTGAGTTAAAACAATCTCCTGGACCAAATGGAAGTTCACTGTTGGTTGCAGGGGGAAGGGAAATCCAGCTGCTGGATGAAAACCTGCAGCCGGTTTTGGTTTCCCCTAGCAATGGACCTTTCTCCCTGCCAGTCTTTTTCTGTTTCATAACAGGAAGGGGAAAGCGAGCTCATTCTAGGCATTCCATAGCCGGTGCTGGAGGGTGGAGTGGATGAATTGGTGCCCCCCTCACCCTATGGAGATTCCAGTACACCTGCTTCACTCTCTACTACAGGCTGGAAAAACCCCTGATTGAACTCTCTCTGCTCCTTTTCCTCCTTCCCATTCTGAAAACAGCTTGGAGGTTGCCAGGCAGCACAGACACAAATTACCGAAGATGCTATGTTTTGAAATGTTGTTATCTTAACCCTTATGCCCCTGGACAGCCCACAAAGTATTTTTGTTTCACCCATGTGCATGTCCCCGGTTGGGCAGGGGGTAGGGAGCATGTTAGCAGTGGGGCAGGTGGGCTGCAGTGCAGGAGGAAGGGGTCAGGCAGGGCCTCCTACAGCCAGTGGCCTGGCCCCTGCTGGTGGGTGCATGGCTTTCTGGGGCCTGGGCGGGCGAGGCTGCTGGGGCCAGCCGGGTCAGCAGCAGTGCAGGGCAGTGGTTGTCAGTGGCAGGGGCTCATTTGGAGTGGCAGGGCACTGGGCACTGCTGGCAGGGGCAAAGACAGAGGCAACTCTGGTGTGGTGAGGCAGGATGGGCAGGGAGGTAGCTGGCACATGCTTCCCCTATGCTGCGCATGTGGCTCCTGGGCAGGGAAGGGAAGGGGCTGGATAGGAATCATAGCTTCCAAGATGGCCAAGTATTGGCAGCCATGTGGCTGAAGGCTGGAGCTCCTCCTGGTGGCCACAGGAACACATGGCAAGGCTGAAGGGACACGGGACTAACTTTAGTCCCAAATTACTGCATGTATATAGACACCTTCCAAAAATTACTTAATGAACATTAGCTTAATCCGCATTAAATTTAGTTGTGCTTATTTGAACGTGTAGATGTGCCCATTGTGTCCAAGCTTCAGTATAGATTAATCTATGTCCTTGGGGCAAGTTAAAGCTCACAGATCCCCAATTACTGAACTCTTACACTTGGGTATTTCATATCAATGACTACAATTACTGATTTCTTTTAAAATTTAAATATTTGTCTGACTCAACATTCTGATAGTTTTCCATTTTCTGTCTACTTCACAATAGACACTTTATGAAAAAAAGATTACAATTTTTCTCCTGCATACCTCATTATTTGGAAGCATCAAATGTAATCATGATAAAATCACTTTTTGTCTGTTCTTGTTGACAGTGATGTATAAAGAAATGGGAAGCCTCTCATTTCTCATAAATGACATTGAACTTGTGGTTTCAAGAGTTGTAAAGACATGTTTTGATTTACAAATTGAGCAGAACATGATACAAAGAAGATGTAACCAATGCCAAAATGTCATATTCACAAAATGATTTTTTTTCAAAACTACTTCCTATAAAAGAAACTAAATGGGGTAATATTATAGTATAGCCAACAGAAGTTTATTTCTTCATAGTTTCATTATTTACACTATTATCCTAACATAATTATATTCTGTAAGTTCATAAAAGGTCAATAGCTCTGATAAAACAGGAAGATGAAATGAATTTTAACATGTTGTAAATACATAAGTTAATTAAAGTACTGTCATTAAAATTTATTTTGCTCTAGTCATAAGTATTAACAATCAGAGAGAAGAATGAAAAATGATGATTTTGTCACTGGGGACATTGAAACATCCACCCACTTACTCAATTATTACCACTACTCTATCACTTCTGATGATATTAGTGCTGCATAGGTCTTTAGTGTCTGCTGAACTCAGATTACTTTCACCTAGTCAAATTGGTTATTTTAAAAGAACATTCTGAGTAGATAGTCCATCTATGTCTTAATTGTTTCTCTGGACAGTCATAGGCAAGATTTGACATTTTAATAAAGACTCATAAGAAGGCCATGTCTGAAAATTAGGTATTATGATGCTGTAATATCTGCAATGTCTATGTGTATGTTCCACTCACAAAAATGTGTAGGACTAGGTTCAAAGTGAGTAGTTGTGCTACCTGAACCATTCCTAAATGCAAAAGTTCTTTTGAGGCATCTTTTGGAAGAGGCCTTCCCTCTGTTTCACTCTTGGTTTGAAGACAGTTCCCTGGAATATTTTATTTGAGATATAGACAGACACAGTGTCTATCACAAACTTACCATATCCAGGAGTGGATCCATCAACCAAATATGCTGCTGCCTAAGCTGAAAACAGTGTAACCACATTCACACAATGTTGAAGGCATGCTAATTAGCACAGTCAGTGACAATTAGCTAAGCTTGAGGCCACACAAATGTGGCTACACTACTGGTTGACTAGATGACAGCATGCACAAGTTGACTAGTCCCTACATGTGGGTTGTTTAATGGTGCTGTTCCTAGATGTGGTAAATTTGCAGCCTGGACATATCCTAAGAGAAGTGTCCATTACTCTTGTTCCATTTGCATTCTGATTAGAGGCACTTTGTGCAAAATCCTCACTCTTTTTAAGTTATTTGGAATTTACCACTGATGCCGACAATGACCAGATTCTAGCTGCAGGTACATAGATCTTTGGGCTTGCTACAGAGATGTAAATTATATTTTTTCCCTTATGTATGCTGTTGAGACACTTTCAAACTGCATGACTTTTCTTAACTAGTTGCTTCAATAGCACAATGACATTTTGAAAGTAAAACCTTGATGTAAATATTGCAATTCTATTTAGTAGTAATTTATTCTATGACCGTAATCCAATACCTGCCAAAGAAAATGGAGGTGCTTTTGGCCTGGCTTAGACTGTCCTAAAAGTTATCCCTTGTGTGCTAGAGATTTCACTATTTTTACTAGAGCTAATCAGAAATTTTCAGTCTTTTTTCCCCCAGTTAAAAATGTTGTTTACACTGATATCAGAATATTTTGGAAAGTGTTAATTCTGATGAAAATTTCTATAGAAAAATGATTCAATATAACAAAAAATGTTTTAGAAAATTGTCATTTTGGAATTTCATTTTATTTAAGAATGTCAAAGATTGTATTGAATTTTATCTTCTCTTCATGTTCATATTATAGTCGCATGCTTTTATGCCATACCAGAACAGAGTATATTAGATTTGTTTTGATTTTTAAATCATTATGGATGGGCACTGACAATCTTCTCTACCAGATTGTCTCATATTTGTTGTAATAAAACAGGTCATGTCAAACATTTCATAAATAAGAGATACTTTTGGCTACACCTGAAACTGTTTCATCATAATATAGAGGATAAGATACTGTATTCAGTAGTAAGCTACAATGATTTAAATTGCATTAAAGATAAAGAAAAATTCAATTAGTATGTTGTGTCATATTATGGCACCACTATTGCATGATATGCATTAGTATTGATGTCTTAAAATAATACAAAATAATAGAATATAAATAAAGAAATATTAAATTTAATTTAAAACAAAGTTTCAAAATTCTGTAATGAAAATTTGAAATTACAAAAGAAAAATAAATCCCAGATGTATTTTGGGGGAATCTCCAATTTTCTAGAACTTTAAAAATGTTCATTTTCTTTCCCAAGCATAATATAAATAAATAGTGAAATGTCAGTGTTTTCCACAAAAGGGAAAATCCTTGTTTTGACTACATCTATTTTTTCCTTGTAATTTGTTTTTCCTTGTACAAAGCCCAGGAAAAATAATTATGATTTTCTTTCTTGAAGAGAACACAGATTGTTATATACTTCAAACCCTTCTTCTTTTCCTGCTGAAAGAGGTAATCTATTCATCATCTATTCAGCTTGACAGCTTTCGCTAGCATGGTAAATAAAGGAAATAGATGTCTTTCTAGCATTTATCAACAAGTGTCCACATCAAATGCATTAACCACAGCAATAAAATCAAAGCACTCAGATACAGAACACAAAGCCCAGCCATAAATTTCTAGGTGTTTGAAACTGTCATAGAGCAAAATGGTTTTATATTAATACATAATTGATTCTAAGTAAAATTTTAGGGACGTTATTTAAATGAAAAGGAAGTGAATGTGGTCACTTAACCTAAAAGGCATTACCATACTTAATGCACATGTTCTAATAGCCACACTGAGGCACTGGGGCAAAGTGATTAAGGACTACCCTGCTGTGGCTCGAGAGATGTGAATTTAAGTCCTGCTTTGTATTCATTCCAAAGGCTGTAATTTAGGCTAGAGAGACAAAGGTGTCTAGGTGTGACGCTGGCCACAACATGCCCTTGTGTGTTGTTGGCTATGGACTGTGGTTTACCTTAACTAGCCAAATGGGTTGTTAGGCTCAGGTGGACCTTAGGTTTAAATAGCCACAGAGCATAAAACATTAATTTACCTGCAATAGCAGCAATACCTTTAAATGTGATTGCAAATTGCAGCTACAGCATTCAAATACTTTAGTCTGGTTTTGTTGTTATTGTGCTTTTGCTAGGGATTTAGAGGCAATTTATATTTTATAGTCACTGTGAGTGAAACTCACATTCTCAAGCAGGAGTCATTTTAGTTTGGTGCATAATTCTTGAAAAGAAGTATACCATGAATAACATTAGTCACCTGCACCTGCTCTGTGCCCTGACTGCTTAATCTTCTGCAGAGTATTAGCCAATCAATATTTTTGGTCTGTCAAGTGAAGATTGACAGGCTGCTCGTGGTGGCAATTTTTGTACAGCACTTAACTATTATCCTCAGACCATGTTTTTACATTTCCCCAGTGGTAATATTGTCAGAATTTAAATGCAACCAGAGGAGATGTTTTCCATAGGAATTAAAGGATACCTAGATGATGTAGATGATGTTCTTTGCATTGATCCTTATCCCAAACCATTTTAAAGTAGTCATGTAACTCTCTTTATGATGCTGCCAAATATTTTTTTATGGCATGAAGAGAACTTTAAGAGTTGATTAATAGGTCAGGATCTACCATCTGCCTCCTTGTCTGAGATTTTAAAGACAAGCTTCATAGGGAAAAGGGCCAAAGGATAATATAAAAGCCAGGTAAAAATATTGTCTTAAAGAACTGAAGGCTTGATTTTTATCAGGAAGCTTTTTCCCACTTTACAATCAGTTTTCCCAATTACGTATAAAAGAAGTTGGCACATAGTAAACAACAATGAAACCTATTTTATAGGCCACTCTTCTAGGATATTGCTTTACTATTTGGTAAACAAGATCACTAACTATTCATCAAAAACTGTACATTTTCAAAATGTACCAATCACTGAAGTCAAACAGGTTATTTATGGGAAGTAGTGATTCAGAGTAGGCAGGTAGCGTAACAGACAGACAATTGTGACATACCTTAGCATAGTAAGAGGAATAGTGTTTTATCTACATTAGAGCAAAACATTTTTTAAATGTAAAATAAAAAGACATCTTGAAAAGGTCAAAAAAAAGGATACACTATGTTAAACAGACACTGCTCAAAAGCTTCTTAATGCATTGAAGTATTCCTTGCCTGTACTATTAACTTATTTGCCATCAATTAATTTTCCTTGGCAATGTTAGCTTTTGGGTTACAATTCACTTTATATTCTGAGATTTATTGTTCCGGCGTAAACAACATTGTATTTTTAGCAGGGAAAATACTGGCTTGGATTTAGAGTTGCATCAAATCTTTGATGGGGAAAGTTTATGGTATGCTCAGGTCTCTGAAGTGGAGTGGGCACTAATCTAATCTCCAACAACTGTTTAACTTACCTCTGAGCTTTACCAGACCAACGGGGCTGTTCATGCATGCTTTGCTTCAAATAACATCTCCTTCCAAAATCTCAGAAGTGCACAATAAAGGTTCCCTTGAGAAAAGGTTCCTGGGTAATTTGCCAAGACATATTGCTGGCTTCTTTAGGAAGCCCAGTGGGGCCCCAGAACATGACTCTCACTTCCTGAATTCTCTCTGGTCTCTTTCTTTACCTAGCCATTAATCAGTAGCTCAATTACAAATGTTCCTCTCTAGCCAAAATATTTTGGTAGGAGCTCTTCAAGAATTTGCATGTGTGTCAAATTTATCAGCACTAATACCAGATATAATATGACCTGCCTATCAAGTAATGCAAAGATTTAAAACATACCCTCAATGCCACATTGTGATAATGCTTATTTTATCTGTTCTCATTGTCCTTAAAAAAAAACCTCCCAGATGCAGATCATCATTTGCTTTTATTTTGAGCTTCTGTGACAGAACCGCTGTCATATACAAGGGTCCTGTTAAACCATTCCAGAGCTCACACTAGGTATGAATTTTTCATTTTATTAGAATAATTAATCTATTTGATTGGATTGAGTAACATTGTTTTTTGCATCATGAAAGCCATATCATTTCAAGGGATGGAGAGGGCATTGGCTGCAGATGTAAATGGAGCTTTTTATCTGCTCGTTTCCATAGATTCTACCCAACCATGAAGTGTTTTTTGACATTTTTTTAATGAGAAGTGCCATAAAATACAATCTGACATGTGTTTGGTTTTCTGGGACAATTCTTCCTATCATTGGGTGGCAGAAGTAGCATAAGAGATGTATGCCATGTGAAATGGACTGAAACTCAATGCCCAAGCCTCTGTGAGTTGAGAATCTCAATTACAATGTTGGACTTTCTAGATCAAGAGAGGTCAGGTGAAGCATGAACCATTCAGAGTAATTTCCCATCTACTGAAGAGTCAGTTTTTGGATCTTAGCCATTCTGCTACGGGTTCCTAGGAGGGATAAAGGGAAAATGTGTTTCTAAACCTATTTTGCCTACTAAAAGAAAACAACAGCTGTAGCATCATAATTAGCAGAATACTGTATTCAGCAGTGGTGAGGCCTGCAGTTTATCAGCTCTACTCACATGAATAAGTATCACTTCAGTCAATGGGAATTCTTATAAAAGGGATCTGCGGGTGTGGAGATAAATCAAGCAGCTAAAGAGGCATAAAAAATTTACAAGGATGGCAGGAGGGTACAAGCAGCTTAGCATATATTTAGCCAGCACACAAAGGAACAGAGCTTGGTGCTGGCATGGTTTTAATGGAAAGAACCCTGTAGGCATCCGTCTTGTACAGTCACCTCAGTGACATGAAGAGGTGCAGGGGAATAGAAAAAATGTATTAGAAATAAAAGGCTTAGATTTGTTTTATTTAATTATGCTGTTTCTTTTATGATCGAATTACAGGTAAAACACAGGGAAATGTTTAAAAAATCCCTTTGTGCTGGGAAAGTGGGCTAGGGTTTTGAAAAGCTGCCCTTGTAAAATATCAACAGGAACAATATAGTCTACAAATAAATATAATCTACAAATAAATGCCACTGTTGTTATTGAAACAAACAGCAACATTTTACACAAATTAACAATGCCAGGTAGGTTTTCCATGCTCTGTTATTCAACTAAAATAGGTAGATGGATATTCAATAATAAGTTGTTACATGAGCACGTGATCAGCATCACATCATCATGACCAGCAATCAGATTGTGTCCTATTTCTAAAATTAAGAATATTCTTTACCAGTGTGTTTTCTAATCTCTTGATTATTTTTAGACATCAAGTTATAATTAGAGAAGACTTAAATACGAAGGATAATAATCCCCCAACTGGTGTAACAAAACCCCCAGTTTTTCTTTTTTTTTAATTTAAAATGCATTCCCTCCCCTTCCCCAACCATTTCTGACTTTTTCTTTCCCTCTCTATTCCCTATAGATAAATGTAAGTGAGCTAAGACATAGGATAAGCTTCAGCATTTTATTTTGGTAGTAAGTTGCATTTGTTTTGTTTTTTATCCTTCTTTATATTGTATAGTTATTATGTTTATATTGATTTTTAGTATTCTGTATTACTGCTTTACTAATACTGTATGATTTAGGTCTGCATATTTAAGTTAGCATAAGTCATATCAAATTTCCATTTTTTTTGTCAAGTCTTTATCATGTTCCCAGGCCTGGTTGTGTAACTCATGACTCACACCTACCCCTCCTATGTAACTTGGTTCCTGAATGAATGGGGATGAATGAATGTGCTTGAGAGACAATGGCAGTAGGTCTAAAAACAGTTCCCTCTGAATGACCGAACCATCAAAAACAATACCTGGACAAACAACCCAGCCCTTAGAACCACCCTCAGCATTCAAGAAACAAAAGATGAGGCAGCCCATCATTGTGCTCAGTAAGAACACCTGGAGCCCTTTGGAACAGGACTGACCTTGCCTGGACAGGCCCTCCCCATAGGAGATCAGAGGTAGTCTGCCCCGTAAAAGAGGTAGTGAAGACTGACTCCTTGGGACATACCCTCCATCTGGACCAGCACCATTCCACATCACCTATCCACCCAGAGGCCCTGCCAGGGACCCCTCTCTGGACAACACCTGCTGGACAAAGACCCCTTTCCAGCCTGGATAGGCAGCTATGACCCTCCATCCCCTCAAGGATTTGGACTCTTCTTCTCTTCCCTACCTGGACTCCAACCCTTCTACTGAGTCTCTTTCTCTGCTGTCATTCTGAGTGCTAGTGTGTATGTGAACCAATAACTTCATGGGGCTGCATTGTGTGTTGAGTGTTCAACAAACCTGTTATTTGGACCCCTGAGTTGGGTTTTGCTTTACTATGTTTGGCCCTGCTCCAATCTTTTCTCCTCACCCCTGTAACTTCTGTTTCATTTCTCCCTCTCCTGCTTCTGACTCACCACAACCTCCGACACCTGTCCTGAGCGCCTCTCTGCCTCCATACCCCCTGTTTCTTTGCCACTGTCTTATTCCCACTGCCTTTTCCCCTGAGCACCCAGGTTTTTGCCTCAGTTTCTTTCCTGGCTGTTTCTTCCTTGCCACCACTTATCTGCCCCGCCCAATGTCTCAGCTGTCTGCCTCAGTTTCCAGCCCCAAGATCCCTGGTTTCTGTCTCTCTCTCGTTCCTGGCTGTCTCCTCCTTGCCACCAGGATTTTTTTTCCCCTTGCACCAGTGATCTTGAATAACCCTGGGACCACTTGATCTTAAGTAAACTCAAGGCTCAGTTCCTGAGCCAGCTTCTCTCTAGTCCACCAGTTCTAATCCTGGTTCTAGCAACTTTAACTCTCTCTCTGTCACCTTAACCTTCTCCCAGGTACCCTAAGCACACACATACATACCATACCATCCAAATTAGAAACTTACCTATGTTTAGGTGGGTTGTATTTATGTGAATTGGTGTATGTGTGTGTGTGTATATGTAATTGTGTGCATGATATATGCATTAGTGATCTGTGTATGTGTGCTGAGTGTACAAGTATGGTCAACTGATTTTTGTCTAACTTTTGGGATGTATAGTGCATGTGCTTGAATTGGTGATAGGTATGTATGTGCCTAGGCTGGTTTGGATATGTGTGTGTGCACACTTGCTTGATTTGTGTGTTTGTATATGTGCAATTGTGTCACACCTTCCTGCCTAACAGTGCAATATTGAGATCCTGAGAGTTGGCCTGACCTCCCAGGGCAACACTGGGGTAAAAATACAGCTGGCTAAGAATTAATGTGCCAAGATCTAAAGTGAGAGATCTGGGTGTAAATCTATTTCCAAACTTTGGCAATATGGAAACCTGACAGAGGCAAAATTTGCTATTGGGATTTCCTGGTAGCAAAAAACACAAAAGGAAAAAAATTGGGGTGGCACACACTACAATAGCATGTACATGTGCTGGAACAAATGGAGTCTTGCTCCTCCAAGGAGACACTCACTCCTCTATTTGTGCCTTGGATGCTCCAGCAGGCAGGAGCTGGGAGGAACTGGGCAAGGGCAATTTGCCCAAAGTAGGAAACAGTGTCCCACAACTTAGTGCATGTCCAGGGGCATGCACCATGGCACAAAGTAGCGGCACTTTGTGCTGCTACTATTTATGCCACTGAGGCTGCACACACTGCACGTTTGGATGTGGCCCCAGAGGTGAAGTCAGAATACAGCTACAAAGAACCAATGTAATGGAAATTTCATTAGTGCAAGTTTGGCTTGAAAAGAATCTTTGTTCTATTACAAAATACTTTCCTCAAAGGGGCATTCCAGTGAACAGGATTGCATAGCAATGTATTTATTATAAATAGGTCCTCAACAGAATGTTTATCAAGTTGAATTGCTCAAGTGGTCAGATGCTCTTCTCATCTGGCTGTTTATTGTTTTATTCAGTTATCACAGCAGACTGTACTTATTTCATTCAGAGGGGATTAACTTTGAATGCTAGATTTAAAAATTTGTGCACATATACATAAAAAGAAATGGTTGGGTATTTTCTTAGAATTGGCTGGGTACTTCCACGGAGTATTGTCTCTCACAGAATCACAGGAACTTTTTTTGGGTCACCATTTGCCGAAGATAACACCAAACGTGCTGAAGGGGATAAACGGGGTGTTTCTTAGGTTCTCTTCTCTCACAGAAGAGTCTCGACTTCTCCACAGTCTCAATTTTAGCTTTGATATCATGTAACACATCAACTCAAAGAACTCCTATATATAGGAGAATATGGATATATAGTAGAAATAAGTGGAGACTGACTGACAAGGGAAAAATCAATGGCAAGATGAAAAGATGATGATGGATATTTGGCAAGTGCTCCTAACAGGAAAATCGGCTTACTTGAGAAGATGTAAAGTTGTCTGTTATTGTAACTATTAAATAAAATCAAATCTGAAAAAAATGACTCAGTCTATTTCAAAATATTATGCTACTTTAAATTGCTTTTCTCTTTTGTTCTTGTGCTTCAAAAAGCAAAATAAATGCCCTCATAAAAAGAAAATTATAAAAAAAAAAAATTGAAGCACCTTTACTGCTTTAGATCATTTAGTTTCTCCATGCATGAACAACAGTTGAATAATGTCTACTGAAGTGAATATTATCCTGCAATAAAACTAGTCACAAAGGAAATCAAAGTATAAATTATAAATGAATTACAGCCTTACTCTAAAAGCACGTTCTCTAGTAATTCATTATTTTATTTTATTTTTTGTGGGCAAGGGGTTACCAAGCATTACAGTCTCATTTGTTGATTATTTCAACTTTTAGTGTACATTTTTTGTACAAAGAGTAGTACCAATATGCTAATCCAAGACTAAGTAAGCTCATGAATAAATCGTTGTCCCATTCAAGGATCAATAAAAAATGTTGTACAGCGAGACTGGAAAATTTCCTGTTTACTTCAAAAATCCTTTTTGAAACTCTAATGCAGTGGAAGAAAAGATCAATCTGCATTCAGATGGAATTTAACAAATAAATTGTGATATTTTATCAACATTTTACAGTTCCCATTTAGAGTGGTTGGGTTTCTGTGTGGTTGTTTGTTTTTGCATGTTTTCTTACACTTCTTTAAGGTATTTCACTATTTGTTTAATCCCACTTTATTTCTTTGCACTAGTATAAGAGGGGTGTGACACTAATGCCTGAGAAATATTGCAAGATAATTCAGGGTTTAAGGTACTCACCAAGTCCTGAAACCACACTGGGCAAGTTTACACATGCTTTTACACATGCCTAAATTTAATATATATTAGCCTAATGCACATGAAGGCAATTTTGGAATGTGTCTACATGTGCACGCACTGAAGATGCATTAATGTGGGTATGTGGACCAACTTAGGACTAAAGGGCATTTACTTGCTCCAGTAGTTGTGGGGTCGCTTTAATTGGAGCGATTCCAAGATCGTCTCTAATTAAAGCACCCAGAATGTCACATGTATCAGTATCCCCACACTGAAACATGGCAGCAGGGGCATTCTAACTAAAGCTTGTTTGATAAGCTTTAGTTAAAGTGCCCCCACCAGCGTTTTTCAGAGCAGGGACAATGATACACATGATGCTGGAGTCTGCTAGAGTGCAGTAGTTACCATGCTCTCTTGCTGGCACATGGATGTTAGCTGGTTGAGTTATCCATAACATGACCATAAGGAAATCTGGAACATCCAGGACACTACCTGCCTTCCCCCACAAAGATGTGAGGATCAAAGACCTTGTGATTTGCTTGGTACCTCATTTTCATACACTCCTGTACAACTGTCCAGGAAATAAATTTCTATCGAATCACAAGTTCAACCCACAAAACAGCATTAAAAGAATAATAGTTTACTTGGACAGCTATTCAACATCCAGGCAGTGTTCAATCAATGCTAATAACAGAAGGACAATTATTATAAGCACATTTGGATACAACATGTGATTTGCTTAGTGTTATATTTTAGTCTAATAACTAAAGGTGTATTTAACTCACAGTGAATGGAGATGAACTAAACACATATGTGTTGCTGTATTCTTAATTGTCTAGAGATGCTTGCTAACAGCAATACATTGAAAATAATATCTAATTTTCCACTGTGTGTGTTTAATATGAAGGAGAACAGAGCCGAAGGCTAATCTAAATGGAGTTTGTAGACATCTAAACAGAAGTCAGGCAGAATTTAAAAGGAAGTCTATAAGCACTATGCTATAGACTTGTGTTCCTGTTCTTCCACCCCTATGAATCCTGAATATATGGTGGCCCGGTGGTCTGTTAGAGACAGGATGCCAAGAACCCCACAAAATCAGACTATGGTGTAGCAATGAAGGCACTCTTGGGAAGTGAAAGATGTAGTTCTGAAATTCCCTCAGAGTGAAGAGGCCTTATGACACACTTCCTTAGCAACTGTTCTTAACATTATGATAGTTGCAGAAGGTGGGCAGTGCCACAACTTCTGTTGTTCAAATGTGCATTGGGAGTGGGAGGGGTGTGCTTGCTGTGCTTTACACTGAACCAAATGCTCACTCTAACTGAAGAGGGGTGATTGCCCTCCTCCTTCCCAGGTACTGCCTCTTGTGGGGAAGGAGGAGGGCAAAATATAGCTGCCACTGCAGATGGCCATACCACCACTACTGGCAGTATGGCAGCCATTGCTGCCCCAAGCACCACTACTTCTTGTGGTATTGAGGCACCCTGTTATGCTTCTGCCAATGTTCCTGTTAGCTAGACATCCTGATTCAGTGAAGTGCTTACTCTTTGAGTGATCTGGATTCTGAGATGACAGCAGATCCTCCCATACAGCCCTAGATAAGAAACCTAAGCTCTAAGGAAGAATGAGAGTTCAGACACAACCACATGGCTAAACATTACCTGCTGAGGCAATCTAGATTGCCCCTGGAAAGTATTTATATCTCCTCATATAAGTGCCTAATCCTGTCATTTTGTCCTTCTTTATGCCAAGGTGTCTAAGTTTTAGAGTTTACAACTCCTATGTGGAGGCACCTTTAAAACTGATTTAAATCATACCCTGAGTGCTCAGAACATATGCTAGCTTCCATACTAATTTGAGTGAGATTTGGGCTCTTGATTTTTGGACTGTCCTTTTAATTAAAGTTCTCTGGAGATTATTTTCCCATCTTTATTGTGCCTTCAGCTTTGAATGCTCAACATTCTGAGACACATACTACACTAGTTACACAAGATAATCATAATATCCACTCCTGGCCTTACAAATCAATGAACCACATTTGGAATCTACAATTGTCTGTGTTTTTTTTCTTTTAGAAGAAAAAGCATTTTGAATGCATGCATTTTCAGAAATTCAAACCACTCAAAAATAGGAAATTAAAGAAATTGGTGGAAATAAGAATAACTATAGTACTTGTGCATGGCTTGGAGTAAATCTGGTGATGAAGCCCATGTACAAATGATATAATATGCTCTATCAACAGGGTGCTTTGTAATTCTTCAATATTACAAAGCACATTACAAAGATACTAAACTGTTTTGAAAAATTATAAAATCAGTGGCAGTACTGTAAGCATGAGCTGGTCTATATGTGGAATTCAGCAACACAAAATGAAACCTTAACTGAAAATATACAGCTATTGATTTTGATGCCCTGTTGTCCAGTGATTGAAAACTGGCTGAAAGATTGTAAGTGAAATGGTAAATTGTAATGTACATAGTTGGGTAGTGCTGTGTAGCAGAACACCTCGGAGATTGGCCTTATGTCTAGTCTTGTTTGACATCTTCATTAATGATCTAGAAGAGAGAGTAAATGGATGTTAATTAAATTCACAGATAATACTAAACTGGGAGGAGTAATGAATACCAATGAAGAGAGAAACACATACAAAGAAATGGAGAGATATTGGAACTGAGTTCTGTTGAACTCTTGTAATTTCCTCCAATGTAAAGGCACAGTGAAAGCTAGGGTCCACACACATAGCACATTTACATCAGTGAAACTCACCTTAGCATTGGTGAAAAAGGAGACACATTACATATAGATCCATGCTGGTGTAAAATTACTCTTAGAAGAAAAAAACGGGTAAAATGCACAGTGTAAGTTAAACTGGTACTGTTGTTTTCTGTCTGTCCTTATCCCATAGCTATTTCTTCAGTAAAAAAGAAGCTATTATCTGCTCTCCTCCACTTATCACTTTAAAAACATCTATTTCAGCATCTACTCCCAGATAAGCATTCATTTCTCTGTTTTGCACCCTAGTGATATTTAAACTAAAGGACAACAGTAATGTATATTACATGTGCCATGTGTCTAGGCCCTTATTAAAACTTTAAGTGAAACTTGCTTCAAAAAGATATTTGAAAAGGGACAAAATTGTCCCAAAGATCATAGTAAGTACCATAGAAAGACAAAATTTGAAAAAGGTAGGAAGCAATAAGAAGTGAAAGAAAAAAAAGATCTAGGGAGATAGGAATGAAAAAAGCAACAACCAGAAGAAATAACCAATACATGTCTTGCACTAAGATCTTTGACACCATTAATCACAAAGCCTTGTGCAAAATACTAGCCAGATTTGGACGCCCTGAAAAATACATCAAGATCCTGAGGCTTCTCCACTACCAGATGACTACTACCATTCTTTGTAGTGGATCAGACACATTTATTTGCCATCCAAATTTTTGTGAAGCCAAAATGAGTCATTCTTCCAATTTTTTTCTCCATTTTTTTTTTACTGTCATCCTAGTTCTAATTAAGGATTGTATCACTTCTGGAATCAATATTGAATAGTGAATGGATGGCCATCTCTTCAATCTGGGATGGGATGGTTTCACTCCAAGACCAATGTATTCAAAACAGCCATCCTTGGCATTTAATATGCTGATGACTACACCATCCTTGCACACACTGGGGAAAACCTCCAGACCACACTGCATCTCTTTGTAGAAGCCTATTGAACTTTAGGCTTCTCAATAGAAAAAGATTATATGCTTTACCAGCCTTCTCCAGGCCATGAATATGCACCTCCCTACCCCACACATATACTCAAATTACCATCCAGGGAAAGACCCTGGAAGTAATCAAGCACTTCTCTTGCCTTGGTAACTACCTTTCTCAGAGAGTGAACATTGATGAAGAGATCCAGCACAGGATCCAGCATGCAAGTGCTTCCTTTGGGAAATTGCTTAGGCATGTTTTCATTGATTGTGATCTCTGGAAAGATACCAAAATCCAGGTCTCCAACACAATCATCATCCTGACTCTCCTCTACAGATGTGAAATGTGAATGACCTACCATTATTATTTCAAGAGTCTGAACTAATGATGCCTTCAGAAAATCCTCCCCCCAAAATGGGAAGATCATTGCACAATGCCAGCATTGTTGATGAAGCCAATGTGATCAGCATTAAGCTAGTGATCCTCAAGTACCAACTTCACTGAACCGAACATTGTGTGAGGATGTCTGACGCTCAACTCCCAAAATAAGTACTCTACTCTTAGCTTAGTTTCAGCCTGAGACAGTTCAGTGGCCAAAGTAAATGATACAAGGACACAGAGAAGGCATTTCTCAAGAAAATGAGTGCTGCCATCAAAAGCTGGGAGGAGATGGTTGCTAATTGATGTCAATGGTGCCACAACCTCAACCAAATAGCACCAACTTTAAGGTAAAGTATCTTGCCCTTGAGGTAGAGAAGGGAGAAGAGAAAGTAAAGGAGAGAAATCCCAACATACAGTCTAATCTCCCCTATGGAAAGACCTGCAACTTCCGTGGACAGATTTGTGCTCAAGGATTGAACACTTAAGTCACCTCAAGACCCATGAATGAGCTTTGGTAGAGGTAATTCTCAAATAGAGGGATTGCTGTCAACAAATTCAGGGCTGTCCCCCAGTTGAAGCTTCAGTTCCCACTCTTATCCACACATGATGTTAGATAGGGCAGAGTGTGGCCATCCATTCAGTGACTGAGAGAAATAAATGGGTGGGCTTTGTATGATGTTGGTTTAGGATGAAAAAGAGAAAGGTTTGAACAGATGACAAATTTAGCATGGTACAAGATTTATTAGGAACTGAACACTAAATGATATAAACAGGACTGGACAGCTGTATTCTTTGGACCTTAGAAACAAAGATATGCTAGTTAGAGGCCAGAAATGGACTTATTACTGTTTTATCCAGCAATAAAAGTTTGAGACCCTCAAATATAAAAAATAAAAATAGACAATCTAGAAAAACAAATTGCTAAGTGGAACAATTTATTTTGTGCCTCCTCTACCTCCTACTGACACCATTGTGAGTCTATCCTCTGTTCTCAAGGGACACTGGGTAAAGCGCATCATGTGAAGCCATCCATACACAGGGTCAAGAAAACCAGAAGACAAAACTTTGATATCTTTTCACTTCTGTGTAGTATGGAGAAAATCCCCCTCAGTTCTGTGGAAGATTGGCTGCTCTGATATCCATCAGCAGGCACATTGCATCCTTCTATGATAACATAGCAGAACCAGTTGTTTTGTCAGTCTGTCATACAATTATGAAGTTATCTATTTTAAAAAAAATTGCATTAAAATAACCAAGGAATTGGCCAGATTCAATTCTTGTGTAATCTTTTATATAGTAACCATGTTGGTCATATCTATAGTAAGAGCCTTACATTTCCTTTCATATAATAAGATCTGGCATTCACAGTATCTGGTTTCTGTAACAGAAAATAGTATTACTGTAAAAATAAAGTTTTAGATTAATAGGTGTTACTCACTGCTTAGATTTCAGTTACTGCTATTCCTTTTATCCAACTGAAACCTTATGGGAAAAACCTGCTTCACTTTATTAAAGCAATATATTTTCAGTAAATAAAATATTAATTGTAGTATAAAGCGAACCAGCCAATACAATCATGTTTTTTGATTGTTGCATGCCAAAGGGCCATGGTTGAATGGGGCCCACCCTTCATGTTGTACGACAAGCTGTTTCTAGTAGTAAGAACAGTGAATGCTGCCACAGCTGCTCCTGAACATCGCAGAGAATGCCTCTGGCCTCCATCACCACCTGTAAAGAGTAGTGCATGTCAGACTCCTTTCAGGTGACTTAGTGTTTCAAAGATACACCCTAGCTCATAATCTCAATCAGCCACATGGTTACAGAACAGCAAATATGACAATATGATGGGTATGGTTTAATCACATAACATGTTCCCAACAGATTTTTGGCTACTGCCTAGTTTGTCAGTTAAGAAAAGAAAAAGAACCATCACTTTTTGAATCCACAGGATGTGTTTAAAGGATATTATAACTTCCTTCTAACATAAGCTGTTGCAGTGTGAAAAGTGCCATAGACAAGACTAACAAGAAAATACTAGGAGAAATTCTGTCACAGAGGTGCAGACTGCAGTTGCCTATAGATACCAAACATTGGACCTAGTTGGGAATTTTCCATCAGAACGTGCCCTCTTTGCTAAATCAAAATTCTCCCTGGGAAAATTGAATTTTGCCAAAACAATTTGATTTTGCATTGGAAAAGTCAAAAAAATTCTTCCCTGAGTGACAGAATGGAAATGAGTTCTCTGGACAGCTTGATTGGTGTACAATTGGAAAAATGAAAGCAAGAGAAGATACTAAGATTTTATATATGGTGTCTGAATATTAGATATTCCAGTTAAAAACAAAACTAAACTAAACTAAATCATCCAATGGACTGATAAACGAAGCATAGTATTTTTAGTTTGGTTTGGGTTGGTTCCAAAATTTTGTTTTGAGCTTTCAGCATCTAACAGATTTTTTTTAGCTGAATTTCCTGAAGCACTTGTTAGTTCATCATTGAACAGAAAATCTGTTTGAAGGACAAGGAACATTTTCTGGGCTTAGGCAAGTGTTTCAAAATGTGGCTGCCAAACCATGCTAAGCTTGGTCAACTGGAACTTAAACTCATCACTGATGAAAGGTGGCATGCATGGGTTTGCCACTGCTGAAATCTAGGAGTATATATTAAATTATAGATTACCCTCTCTGCTCCAAGAATGCAGGCAGTGAATCCACAGAAACACTACATTTCCATGAGTAGTATCAAACCATTCAAGTTTATTAATATACTAGTCACACCATGCAATCCTATATTTGTTGTCTTTGTGTTTTAAAATTTTAGCACATCATACGTAACTGTCAACCCTTGAGAGTTTTTCACTGCAGATAAATATACTGAGATGGTTTCTTCTATAAATATGTTTCAGTAAATTAAATCAGCAAAATGATAAGCACTTAATTTACTCTATAGAAAAAGAACATGGCTTTAATGCTCTAGAACAAATAAAACGTACAAGCATAACAAGGTATATTGCCCTTGGGGAAAGGTAAGAAGATCATTGTCTCTGGCCACTAGCCAAAATTATAAGCCAAATTCAACAACATGTTCAAGCTAGAGCGAAGAAAACCAATTCCTAAATCACTGTTGAAAAACAGCAGCTAACTAAAGACATAACAGGTCTAGAAATAAACAGGAGATTTAGTTTTAATTTATCTTAATAGTTGTTGTGGAGAAAAAGAGAATAAAAGAGACACTGGAATAGAAAAAAAATCTGTATTTTGCAAAATATCTATAAGCATGGTCAGCATTCTTAGTGCATCATTTTGTTCTAGTTTGATTGTTTGATAGCCACTTAATTAGTCTAGCCCAGTCTAAACACAAGTTTGACACCACTTTCTTTTAAATTTGTAATTGTATGGATTGCAGCATAGGTAGATTAAAAACCATTGCCAGGATACAGCATTTTTCCATACCATGTAGGATCCAACTGTGGAACTTGTTATCTCAGGACAGGATATCACCTAGGCCAAAAACTTGACAAGATTCAACACCAGATGGGTATTTATAAAGATATTAAGATTTTCCAGTATTATCATAATTGATAACAAAAATTACTTTGGAAACTATTTAAGTATGTATTGTACTGAATGCATTTACTATTAGACCTCTGGATAAGATGCCTGCAGTGGGAAGATTATTAAATCACCTTTTTACTATAAGTTAATCAGCTGATAGTGGCTACTATCAGATACGATATCAGCTGCTATCTGATACTGGACAAGATGGCCTTTGGATACCATTCAGAATGATAATTCCGGTGCTTCTGGGTATTTAGTTTCAGATAGTTCTGCTACAGTTTAAACAGGTTTAATGCAGTTAAAAGATAAAACAGGATTCATGTTACAAATCACTTGAGAGCACGAGGTGACCCAATTCTGCTACATGAAGGGAAGGCCAAATTCTGGGCCTCTAATACAATGCTTTGCCCATGAGAATTTTATACTGGTTCAGAATAGAGGAGACTTCTCCAGCCTTCCATGACAATAGATGGATTATGGATGTTGCTGCAAGGAATAGGGAAGAATAGAAACATAACTCACTTTTTCCATCCCCACTATTGCAGACAGGTAGATCTTTAAGGCCAAAACCTTATCACACCAGGCAGCAGTATCCTCAATCATACTGCACTGTTCTAACCATGGTACTTCCCAAACTGAAAAGAGTGTACCTACAATTTCACATCACTGAGGTCAGCCCTGCTGAGCACCAGTATTAACTAACGGCAGTGCTTCTGGTTCAGGACATAACGCACACAGAACAGAACATGTGTTTGAAGGTGTCACCATCTGACAGTATATTCGCAGAAGAGGCATAACTTTAGTATGACTATATAGACCATATCCTCACCACCCAAATATGGCTACTGTTCCTCTGTTCCAGTTCAGAAAGCTAGTGGTAGGGAACTGCCAAGTGACAGTGTGTAGCCCTTTTATTGCATGGCCTTATCTTCACACAAATATGGTGTTCCATATGCAGAGCTGGCCTTAGGGAAAATGGTGCCCTGGGAGAACTTGTATTCTGGGATGCCCCCTCTCTTACCATTTCAGAAATAAAGCTGTAATCTCAAAAATGTGTATAATTTACTAAAATAATCCAAAAGAAGAAATGATACAAAATTCCACTTAAATGAAATTCAATTTTAGAATTATAGAATTGTAAAACCAGAAGGGACCTGTAAGATCATCAAGTCTGGTCCCCTGCCATGGAGGGGAAGTTATTGGGCTCAGATATGCTCAATGTGCTCGTGTCCATCCTCTTCTTTAACACTTCCAAGGAGGGTGACTACACCACCTCAGCTGGGAGTATGTTCCAGATTTTGGTGACCCTTACAGAGAAGAAGTTCTTCATTATACCTAGCCTGAATTTACCCTCTAGAAGCTTATGTCCATTGCTCCTTGTCCTCCCTTGAGGTGCCTTCGTGAAGAGTTGCCCACCTAAACCTTGGTGTTCACCTCTGATGTACTTGTAGGCGGTTATCGAGTCACCTCTCAGCTTTCTCGTATTCAAACTGAACAGGCCCAGTTCCCCAAGTCTCTGCTTGTAGGGCCTATCCTCCATAGCCTTGGTCATGAGAATAATTCTTCTTTGTACTCTTTTAAGTTTATCCATGTCCTTTTTTAAATTAAATGTCATAAAAATAACATAGCTAAGTGACAAAGGAAAATCCATGCTCTTTATTTTTGGTGGACTGTTCATCATTAGCAGGTCTCAAATTTTGGGTGTTAGATTGAGCCATCAAGCAGGATCAGAAATGGCATCACCAACTTCTATAATGGAAATCATTTAATCTCTATCAGCAGTGGTACTGTCATTATTCCAGTCCAGAAGAATTTTTGTTTTGTTTGGGTCTCTGTTTCTCTTGCAATGATTCATGGAAAATGAATTGTGGATCATCTATGCATTTTTCATGTGATGTCTCCACTGTGATTGTCTCACTACTACTGGCCAGGTTGTCATTAACAGATTTCAAGTATTTTTTCATTGCATGTGTACATTTTTTCATTATAGTCATTAACTGACCTTCTCATTTCCTGTTCTCATGTCCTGCACCCCAACATCCTCTTCTTAGGTACTTGTGATATTTTGTTTACTTCCAAGTTTCATGGCTTCCAAGTTTAAATGAGCATCTTGGGACACCTTTGCACACTCACACATACTTACACACTCTGGCACACCCTTGCAAGGGTCATGGCAGGTAAAAATTAAAATGAGCATTCTGGCTCTGATCCCACCCCACCACCGCTGTCGAGCAGCCATCTCCCTCTCCTGGGTGATGCGGCTTGTATGTATTACTATTCAGGGACTTTAATGGCCCACAAATGACCCATTGTTCTTTACTTCACAGGAGTTAAAAATCATCTCCCTTTGCTGCCTGAAGAATAATATCAGAGCTGCACCACACTGCCCCACCCTCACCTCAGAGTTACATCATGCTGCTGGCACCTCTCTGACCATGGCGCCATGGGTGGTTATCCACACTACCTACCCCTGAGGCTGGCTCTATCCACATGGATGGGAATTTATTGATCCTGAACAAGAGAATTTATTGATCAATATTTTCCCCTAAATGTTGAAGAGAATACAATTATTCCATTATAGTCATATCTGTTTTAGCTTCAGATATAGGACATCCTTTTCCATTTATCAAAGTAAGCAGGAAATCTACCATTGAACTCAATGAGTGATGGATTGAATGAAACTTGCTCAAGTCAGTGTGGGCTCATTTATTAGCTTCTATGGGCATTAGTTCAAACCTGTTGTGATTAAGTGGAAATACATTCTGATGCTTTTTTTAAGTGAGAGGGCAAGTAGCATCCCTTGTATTACCTTAGAAATTAGCCACATGAAAAGAGAGAGAGAAAAACTTGCTGTGGGATTCTTTGTCTTATTTCTCCATCTTGAAATAGATACAAGTGTATCTGGAGGCTGTACCCATGGAAACACTGTCACAACACAAGCCAAGAGCATTTATCTTATCTCTGATTTTGTTCTGTTGTTTTAGCCTTTCATTTTGATACAGTGATACTTTCAATAATGTTGAAGGCCTTCCACTTTTAGGCTTTAAGTTTTGCTACTTTGCAAGATACAATTGTTTCTTAATACACTATAATTAAGGTTGCATTTCAGATCCCATTTTGGCTGATTTATGCAATAATTGCAAAAATATTTTCCCATGTGCACTGACCTAAAGTCTTGCTTGCAGACCAAGCTGTGTTTGGAGGAAATCAGGTAAGTAGTTAGAAAGCTATGAATGTTTCAAGTAAGCAGGGTGGATTTATACCCTCTACACATTAAAGGTATCACACAATTAACTGGTTAATTATGCAGATACCCAGAGACCACCCATATGTGCAAAGTACCTATCACACAATACAAATCTCCAACCAGCTATCAAGGCAGACCTCAACAATGTGTACTAACTGTATAGCTTGTTGCCATCAAGCTTTAATTTTCACATGTAGTAGGGTCTCCCCTGTGGTTGGAAGCCTTTTAGCTGATGGGGCTCCCAGCTACAGAGGTGCAAAATGCCCAGCCACGGCTGGGTGTCCTGCAACTGAAGAGATTCTCAGTCCCAGCAGCTGCCACTCTCGGTTCCAGCAGCACAGGGACCCAGAGTCACACAGATGTAGATACTGGGTGCTGGGACCCAGCTGGGCTCTAGCAGTCAGGTATGTTCAGCTGCCCTGGAGGTAGGTGATACCCAGATGGGGGGGGTGGACAATCATGGCAGCCATAATTCCCCACTCTCAACTGAGGGGCTCCCAGACATGGGAACTCCCACCAACAAGGCACGATCCTGCCGTGCATGTAGACCCTACCACTCCTTTACCATATTGACTAATTAAATCAGAAATGCATAACTTTTCATAAGCAGCAGCTAGCAACTGATGACAAAAGCTTGTGCATCTCTGATTTAGTCAGTCTATAAAGTGTGAATCTATCCTGCCTTCTGCCTGACTTCAGATTAGCATGGCTAACTGCCTCTCTCTGCTTAGAAAGTAAGCAGTGACAAAGGTTTGAATTACAACAGTAATCTACCTGTTTAAAAGTATGAAAAAATGACGTTTTAAAGGACATTCCTATTATATATGTTGTTTCTTCACTTGTAAATCTGATGGAGCAACATACACGTCAAATGCCTCTCAAATGGTTTTCATTAAAAAAATAACAGTACCTGACATACACTACCACTTGAAAATGTTAACTAAGATACTGCTGCACAAGGCCTCAAGGTTTACCTAAATTTAGACTATGTCTGTAGTGCAGTCAAAGATATGACTGTAGCTTCCATATTCACACCCAACTTGGCTTTAACTGGTCAGCTTGGAGTCTGCTAGCAACACAGCTGCAGAAGCATGGAGCTCATCACCAGCTGTCCAAGCACCTGGGTAAACTCTCTGAGCTTAGCTTGTACTGAGCCTGTGCTGCTGTAGCAATACAGGAAGTAGTATAGTCGCATTGAGGTAGTGTTGCACAGGAGCTAATTAGCTCAGCCCCTTAGCAGGTATAAATGAATGTCACCTAATGATGCAGGAACAATCAAGGGAAACTGGCCAATTTGGAAACAGATTTCCAAATACCAGACAAAAGTCTCATTTCAGGGACTCTCTGGGTGCATATACACGGAAGCATGTGCACTTGCAGCAGCTCAAATACAAGCGGTGCAAATTTGAGCTGGGGCTTTTTGCCTCAGCGCACATACTCAGACATGCACTTTGGTGTGGAGCAAATTGTGCCACTTGGGGCAAAATAACCCTGCCTGGCTCCTCCCGGATCTGCAGCCAGCGGGAGCTGGAGCCCAGAGCCAGCACCTGTGCTGTCCCCAGCAGTATAAAAAGCTGCCCTGTCCTGGCCCCAGCAGTATAAAAAGCTGCCCTGAAAAGTAGCCCAGGGCTACTCACTCTCAGGAGTTTCTGGGGTCCAGCCAATTGGTACCTGGGGACCAGTCCTTCTGCCAGCTGGACTGCTGAAGCAGCCCTGGGAGTTCCCTGAACCCTCTACCCACTGCGGCAGTCCTGCAGTGGGGGATGCTGCCTGGCTGTGACCTGCTGTGCACCTGCCAGACCCAGATGGGGACATCACAGACAGTAGAGGCATCTGCCTCTCTGGGTCAGCTGCCAGTGGACTGTGGTTGCAGGGTTGGCCTCTGGACAGTACTACTGCCACATGTGCCCCTTGCCCAGCTATCGGGGCAGTTATCACCCAGAAGATGTTCTGAGTGTGGTGGCCTGCTCTGAACTCTCAAAGCATGCCCTCCTGGCCCCATTTGGTGAGGAGGTAAACCAGAGCCAGCTGGGTCCAAGGTGCCAGCTCTGAGCAGGCAGGGTCCTGCCACTGGCCTCCCTAGCAGGAATTCTGGTGTTCCCTATTGGAAAACTGAAAAATCCCTGATAAAAAAATCCCAAAGTCACTCTGTAAAATACCCCCAAATCCATGTTCCTCCACAAGTAAAACAAAAGACCACTATAAAGAGAGAGAGACAGAGGCAGTGATCAGTTGGACAATGTTTTATTGATATATCTACAGTGCTAAAGCAAGTCTCTTATCATAATAATAAAGTGAACTCTAAATACATGTTTCATGAGTATATATTTTGCTGCCCTCCCACAGGGGCAATGGCCACCACACAGGGGTAACAGCCCCCCAACAGGAGATTCGGCCCCCCAACAGGGGATTCAGCCCCCACACAAGGGGTTCATCCCCCACACAAAGGGTTTGCCCCCCCAACAGGGCTACAGCCCCCCAACAGGGCTACGGCCCCCACACAAGGGGTATGACCCCCCAACAGGGGCCAAATGGACCCTGCATAGACTACCACCCCAACTGCAAGGCCCACATGCCCCATACAGCCCCCGATTACTGGCCCACCTGGCTCCATCCCCCACCAGCTGTTGCAGCCTCCCTGATGGCTGCCCCACCCAGCCCCACCCCCCACTTTCCCAGACCCCACAATGGCTGTCCCACCCAGCCTCACTCTCCAACTTGCACCCCCTTGGCCCACAAGCCTACCCCCACAGCCCCAGGCACCAACATTAAAAAAAAAAAACCTAAAAAAAAGAAAAAAAAGAAAAACAATTGGAACAAAAAGCCTCTTACTTACCTTAGAAGCAGGAGGGGTGGGGGTGCTCCAGGGCCTCCTGGCAGAGCCCTGCAGGCAGCACAGGATGGGGATGGCAGGAGGGCACAGATGGGGATGTCACCCTGCCACTCAGTGTGCAGGCAGGGCCCCAGTCAGCCAGTCGGCAGCTCCAACTGCTGGTAAGTGCCAGGTGGGTTTTTAAAAATGTTTTTAAACTATGGGAGGGGGCAGGGATCAGGGAGGCTTGGAGGCTTGGAGGGATTGGGGCTGGGGGCTTTGCAGGGGTTGGTAGGGGGAGGGGCAGGGCAGAAAAATGCTTGGGGGCTGCAGGGAGGCTGGTGGGGGAAGGGGCCAGCCAGGGCAGCAGTTCGGGGCCTCAGGGGGCTAGGCAGAGCAGGGTTCAGGGGACTCAGGAGGGCTGGCAGGGGGTGGGAACAAAAAGGACAGGGGCCATGAGGGCTGGAGGAGTGGGTGGGGTGCCGGGAGTCCCCCCCTATGGTTTCCTCCCCTCTCTTCCAGTCCCCTGACCCCTTACTCATCAGTATGGGAGTCTTGGTGCTGAACACATGGCCTGGCCAGCCACATGTTTCACCACTAGTGTGAAGGGCCAACCACTGAGATGTTCTGGCAGTCAGAGTGTCTCCATGGAGGACCCAGCCTCCGGTTGCCTCAGGGCCCTGCTCCACTTTTTTAAACTTTGAATTTTTTATCCCAGATATCCAGGGTTAGAATGTTTTCCCCATGCTGCAAGTTTGCTACAGTTTAAACAGGTTTAATGAAGTTAAAAGATAAAACAGGATTCATGTTAGTCTCCAACTGGTGAGAGACACATGGGTGAAAGCCCGTTGCATCCCCACTCCCCTGAAGCCCCCCAGAGCCCCCCCAGCAGCTGCGGAGCCCCCCGCTGACCCTCAGCACAGCTGGGGGAAAGCAGGGCCCATGGTGGGAGGGGGTTAACCACTTAGTGAGAGGGAGGAGGCGACTGAGTGGAGCCAGGCTGGGTCTCACCCCACCCAGGCGCCTACTTGGCCCAGCCCCCCCAGGACATAGAGAGGTGGGGGGGTACTCCCCAGTACACCTCCAGTAGTGCAGGGCCCCCCAAATCCCAGACAGCGCCCCCCCTTTCCTGAGATCAGCTTCCCCAATGGCAGGCCCACTGTGCATGCGCGCAGTTTAAAAGGCCCCGCCAACAGCAAAAAAGCCCCAGTTAGGCTCCGGTTCACCATCCACCATAAAGCTGGCAAGTCAGTTAGCAACTTGGAAGTCCTTGACTTCAGGAAAGCTGACTTTGACAAGCTCAGGAGGCTTGTCAGTGAGGCCCTAAGGGACCATGACCCCAGGGAGAGTGGAGTTCAAGAAGAGTGGTTGTTCCTCAAGGGAGCGATCCTCAATGCACAAGCTAATTCTATTCCATCTCAGAGGAAAGGCAACAAGAGGGCACAGCAGCCCTCCTGGCTCTCCAGGGACCTAGCAGATATCCTGAGGCTAAAAAGAAAGGCCTACACAGGATGGAGGATGGGATTCTCCTCCAAGGAGGATTATTCTGCACTGGTCCAGTCCTGCAGGCAGAAAACCAGGAAAGCCAAGGCTGCAAATGAACTCCAACTAGCTTCGAGCATCAAAGACAATAAAAAGTCCCTTTTCATATATGTGGGGACCTGGAGGAAAAGCAAAGGAAACATTGGACCCCTGCTGAACCAGATGGGGCAACTGACAACCGATGCCTAGAAAAAAGCCAACCTATTAAATGGGTCCTTTGCGTCGGTCTTTCATCAATCCCATGGGACGCCCATGCCCGCTATGGGACAGGTAGGTTCGAGTGAGGGATATCCCCCACCCTCCATTAATGCTGACCTTGTGAAGGAACACCTTGAGAAGCTGGATACCTTCAAGTCAGCCGGCCCTGACGATCTACACCCCAGGGTACTCAAGGAGCTGGCGAGCATCATAGCCTAGCCTCTGGCATGGATCTTTGAAAATTTCTGGAGCTCTGGTGTAGTGCCCGAAGACTGGAAGAAGGCCAATGTGGTGCCTATCTTCAAGAAAGGGAGGAAAGTGGATCCGGCTAAGTATAAGCCCATCAACCTGACTTCTATCCTGGAGAAGATCTTAGAAAAGTTTATTAAAGAGGCCATGCTTAATGGACTGGCTGACGCCAACATCCTAAGGGATAGCCAGCATGGGTTTGCTGCGGGTAGGTCTTGCTTGACCAATCTTATTTCCTTCTATGACCAGGTGACCTATCACCTTGGACAAGGGAGAAGAGATTGATGTCATATATCTTGACTTCAGAAAAGCCTTTGATCTGGTATCCCATGATCACCTCTTGGCAAAACTGGCCAATTGTGGCCTTGGGTTCACCATGATCCACTGGCTGGAAAATTGGCTCTGTGGTCGGACCCAGAGGGTAGTAATTGACGGAAGTCACTCATCATGGTGTCCTGTGACCAGTGGGGTCCCCCAAGGCTCTGTCTTTGGACCCATATTGTTCAACATCTTCATTAATGATGTAGACATTGGAGTCAGAAGCAGACTGGCCAAGTTCGCCAATAACACCAAACTTTGGGGCAAAGCATCCACACCAGAAGACAGGCAGGTGATCCAGGCTGACCTGGACAGGCTCAGCAAATGGGCGGAGAAGAACTTGATGGTGTTTAGCACCGAAAAATGCAAGGTTCTCCACCTTGGGAAGAAAAACGTGCAGTATCCTTATAGGCTCGGCAGTGCTACACTGGCTAGCACTACGGAAGAAAGAGACTTGGGGGTCATGACTGACCACAAGATGAACATAAGCCTGCAGTGCCATGCTGCAGCTAGTAAAGTGACCAAAGGGCTTGCTTGCATCCATATATGCTTCTCAAGAATCCCGGGACTTTGTTCTCCCCTTTTACTCAGCTTTGGTGAGGCCGCAGATGGAGTACTGCATCCAGTTTTGGGCTCAACAATTCACAAAGGATGTGGAGAAGCTTGAGAGAGTCCATAGAAGAGCCACGCACATGATCAGAGGTCAGGAAAACAGATCTTACTATGACAGGCTGAGAGCCAAGAGGCTCTTTAGCCTGGAAAAGCGCAGGCTCAGGGGTGATCTGATGGCCACCTATAAGTTTACCAGGGGTAACCACCAGCATATGGGAGAACGTTTGTTCACCAGAGTGCCCCAAGGGATAATGAGGTCGAACAGTCTCAAACTACTACAAGACTGTTTCAGGATGGGCATAAGGAAGAATTTCTTTACTGTCCGAGCCACCAAGGTCTGGAACAGCCTGCCATCGGAGGTGATTCAAGCACCTACACTGAACATCTTCAAGAGCAAACTGGATGCTTTTCTTGCTGGGATCCTATGACCCCAGTTGACTTCTTGCCCTTTGGTTGGGGGCCTGGACTCGTTCTTCCGAGGTCCCTTCCAGCCCTAATGTCTATGAATTTATGAATCTATGAATGTTACAAATCACTTAAGAGCACAAAGAGACCCAATAATGCTACATGAAGGGAAGGCCAATTTCTGGGCCTCTAATACAATGCTTTGCCCATGAGAATTATGTACTGGTTCAGAATAGAGGAGACTTCTCCAGCCTTCCATGACAATAGATGGATTATGGATGTTGCTGCAAGGAATAGGGAAGAATAGAAACATAACTCACTTTTTCCATCCCCACTACTGCAGACAGGTAGATCTTTAAGGCCAAAACCTTATCACACCAGGCAGCAGTATCCTCAATCATACTGCACTGTTCTAACCATGGTACTTCCCAAACTGAAAAGAGTGTACCTACAATTTCACATCACTGAGGTCAGCCCTGCTGAGCACCAGTATTAACTAACGGCAGTGCTTCTGGTTCAGGACATAACGCACACAGAACAGCACCATGTGTTTATTTTCTCCCCACACTGCAAGTTTGCAGCACGGGAATCATTTTTTCATTCCCACACGTGCCTGTTGCCCCACCTCAAAGGGGTTTGAGATGGGGCAAAAGGCACATGTGTGCTCGTTTGGACGTGCCCTCTAGGGACAAAAGGAAGTACAGCTCCAAATATGGGATTTTCTTGGAACTGTTGAGATTGTTGTTTTCTTCAGTAGCTCTGACAACTGAGTTCCTTCCTTTCAGTATTTCTGTCCATTTCTTGGTTCCAACTAGATTTCTTTATTTTCCCTATGCTTCCCTCTTTTCCTTCATCTCTCTTCTCTTCTTCTTCTGTATTTTCACTGATTTTGCTTTTCTTCCTGTTTAACCTATTTCCTTCTAACCTTCTTTGCCAAACGATTCATTCTCTAGGATCTTTCAGAATGAAAACTATTGGTTAGTGAGCACAAAGATGTTCAGCCAGAATTCAAACGCCCATTCTGAATGCCATTTAATTTGCAACTTCCAGTTGTGGGGTGATGTGTCCAAAGAGCTTCCTAACCTATTTAAAGTTGGAAGTCTTGCACTACAGCCAGCTTGAGGGCTTTCTCGCTATGTAGGTAGATATGTAGCACAAAAGGGGAAATATCACATATAGAAATCCCATCTGTGACAACAGAAATGTCAAGCATAGTAAGGAAACAGATTCAGAAGTGCCTATACCCTTATTTCTTTTATTTAGTAATATGAACTCTTATCTTCCTTCTTTCTTTTGGCTTCTTAATAGAAAACAGGATGGGAAAAGCCTTTTCTGATTTTCAGTGCCCATTCAAAAGCTTTACAAGTATATCAGAAATCCTCCATTTAATTAAACACACATTATTCTGTATCTGTTGTAATAGCTTTGCTTCTGCTGTCAATAATTCAATACTCACAATGCTTACTAGCCACTAGAACAGTGTATTACCAACAGAACACCAGATAAAGAACTCCTTAGCAGTCCCGCTTCCCTTGTTCAATACTCCAGGAACCTGTAGACAGCTCTGTTTGGGAGGAAAGGTGTTTTTGGGGGGTTTCTTTGGCTTTTTTTATACAAGACCAAGACCTATTTTAGAAATAGAAGGCACTAAAGTGCTTCCAGGTATTAAACAAAAAAGAAAAAAAGCAAGACTCTGCTCATTTGGTTCAAATCAATTTCCTACCCAGAATCACATAATGATTCAAAGTCAAGCCACTCAATAAACATACAAAAGCTCAAGCTGCAGTGACTTCAGGGAATAGAATATTGTATGAGAATGGGGACAGAATGTAGTATGTGGTTCAACAGTGTTAATGTATTAACATACATTTACCCAACCTGCTTAAGAAGCCAAGTTCTCATATCTAAGGCTGTAAACAAACTCTCTACAAAGTCACTAATGGCCACAGATGCAAGAAAGAAACAAGATTAGCTGTTTCCTACATTAATGTAGTAATTTAATACTCACTTGTTTGAAATAAGGTGACTTCTGCCCTAAAGTATTAAAGTTGAGAGAAAGTTCAGTTAATTGGATATTTTTTGACAATTTTCTGGAAAACCATGATTCTCATTGAAATTGCAATGTTTTTTAAAATGTAACAATTTAGTAACATCAAAATATGACATTTTTGGAATGGATCATTTCAATGTTCCATTTTGAAATAATTTTCAAGACTGAATTAATTTTTCTTTTATAAGATATTGTTTTTAATCTCTAAAAATTTAAATTTGGGTTGTAAGTTTCAGTTGTAAGGATGTTGCCCAATATCTTTTTATAATTTTATTCTGAAGTCAAGGTCTATTTTTACTATTGTTATTCTGTTTTGCAAGGGAAAAATGCTGAAATCTCTCTCCTTTCCAGCTTCAGACATAAAGCATCTACTTCTTCATTTCTTCTTGCCTAAGTATGTAGACTTCAGTGTAATTACTCCACATCTATACTAATATGAATTGAATATTAAGTCTTTCTGCCTTGCTGAGGAAAGGACATAACTAGAAAACTTTGGTAAGAAAAAAGTAAAGTAGATTCAATCAGACAGTTACTGTCAGCACTTCAGGATGCTGATAATTTATGATGTTGCTTGTAGCAGTTTCAATATAGAAGTTAGGATTCCTAATACAATCTTAAAACAACTCAATTGGATAATTAAAGTGGTAAAAGCTAGACAATACTTATTTAAGTCAGCCAGGTTATCCTCCTGCCAATTCTCTCAATAGAATAAGAACATAGATAAATTTGACAGATTTTTTTCTGGTATCTATCTTGTCCAACTACAAGAATTGTAAAATCCCAAGCGACTGAGTTTTCCCTACTGTCTTTAGGAGATTATCACATTACTTAATACATCTCAATGTCAAGAAACTTTCCCTAGAATTCACCTTAATTTTTTTCCCTTAATTTCCTCACATTACCCTGACTTCTGATGTTCAATTCTACATTACATGTAGCAGAAACTAAACAAGTGCGTACCAGAATAAACACACACTGAGAATCTATCAAAGATAAGCACACCCAATTACCTGTGGGGGCACATTTCTCACAAGACAACCAGTCACTCTCCAATCTCTCAGTTCTAATCCCCAAAGGGAATTTATAAAACACCTTTTGCAGACGAGCCTACAAACTATACTTCATCAACAACTGGGCACAACAAATCATGAACTAAATATAGACATTGGATTTATGGCACCTTACAACCTGTTTAATTTCCAATATACCCCAGGTAACCTCCCTACTATTTACCAACTACATCTTATCACCAGGTCTACATTCTCCTTCCCACCCCTCCCACTCCCTTTCCCCCCACACCTGTTTCTCACCCATTGACTACCTCAATTTGCATTTTCACTGACTGGCATTCTTGTATACTGACCACAGGCTTCTAGTCTATTCTATTTTATCCCATTCAGAAAAAGCACAGAACAACTGCAGACTTCCTATGCCAGAGGAAGGATTGTTTGTACCCAAAAGCTTGCAAAAAAGACTTTTTCCAACTATTTAGTTGGGTCTAATAAAAGATATCAGATTTACCCAAAAACTTGTCTGCCAATTCTACATTTAGAATTCCTCAATGGTGTTTCTTTGTCAGATATTAGTAGGCATGTGTTCCCCTGTGAGTTAAGTTTTTACAATGCCAGATATACTCAGCACTTTTTCAATCTTAAAGCAAACTTTATTTTCCCAATCTGAATTTTTGTCATTACCTTGGCCAATGCCTTTTTTTCCTATTATAGATCACACAGCCAAATGTGTAACTCTAGGTATCTATGCCCCAGACCCATACAGAAAATTACTAGCATACAGAAAACATAAATTAAATGAATAAGGTACAATTGGACTAACCAGTGGGTGATCAGTACACAAAAAGCCACTGCAGAGGTACAGGCAAACAAGAAGGACAAATTAATTTTGCAGCCATCATCTAAAAGCCATTCAGTACGTGTGTAGCATTTATCCATACGACTCATCTTCTTCAGAGTTTCTGTATTATTTCTTGGCCTTGAGAGGTATTCACAGCTCTTTCAAAATTAATATAATCTGAGAGTTTTATTAACATTATAATTGCTCTTACAATAGCCAGGTCATCAATTAACTTGTTAAATAAAGACCAGAGTTAACTCTGATCCCAGCAATGATAGCTAGATACCTCCCACTTACTCACGGTATTGTTAATTTTCATTACCCTTTGTCATGGCCTTTTAGTTAAATTCCAATCCAATGACTGTGCTATTCTACAAAATGAACAATATGATATTAATATTAATTTTTCAAGTAAAATGTAATCAGACATGGAGCCCAACTGTATTTTGTTTGACTAGTATAACGGTGGAGGATTTCCATGGCAGTCAACACATACTGGAGGATAGAATCTAGTTCTGTATGTTGAGAATTTTATTAAAATATTTTTAAATCATAAAAAAAAGCAGATGCACCTGGCAATTTTCATTAATGCCAATTATTGCTTATGAATCCACTCTTTTCCATGGCCTTGATCCTGTAAGTGCCAAGCACCATTCATTTATACTGACTTTCACGATTGTCAAAAATGCTCAGCACCTCACACAATTCATCCTTTAATGTCTGATGATTTTCACTAGGCCCCTGGAAGATGTTATTTTAATTAAACAACAGGTCATATCACTCAGTAGAAATGTTGAGCTTATGTGTTATCTGTTCACAGGGTAAGTTATCTAGAGTGGGGACAAAAGCACCTTGGGGACTTGCTCTGCTGGTAAGGACTTGGCAAGGAGACCTGGAGAGTATCCAACAAGGGCTGTCATCTCTGCCAGGGGAGAATAGGGAGTGGGGGGGAGAATACAGCATGACAGGCAGGGCTTGATTTTTTCAAGAACCTTATACTTTTTTGTATGTACCTGTAGATTTCTGAATATATTTCCTCCTCCATCTCTTCCCTGGAAGACATAAAAGCCATGTCACTTGAGTATTTGTTTGCACTCTGGTTTTCACACAGAGGTGCTAACTAGCTTCTTAAAGCAACAGCCTTGAAGGCTGGTTGGAGAAGTCAGGAGAGACAGTGAGTTATGACCAGGAATCCAGGTTTTCTGTTTTCTGTGGAAAAATGGGAAAACACGCAGACTTTCCCTTTTAACTGAGAAAAACATGGATTTCTCATTTTAATGGAGAAACATGGATTTTCCACTTCTGCAAAGAGCTCTCTGTAGGCTTGAAGGGTTCCAACCTGCAAGGGGCTGGGAGGAGCGGAAGTGGGGGGTCAGGCAGGGTGTGCCATGGGCATGTGAATGCATACATATGCACATGGCTGCCAGACAGCCTTGAGAGCAGCTCCTGCAGATAAATCTGGTGGACAGGGGACAGGGGATTGAGGCTCCCATAATTAGAATGGAGGAAGGAAGAGAGCTGGGTAGTGCTGGGGCTGCTGGACCTGCTGCCCAGCTGGAGTGGTGTGTGGGATTTGGGACCCAGACCCTTGGGTGGCTCATCTGGAGGACTGAGGGGCGGACCTGACTCCCCACCACTGCGTGCACTCTTGAGGTGAGGGGTCATGTGCCCTCCAGATCTGCATGAGGAGGGGCAGCCATTGGTAGGGCAGCTATCAGAGAGCCTCTGGCTGGATGGGGAGTCCCCTGCTGCTGGACCAAGGGGACATTGTCTCAGCCTGGGCTCCGCCATCAGAGATCAGCCCGACAACAGCCAGCTCCCGGGGGGCAGGAAGCAATCTCCCACTCTCTTCTGCTCCGTTGACCAGAAGCAAATTTGTTCCCAGTCAGCTGTCTACACATGCCTTACTGTAAAGTAATTACTCTACACTTTATTTGCTACCTACATTTCCAGGTTGCAAATTAACCACCGAGTAGACCAATTTACTGCACAGTAAGTATCTGCACATGTAGACAGTGATGCTTACTGTACAGTAAATTGATCTTCTGTATAGTAAAGTGTCTTGTGTAGAAGCATCCTTTAAGTTTAGATTCTATCCTGAGCAGACACATTAAAACCCTAATCCAGAAGAATGTAAAGTACTAGACCTTAAAATGGAATAAACTGATGTAGATTAAAGGAGATAGACCTACTTGAAGATCTGGCCCATAATACACAGGTATAACTTTTATAGATTATAGATAGTATTGTTTTTTTCAGTAAGACTTCTCAGATGCTAAATGTTTCATATGTATTAATACTTATTGTTGGCTCTGAGTCTGAGGTCCCCAGCAGACATTACTACTGTTCCATGAGTAATGTGTAATCACGCAATAATTTGTAACATGTATACGCATTCAAGCAATTTAACCCCTGATAATGAGAAACAAGAATGGTAATCCAGCCTCAAGCTGTTACTGGTAAATATAGAATATTTTTACAGCTCATTTGTGTTGAGCTTCAATTTGAATGTGTGGTATGTGATACTCAAGTACTATCACCCTATGTAAGTCCTCCAGCACCCTAGGGTAGACTACGCCCTCCCTTCTTTCTGTTCCCACATTCTTCAAGGAAATTCTCTGTGAGCCATGCCTAACTTTACTGCCCCAGGGTGCAGGGGCAAGAGATGTCATGGCAAGGGATCTTGGTTTTCTTTGTTTTAAAATCACCAATTATTTGATTACCCCTCCCCCTCCCACAAATTCTCTGATTAAAAAACCCCAAATCCACAATTAAAATGTAATACCACTACATATATATAGATAGATATCAATTCAACACAATGTTTTATTGATGTGTTTAGAATTTTAAAGCAATTTGGAAGCATACCAGTGCCTCAATCACTATAATAAAATACATTCTAAGTACCTACATATCTTGTTATATGATTTGGGGATTTTTACCATGGAAAATCAGAGCTCCCCCTACTCCTTTCACTTACCAGGACACTAATCCAGGCCCCTCACTCCCAAGGCACATCCTCTCAGCCCTGCTGGTGTCCCTCACTCCTCACCCACATCCCCCACACCCTGCCAGAAGAAACCCTCAGGTGCCAGGGCTACAGGGCCAGGGACCTGGGTCTGAAGCCTCCTTCCCTCCACAGCAGCACCTAAGTCCCATCTTCGATCCACAGGAGGTGGTGGCTGCTTTGGTGGAGCAGAGTATGCAGTCCAACTCCCCTTTCCCCATGGGCAGCACAGCCAGAGTGGAACCTGTGGAGGGTGGCAGATGCAGGCTGCCCACTGCGAGCTCAGGCTCCCCACCCTGTTGCCCTCCTCCCAGGGCCTCTGTGGCCAAGTGGGCAGGATCCAGCATGGCAGGGCAAAACAGGGCCAGACGAGAAGCTCATTGCCACCACTGGGACCTCCGCACTGTGTGACAACTGCCCGCCTGGCAGGAGTGAGGGGCAGAACTTTGCGCCACCATCCCCACTGCTAATGGCCAGATAGAGGACACTTCATTGGGTGGCACAGGGTTTGCAGCAGCACCAAGCTTTCCCACATCATCCCATTCTGCCCTGCTACACCAAGTCCTATTCGCTGGGCCGTGGAGACTCCGGGGACAAGACAGCAGGGTGGGGAGCCTGAGCTAGCATCCAGTTGCCTGCACATGTAGATGCCTGCCCAGGGTGGGTTTACTCTTCAATAAATTACAGTGGAGTACACCCATCTAGCAACTTCTGCACATGTACACAAGCCCAGAGTGCAATTATTAGCAACACATTTATTTCCTGTCCTTTTTTTTCTAAATAGTACCGCATTTATGTGTTTATTTGGCAACCTCCTGGTATCTCCTGAAGATTATATTTTGTTTACAAGTGTAAAAAAACAGCTGGACTTCATGCTCCACTCCACCACAGCAGCCACTACCTCCTGTGGATGGCAGCCAGGCCTTGGGTGCTGCTGTGGAGGGCAGCGGGCTTCAGACCCAGGTCCCTGGCCTTGAAGCCCTGGCAGCTGGGGACTCCCTCTGTCAGGGTTGGGGGGATCTGAATGGGGAGTGAGGGGCACCAACATGGCTGAGAGGCTGTGCCTTGGGAGTAAGGGGCACAGCCTGCACCCTGGGGCAGCAGAGTAGGAAAATAGGGTGGAAGAGAACAAAAAATATCATGCCCATAGGAACAGCTTATAGGAAAATAGGATGGAAGAGAACACAAAATGCCATGCAGCCTCGCACGTCCTTGCCCTCATGCTCATTCTTCTCTAAAATATCTCATACAAAAGATTTTCTAACCAGCACTTAAAATCTTTCAGAGACAGGGACAATGTCACTTATTAGAGGTACCTAGAGTGTAATCCAGAAGACGTTTATATTATCTAGACATACAGAAACCTGAGTATAGAAGGTATTTATGTTCATATAATTCTTATTAATTATAGTTTGGTGGTATGGGTATTAGCCAGATTGGTTAAATTTCCAAATTCTGAAGACATGTCAGCTTAAAATTGTATCTCAAATAATGTACCTTAATAGAAATTTATGAAAGAAAACAAGGAGTTATTTTGAAGAAAAACTTATACATGTTGCTATTTATACCTATGGGTTAAATTCTGTCCTGAGCACTAATGTATAATTCCCATTGTTTTTGGTGTGTCTTGCGTGCATTTATAGAAGGAAAATTTGACTTGTATTTAAACTGAGTCCTGAAAGATTGTTTGCATACTGATTGTGATAAGAATACCTTCCATTCCATGAGTAAGCTATAAGTATCAGATAACTATGTAAAAACCTTAGCATATTAATTAGTTATATAACTTGAAGTGAGGGGAAGACATTGTTAAAGTCACCAGTGGCAGAGAAAGTACCACAGATAAAGAGAAAACTGCTAAATGTATCACAATGTACTGCACTGACATAGATTTGTAATAAGAGGAAAATGCCATCTCCTAGAAAGGAAAACTAAATATATTCTGAATAGCTCTCACCTCCAGGCTTCAAAGAAAAATGCTTCTAAAATGACAGATTAATGCTGACATTTTCTGTGATCCCCAGAAATCCTTTCATTAACTTTATGGTTAGTGTTAACCATTTTACTTTCTTCCTTATTCTTTATTTTTCTCTATGAAGACTGCATCTCAACTTTACCAGGATGTGTTGACAAAAGCTATACATATTTATATGCAGCATATTCTTATCACAATCAGTGTGAAGGAAGTGTGCAAAAAATCAATTTCATGATGTTTAAATCCAAGTGGCAGGCTAAAGCAGAGGGAAACTAAACAGAAATGAAACAATGAAAATGCTATTTAGGCATGAAACTAAGGACTCCAAGATGCTAACAATTCTTTGGCCAGATCATTTCAATTGGGCATGTAGAAGAATATGAATTCTCTCAAACTATTTTAGTATGTACCTGTCATGCATCTGCTATTGTATCTTTCAATATATCAGATTCCTTTTTTCACCTTTCCTGTTCCATAACATGAGAACAGGAAGGAAGAGAGAAAGTTTCAGACTCTGCCTCCCATTTAGGGTGGTACATACCCTAGCTAAATGTACTTATGAAGCAGACCCAATGCTCCCCATAGAATCTTTATAATGTTACTAACTCCTATTGTATGCAACTGTTTATATGGTACACTGGAAAGTAGAGTGAAGCTATCATTTTATTTTACTTAAGTCATAGAAGAAAGTAGGTGCTAATTTCTTCTTGCTATTACCTACCTGAGACAGATTCAAATTTGAGCAAGCCCACCCTCATATGCACATGGATGGATTGCTCTACAGAGAAATGCATAACGTACACTCTGTGATAACTTTCCTTCCTTGGTAGCAGCCTATAGGGATTCAGAGTACATAGAAGCATTACATTCAGTTTGGCCTAACCAAGGCTAGGCTGATCTAAATGTTCTGGCATGCAAGCAGGAAAATCATCCTAAAAGTGGTGTACCCAATCTCAAGATGCTCATGTCAGAAGTGAACTAACTTTAAATTGGGCTGGGATCATCTGCTCTAAAATAGTTTAATGAACACCAGCTTAGTGAACACCCATACACCTTCACAGCAGAGTCCCAGGGCTGGGAAAGCTCAGTCACTCATTACAACCCTGGGTCTGTACTGTTTTAACCCCTCTGAGTACTTATGGGCTGGGCAGTCTCCCCCAGGATCCTTCACAGATCTAACACCCCTCCCACCCCTGCATGGACCAACCAACCTCCAAGTTACTTACCTCCAACTACCTGGAAAAACACCTGCACATGCCAAACCTGACTCAGGTTAGATAGCTTACTCTGAATTGCCTAAACCTGAGTTGGGTTGTTTGGATACTTGTTTGCATCCTAGTGACAAAAATAGGAAGGTCTGGCCTACTGCGATGATCTATGTGAGGCTCTTGCACTGCAGGCTAGGTCAACCTCTATCCTTCATCCCTTGTTAAGTGTACTGAACAAATAACTACTAATCAAGGCCAGCTGACCTTCAGCCCTTGCCTCTGATTGGTTCTGGAGCTGTATTTAAACAACTCATTCAGCACCTGAGCCCTGCTCTATAACAGACTGGTCCTCAGTCTCTGAGTAGCTCATAGGCAAGTGGTAGGAAGGGTAGGGGGGCCGACAGTGCCATCCCCACGACCACCACTGGTGTCTGCGGTCCTCAATGTGCCACACCCCACACCGCTGTTGCCGCCACCAGAGGTGTCTGTGGATGATTGCCAGCTCCGCCTTCATCACCGATGCTGCTGGCAGCAGATGCTTGCCAAGCTCCACTACTCACACCACCGGCAGCATCTACAGATGCTTACCAGCTCCGCCCCTGCTGCCGACGCTGACAGCAACATCTGTGGGTGCCCCTCAAGAGTCACCCATGGAGCAGGTCCTGTCACGACAACACCTTACCTCCCTGGTTCCAGACACTGCTTTTGGCTTGCGCCTGGATTTTGGCATTTGGATTCTCCCTTCAGATCTGTTTCTTGACTCCAGCTTGACTTATTTTTTGCCTTTGCTGTGTGGGTTATCCTATGGACAGGTTTCTGATTCCTGACCCCTGATCCTGGCTTGACATTTTGACTCCTGATTTGTGACTTCTGACCTTTATCCATATAACCCCCAGCTTCATACCCAGCTCTACCCAGTAGGCTTGCTGACTTCAGAGAACTGTGACAGTTAGTATCCCTTCTAGATCTATCTGATCTCCATCTAGATATCTAATCCAAAGCTAGCACAGTCCAGCCAGTCCAGTACAGTCCAATGCAAATCTAGTACAGCCAATTCATCTTTGGCTCTGGTGAGAGATGCACAGGTGGAAGCCTGTTGCACCCCTGTTGAGCCCCCAGGTCCCTCCCAGTGGGATCCCGACCCAGACCCCCAGTGCAGCCAGAGGTAGGTGGGGCCTGAAGCAGGGAGGGAGGGACCCCAACCCAGACAGCTGTGGGGCAGCTGAATCAGAGCTGAGGAGGGACACTGACTCTTACTTTGCCCAGCCCTCAGGGAGCCACACGACTGGAGCCTCATGAACAGGCTGTGCAAGCCTGGTGCACTTTTAGAACAGGAGTTTGCACAGGAGGGTAAGCGGGAGGGCCCGAGGCCCTGCCAGTGAGCCCCAGGGAAGTTAGTCCCATCATTAGCCGGACTCCCAGCAGTACAATGCAGATGGGTACATGCTGCACCCCAAGGGTCCCCTCAGAGTCTGTGGCTTCCCCCTCTGGCACTTCAGAGGCTTCCACCCAGATGGCACCCATGGTTCCAGGCTCCACAGAGATGGAGCCTCTAGCTCTTGTCTGCGGGGCTGCCTGGCATGTTTCCAGGCATGTGGGACCAGGAGCATGGCCACTTCCCTTTGCAAGGTTTGCTTCACTTTGCAGTCTCGGCAGCACCAGATAGAGGAGCTCCAGGCCGCAGTCCAGAAACTGCATACCATCAGGGATGGTGAGTAGGAGATAGACTCCTACTGCCAGGCCTTTCACCTGTGGAGTGTAGACCAAGATCACCTTTCAGGACAAGGGTGGACTCAGGAATCTGCCATACTGTCCAGCCAGAGGGTTGGACCAAGGTGGTAAAGGGCCCCAAGGCCCACTGCATCAAGGCCCCTCCCCTCTGGAGCTGTGCAACAAGTAAAAACCTCTTGCAGCCCCAGTAGAGCCTACAGAGATGCCAGCTCCTGCAGGCAAGAGAGGATCACCCACCCCTACTCTCCCTAAGATGAAACGCAGAGTGGTCATTGTGGGAAACTCCCTCCTGAGGGGGACTGAGAGGGCAATCTGACACCCTGACCCCCTAGCCCAGGAGGTCTGTTACTTCCCGGGGGCCCTCATCTGGGACATAGCAGAGAGGATCCCTAAGATTATCTGGCCCTCTGACCACTACCCTATACCCCTTATCCATGTGGACATGAATGACATGGCTCAGAGCAATCCCAGCCAGGTCTTGAGAGACTACAGGTCTCTGGGAGTGGGGTTTAGGGCATTGGGGGTTCAGGTGGTCTTTTCCTTGATCCTTCCAGTTGAAGGAGAGAGAGACAGGTCAAGGTAGCCAACCAAAGACTGTGGTGTTGGTGTCATTGTGAAGGCTTTGGCTTCCACAATCACAGTATGCTCTTTGGTGAGAGAGGCAGTAGTCTGCTGGGGAGAGACGGCCTTCCCCTCACTCCACGGTGGAAGAGGCCCTTCTCAGCCAGACTGGCTGACCCGCTCGACCAAATTTAAGCTAAGCCTGCTGGGGGTTGGGGGGATTACCGCCAGTGCAAGCCCACTGGGCAACCTTTCTAAATTCAGGAGGCTAAGGCACTTCAGGGAACCCACCCCTACCCTAGCCCCACAACAAACTGGGTAAGCCTGTACACCTGTATGCCTGTATACCAATGCCAGGAGCTTGGGGAATAAATGGGAGGAAATGGTCCTCATGCTAAACAAGAATGACTATGACATTATAGGGATAACAGAGATCTGGTGGGACTCCACCTATTATTGGGCCATGGGTATAGATGGCTATACACTGTACAGGCAAGATCATGCAGATAAAAGGGGTGGGGGTGTAGCTCTCTATGCCAAGGACAGCTACACATCCCTTCAAATTGACATTGGCACCCAGGAAGAAAGACTGGAGTCTCTCTGGGTTAAAATACGTGGGAAACATGGCACAGGGGTCATCATTGTAGGAGTCTACTATAGACCGCCTAACCAAAAACAAGAACTGGACCAGGAATTCACCAGGGAACTGGCTGGGCTGCATGCTCCCAGTGTATGGTTGTCATGGGAGACTTTAACTACTTGGACATCTCATGGGAAGAACACTTGGCTAAATCCAAACAGTCGCAAAACTTCCTTGCATGCGTGGACAAGCTCTACCTGACTCAAGAAGTCTATGGGCCAATGAGAGGTAAAGTGTTGCTGGACCTGGTACTGGCCAAAGAGGATGACCTAGTCAGTGATCTAAGAATCAATGGAAAGCTGGGTGACAGTGACCACAAGCTGATCACCTTTACTATCCATCACAAAGCTGGCAAGTCAGTCAGCAATACACAAGTCCTCAACTTCAGGAAATCTGACTTTGACAAGTTCAAGAGGCTCATTGTTGAGGCCCTAAGGGATCATGACTTGACAGGAATAGGAGTCCAAGAGGAGTGGTTGCTCCTCAAGGGATTGATCCTGACAGCACAAGGGATGGCCATCTCATCTCGGAGGAAAGGTAGCCCTAGAGTACTCCCTTGGCTCAGCAGGGAACTTGAGAACTTCCTACACCTCAAAAGAAAGACTTATAAAGGACGGAAGGTTGGAATTACCGCCAAGGAGGAGTACTCAGCACTAGTCCACACCTGCAGGGAGAGGATCAGGAAAGACAAGGCTGCAACCAAGCTCCATCTGGCTTCACATATCAAGGGTAACAAAAAGTCCTTTTTCAGATATGTAGGGAGTCAGAAAAAAAGCAAGGGTAACATTGGACCCTTGCTGAACCAGATGGGACAGCTGATAAACAATACCCAGGAAAGGGTCAATCTGCTTAATGGGTACTTCGCATCGGTCTTTCATCAGTCCTATGGAACCACTCTGGCTAGCAAGATATGGGACAGACAGGTGAGGGTGTATTTATACCCAGCATGGGTATTGATATAGTAAAGGATCACCTTGAGAGGCTGGACACTTTAAAGTCAGCTGGTCCTGACAGACTATACCCTAGACTACTCAAGGAGCTGGCAGGTGAATAGCCCAACCATTGGCAAAAATATTCAAAGACTCATGGCATTCAGGTGAAGTACCTGAAGACTGGAAGAAGGCCAATGTGGTACCCATCTTCAAGAAAGGGTGGGAAGTAGATCCTGAGATTTACAGGCCACTCAGCTTGACCTCAATGCTTGGTAAGATTTTGGAGAAAATTATCAAAGAGACCCTTCTGGAAAAGCTGGCTGAGGGCAACATCCTGAGGGATAGCCAGCATAAGTTTGTCATGGGTAAGCCTTGCCTGACCAATCTCATCTCCTTCAATGACCAGGTGACATATTACCTGGACAAGGGAGAACAGATTGACATCATATATCTGGACTTTAAAAAGCCTTTGATCTGGTGCCCTATGACCTCCTCATTGAAAAATTGGCCAACTGTGGCCTCGGCTACACCACAGTCTGATGGCTGGGAAATTGGCTCCAAGCTTGGACCCAGAGAGTAGTGGTCAATGGTAGAGAATCATTATGGCGCTCCATGACCAGTAGAGTCCCCCAAGGCTCTGTCCTTGGATCAGTTCTCTTTTACATCTTTATCAATAATGTAGACATTGGTATCAGAAGTGCACTGGCTAAATTCGCTGATGACACTAAACTTTGGGGCATAATGTCCACATCTGAGGACAGTCTAGAATCCAGACTGACTTGGATAAACTTAGTAAGTGAGCAGATACAAACCTGATGATGTTCAATGCTTATACACGTAAGGTACTCCACCTGCAGCATACTTATAGGCTCGGCAGTGCTTCGCTCCTGGCACCATGGCTGAAAGAGACTAGGGGGTCATGACTGACCACAAGATGAACATGAGCCAGCAATGCGAAGTTGCAGCTGGTAAAGCAAACAAAACTCGCTTGCATCCATAGATGCTTCTCAAGTAAATCTCAGGATGTCATCCTCCCATGGTACTCAGCCTTGTGGGGGCCACAGCTGCAGTACTACATCCAATTCTGGGCTCCACAATTCAAGAATGATGTTGAGAAGCTTGAGAGAGTGCAGAGGAAAGCCACATGCATGATCAGAGGGCAAGAGAATCGGCCTTATGAAGAGAGGCTGAGAGCCATGGGACTCTTCAGCCTAGAAAAGCAAAGGCTCAGGGGGGACCTGGTGGCTGCTTATAAGGTTTGTACATCAGGATCTGGGAGAACATGTGTTCACCAAAGCGCCCCAAGGAAAAAGAAGGACCAATGGTTATAAACTCCTTCAAGACCATTTTAGGTTGGACATAAGAAAGTTTCTTTATGGTCCGAGCCCCCAAGACCTGGAATTGACTCCCTCCAGAAGTGGTGCAGACACCTACTCTGGACTTATTCAAGAAACGCTTGGATGCTTATCTTGCTGGGATCCTTTGACCCCAGCTGACTTCCTGCCCCTGGGGCAGGGGCTGGACTTGATGATCTTCAAGTTCTCTTCCAGTCCTAACGTCTATACAATCTATGAAATCTACAAAGCTATATTCATGTTTTATTGGTCCCTCAAACGACTGCTATTGGACAGGCAAAAGGAGACAGCAAATAGTAGTGTGGTTTCTCAGAGCAGCTAAGTTCCTGGAGGAAGGGTGTGTAGAACTAGAAATGTTAGTGATGCCTTTTACTGCTATGTTTCCCAGCCTCATACTCACAGTAAACACAAAGGAGAAATAGAGAACCCAGTTCTTTGAAGTTACCTTGCACCTTTTGTAGTTCTACCTCTTTTAAAATGATTCCCTTCTGATCTGGTAGGATTTTGCACTTACTTTGTGCCAACCTAACTAGAGCTGTATTTTGTCTGAGAGGAAGACAGAGTGGAGAATCGGGCATCTTGCATAAAGTTTATCATTCTTCTATCATTTTGCCCTCTCCCATGGACTTCTAGAAGCAGATTGGCTGAGTAGGTCTGCATCTAATTGATGAAAGAACATGTCTATCCTCTTCATAGTGCTTTAAACAATAAAAGAAGTACTTTTGTGCTGTTATTACAGTGAAGCATTGATAAAATCGCACAAACACAGGGAACACTTATCAAAGAAATGCTACCTCAGTAGAAAGAAAGTAAATCTCAATGAATTCTTTTTGATTTATTCCATAACAGGAGCTGAACAACACTCTTCACAGGACTCAACTAATTCAAATACAACAGTACCAGTGATATATCATGTAGATAAATGTTGCTTGAGCTATGCATTATGATGTATAGAAAGATGGCATTCATATGGTTTGAAAAGGAAAACAATCTTAAAATATCTTTGCTGGAAGAGGAAATAAAGATTATGGCCTAACAAAAAGGCTGAAAAACAATAACTTCTGTGTAATGTAACAGCAAGAAAGCAAAATCTGCAGTTTTACTCCACATGCTGCCAGAGTTTAATAGCAGCCAGGCTAATAGCATTTTTCAGAAAAAGCAGAAGATTCTTTAGGTCCCTGGATTTCATATCAAATGCTTAACCTGCTTTTACACTTTGTCATCTTTTAGATTTTATTTTATTTTTTTCTCTTTTAGTTTGCATAATAACAAGCATTGTGCTTCAACAATTCAGCAGCACATTTACACACCAACAAGATTTATTTCTACACATTCACAGGGAAGAGCTGTTGCTGTGAGAGCACTAAAGCCAATGTTGAAGAGTTTAAATGAAAACTGTACTTCAGAAGCCACAGAAACAGCTCCCAGATGCACAGTAGCTTTTACAATGCCTTGCAAACAGGCAACAGGCATCCTCATGGACTCTGATGACATAAGGAACATGTGGTTTCACATAATTGTATCATGTTAAAACAATGGTTTGATTAATTTAAATAATGAAACATAATCCAGAGCTAATTGATAGCGCATTAAATTTCATGGGATATGTTATAGGGAAGTAAAGGGAACACATCAGACGTATGGTCTTCTTTTGCATACTAACCTCCTCTGCTTAAAATTCCGGACACTGTGTAAATAAAAGCCCTGAATTACAATACAAGTGTCAATACCGCAGCAGTAAAGGCTGTGAAATGTAAAATATCCCCCTTCACTTCATCTGATTTTATAATATTTTAAACAAAATTACTATGTTTATTCCCAAGTTCCTGAAATCTTTTTATTGCTATTATAAATAGCTGGTTCCTTACCTTTACACTAGGAAACTTTATCACCTAAACTATTAACAGGGGCATATGCTGAAAAAGAAGCACATGTGGTAAATCAGATTAGTTATGTATGGTCAGAACCTTATGAAGCTCAGGCTTATTTTATCAAGTAGCTTGAGGCTGTCCAAGCATACTAAAGTGACTGCACTGCTCGGAAAGAACTAAATAGCAAAGTCATCAGTCTCATTTAGGGCTTAATAATTGAATGCAACATTCATATTGTAGACAAGATCAGTTAATATGTGGAAAAACAGAAAACACTACACATCATAAAATTATAGGTGATGCTAAATAATCCCATCCTGCAGTACACAAAAAAAGACTAAATAGTTAAAGAAGTCAGCACATTCAGTTCTCTTCTATATTTGAGGCTTGCTGAAAGAACGGGAGGTAGGAAGCCATCAGGCTGTGACTTTAATGCAATAACCTTGCTCTTCATTCAGTGAGAACAGCCTCTGCAGTGCTCTGATTTACCTAGTACCCAGATACTTACTGGCTTCTTATGCTTAATCTTAAATACCTATTTTATGTATTTATATGCTCTGCCCCCACTTTGCCCTCTCCCCTCCCCACCCCACATCACTGAGTATCTCAAACTGTAATGAGTTCATTCTCACAGCACTGCAGTGAGCTAATGAAGTGCTGCCACAGCCATTTTAGAAATAGAGAACTGAGGCATAGGGAGACTAAGGGCAAGCTTAACAAAAGGAATTAGGTACCCATTGTGAGTCTTTAATATCTGAATCCAAAATAAAATTCTGGAAACTACTCTTCCATTCCTCAACTCCACAGATTTTTGGCTTTAAAGTTCCTTAGGCAACTGGAAGTTATATTTCTTTGCATATGCCTCATGTTTTGCATATACCTCATTTTTGATGGGGCTGAATAGCTCAGGGTCTAAGCTTAGTCAGGACACAGAAACTAGGTTAATTGCTAATTCCCATGAGGTTTTGTTTATTTTTCATCAGTGCCATGTCCTGAGCACGAGTCCAATGACTTGGACTTGGTGAGACCAAGACTGGAGTTCTGCATCCAGTTCTGGGTGCTGCACTTCAGGAAGGATGTGGAGAAGCTCAAGAGAGTCCAAAGGAGGGCCACGCACATGATTGGAGGCCTAGAGACCAGGTCATATGAGGAGAGGCTGAAAGACTTGGGACTGGTCAGCCTGGAGAAGAGAAGACTCAGAGGGGGCTTGGTGGCAGCCTATAAGTATATCAAGCGTGTACATCAGGGCCTGGGGGAGCATCTGATCACCAAGGCTCCCTGGGGAGGACAACAAATAATGGGCACAAGCTGATTGAGGATTGCTTCAGACTAGACATAAGAAAAAAAAGATTTACAAGTTGAGTGCCAAGGGTGGTACAGTCACCCACACTGGCTATCTTCAAAAAGTGTCTTGACACCACCTTGCTGGAGTCATCTGAACCCAGCAGTCTTTCCTGCTCATGCACAGGCGGGCTGGACCTGGTGATCTGTAAGGTCCTTTCCAGCCCCTAACAACTATAAAACTATGAAACTATGCAAAGCCATTCATTTCTTCAACTTCTGTCGTCCACCCCTCAGTCTCAGGCCTGAGAGCAGCTGTTGGGGACAAGCTTGGAGCACCCTCATGGATAGAATTTCAGCTCTGGAAAACACCTGAGGATTCAAGTGGGCAGGGGCACGAGAGTGTCCTGTCCAACTCCATTTTTATTCTAGGTTCTGCTGCTGACGTGCTATGGATACATCCTGAAGGGCTTGATCAGCTAAGTGTTTTCATAACCTACACCTTATACATGCTGATTGAGTCTGGTTTCCATACAAAATAGGTGACACTGTCTTTGAAATATGACTATAGAAGGAACTGGAACTTCCCCACCATATTATATAATAGCTTACTGATTAGGGCATTTGCCTAAGCTGTGGGAGACTCGGGTGCAATTCTCTCCTCTGGCTGACAGGATCAAAAACAAAACAAAACTCTCCCACTGCTACGAGTGTCCTGATCACCAGGCTCTGGGGTACTGTGGGTGATCATGTGTGAGTGCTTCCTCTATACTATTGTTCAGAAAAGAATTCAAGATTCACTGAAGCAGAAGGAAACAGAAGAGAGGCAACACAAGAAGAAGCATAACTTAGTACCCTGGCCAACAGAGCACCTATCTGAGAAAAAAGGAAACTTGGATTTTAGTTCCTGTCCCAATTAATGTTTTCTGCATTTTAAGCAATAACTCCCTGGGATCACATAGGAAATCCAAGTCCCACGAGGGTTTACTCTGGGAGCAGAGTATAGAATCCAAGGTTTACTTGGTGCTGGGGGGAATGCCCTCCTAAGCTATAGCCACACTTACTCCTTCTTTCTTGTTACTCTTCTTGTACTCTTGACTGCCCAATAGCTAAGCTTCAACTAAAAGAGTGGGAATAACCTGGGCCTCTCTACCCCATGGCTTGGTTATTAGAAAATGAAAATATCCTCTTAGGGCAAGGTGGCATCTAAAACATGCAGTGTTCACTAGACTCTGTAAAGACAGACAGGCATAAATAAGAAGAACTAAACAACATGCTTTATGGCAAAGTAGTATGTAAGATCCTGCAAAAAAGCTACTTCCTGAGGGACCGTCTTCCAATTCCAATCTCTTCTAAATTAGGGACTGTCTCTAAATTTTAACGTTTATCATTTATCTTCCCTCTTAAAAATAATTATAAAAATCAGTTAACCCAAAAAACCATTCATGCCCATCTACAGAGGTGAAGTTACTAACACATTGCTTTTTACCACGCACTTTCCTATTCAGGGCTTCCCACCGTTAGACAAGTGCCGTAATTAATAAGCTACTGGGGTAAAGATGGCTGGGCCTTTTCTTCCTTGTGAGGCATAGTCCAAGTACATATAAGCATGAAAGGTTCTTTGGGTAAATCTGATATCTTTTATTAGACCAACTTAAATAGTTGGAAAACAATTATTAAGCAAGTTTTTGGGTTCAAAAACCCTTCGTCAGGCTAAGGAAGTTTCAGCAGTTGGTGTGTGCTCTTCCTGGATGGAATGAAAAGTAAAAAAGCCAGAGGCTGGGCTAGGCTGGTATGCATGCAAGACAGGCAGTCAGTGAAGATGTAGATTGAGGAGTCAGTGGGTGAGATACAGGCTGGGTGGGAGGGGAGAGAAGGGGGATGAATAGTGGAGAGATACCTAGGGAGTCAGCTGTCAGGCAGGTTATAATGTGTCATAAATCCAATGTCTATATTTAGCCCACGATTTTTAGTATCCAGGAGGTTGATGAAGTGGAGTTCATAGGCTCGTCTCTGGGAAGTGTTTTGTAAGTTTCCTTTGAGGATCATGACTGAGAGATTGGAGACACAGTGGTTTTCTTGTGTGTATAAGCATAAAATACATTAAGCGTTGATTTGCAGTGAAATGCTCAGGACTTCACATGTGCATAATTTTTTGGCAGAGTTAAAATGTGCCTTGGGAAAAGGCATATGCATTCTGATGACAAAGCAGCTGATACCCATGAATCTCTTTTAGAATCTGGACCCTCACCCTTGGGGTGCAATTCGGAGCCCTGGGCAAGTTGTTTAGGTTTCTTACATCCTGGGAAGTGATTAGCACCTCAGAGTGGGATCCAAAACAGCAAGCAGGCTGGAAGGGGAGTTAAACAAAGTTAGCATACTCAGCTGGTGTTTGCTAAAAACTAGACAATGGGAAACATCAAGATCTGGGGTACATAGTAAATGAATTCCCTGAGACTTACATGCCTTATTCAGGGCTGCAGGAAGATGTTTGTATCCCTTTGCATTCCATGCTCCCAAACTTTTCCTGAAACTGGCACCCACTGCTTTTCTTTAAAAAATATAAGAAGTGTGACTCTCTCTTTTAAAACAATCAGGGGGATCAGTTCTGTAATAGGTTACTTGGTAGAGCATCCACCTGGGCAGTGAAAGACTTAGGTTTGACTCTCTCCTCAGCTGGAAGAAGAGAGTGCCCAAACTACCAGAATGTAAAATATACTTGGGAAGAACATGTTCCACCCCGCCTGAAGCTGTCATAGCACAGAAAAGAATGAAAAGGAAGAAGGAAGCAGCATGACTCTAGGCTGTAGCTTGGTGGTTAGACATTAGACATTCACTTAGCAAGGGGAAGACCCAAGGCTCGGGAAGCAGCATGTAGGGCAGTTTGTGCACTTAATGTAAGCTTAATAAGTTTGATATAAGCTACAGATGTAGTCCTATGGAACTAAAAAAACAAAACCAACGTACCATTGCAGGTTAAATCCCTGCACAAGGATTTTCATAATTGTAGATTTGGACTGTAGCACTTTAAGTGCTAAATTCCATCTAGGTGCCATTTGGGGTGCTTAAGTACCCTCCCCACTTTTTTTTTTCATCTAGCCCAAAGAGACTATTATGTACAACTTGCAAGAAAGTTGGTCTAATTATCGATGAACACAAGTTGCTAATTTTCCCTGACACAAGCTTGCTGCATAACATCAAAGGAAGGAACTAAATGTTACAAAAAAAAGATGAATGAGGATGTCACTGAATCAATCTTGTTTGCAGGCACACTGAGCTTTCCACAGCCGGGAAACCTTATTTTAGGACTTGGCTTCTTCAATCCGCTTATTCATCTGAATCCAGAATGAGAACCTTCAATTTGCCGCTTCATCTGATTCTGACTTTTTTAGGAAATGATTAGATTTTCCTGACCTCTCCTGCCAGATCTTAATTGCATGGTCGTTAGATGGATAAATGTTAATTATGGATGTTGTCTGCTGTACTTTGTTTTTCCCCCTCATGTTCTCTTTAATCAATTTTGAAATCTAGATTAATTATTCTGTTAGTCATTATGACAATATTGTAGCTTTGAAAGAACCCATGTTCAAATAGGTTGTATACTTGTGTCTGAATTATTAAAGGAATCCTTTCAGTTCAAACTGTAGCTGTTTTAAAAAAAGTGAGCTAAACAGTGTCACATGTGCCAGCCATGCTTTGAGGCTCTACACTCACATTTGCCTACTTTTCAAAAATGTTTTTGCATTTCTGTTATCATGTGAGACCTGTGAAAACTATGACGAAAACTGGCTGTAGAGCAGGAAAAAGAGAAATTGCTTTTTTATTAAGGCTCAATTCCACAAAGGTATTCAGACACCTAACTCTCATTTATCCATTCAAGTCCTGCTTGTGACCTGGTTTGTACACAAGGCAGGCAAGTAAAGAAGGGTAAGAAAGGGGGAACACTGCAAGGAAGATAACAACCAGCTCAGCTGCTGTATCTCCCAAGATGTATAAAAGCTGGCACAAGTGGGAGGCATCTTTAATCTGATCCCCTCCCCACAGTGTACTAGGAGTAACATAGGGCACGGACGGAAGTGCAGCAAAGTGTTCTGAGTGGTCTTCAGCCATGCACTTGTGTTTGGTCACAGCTATAGACCACTTTCTGTGGCCAGATTGGGTGAAAATTGTCACTTCTGTCTGAGCCTATAACCTTGCCCCAGAAGTAGTATGCATCCTGTATACATTTGAAAGGGGGAATTTGTCTCATGGACCAGGCTCACAGTGATGCCTCCTGTAAGGCTATCATAATGCCATGGAAAGAATACTAGACAGAAGTAAAATTGTACCTTAATGGAGATATTTAATTAATTCTTGCTTGTTTAATCAGATATTAATGGTAGAACTGGCAAGTCAGCATCATGCTGCATTTATCTCCCTAAAAACTGTGAAAAGATGATTAATAAATTATTCTTATTTAATACCAACTTCTATAGCTCATTTCAATAATCCTACATCTCTTAATGATGCTGGGGACAATGTAAATGTCCCCAGTCCTGAAAAGAGAGACAGACATGTCTGCAGACATGGGTTGTATGTTCCTTTCTCTTCACCATTTGTCATAAGCCAGCTGGACACTGTGAGTCTATCAATTTTATCACAGGCCAACTGGGCTGTTTGATTCAGTTTTGGATTGAGGAGGCAAAATTGGGAGTGAAGCAAAGGCAAATTTATTATAGCTTACACACACACAACACTTAACAGAAACATGTGATAAGCAGATAATGCAGCATTAAAGAGCTAAAAGTAAATAATAACAACAGATAATAACAACAGATAGATCAATTCTGTCACAGGCCAACTGTGCACTGCAAGGGTATTAGCCACAGGGCTGTTCAAAACAACAGATAGACAGACATGGATTGGCAACTTATCGATAGTCCCTCAATGCCAGGTCTGTGTCAAGTGATTCCACCAAAATCAGGTGTCCCTCAATTGATGCTGTCAGAGGGTTACCGGGGAAGGTCCCTGGATCAGGATCCAATCCTCACTCATACCAGGAGTCTGGGGTCCAGGCGTAGAACAGAAATGACTGTTCTGTTCCCTCCTTCCTGCTGGTTTCCTGATGCGTATGCTTTTTATACCTAGTCTTATGTTAATCTGTTGGCCTCAGAGTCACTCATAATGTTTCCCTATAGCTGCTACCCTATGGGATTGAAAGGTGTTAAAATTATCATAAAAGGTTAATACCCAGAATAGGGTTTATCCAATAAGCATATTATGATGCAGCACCTTTAAGTTTGAAATTAACATTGCTCCATTCCAACCCCTTTTAGGCTTCATTTAAATACGCTTTCTTGGGATATGTTTTCTTGGAATGTGTTGGGTGTGCCAGGCAGTTAGATCCAGCTTTATCATCAAGGCTGAACCCTGAGCAAAAAGCCATTAGGTCTCCTAATCTTACAGCTACAGCTTTGCCTAGGGGGCCCAGTCAGTTCCATGAACAGTTAATTTTATCATTTTGGTTAAACTTACGACAGACAAGTTACGTTTGCAGTTTACAAACTTACAAGCTTTATATTAACTAATATTACCTGTTTAGGCAAAATACCAAATGCCTCCAAAAAGCACATATTTATTGCTTATTGATTCCCGTGGTTCTGGCTGTTACAACCATTAAGGACCATATCTACTACAAGATAATTTCATGTTGGACTGTATAAGTTGGCATATAAATTAAAATGTGCTGTTGTTTTACTGGCTAAAGCACCTTATAATAGAATAAAGGTGGTGAGTGGAGAGAAAGAGTCTGCAATGTATTTGACAGAAACACTGATATTTTAAAGCAATCAACCAACTGAACACAATGTTCTACTCCCCTATGCTTAATAAACCTTGTTAACATTTCCAAAGAAAGTATTCAGATATTATCTATACTCACCAATGTTGAGTAGAGTGGAGGAATTGCTTCCTTGGTTTTGCTTCCTGATGCATTGACTGATGTTTGCCAGAGTATTATTTGCCCTGCTGGCTACAGCATGGTACCACCTGCTCATATTCATGCTGTGGTCTGTTATTACCCCAAGGTCTGTTTCGTTCATGGTGCTGGTCCGTTTGGTGCTGCCAAGCCTGTAGGTATGTGGGGGTGGGGGGAGGGTTCATCCCCAAGTGGAACACTTTACATTTTTCAATATTGAACTTCATCTGATTCTGACACGACCAGCTTGCTAGCATTTCTAGATCCACCTGTATCTGTAGTCTATCTTCAAGCACCACACTTCCCCATAGCTTGGTGTTGTCTGTGAACTTGGCCAGCATGCTGTTCACCCCCACATCCAAATCATTGATAAAGATGTTGAAGAGTACTAGACCAAGCACTGACCCCTGTGAGATACCACTGGACACTTCATGCCAGAATGATGCAGATCCGTTCATTAGGACCCTCTAGGTTCTACCCCGCAGCCAGCTTTGTACCCACCTAACTGTCTCTCACTTAAGCCCACAATCCTCCCATTTTGTTGCTAGAACATCATGGGATACCAAATGAAAGGCTTTTTGGAAGTCAGGGTATACAATGTCAACCTCTTCTCTCTTATCCAAGTGGTGAGTTACCTGAGAGTAAAAGTTCAGTAAGGCAAGACATACCCACAATGAAGCCATGCTGGCTGTCATTCAGAATCCTACCTGCTGCAAGCCTATCACATATAACCTCCTTAATGAATTTTTCCAGGATTTTCCCTCATTGGGAATTGGCCTACAGTTACCTGGGTCCTCCCTCTCCCCCTTCTTGAAGATGGATAAATGAAGGCATGGAAGCAACAATTTTTAAAGAAAAAAACAGATTAGGGAGTTTTCAGTAAGATGAAAGATCAACCAAGATATATATACTGATCAAGTTAAGAAATAACAACTTTCATGGATTTGAGACTTTACTCGTGCTATTGATACTCTCATTTCAATTTAGATTACCTTTTTCATCTTTAATTTCAGTCAATATTCTATTACAGCACCACCTTTAAACTACCAGAGGGAAAACTCAGAATTTAAATATGCTGGCCCATATCCTAATCTGCCTATTAGATGCCTAAGACTTAGTGGACAAACTTACACACCTTTGTGTACATGCAACAAAACTGGCCTTTAAAGTGGCTTAATTGCCCTTTTGCACTGCTTTAATGGTGTTGCTATTTACATGATTGGCGGTGTATTCCACTTTAAATGACTTTGTTAAGTAGAAAGGTAAAACCCATCTGAGGTGTTTTAGTTTGCTACATAACAAAGTACAATGATGAATGGGGTGCTGGAAGCCGATGTGCTCAGGGAAGCTGGTGCTTGATGGGTTTCTAGTGCCCCATGCACCATCACTGCTACCTTCTCCCTCTGCCAGCACACCCAGCCACCCTCCTGCTACCTTACTGCTCTGTACTGGGGCAAGCCAGCCATTCCCAGGTTGTCCCAGGCAGCAGAAAGGTGGTGGGGATGGTACACAGGGTGCTGGAGTTGACCTGCCTCTCCTGAGGCAGGGGTGAGGAGGCAAGCTGCCAGTGGGAGGAATGGTCCTGAGCTGTGGATGACCCCAGTGCTTCCCTCTGTGGTGGCGACTCCCTGCAGGCTGCATCCACCCACCAGTGCCCATCCTGGGCAGTTCCAGGGGGCACCACAGCCCTTTGCAGCTCAGGGGCTGTGCAACCCAGTGGCAGCTGGTGCAGGCAGGCTTGACTGAAGGAAAAAAAACAAAGTGGAGAGGAGCCTGATTTTTATTTTTCTCCTGGAGGCTGCCTGCCTGTCTGAGGTATACAGGGCCCGGTTCTTCCCTCTATGGCTGAGGGGACCCCAGTGCTTCCCTTTGCAGCTGTGGCACCCCCCCATGCAGCTCCCACCCACTAGCAGCCCGCCTGGGAGCTTTCTAGGGGGTGCTGTAGCCACAAAGAGAAGTGCTGGCCCCCCTCAGCTCAGTCAGGCAGGAAGACTTCAGGAGGAAGAAACAAAAAATTAGGCTCCTTGCTGCTTATTTTTCTCCTGTAGTCGAGTCTGCCTGCACCAGCTGCTGCTGGGTCACATAGCCCCTGAGCTGTGCTGAGCTCTTTGCTTCCCTCTGTGGCTGCAGTGCAACCCCAAGTCCACCTAGGCTAGGTGCCAATGGGTGGGTGCCATTTGGGGGGCACTGCCACCATGGATGGAAGCACAGGGGTTCCGCCGTAGCCCAGGGACTGCTCCTCCCACTGGCAGCTTGCTCTCCCCCTTGCCATGGGTGAGGCAGGTAGGCTATAAGGATCGGGCCCCCTAGTCCTTGTGTACACATGACGGGGGTTTAATTTAGTTTTGTTCTCCCTAAATTGAAATGGTGGAAATGGTGGATTTTTCAAAACCCACCATTTCAATTTAGGGAGAACTAAACTGAACTAACCCCCCCCCCGCTTTATGTGTACAAGCACCGCTTGGCGCAGATTCATAGATTCATAGGAAATCAGGGTTGTAAGGCACCTCAGAAGTCCAACTCTCTTCTCAAAGCAGAACCATTCCAAACTATATCATCCCAGCCAATGCTCTGTCTACCTGGGTCTTAAAAACCTCCAAGGATGGAGATTCTACCACCTCTCTGGGTAACCTGTTCCAGTGCTCTGCTACCCTCCTAGTGAGAAACGTCTTTCTAATATCTAACCTAAACTTCCCTTGCTACAACTTGAGACCATTGCTTCTTGTTCTGTCATCTGTCACCAGTGAGAACAGTTTAGCTCCATCCTCTTTGGAACCCCCCTTCAGGTAGTTGAAGGCTGCTATTAAATCCCCTTTCAGTCTTCTCTTCTCTAGATTAAATAAGTCAAGTCCCATGACAATAGGCAATCTTATTCAACTTGGGAACCCATAAACACTGAAGGTAAAATTACATGTTCCACTTAGAGCAGACTAGTGTAACTCACTTAAAACGTGAGCACCTGCACGTTAAAGCTTGTTAACTTGTGCTAAATGCCTCTAGGCATCTCAAAGTTATACCACTTCAGGCCAGGGTTAATTCTGGGACATGCAACCTAGCTTGTGTTAGGGTAACTTCAGTCTGCTTCACAGAAATAAAATGAGCAATCTGCAGCACACCAGAACGCATTATTCCCAGCACACCTCCACACCCAGAGCAGGTGTCCTGGCTCCTAGCCACACCGCTGCTCATCAGCCCTCTAGCAGCAAGACAGAGCTGTGCAGGTAAGAAATGATGCTAGACCTTAACATGGGACTTCTCACAGCATATTCTAACTTCAACACTGCTTAACATTTCACCGATTTAGTATGGTCTAAGTGTAGCGTAACTTCACCGTCTGAGTTACCTACAGGCAGGCAACAGGATATGCTAGGTATAGGGGTATGTTAGAATGGCTTAGAGATGGACAATATGGAGGACTATATCCTCCATCATCTCAAGATCCTAATTCATGTAGAGGATGAAAGTCCTGCATGACTTTCACCCCATAAAGTTGGGTCACTTATCCATGTAGTGGGAATTCTAGGTTTTAAGCTGCATTAGTCAGATGAGATTTGAATACCTCATCTCATAAAAAATGTTCTAAGCACTGTGATATGAACTAGTCAGAGCAGAGGGCATCTTTTATCATTCTTGTTGAAGATGGCTCACAGAGTGGAAAGGAAAGAGTAAACCATGGGGCCAGAAGAAAAATGGAAGGAAAAGGTAATATGACATTGTAGCCTAGTGAGGAGGACATCCCCAGAGTATGCACACTGTTGCCAAGGTTTTCTCCTTATTCTGTATTACTTTGTCATTGAACAAAGTGCATATGGCTTCCAACACTAGAACCAGGATCAGAAAACATCACACTAGACTGAGACAGTGCATCAAAATACCTTAAAATCCAACCCATCATAATATATCACATGGTATTTGTGAGTGTAGCTCTGTATCTGTTTGTGTATATGCAGTTACCGCATACTAATAAAAATCTGGCACCATAATCTGAAGTAATGAATCCTGGTTTCAGAAACTTGAGAGAGTTCCAGATTCCAAATTGTTGTTACAAGTCCTGAAGCAGATGGACAGCTGCATATTATTTTTCATAGTGTTCAATGTTACATGTTTTCTGATAGCACTGTTTTGGAAATGGCACAGATGTCAGACTGCAAAATAGTGCAATTGCACAGGATGTGTTATCAATTGTTTGGCACCCTGTGCCACATGGCTATAAAGACAGAAGCATATTTTATAAAGAATTCCATTTTCCTCATTGAAGAACTGATATGTATCTCAGAGTTAGAAGTTGAGTCTACAATCCTCTCCTTTCCTCACCAATCCTAACTACAAGTCACTCTTAGATTCTCTGATTTAGTTTAGCTTAATTTAGTCTGTACCAAAGATGCCTGGGAAAAATTCTTGTTCCTGTTGCCAGGGTTATTTCTGGGTCATTTTTTCTTTTTAATGACTGTCTAATGTAAAATGCATAAACAGTCCTGGAAGAAGAGATCAGAACCCATGTCCTCTCCCTCTGCCTTCTCAGGAAAATGTCCATGCTGCTGGGCTAGCACCATGGTCATCATCTTTTCTCTTGGCTCTATGTCTCTCTTGTACTCATGGCTGCTCTGTGTCTTTACTTCAATAAAGGAATAGAGGATGTTCCATATCCAAATAACCATAACCATATAACCATATCCTAGTGGTTAGGAAGAGGAGGATAGGGGTTTTATTTTTTTCAGGTTAAGGAGTTTCTGGAACCAATCTCTGCTTCTTTCCAGGGAAGAGTGACAACAGGTGCTGTCCTGAATTCAAAGAACTCAGTGTTAATCAAGCATTAACTATGCAACACAAGCATCAGCAATGTATCCTCTGACATCCCTAAATCAATTATGGTTGCTGCCAAGAAAGTAAGACAGAGGATGAATCACACTAGGTGTACTCTCTACCTCTAAAGCAGGGGTGACCACCCTGTGGCATATGGGCAACCACTGTATGTGATGTGCAGGAGATGAGGGAAGAGGGCAGGGAGCAGTGGCAGAGTAGCAGATAGGGCAGAGGAAAAGGGATTTGAGAAGCACTGAGGGAGGGCACAGGTATTAATTTGTGGCACACCTACCAAAAAGCCTGGCCCCTACTACTGTAAACATCTACTACTGCCACTGTCAGTAATGGGCCTATATACTATCCTGTGGCTGTGGGCCTAGGCCCACCAGGATTTACAAGCCCTCTCAGTGATTAGTGAGAGGCCACTAATTTTTGGGGAAAAGGATGAGAAAACAGGAACAAGTGTCCTGGCTATAAGTTAATAACTAGAGTGTCAAGGGAGGACAGTGAGAGCAGAAAATTACAGCTAGCACCATTGAATGTATCAGGGAGAGGATATGGGTAGGCTGACCATATGGAAATCCTAGAAATCCAGGACATCGTTCAGGAAATCTGGAACACTCCTCCCTCACTCCACCTCCAGACGCTCTTCTCACAAGTCGACAGAAGTCAGGCTGAGTTCATTGAATGAGTTTCAGTTAAAGCATTCCCACCATCATTTTGAAATGCAGGACACTGAGTATGTGAGAAGCTGCAGGCATTTTAATTAGAGCAGTTCCTGAGAACTGCTGAAATTAAAACCTCCCCCTGGAATACATGTGAAAACACCCTTAAGTTCTAGGGTTGGTTCATGGAGCAGGGACTTAGGTGGAATCTGGGCATCTTAGAACTCCGATCTGTAGCAGTGACCCACAGTATTTCTAAATTCATATTTTGATACAGATCTTAAAAAAAACCGCACCTAGCTGGAGAGAAAGACAGATGCACGGAGAGATCAATTAGATTTTTACACATTACTTCTCTTCATGACAGCTCAATGCTGAAAACAGGTCCACTAATCTTTCCTTACCCATGAGTCACTGTCATATTCTATACACTTCCACCTAGACAGGACACAGTGATGAGGAGAGTTGATACAGTATCTGTTGATGCTATCTTTAGTAATAGTCCATAAAAGTACTTCTCCTTCTTCAGTAAACCATTACAATCTTTAAAATGTTTGCTCAGTGGTAGAGGAGTAGGAACTGGGCCCTACAATATTATTTAACAGCTTCAATGTTGCACTCATCTTCTTGTAGAACTGGTACATAGATACAGATCTAAGAGATGCAGAAATAAATGAGAAGTCAATATACAAAACATTTCCCTCCCTAAAGCATATACCGTATGTATCGGTTTCTACATTTCTATGTGAAATTAAATAATGAAAAGACAGCTCAAAAAAGTGACTTACGAAAAAATAAAACAAAAAGTCCCTTTTCAGCACACTGCCACTTTAGAATGGTTTAAATGTAGTTTAAATAGAAGCAGGCAGACACATATCTGTTACATTACTTTAAATCTTGCTGCAGTGATTCAAAAGGGCACTTTGAAAATGAGATAGGGTTTTGAACCGGATCACTGTGAATGCCAAGCATTCTGTGATATGGGTCTGGTCAATCCCTCTGCCACCCTACAGTGCATGGCTTCTTACTCACACACACACAGCTTGCAGCTGTCCACTCTGATATGCAACCTAAACTCTCCTGCCCTTTTTATTTTTTTCCTATTTGTTGGCACTTCTTATCACTGAGGTCCCTTGCCCTGCTTGCTCAGTAAAAGCTATCTGTTTAACAACCAGTTGTGTCCTCACTTTCTTCTTGACCACAACAACCCCTTATGTCCCCCGAGGCTCTAGAGAATCAAAAAGTATGAGTTCAACCATTCCCATTATTCCCCTACCACTCAAGTCATTTCAGTCTTTGGTCATTTGCTATTCAAGTTTATTGAATTCATGTTTAGGAGAGAGGGGACAGCAGAAAAGTGAAAATGGCCCCAGCCCCAGGTCAGCCACCCTTTGAGATTCTGATACAGAGATGCGAACACTGCCTCCTCCTGCCCCTGCAACTCACTTACTGTGAGGCATGCTGGACTGGGGGCTCACTCCCACACCTAGTCTCAGAGCCACTGCACATCACACAACTGGGAGCCAGTTCCCAATCTATGGACTCCTCGGTCCTGAGTTGGGAACTCAGACTCCTTAAACAATGCAGAAAGATAGTTAGGCACCCAGGAATGAATCTGCAAGTCTGCTCCTGATTCACTGCCTGGATCTAATACCTGGAGTTTGGTGTTCAGCTCTTTCTCATACAAATCACAGAGGACAGGAGGAAATGGTGGTACTCCCTTCTTCCCCAACACATACACTTTATACTGAATTGCCTAGTAAAATGGAAATAGTATACTGAAGAGACTAGTATACTGGATAGCCTAGTAAACATAAAACTGGATACTAGACAAGTCAGCTGGTATCTAGTTTTAAAGCTGGAAATCCAATATAAAAAATTTTCTGTTGCTAATTTTAATCCAGGTTTCCCATCTAGGACAGCGCAAACCATTAGGAACCTAGGCATTCAGGGATGGATCCCTCAATTGCTTTTTGAGCTCTTCCCCTTTGTATAAAATTCTTAAAAAATTAATCAGGCCAGATAAAAAGTCTGGAGATTAGGGCATTCTACAGGGAGACCTAGGTTCTAGTCCCTGCTCCAGGGAATATTTATTGTATATGAAGGAGACCAGTTCAACAGAACAGATTAAGACAAACCCATTTCAGACCATCCTATACCTCAGTAATTTGGAAACCAAGATTCATACCCAATAGTCTGCTGTGTTACATTCCCTGAGGAGTTCTTGACAAATAGATTGTATTACTCTGCCACATGCAGTGAAAACAAATGTTTTTCAATCCATAACCCTTTCCTGTATTGATGAAATAAGCATTTTCTCAGCAGTATTCAAGACCCTGAATCAAAACAATCAGAATCTAAAAAGGTAATGTAGGAAGAGCAAAAGGAAAGGAATATATTGGTGCCTGCACTGGAGGAAAGCATTCCAAGAACAATGAACAAGCAGAATAAAAGTGATATGCTCTTAATCAAAGAGTAAGTACAGAATCAAAGGCTGGAGCCCCCAAAAAGCAATCGTATACAATCTCTTTTCCTCTGTTATACAAGAGCACAAGCCAGGGACCCACAGTAGCATTGATAATAAAGCACTACTAATAATGCACTGCTAATAATGCACTACTAATATTAATATTTTGACATCCAATATAAAATCCAACTTTTTCTATCCAGTGCTCCTAAAGTGCACAGAAAACTACTGTTAATTTAGTTTTATAGCACCTTCATGAGGTACTTAAGTATTTCATAGAGAAACTGAGGCATATGATGAGTAAAAGATGGATTGCTGTGGCCCAATTGATCCTAAGTAATGTGCATAGTGCAGAAAGGGAATTGTGGCTCCTGTGGTCTCAACTTCCTTTTTTTCTCCACTTGTATTAAAGGGACAGGTACTCTTGTAATCCAAGCGGATCATTTCACCCTCTGAATCAGCTCAGCTGCATCTGATGACACATAATAAATCTAAAGATTTGTCCATTCTGTCCAATATAGTTTCATAGTTGGTAGGATCAGAAGGGACCTGAGCAGATCATCAAGTCCAACCCCCTGCCATGGGCAGGAAAGAATATTGGGGTCAAACGACACCGGCAAGGTGTCTATCTAGACTCCTTTTAAAGACTGCCAGGGTAGAAGCGAGCACCACTTCCCTTGGAAGTTGGTTCCAGATCCTAGCTGCCCTCCTGCCTGAATCTACTCTCCGTCAACTTATGACTGTTATTCCTAGTTATCCCCGGTAGTGCTCAGGGGAACAGGGACTCTCCCATTGCCTGCTGGTTTCTCTTGGCCAGTTTATAGATGGCCTCAAGATCCCCTCTCAACCTTTGCTTGGGGAGGCTGAACAGGTTCAGGTCTCGTAGCCTCCCCTTGTAGGGTCTGCCCTGCTACCCCCTGATCATGCAAGTGGCCCTCCTCTGGACCCTCTCCATGTTGTCCACATCCCTCCTGAAGTGCAGTACCCAGAACTGGATGCAGTACTGACCAATGTCATATAGAGGGGGAGTATCACCTTCTTGGACCTGATTGAGATGCATCTGTGGATGCATGACAAGGTATGGTTGGCCTTCCTGACTGCATCCCCACACTGCCGGCCCATGTTCATTTTGACATCAATAGTGATTCCAAGATCTTTTTCTGCTTCTGTGCTGATGAGAGGGGAGTTCCCCAGCCTGTAGGTATGCTACTGGTTCTTTCTTCCTAGGTGCAGCACCCTGCATTTGTCAGTATTGAATCCCATCTTATTTTCATCCGCCCACCCCTGTAACCTGTCCAGATCCAATTGCGGCCTGTCCCTCCCTTGTAGCATGCCCCCTTCTCCCCACAGCTTAGTGTCATCCATGAATTTGAACAAGCTGCTTTTCATCCCCTCATCCAAGTTGCTGATGAAGATGTTGAACAGTGCGGGCCTGAGGACCAAGCCCTGGGGCACCCCACTGCCCACATCCCTCTGGGTTGAAAATGACCCATCCACCACCACCCTCTAGGTGCAGCCCTCCAGCCAATTGGTGACCCATCTGACTGTGTAGGCATTGACACCACAATCTCATAATTTTTTAATGAGAATGGGGTTTGAGACGGTGTCAAAGGCCCTCCTAAAATCCAGAAAGACTACATCCATCATGACACCTGCGTCCAAGGATTTTGTGACCTGGTCATAGAAAGCCACTAGGTTGGTATGACAGGACCTGCCTCTAATGAACCCATGGTGGTTGCCCCTAAGCATACACTCCCCTGCTTGCCCCTTGCAGATGTGCACCTGTATAATTTTCTCAAAAAGCTTCCCCAGGACCGAAGCAAGACTAACAGGCCTATAATTTCCTGGGTCCTTCTTCCTCCCTTTTTTGAAAATGAGGACACTTTGGCCCTTTTCCAGTCCTCTGGCACCTCGCCAGACACCACGAGTGCTCATAAAGCTGTGCCAGGGGTCCTGCAATGACCTCTGCTAATTCCCTCAGAACTCTGGGTTGGAGATCATCAGGACCTGGTAATTTGAACATGTCCAGTCCCACCAGAAGTTCCATGACTAGGTCCCCTCTGACCCTAGGCCTGGCTGTGCCTCCCCTGGGACCATCAGGGATCCCAGTGGGGAGGATGACCTGGTCCCTGCTCAGAAAAATGGAAGCAAAGAAATTGTTAAATAGGTTAGCTTTGTCATTTGGTGAGACCACCAGATTTCCGAGCGTGTCCTGCAGAGGCCCCACATTACCCAGAACCTTCTTTTTACCCCCTATGTATTTAGAAAAGGATTTCTTGTTATTCTTGATCTGGCGTACTAGTCCCAGTTCCATCTCCACCTTGCCCTTCCTAACTGCTCCCCTACAATCCTAAGCAATGAAGGTATAGTACTCCCTGGTGATGTCCCTTCCCTTCTATTAGGTGTACACCTCCTTCTTAGTTTTGAGATGTTCCAGGATGCTTTTGGTGAGCCATGGGGGCTTTTTAGCACTCTTGCCCCCTTTGATCCGTGTTGGGATTGCCACCCTTTGGGCTTGGAGGATCGTCTCCTTCAGGAATGACCACTCTTCTTAGACTCCCAACTCCCCTCCCCTCCACTGGATGGTGAATTTCAATGGGTGATGATCACTATCACCAATGTGATCGAGCACCTGCAGTCCCCTCACCAGGTCATCACTTGTGGCCAGGACCAGGTCTAACAAGGCATTTCCTCTGGTGGGACTGTGCACCTCCTGGGTTAGACGGAGGTCCTGTAACATGGCTAGGAACCTATGTGAGTGCTCAGACCTGGCTTACTGCTTTTCCCAGTAAATGTCCAGATAGTTTAGGTCACCCATGATGACATCCTTTGACTTAACTGTCTCCGTGAGCTGACCTGAGAATTCCCAGTCTAGCTCTTCTCCCTGGCTGGGTGGTCTGTAATAGACCCCCACTGTTAAATCCCTTTCCCCCTGACCCCCTTGTATTCTGACCCAGAGCACTTCTGTCTGCCCCTCCTTTGACCCAGTGCTGCTCGTTGAGGATGTGAATTGTTCTTTGACATAGAGCACCACTCCCCCTCCTTTCTCCCCTGGTCTGTCCCTCTTGTACAGCCCATAGCCCTTGATGTTCACTCCCCAGTCATGCGTTGGATCCCACCATGTTTTGGTGTGCCCCACTATGTCTGGGTTTGTGTTAGCTAGCAGGAGTGGAAATTCCTCCTGCTTGTTCCCCATTCTATGAACATCAGTGTATAGGCATTTAAGGCCTCCTGAAGGTGTATGTACCACCCCCCTAATCCCAGGACTATTTGGGTCTCTTACCTGGTTATTTCTTGTGCTCATCGTCAGTCTTGGCTAGGCTGTTCTTGTGGGCAACACTGGGTTTCGTACTCCGAGGCTCCCTCCGACCTCATCTGCCCCTTCCCACAACAAGCCTAATTTAAAGCCCACCGGAGGAGATCAGCCAACCTGAAAGAGAAAACACGTTTACCTTTGGGGGTGAGGTGAAGCCCATCCAACCCAAGCATGTCTCTCTATATATATAATCCATCCATTCTGCTATCTACCTTGGATGGGAATAACAGTCATATTAATGTTGCTATTCTATCATCTACCCTCTAACTGCAGGGCCATATGATGCCACAAAAACAAATTGTAGTCTTAATTTAAGAGATATTTGTAAGTACTGAGAGTAAATTTGTGACAGACCTAAAAGCTGGTCTTGGTTAGAGCTACCGGAAATTTGGTGTTTCAGTTTCAAGGCAAGTTCCAACATTTTAAATTTATTTTCAATGTTAATTGGAACAGAAGAATAATTCAGTATTTCCTATTAAATGTAATCCCCTCCCAAGTTAATTAAAATTATATAATTTATTTTAGCAAAGTTCTCATTGTCCTGTTTCTTTCCATATTCAAATTATGGTCTGTAGTTAAGTTTCTAGTACTGGTTACATTATCAGACTGGTGTGTGAGCTTTTTGGGGTAGAGGCTTTGTGCCTGGTCATATCGTTATGCCTTTGATGCTTTTTAAAAAATTTCTTCCTGATTCTATTTGTAAATTTCTTTTCAGAAACTTTCCACTGTCTCCAAAGTATCATGGCATGATTTTCAAATGTATATGTATGATGTGCTGCTGAAATGTTAAAAATAGGGGATTTTTTACACTGATCTCACCCAGCTTCACTGTTAACATGTTATGTACAAGTCTAAATATATGTTACACGTAATATATCTCCAAGGTTAATAATCACAGAATCTTAATTCAATTGTATTGAGATCTGGTCTATTTCATAAATGATATTCGCTAAGAGCATCTATTTCTGTGGTCAGCACAGCAGTTAAATTCTGCTTTCAGAAAATACTTTGAATCAATCAATTTTGAAGGAAAAATGCAAAAATAAATTTGTAATCCAGATTTACTAAGTCTCACAGTACAATTATTTTCTAAAATATGCTTATAATACTATAGTTTAATGCATGTGCAGTGTGACAGAATCAAGTATTAAAACAATTTAGGAATGGTATTTGATATAGTATTTATCACTTAAGATGAAACAATATGATATATTAATAAATGTTTGACCTTTGTCAAACAGATATTTTGTAATTGATCTATAATACATCTATATTGCCAGGCTATTAAATATCCATCAAGTTGACATCCCACAACACAAACCACTGAAATATATGGTTCAAATGTTAAAGAGGATAATCCATTATTGGGACATTGTAAATAGTTATGTATATTTTAATGGTGAGGTGTTAAAATTTCTGCCACAAAGTAATCAATATTATCACAGAACTGTAAATTTAGACAAAGGGACAAATTTAGTCTAATCTCTTTGCACAAAGGCATGTTTATCTGTTCCTAAACCATTCCAGATAGGAGTCAGTAGAGCCTCTCCTTGAAAACCTTCAGTGAAGGAAATTATATAACTTCCTTAGACCACTCGTGTCATTATCTTTTTGTTCTTACAGTTAGGAAGTTTCTTGTTCCTGATATTTTATCTAATTCTGTTTTGCTTCAGTTTAAACCCATTGCCTTGTATTCTGATCCCTGTGGCAAGGTAGAACAATTTTTCTTTATGACAACCTTTGACATATCTGAAAGCTGCTATCAAACATCTCCTTAATTCCTTTTCTCCAAATTAATCACACATAGTTTCTTCAAATTGTCCTTGTACAGGTTGCATTTTGCCCCCTTTATCGCCATGTCATCTTCTGAATGCTCTCTAATTTCTGCACAACTTCTTAAATTGTAGTATATAGAACTGTACATAATATTCAATCTGAAGTCTGGCCAGCACTGAGTACAGCAATGTTATTACTATCATCACCTGTGTTTTGCACATATTTTCTTTTTTTGCGACACCATCACATTGCTGAATTATGTAGAGCTTCTGATCCACCACAGACCTCAGATCCTTCTCAGCAATGTTACTGCCAAGCCATTTATCCCCCATTCTATATTTCTGTATTTGATTTATATTCAGTAGGTGTCTTTGGGCTCTAGAAAATAAAGTGAAATTCAACAATTCTCTAATTTTCAAGATCCCTTTGAGTTCTAATGCTATCCTCTAAAATTTTGTAATTCCTCCTAGTTTTGTATCACTTGCCAACTTGATCTCAAGTTTCAGGTCCTGCATCTAAGTTGATAACAAAAAATCCTAAATAACATCAGATTCCAGAGCCCTGTGGAACCCCACTCAAATCTGCTGTGCTGACATTGATTCATTTATAATAGCTACCTTTCCTTGTTAGTAGTAGTTATTCTACTTAGCCCATATTTCTCCAGTTTACCTGTAAGAGTGTCATATGTGACTGTGTCAACAAAGCATCAACAAAAAACATATATCACATGTCTGATAAATTATACCCAAACTCCAAAGCCCTTTTTTTATGAATAAAAAGATTCTTGGTAATTGCCTTTGCCAAATAGCTCAGCTTACACTACCTAGGGCACCACACTTACAGCTTCACAAAAACAATGTTGAAATAACAGAACTTACCTTCCCTGTGCTACAAACAGTAGAAACAATAAATACACCTTGACAGCAGAAACAATAAATACACCTTAGTGAAAATGTGCAGCTATAAGTTCAGAAGTAGTACTGGAGCAACGTGAGCTAAAACATAAACCCCCTCAGGTCATCCTTAAGCACTGAGCCCTAATTAACAATTAAATTATCCAGCTGAAAATAAGAACCATAATTTCAGCAGAACCAAATGAGTCACAGTGCAGAACAGAATTACTATTACAAATCATGGGATCACATCTGTCTCTTATTGGTAAACTGCAGAGGATGAGGGGACTCCCTATTATAGCTTTTATATTCCTCAAAGACTGAAATGCAGAGAAAAGGAGATGGCACTCATTCATGAATCAGGATCATATGGAAGTGGCCATAGGTCACAAGAATTTGTGTATGTTTTGAGGAGAAACATTGGTGGGGGACTGCCTGATTCCTGTGGCAAGGTAGAACCTTTTTTGTTAGAAACTTTAGAGACTTAGAGAATTTTTTTTAGAGGCTGATTGTAGAGAGATGTTAGTTACACTGAAGAAAGAAAATTAAAAATGAGCTGTCCAGAAAAATATTTAATGATATAGTCCTTACTCCCTCTGAATTAAAGGAGGTTTCCAATATGCCTCCCATCATCATAGCTCCTATCCTTACAATGCACATCATTCTTTGTGACTCTGTTTGCCTGACATAAGGTTATGTTGTGCATTTAATTAAGTGAGGATGTTGTGTTTTCCTAATTCAGGAAAGAATTCTGTGTAACCTCCCCAGGCACCAGGATTTATAAGAGATAGAGTCTAGGAACAGAAGTGACACATAAACTGGTTTAAGTGATCAGAAACTGGTTTAAATCTGCAACAGAACATATGTTCAGTACACATACACAAGCTTCAAAATGGCTGAAACCAATTTGAGATAAAGCTGGTTTGTGCAATGTCTGTCCCAGACCCTTTCCTGATTTAAGTTAAATCAGAGTGCCCCAGCATCCCAGATGCTTTGCAGCCCTGGGCTGGGCAGGGCTGTCTGCTGGAGCGAAGTAGGGTTGGCCCCACCCCTCTCCTTCCTAGCCAGAGCACTATCACTGCTCCAACTGGCTGAGAGACTGCAGCAGCTGCCAGGCTTCCCCCTGCCCCAGTGGCAATGTGTAGGGGGTGCATGTGCACCCCCTGACTGGCCATGCTCACTGCTTAGGCAATGGGCAGGGGGGCAGGAGGAAGTGTCAGTGCCCCCCCCCGAAAGTGCTGACTGATTGCTGCAGCTGCTCCTGGAAGTGGCTGCAGTGATCAGCCATTGCAGGATTGGTTGTGGGGTCTCCCCGGGCATTGAGATTGGCCACGGCGGAAATCATCTCTGGTCAGCAGGATCGGCCACAGAGTACACCGCCCCCCCAGTCAGTGGGACTGGTAGCAGGGGGGTGGGGCATCTGCCCCCCCCCGACTAAGGTGGCACCAGTAGCCCATGCCCTGCTCCTACCTCCCTGGCTGCCCAAGTAGAGATTCTCCCCTCACACCGTTCTCCCATGGCAAGGACCCAAGTGCAGGGACCTGGAATCTGGCCATGCCCCCCACCCCTCCATGCTAGCTATTGCTGAGAGGTGTCTGTGTGGCTCTCCAATTTCACTGGAACAAAGGGCAGACAGCTAGTGGCTTGCAAATGCAAATGCAAATGCACCCTGCAGATAACAAGAGCTTGAAACTAATGAAAGATGTTTTCTTTTGTAGGTCTTGATGGGCTGATAAACTTTGTTCTGACAAGCAACCTGCTAGCTGCAATCTGTCAGTCTTCAAGAGGGGACAGAGAAGGTGCTGGAAATGTCCTGGTTTGAAGACAGTATGAAGAAGCAGAGTGATTGAAAAGCTCTGTATCATCAACAGATGCAAGGTCTAGCAACAGGACATGGCTGGTGAACTCAGACTGGTGGGGCAGTGGAGCATTCCATGGGAGCGAGGGCAGGGGGAGGAATTTGCAGCCGGCTGGGACCATGCAGACTGCTAGATGACTGCAACCCCCCCCCCAGGATGACTGCAACCCCCTTCCTGTGGGATGCTCCACTGCCCCACCAGTCTGAGCTCATCAGCTGTGCATGCTAGCAACACTCCCACCCCTTGAGCATTGAACTCTGCAGGAAGGTTTGGGGTTTACACCCCTCCCTAATCAGAGCATCCTGCTCAGGCCTGACATTGTCCCCCCAGCTTCAGATAAGCACTTTGGAAGGGAAGAAAGGACTGCTCTAGTGCCCCCCAGCTTCTAGCCTGAGCCACTGCAGGCATGTGCCTGTATTTCTGGAATGAAAAGGGAATGTCTACCCACCTCAAAATCCGTTTACACTCTGCCAGTTAGACTAACCTGAAAAGTCTGAATCAATTCAGGTTCAGGCTTTTTAAATGTCTGTCCCTAGGCAGAAAGAACATTGTATGTCTGTAAACTGTATTGCATACCTATGGTGCTGCTACTAATAGGCCAGGCCTTGCATCCTGAAAATATGCAAATAGCTAATGCAAAAAGCATGGATATTTACCATAACTGTTCACATCCCTACTACTGACTGTGCCAAGGGGACAGGGGACAAGGGACAAGGCAAGGGGACTTCAGTCTCTGTCTCAGGAAACATGAGCAAATAGCTTGGCCCTTGATTGTGGAAGAAGTCGCAGCTTCTGGGGCTTGTAGGTAAAGTAAATATTTATTAGAACAATGATCTAGGGCAGCAGCAAGGATTAATTGATTTCTAAAAGTCTGTTCATCACAAGTTGAGTGACAAAAGCCCACTGTGTCTGACACAGGCAAGCAGTAAGCAGAAACACAGGCTGGGAAATTGAAGACGTGCACCACACTGTTCCATAACAGAGATAAGGGACTCTGCAGCATTGGCACCAGGTCACAGTGCCCAGCTGCCCAGCCCTTGTGATTTCTGGTTTTGGTGGCAGAGCAAATTAGGAAGCCTGGGAAATAACCAAATTAGGTTCTGTGCATCTGATGGGTTTGTGAAACAATGGGATATGCCAACAGGGCAGAACGTGGACAGAATGATCACCACAGAGAGACCAATCAATGGACCAGGAATGAAGAGTCATCGAAGGAGGAAAAAGATACAAAAGGAGGGATTTCAGAGTAGCAGAGGTCCCCAAGAGGGGAACCCAAGGCCACCATGGACAGAGGGCATACCACCAGTCTGTCTCACCTACCCTATTGGTGAGGGTGGGCCTTGGCCTCTGACCTCCAGATTTTTGACATCTGACATTCAAGAAAGAACCTCAAGGTGAAGCTTGCATACTGGCCAGACGTACCTTCTCTTTGATGACAGGTCTAGGACTGGTAAGTATAGAATTGTTTGCATTATTCTTATCTGTTATCACTGTATATTAATAAAATCCACCTATTATCAAATGAAGAGGTTGTGGTTAGTCTGAGGGTTTGGTCCACCCACAGCAAGGTATCTGGGTCATAAATCCAGTGCCAACATCAACCTATGTTCAATTATTTTGAAGTAGGCTTACTGCTCTGGAAAAATTCTGCTCAGTAAGCCTACTGGGGAGCAAATTTACATGTGTTCCGTCTTTGGAGCAGATTTGCTTCCACCCTGCTCTGCCACCCTGCAGCAGCCAGGGGGAACTCCAGGATCCCCCTGATTGTTAGCCCAGGGGCTGGCAGGGAGCATGGGGTCATGTGTCTCCTGGCACTGTACACATCAGGAGGGATCCTGATGTGCACAGGGCAGAAGTGCTGCTGCAGAGCTCTCCTGCCCTGTGCACATGGGGACAAGCTCTGTGCCCAGTGGGGCTTCCCTGTGGCTGGCCAGGACCTGTCCCCATCTGGGGCAAGTCTGAACCAGCTCCAAGCTACACCCCTCCCCTGCAGCTTTTTCTAAGCCCTGTGCCCCAATTGCCCAATCAAGGCACGGAGCTGGAAAGAGTCCCCTCCCCTTCAGCTCTTTCCCAGTGCCTGATCAGGACAGAGGGCTGAGAAGAGTCCCCTCCCCCACAGCTCTTTCTGAGCCCTGTGCTCCAATCACCTGATTGGGGCATGAGGCTTGGAAAGAGCTGCAAGTGAGGGGGATTTTTTCCAGCCTCCTGTCCCAATTGCCCAATCAGGATATGGGGATGGGAAACAGCTAAGGGGGAGGGGCAGGTCTCAGCTTCCTGTCCTGATCCACTGGTGAGGAATGTAGCAGTGAGGCCCTGGCTGAACAGGGATTTCCTGCTCAGCCTTAGGCAGCCGGGAGCTGTCCACCAGGGCAGCAGGGGAGGGGGGCAACTAGCAGTGAGCCCCCAGCTTGGTGAGGATTCCTTGCTCAGCTTGGGGTTTACTGCTAGTTGCCCCACTAGTAGCTCCCAATCCCAGTGTTGCTCAGCTTCCAGGAGCCCCACAGGAGACCTGGTCCCCATGCTGGTTGGCTCCTAGCTCCGATTATGGGGCCTGTAGGTAAAGTAAATATTTATATTTGGGGCCTGGAGCTCCCTAGTGCTGGGACAGGAGGACATTGTCCTAGTTGGGGGTCCATGCTCAGAGTCTACCCCAGCAGCAGGAAGCTCCTGGAGGTAGGGAGCAATCTCCCAACTCCTGCTCTGATCATGTATCTGGGGCTAGGAGCTGCCCACTGCCAGGACAGGGGGACATTGTTCTAACTTGGGCTTTGAGCTTAAATCTTAACCTGGCAGCAGGCAGCTCCTGTGGGAAGGGCTTGTTCTCCTGACTCTGGCTGCCTGGGATGACCAGGAGGAAATTTGCCCCCAGTCACCCATCTGCACATGGGCTACTGTGCAGCAGTACTGCATGAGTAATTTGCTACCTTTGTTTGCAGGTAGCAAATTAACCCTGTTGACTGACTGCGCAGTAAGTGTCAGCATGTGTAGACAGTGATGCTTTACCATGCAGTCAATTAGTCAACTGTGCACTAAAGCATATTGTGTAGATGTGCCCAGTTTGAACGTGCACTCTCTCACATTAATGAGCCCCTCACTCCCCTCTTTTTCAAATTCTGTGATTACTTTTACTTGTGCAAATGTATCTTGTAGGTAGCACAAGTGCCATTTTTCTGCATTTTAATTAGCTAGTGTATGAGTTTTTGGGCTTTCTTTGAATTGTACTCAGGAACAGCTCTTCCTCCATACTGGAGTCTGCTTTTTAAATATTACCACATATATTTTCCTCCTTTCTCTGCACATTTTAGCATAATGGTTCTGTTTATTACAGTGTCTACATTTTTGCCTGAATGCTTTCTATATGTCAGCATGGTGGCAACCAGCATGAAATGTTTATTGCTTCTCAAGCGACTTTGCTTGCCCAGCTTAAAATCTGAGGACTTTTCTTTTGCTGGGTTAGTGATAGCATTTAGAGTCATTTTTTGTATGTCTTCCTTTAGGCTTTTTACTTGTTTTTGTGCTTGGTCAGCAGCTTGGCATATACATGTTGCCCTTTATAGTGTCAGGTCCCCTTCACTCACGGACTTTTTGTACTGTAACATTCTAGGACTTTCTGATCTTTAATGTAATGAGAGAATTGGTAAGTATTCCATGCTGGCAGGAATACTGACTTTTTCATTTCAACTCTGTAGCAAATTCATCCACTATTTCCCCCTCCTTTTGTCTTCTCATCCTGAACATGTACCTCTTGTAAGTAATATATTTTTCAAAGAATATAATGATATTCAACTTTTTTCATTATTTCTTCAACGCTTTCCTTTTTTCCCTCTTCCCCTTCAATATGGTAGGCATACATCCAGTGCTTCACTAGCTACAACTGTTAACAACAGTAGAACAATCGTTTACTTGTACTGTAATTTATCTGTCCCTGTGGCTTTTATAGACAGCTCAAATTGCTGTTTTAACTTTTTCTAGGCATTTTTATCATTCCCCTTGATTCTCAAGGGCTAAGGGCAGGGAAGAAGAGGGGAGTTTGCTTGCAGATGCACAGGTTGTGTAGCAGGCATTTTTGTGTTACTGCTTTCACTAGGTCTTCCAGTATGTTGTGCAATTCACCTCTAGTGCCATACATCTTGAGGCTTGAAATGTTCCAAAACTCTTTATTACAAACATATATTTGTATACACCTTTATACACTGAGGTAACAGTGGTTAGCTTATTCCTATTCTGTCTCCCAGAAGTGCGTGCTGGCCTGACCAAATTGTCTCCTGCGAGGTCACACTTACTGAACATGCTATGTGTCCGGGAGGACTTATTTTATGTCACACTCCACATTGCTGGGCTCTTCAGGCCCACTGAACACTTTCTCTGGGCTGCAAGAGAGAGGATACTGCTATGGAGACAGCAAGGCTCACTTTCTGTATGGAAAGAAGAAATTTACTACAGAGATCATGTCCAATGGTATATTTTGTGTGCAGCATTTTTATTAGTGAAATCTACAGCTTGGACTTTGGATCAGATCTTGGCTCTAATAATCACCACTCCTAATGATCCTAACTCAATAATTACATTCATAATTAAAAGCATGCCATTTTCCATCAAAAATATGAGCTATCATTGATCTACATTTGAAATAGCACTCACCACACAATACAGGTTCACTATATTCTGAATTAATATGACAAAAAATAAGATGCCTATATGTGACTAAATATAAAATTTTATCAAGGAAAGACACCAGAAAAGGTAAACATGTGGTCTTCTGAGATTAGATGCTGAAGCACTGAAAAATTAAAAAGAATTAAATCAACCTTGGGATAAATACAGTTACTATACAAGCACAGCTATGAAATCTGTTGTGTACTCAAAGGATGAGATTAACAAAAAGACTGATTGTTGTCAGAGGTAGACTGCTAGAGATCAAAAAAGATGAGAAGGAAAGCTATTCTGTTCACAGCTTCTGTAAGAATCCAGTGCCAAAAGGGTCTCACAAGCTACCTCTTTTTTAATTTGAGGGAGCACTTTGTGCGGACACGGGAGGGAGGAATGGTGGGAGGAGAGCATTTGAGATTTGAGAAGGACAGAGGATTATTTTTTCATTGTTAAGCAACTTGAACCTTCTTCAGCCTTATGGAGGTGTCTGATGTTTCCAAGCCTCAGCAGGTTCTGAAGTGTCTCTGAAACCCAGATTAATAGCTTAGACTAGAGAAATGGCCCTGGGTTACATTGTTAGTGTATCAACACTCAAGTGACATCAAATTGTTGCTTATGATGCAGAAAAGGAAGAAGTGTTCAATTAATATTTAATGTTTTGTATTTGGAAATAGGAGTATATCATCCTGTTTCTCACAGGAGGATTATGAAGTACTTTCCATAACTGAGGTTGATATTACATAGCATTTGCTAGGGAGACACACTATGCAATGAGCAAGCCCAGGTAATTCGCACTCAGGAATCCTGACGAGAATTGAACCATGAATACTAATTTTAATACAACTCCGAATATCAGAGAAGTTCCAGAACAGTGTCGCCTGCCCACCCACCCCCCGCGCAACCCCCGGGACACCCCACTGTTTCAGAATTCTGCAGCACTTCCACATCCCACTTAACTTTTCCCCAAACCCAAATAGTTTCTTTAAGACAGCCTCCTGCACTGGGAGCCTGCCCACTTACTAGATATGTTAGAGTCCTGCCCATTCTGGAGTACCCAACAGGCTCAGAAATCCCAAATGTCTGCTATAGTTGGCAAACCATATGTATACTCCATTAAAATGTTTTCTGTTCCCCTCCACTCCACATTCATCCCCAGCCTCTCTTCATATCTTTTGGAGTTAGTTCACAGGGACTCCCAGGTGCCAATCTTCCCCTTCACTTCCTATGAGATCTCCTTTGCCTAGGCTTCTACCAGCTCTCTCTTTGCAGAAAGCAATCTTAAAGTACCTTTCTGCCATGGTCTCCTTGCTCTGAACTCCCTGCTTTAAATTTCTCTCTCAGTTAACCACAAACTGTACTGGTGGCTCAGATGAGGTCAGTCGTTTTTCAGGGTTTTTATCAATTCCCGTTTTTTTTAGGTGATCCTCCTTAAGAGCTTCAGCACTTGCTTTTCATCCTGAGTAGCAGACCAGCTCTTCTTAAAGAGTCCAATCATCTTATAACATGGTGAAAATATTCAAAAAAGGTCAAGCAAGGTAGCCAAGGCATTTATGTTCAAATCCAATTCCACTGTTTAAATTGGTTAGTGGCACTTACACTAGTTTTTCAGGTTACTTATGAAGATTTTAGATTCTGCTTATTCGTGGGAAGGTGCATAGATTCTCCTTATTCATGGGAAGGTGTGTATAACTCCATATACGTCTCAAAAAACAATGTTGACAGAATTATCCTTTCCAAACTAAAGTCCTAGTTTTTCTAGTCTTTCCTGGTTTGGCAACTGCTCCAGGTCCCTGAATTTTGGTTGTCTGTTTCTGAACCATTTCTAATTCTACTATATGTGGAGATGTGGAGACCAGAACTGTACACAATATTCAAGATGTGGCTGCACAATGGATTTGTATAATGGCATGATGATGTTCTCCATTTTGCTTTACTTTCTTAACAATGTTCAACATTCTACTGGCTGTTTTGGTCACCACTGCACATTGAGCCGATATTTGTAAAGAACTATCTAAAATGACTCCAAGAACTCTTTCCTGAATTGTAACAGCTGGTTCAGAACCCAGCATTATGTACCTATCTTTGCATTCATTCCTGCACTCAGCATATCTTAGAGATCTCCCGAGGCCCCTTCCAGCCCGAATGTCTATGAAATCTATGAAATCTATGAAATTTTTTCAGGCTCTAATTTTAATCCATGTTGCTGATCTTCACAGTCTCTAGAATACAAAGGCAGAAATTAAAACTAGGATTCCCTGAAACTGGAGATGACCAAACGTTGAAACATTAGTGATTAATATAACTGCTATTCTATATCTATATTGTAGAAGCCTTACCTGTGACTGGACCTTCACTCTTCTAGGAACTGGACCTTTCATTCTACCTCACTTAAACTGCTGGTGAACACATCTTCATTTTTCTGAATTGTCTGTAACAGCAGTTATCAGTTCCCCAAAATAAAGATTACTTTAAATGTATTGCTTCTAAAAACAGTATTTGTGGAGTGATGTACAGCTTAGCCAATAAGCACTGATTAATACCATGTAATTGTATTTGGTTTTAATGTCAAGTCAAATCCACAAGTGCATTAAAGGGTATATGGGTGGATGCCGTAACTAGCCTTATTCTTAAAGACTATCATGGCCCAGAACAGCTCCTGGCAGAAGTTAGAACAGCTTCACAAGTGCCTTAATTTGTTCCAAAACATAATAGCTTTCAAGCAGTGCAGTTGCATCCTACTTTTGCTGCCTCTTTCCCTGGCTAACCTGAGTGCAGAGGGACAGCCAGGGCCACTCCTGCCCTTTACCAGCTGCAGGCTGCAGCTATGCAACATGCTGAACTCAACTGGGGAGAGCATCATGAGCAGCATGTGGAATTCCTCTTCCTGCACCTGCTCCCTGCTGCTCCACCACTGGCCAGATTAGGAGCTGGCCACTCTCCTTGCAGTGGGATACAGCATTGTTCAGGTTCAATCCCCTTAAGCAGAGAAGAAAATGTAGGAATCCCAATCTCCTACATCCTGGATGAGTACACCAGACACCAGCATACTGGACAAAAGTAAAACCTCCACATGAAACTTGTGTGTGATTCAAACCAATTTTTTAAAATTTCATCAAGAAAAGGTAGCCAATGTAGACCAATGAAAATGTTTTTGGTTTATCTACCAAATGAAAAATATCACTTATTGACACAATATTTCTGCATAATATCAACCAGCATTCAAGTGAGATCAGTATCAGACCAAGACACTCATGATATATATCGTTATTTCTAAGACATTATCTGAAAAACATACAATCAGTGATGTCATACCAAGAAGGTATATTTACACCAATAAAATAATTGTATTACAGCTTCCAGCTAGCATGAAATCTATTATGAATTGACTTCCCTATTACATGCATTACAATATAACACAACATATCTGGGCCCCAGAAATAAGGCCCCAGTGTAATACATCATAGTTTATAAACCTTTTCCCATTATACTAACTTTTAATTGTATATATAGTAACAGTTAAAACACATCGCAGCCTCAAAATCATGATAGAGCTCAAGGTTTAATGGCTCCTGAGTCTTACTCTTATCAAATTCTTTTTCTCTTGCGGGGTTTCTAACAATAAATTCCATGATCTGCCTTGTAAAATAAAAATGTGACAGAAATCCAAGTACCCGTTTACTGACTGAGTATCCAATACTGATTGGGTTTCCTGATAGCTGAGTAGATGTAAAGTGCCTAATGTAGTACTTGGTAGCAAAATGAAGTTAGCTAACAGCCAAGAAATGCAGTAAACATTTTTTCCAGAGGGCTCTTTTGCTGAGGACACATGTTTTGCACAGCACAGTGAGACTGAGTATTGCCATCCTCATAACATAATGTTCAGGCTCATCTCTTTTTGCAAGCTTTCCCCTCAGATCCGCATTACAAGTTATAGTTATCTGCTTTAAGAAATAGAATACTTGGATTTTGCTTGGCTTCATAATATATATGAAGGAGGACAGGAGGGCTTTGCTCTTGTGCCTGGAAGGAATATATATCCTCTCACATAATTGCTTGGAAAATAAGTATAATAACAGTTAATAATCATAACTGGCAGGGCACTATTTGAATACTGAGGATGATACTAAGATATGGGACTCTACACCACCACTAGCAGCAGGAAATTAAATCAAAGCAGCAGAAAGTAGTAACTACAACCTAATGGGGAATATTTGGATGAATACCTGTTTGCCAAAACCAAAATATTTTGTAGAAAGACATCTTTTTCATGAAAGCATTCACAGAAAGAGTTCTCGTATCTAGAATACAATTTCTGGTGAAAACTAAAAGCAATTTTAAACTGCCCCTACATGGGTGCATATACACATTCAATCACTGGGGCACGAGAAACTCCAGTGCAGTTTGCACCAGAGTTAACAACTGCTGGGTGCAGCATCTACACATGTACCTAGGACCACAGCAGTTTGAGTCAGGGTGGAGCAGTCCTGGGCTGGCAGCAGGCTCAGGGGGTCAGCCCTGGGCTCCAGGTTGCACCATTGGGCAGTGCAGGGGCTAGCTGGGGCATGGCACTGCCTGAAGAGCAGAGCCATGTGGCTAGGCACCAGACAGGGGTCTGGCCCTGGGGTGACTGGGTATAATTTATGCCTTGGGTGAGTGTTTACATGTGTATTTAGGTGCATTTATTTTCACCACCATAAGATAGTACTCTCTCTGACCATACTGTCTTATGGCAGAGAAAATTTGTCTGCTGCAGTCTTACAGTGTTGTGCATGTAGAGTGTGATGCACTGTAGCAAATTAGCCTACTGTGTAGTTAAACGCATGTGTAGATGCACCGTATGGTAGTTAACTTTCTTGCCAAGTAGACCCAGGTTTCAGGTAGAGCTTTGAAACAGGCAAAACAGGGATTTCAACCAGTGTCTCCACTGTGGTGGACCTCCATTACTCACCTAAAAAGAAAAATAAATAAATAAACTCCCATTTCTTTTCCACATCTAAATGAAACCAATCCTGAAACCCATATTTGTTACTAAATGGAAATGTTGTTTATAAGGCAGCCTTATGGGTAACCTTTCCCCATATCTCTGTCTATGTTAAAAGAACCAATAATTTTCCTTAAGATGTCTAGTGATTAACCTGAACTTCAGTGATCATTGTGAGAAGCAGCATCCAGCATTTTCTTTCTCCCCCCGCTTCAAAGAAAACAGTTTTTGAACGCAGTAATTGATTTTAATCCCTCCTCATAAAGGCTACACATAAACCTGTTAGATGAGACAGGCATACAATCAATGTATCCATTTTAAGTGACAGAGCTAATTCCATCTTTCTTTTGTAAGCAGAAAGTAGTGCATCTGATCTTCTCCAAGTAGCACTGTGTTAACCTTAATTCATAGACACACACACACATCCACAAACACACATCCAAGCAAACCCTGGAAACTTTGGCTGTACTTACAATACATTCTTAGTGGGCAAATCTACAAGAGATGCTGAATACACAGTGGCCTGATACTACTGACCAATAGTGTCTCCTGGCAAAAACTGCGACACAACACTAATAAGCAGCTGTAGGCTGCTACGTAGTAACATTACTGGCACTACTGCACAGTGATTCAGGTTACTGCATTTATTTAGTACTTGTTCATACAAATACTAAATAAATGCCCCGTAACCACTCTGCAGTAGTGTCTTGTGTAGACACAGCCTGCATTATCTAAAAAATTTTGAAAAGGGAACATGTGGAGTTTGAGACAACCTTGAGATATTTATTGGTCAGACACATTGACTTAATCCTAAATACTAATAAGAAAAATGTAAACAACTGTGTAAAAGACAAAGTGGGCAAAGGGGAGACATTTGTAAGGATCCAACAATATCTGTTTGCATAATTGTATGTATGTGAGCTTTTCCTATTAAGTTCATAATGATCTAATTTATGAATTATAGCATCATCAATTAAACTATGATAATAATGACAACAACAACGGTGATGATGTATGAAGGCTTTATTCTTTGTGGCATGGCTCCAAACCTTGATGAGATTTCTGCACCACCTCTCCTTTCCTGGAATTACTAGTAGTGCAGGATTTGGGATTGATTTTTCACTACCTGAAAATAAACTAGGTTTTGCAACTGACTTCAGTGGGTGTAATACAAAACCCTTGCTGAGGACTAAGATGCAGGCTACCACCTCTAGATCACTGCGGGCACATCTGCACAAGATGCTTAACTACACACTAGCGTAGCTTGCTGCAAACTAAGCATGTGTGTCTTCATGTGCACATGCATACTACACAGTAAACCTCACTAATCACAAGTAAATTTCCTACCTGCAAATGCAAGTAGCAAATTTACTTTCGATTAGTAACAGCCCAGTAGCACTCACGTAGACAACTGACCAGGAGCAAATATGCTCCCAATCAGCCATCTACCAGGGGATGGGAGATTGGTCCCTGCCCCCTGGAGCTGCCTGCTGCTAGGGCAGGCTTTGCCACCAGAGCCTGGGTGGGGACTATGCCCCCCCGTCCCAGCATCAGAAAGTTCCAAGCCCCCTGCTCCAAGATCGTGATCAGGGAGTTGGGGACTAGGAGATCTGTATCTCTCAGCCCATGCTTTGCCATCATGACTGGGAAACAAGGGGCTGGGAGATCCTTTTCCTCCCAGCACCAGCTCCACGGTTATGGGGCTGGTGCTGGGAGATAAGGGTCTCCCAGCACCGGCATCACAATTGTGGAGCTGGCGCTGGGAGATAAGGGTCTCCCAGCACCAGCCCCATGGTCACAGAGCTGGCACTGGGAGACTAAGTTCTCCCAGACAGAGCCCCTCAGTCGCAGAGCTGGCGCTGTAAGATAAGGGTCTGGGAGATCCCTGCTGGCAGAGGCTGGGGATCCTGTTCCATGCCCAACTCTGTAAGTGTGAAGCAGGGTGGGGAACAGGCTGGTGAGCTTATTTCCTGCTCAGCTCCATGCTCAGGCAGCTTAATGGGGAACAAGCTTCCCAGCCCACTCCCCACCCAGCTCTGTGTTTCCAGAGCTGAGTAGGAAACAAACTCCCCAGCCTGTTCCTCGCCTAGCTCTGTGCTCAAGGAACTCAGCAGAGAACAAGCTCCCCACCCAGCTATGCACTTCCTGACCTGTTCCCATCCAGCTATATGCTCACAGAACTCAGCACGGAACAAGCTCCCCAACTTGTTCCTCAACCAATTCCAAACTTGTATACCTGAGTGGGGAACCAGCCCCCAGCGTATTCCCCATCCAGCTCCATCCTCATGGAGCTGAACAGGGAATAAGCTCCACAGCCTGTTCCCAACTTTTTCCCCACCCAGCTCTATGATGAACAGGGAATAAGCTCCACAGTCTCCATGCCATGGCTGGGGGGTGGGGAGAGGGCTAGTCCTAGTCAGGGGCAGGTCTCAGCCCAATGCCCCCTGCCCCAATCAGGTGATCGATGCACAGGCTTGGAAGGAGATGCAGGGACAGGGTAGGTCCCAGCCCCCTGTCCTGACCTGCTGGTGGGGCAGCTAGCAAGTGAGCTAGCTTCTTGCTGCCCCACCGGCACATCAGGGCAGGGGGCTGGGACCTGCCTCTCCCCTACAGCTATTTCAGAGTCCCCTGTCCCTAATAGAGGAGCCAGGTCCAGGGAAGGGGGCATTGTTTCCACCCCAGCAGCTGGCAGGCTTCAGGGGCAGGGTGTAAAGTTCTAGCCTGTCCAGGAGACACCTATCTCTTGACCCGGTGCTTCTGGCCAGCCCCTGGGCTAATGCCCAGGGGGAGCCTAGAGCTTCCCCTGGTGGTGACAGGGGCCCATTGCAGGGCCCTGAAAGTGGGAGCAGTTTGCTGCCATTAGCAGAAAATCTGCTCCCACTTCCCAGCATGTGTACACACCTGCCTGAAAATGTTTACTCTTCAGATCAAATACAGATGTATTTGAAGATGTGCCTTGTATGGTATATATTGACATAAAGTTTTTACTCATTAATTTTAGTAATTGAATAAACCTGAGTAAAGGCCCTATTAGATTACAGACCTCAATACTTAGGCCATTGACATCATTTATATAAGGTCTGGGTTTTCATAGGAAGGTACCTGTAATGGGGCTTTTTCCACATTATCAGAGGGGATGGGTGTCTGGGGCAGTCCTTCAATCTCCCCTCCTGCCTTCTCCCCCTTTCCTTCTCTCATGGCTTTGTTAGCTCTTTCCCCCCATCTCACACCCATTCTTAGCTGCCAAAGGATTTATCACAACTCACCAATGAGCAGAGAGACCAGGAAAGAGAAAGACACAAGGTTCAGCACCTCACTTCAGGACTCAGGGCAGAAGCATCAGGGTCAGGTGACTCATGCTCACTATGTGAGCCAGGCTCTGTGTTAGGGGCAGGGGAGAGAAGCTGTAGGAGTCCTTCAGGAAGGAAGACTTCTGGCAGAGACAGAGACAGAGAGAGAGAGAGAGAGAGATTGAAGACAGATGCAGAACTGCAACAGGCAAGATTGGATGCTGGCTAGGTGAGGAAGATGGGTAGTAGCACCACAGCAAGACAGATAAGTGTCAAACCTTATTTTCTTTTCAGTGTTTATGTTTGGACTGGAGGAAGAACACCCCAGGATGAGACCAACTCATAATAAGATTTTGTGTTAGCAGTTAAGTTGATGCCCAGAAGGGAGTTCTTAACTTGGTGGACTGGGCAGCAGCTGAAGGGGAATAGGAGACCATGAAAAGGGGGACAAATGCAGTACCCCAAACCCCAGCGCTCACAAGGAGTGGTGTGTAAAGATGGAGGAATACATCCAGTGTGGTGCACAAGAAACCAGCATTGATCAGCAGGAAAGAGGGTGATGAGAGACTGACTGTAGGCCAGACACAGAAGAGCGTGCAGAAGCATAAACAGGGTGACCGGACTCTGGGTCACCAATTCTGTGCTTAGAGCACATCCCACTGCAAGGATGCCTGTGGTCTTGAACAGTGGGCCTACGGATAGCTGGTACAGCAAGAGCGAACATGAGCAGAGCTTGGATAGTTGTTTTTGTTTGGATCATAAACTGAATAATATACTTATAGGTCCCTATCATAATATTAAAATTTCTAGTTTCTCTTTAACTGGAGAATAATATGTCTTGTGTTATGTGATGATGCACCACACCACCTGCAATCCCCTTTTCAAAACTTTAAATCCACCCATGGAACATCTACTCCTGCACAAATTCTGCCACTTGAGGGTTGTATGTCTTTACTTGTCCCAAATTGTTGAGTGAATTCCTCCATGGCAACAATGTCTATAAAAATATATTTTCCAATACAGAAAATCTTTGTACCAGTGTGAAGCCAAAATTTTTCCCTCATGCATTTACTTTTCATCTACTAACACTGTAAGACTACTTATCTGACAAAATTCACCAAACTAATTAAAATAGAAAGAAAATAGTAGGAAGTATTTCATTATGAGTGTGTTTCAATATCACTGTATGTGTGCTGTAGAAAATCTTTAATAATTTAGAGGATCTGTAATCTCTGACTTTTGTAAAACTGTCACATTATCTTAATAACACTTATCGTGCAGAAAACCTTATTTATAGCCTTTCCATATCCATATGCCATTAATATATTCAGCCCACTAATGTAGACTCTGCATTCTGTTCTGATGAATTGGTAAAAATCATAGCATTATTCAAGGTAAATTAGTGTTTGGCCTCTGTACTTCATGAAGTGAAGGAAAGGATATATATTAAGCCGGTATATTAAGGATGAGTTGCTATGACTCCCCTCTAGTGATTCCTGTTTCTTTCCATAGTTAACACTTCATCCAACTTCCTGTTGGAGGACAAATTGAAAACTTTCCCCTGTTGTCTTTCTTTTCTCCTATATGGATTGTGTCAAAAGCCTCTGAAATGTATGCAAATTTTATTTTTTATTAAGGTGATCTCAAATTTCATGTATATTTTATGTACCTGTTACAACAAACAAAGAACATTTTTCATACCTGTGAGCTCTGGCATGGGACAAGGGAATTCAGGATGCTTCAGGAAGGTCTGGGTATAGACAGAGCTATCCTCAGCATGAAATAAGACAATAATATGGAATTATGCAGAAGTTCAGGTGTAGTGGATCATCAAGTCAGATATTACTCTGTAACATCTATAAAATCCCAGTGTTTCTAAGGAATGTCAGCATGGTTTTCACCAGTGTTGGTTAGAAAACAATAATTTCATTTTGGAAAATCTTTGAAATTTTAATTTTTTTTCAATTTCGGGGTGGGGAGGAGCACAAAGACTGATAGTGTAGTATCTTAGGGAGTTTGTCAAACTATTTTAGGGAGACACTCCCCATTGTGTCTCTCTAAAATACACTGTGTAGTATCTTAGGGAGCCTATACACATGCAGAGAGGCTGTAATTACAATGCACTGAAGCAGACTTGATTAATTGATTAATCAAGTCTGTTGGAGTGTGGTAACTACTGCGCTCTAGCAGACTCCAGTGACATTTGTATCCGTATTCTCATGCCGAAAAATGTTGGCCGGGTGCTTTAACTAAATAAAAAATATGCATTTCAATTTCCAAATAAATAATGTGAATTAAAATGCCATACAGAAATTCATTTAAATGCTTAAGGAAATTAAAAAACCCAAACATTAAAGATTGTGGTAACTGGATATCAATAACTTTTTAAATTAACTTTTAAATGGTGGTTTATCTTGAATGAACAATGTTTTAGGTACTCTAATCCACATTACAGTTGAAGTGATTTCACCCCTTTCTTCTCTGTTGTGTCACACACAGTTCTAGCACAAATGAGATCTGATTTTCAGTCCTGATTTTCTTCTCATGCTGAATAAATTGGGTATAGCTCAATAGATGTCAATAGGCCAGATACGCAGCTGGTATAAATCAACCAACCTAACACAATTAGCTTCAGTTGAAGGTATGCTGATATACATCAAGTGAGGCTCTGGTGTAATTATGTTACCTGTTGTTAATCAGTATTACTCCATATTTTGTATATTTTCCAAATTGGCATCTAGTTGGAACCACCTTCCATTTAGCAACTGGGGAAGCCTAAGCTGATTAAAAACTCATTTTTGTTTACAGTTTTAAGAATCCAGTGTGGTTACACATTAGAAGAGTCATGTCTTAGGAATTAAAACAGAGGGGAAGGGGGATTGTTATTTGTTTCTGATATAGTAGAAAAAAACAACCAAGTAAAGTAATCTAAATTTCAGTAGAATATTCACTCATCCAAGAAATCATACTTTAAAAAGTTCTATGTATTCACTATTTTTCATTTAAAAATATGCTTCTGAATGACCAAATATGACTTTTTTTCTTCATTTATAAGTACTGCCATGTGTGATTAATCCTATACTCCAGGGAAGAGTCCTTTATTTTTTTTAAATGAAAGAGTTCATAACAATTCTTAAAAAAATTATTTTGAAGATACTGGTTTTCCCCTAGGTTCTTAGGTCAACTAATGCCAAGCCTAAGTAGTATTTAAAAATCTTAAATGATTGTATAGAAATGCCAAATAAGCAGATGATTTTCCATATGAGCTATATTTATTGGTCTGTTCCCAAGTTTAGGTTCTCCTAAGACAATTCATTTTTTTTTGTTCTACAAAAGACACTGGAGAAAACTCTGTACTTTTCAGACAACAGGCAATAATATAGTCAATATAATGTCTCACTGGAGAAAGAAGCTACCATTTTTTTCACCTTCTGCCCTTCAAAAAAAAAGAGAAATCAATGCTTCAGAATACAACTTCCTCTACAAAATGCAAGTGCTTATGTCACTGCTGTAGTATAAAACATTCTTTTCATTGTTTGGTACTAAAGTAGTGATTACTATTGAAACAACAATAGTAAAAAAAGTCAGAGCTTCTGCAAGAAAACAGTTTAGAGCTTGATTTTGCTTTTGACCCTAATGTATTAATAGACTCTTTTTGTCTATGGAGCACCGTTCAATACATGAGTCAGTAGTTCCTGGCTGCTAGCTTATGCTTATAGAACTTACTGTGGTTTTGTTTATGGACAGAAACCCTTGAAACTTTTAAAGTTTTCACTTCCTTCTATTTATTTGGACCCTGATCTATAATTAGAAGAGTAAAGAGAATAACATTTAATTGGATGACCTCATCAAGCATTCACATACAATTCAGTGTCCTACACTGAATTCTGTTGAAAAAATAGCCAAAAACACTTCAATTCACCAATCAATTTTAGATTTTTACTTTCTATTCAGCAGTTTTATGTTTAGAGTTCTCTGAAACTCTACTAATATTTTTGTAGACCTTTAAATAACAAAGAGTTTGTTACTGATGCTAATATTCTTTCTAAAGATGCCTGACAGTACAGTACCAAAAATAATCTGTTCAAGAAATGTACAGGTACTTACCACCTTGTTATATAAAAGTGCAGTTGCAGCAAATTATAGTAATTAGTTCTTCAGTAGCTCCAGTATGTCTTTGAAACATTTAGGCAGAAACAAGTTAAAGAAAGAAGCCAACAAAAATTCCATCTAAAAAATCAGTGGAAAGTGAGATTTTAAAAAAGGCAGTAAACTTTTTCAGGGAAAGAAAGTATTTTTTAATTTCCATAACCCAAAGTAGGTGGAGCGATCAGTTTTGTGAGAGAAACTATGGTTGCATTTCCTTGACTCAAATGAATGCAGAAAACATCAAGAATATCATGCAAAAATATTAGGTTTTTAAATCCTTAGTTGTCTGCTGTGTCTTCTGAACTTCACTCATCTACATCAGGTACCTCAACTTCAGATGCATAAGTGATTTTCAGAGATACTAAATTTCCACAAATGTGGGAGCGCTCAGGACTTCTAAGGTTATGCAGTTTAGGACCTTATTTCTGCAAAGTACTTCAAGACAGGCTTTCATGCTTTGCTGAAGACGGAGGAGATTTCTCATAGTTAATATTAAGCAGTTTTAATTATCTGTAGTGTCTACATGTACGCTTTAATAAAAGTAGCCTATTCTACTGTGCATTAAAGCATCATGTAAAAAACTGCTAATATAATGTGCAGTAGATATAGGTTACTGTGCATCAAGCATCACTAAAAAGGCATGCTGTTTTGTTACTGTGCATTAGGGCAGCCTAATGTGCATTTATGTAGTACCTTATATTGGAGGTACTAAACTTAATACACTGTAGCAAAAGCGCATTAATGCACATGTAGATGCGCCCACTGGGGTATTATTAAGGTGCTAAACTTCAGGGACAAGCTTTAAAATGATGGCATGTGTATCTAAAATAGGGCTTTTAAAAATTCAGAGTACCCCACCTTTTGAAAGGCCAATGCCAATTACTTCACTTACACAAAAAGAACCCACCAGAGCTTTGAAAAGCAACACTGATATTCTCATTACTAGAGCCAGTTAAAAAATGAGATACAGTCACCATGAAAAACATCAAAGAAAAAACATGTTTATATTTTTATAAATTTATTGGCACAATTTTTTATTTTAAAAATGGAAAAATTAAAATGCACGTTAACATTCTCTTGTAGAATTTTATTTTAAAAGCTGCTATTTGTCAAAGAAACTTTCTAAAACAATGAAAATGTTATGTTGTCATCTGATCTCTTTCTCACCTATCCAATTGGTTTGTATATATAGTTTTTTAGGACAGTTTCAATAATGCTTGACTTTTTCTTTCTGGTATTGTAGAGGCTACCATAAAAAAGCGGCATCATAGGTTGCCTGTAGACAAAATGAGAGGCGTGTGTGCATGACACTTTAAAGTAGGCTAAATGCTTTTCCACCATTTTAATGGTATTCGTTTTTGCACACCTCAGCAGTGTAGTGTGCATTAATGCCAGCCGCTGTCGGAAATTCGGCAGCGTAATGCATCTTAAATGATCTGGGACTCAGCAAACTAAAACTCCCTTGAGACTCTTTTGAGGAGTTTTAGTTTGCTGCCCCTACAGCCACGGAGTGAAGCACCAGGTTCTGTGCAGCTCCACGGCTCTGCAGGAAGCCCTGCAGGAAGCCTGGCAGCAGCCCAGGAAAGCAGGTTCCACCGAAGAATAGTGGCAAGCCGAATCTTCTCCCCCCTGACAAGAAGCCTGCCTGCCAGCCTGAGCTGTGTGGGGGCCTGGTGCTTTCCTTCATGGCTGCAGTGCTCCCTGGGACCACCAAAACTGGGTGCCTGCAGGCAGGTGTTGCTTGGTGGTGGTGGGGGAACTGCTGCTGCCATAGAGAGAAACAACAGCCCCCACCTCCCCACACCCCAGGGGCCTCTCCACCTGCCGGCAGCTCACCCTCCTGTCCCTGCTGGAGATGCAAGTAAGTCAGCAGGCTGTGTCTATGACATGGGGGTTTAATCAACCCTAAATTGAAGCGGTGTTTTTTAAAACCCACTGCTTCAATTTAGGGCCCCCATTGTGTTTACACATGCCCACAGTTATGAAACTGGAATATGGACAGTTTTCCTTTTTAGAACAGAAAATAACTACTTTATTTCAAAGTCTAGTCTTTAGAAAAAAAACTTACTGTAATAACCATTATATCTCCCAAACTTTGCATTATTTAAATATGCAAAATTCCACAGTCCCTCAGTATTTGACCATGTTGAATCATCTGCCCAGCTAATTTGTAAACTGTCTTTTTAAAATGCTTACTATTCCCAAATCTCAGAAAAGTTCTCTACTCTGTTAACAGCTGCGATTAAAGGAATGACAAGTAATAATGCATCTTTAAAATCTAATTTTCCATTCTATATAAATGAAAAGCTCTTGATTATCAAGCTTATATCTTTTTCCAGTTGCAGAAAAAAAAGAAAGAAGATAAAATATAAGAACACACAGACTGCCTTCTAAATGTTTTGGAGAGCTTAAAAATATAGATTAGATTTTTCTTCCTTTTCGAATTTTTCTTTGGCTAGACAACCTAATTTTTACTCATGCTAAGAATGTAAAACCATAAATATACAGACATTAGTGTGCGTGCATGCATATTGTGATTTGGAGATAGATTACAATTAATTGTGTACTGTATTTAATGTTTCACAGAAGTAAAATATTAGCTATTTTAAAATATTATATATTTCTGAAGCCCTGGGACCTAGTCTGTCCATTAGTATGTACAGTTTTTAAAATTCACCAATCCTTGGTGTTAAACACATGGCAAACACACTGTATCTTTAATTGGGTTGTGTTCTGCATAACAGGTGTATAGATATTGCTGAGGAGGTATATATTTCCATACCTGGTCTTAAACTACTATATTTTGTGACAGATAATATGAAACAGGTTAAGAAACATAATAAAACTTGTACTTAAAGAAGCCAGTGATAGCATCTAGTTTGAATATTTTGTCCTATTGTGGCAGTGCAACTTTGGTGCCTGCCACTTTAAGAGCTAGAGCAGGCAGCCAGCAGATGCCTGATTAAGGTAGCCATTTTCAAACAAAGGCAAGCCTGGTAGAGACAGTGGAACAGCATCACCTGGCTGAGCTGCCACATGGAACATCCCTAGAGGTAAGAGCAGGGGTTATGGGGAAGAAGGAGGCTCCTGGTCCTGGGCATGGCCTGAAACTGCATCCTGCTGGGGTAGAGAAGTCTGGAGGGACTACCCATGGTGAGGCAGTGTCATTCAAATGCCAGGACTGCGATCCTCCCCAGTGAAAGGCAAGGAGAGGCACCTTAAAAACCCAGCCCCCACAACTGGGTTGGCAACCCCATAGTAGGGCATGAGAAAGCAGACCCATATAAGAGACAGGGGGCTAGCTACTCAGAGACTGACTTGAGGCACCCTCAACTGGTCAATGCTGGGCCAGGACCAGAAGGATCCATAAGGCCAGAGTGCCTACCATGAGGGACGCCCAGAGCCAAGGGGCCCTGGGGCTCTAACTGGCCTAGAGATGAGGCCAGGGCATGTACTGCCAAATGTTCCATACAGGGGGCCACTTCTGAGAGGAAGAAGAGGGCAGGGAGATTGGCAGCCCAGAGTGAGGGCAGAATAGGCCACCTGATTAGGAGAGATCTAGTTGGGATCTAGATTAGAATTTTATGGGGTCTAGTGGGGAGCCAGAACTGTTAAGAAGTTATGATGCCATCTGCAAGGCATGGGCTACAGTATAGGGAAGATACGGAGACATGGATAGCACCCCCTGGCATCAGGTCATATAATAGGCTGCCTCCTGCATTTACTACCAGTTTATTATACCAGCAAAGTCATGGCAGGTGAGACTGGGTGACCACCCATATAGACAGGTGAGTAGACCAAGGTTGAGACCCAGCCCTGAACGTGCCCCTGTTAGACCTATGTAGTAAAAACATAACTTATCAATGTTACAGTGAACTTAATAAAATTAAGTTTAAGTCATTATTTCAGTTGTCATACATTTATTTATTAGGGGTGTGTGAAATGGGCCCTATTCGATTCAGATTTGGCCTGAATCAGGGACAGTGATTTGATTAATTGATTCAGATCACTGTCCTCAATTTGATTCAGCTGAATCCAAATCTGAAGATTCAGTGCTGATTTGGAGAATCAATGATTTGGACATAGACACAGCTTTAAATGTCTTTTCTATATACCTTAGGGTACCAGACATGGCTTATGAATGCTGCAATGCTGGGACAGGTGAAGCATCCCACAGGAGTGTGGGGTGATGTCCGCATGCTTGGCAGTGAACCAGAAGTTCTTCCAGTCCACTTCCAGGTTCACTGGGAAGCATGCAGCCCTCCCCCCCCATGTCTCTCCAGCTAAGTGATTGACCATGGCAAGGATCCACCCCCATACCCAGGAGGCACCAGTTGCCAAGCCGGGGGGTGCAGGGGCCCCCCCAGCGTGCTTTCCCGGGACCCTGGGTCTGCTGCCAAGTACACTGGGGACCACCCGCCCCCCCCCCCGTACTCCTGTGGAACACTCCATCCGTCCCACCACTGCAGCATTCCACCTGGTACCTTGAGGTATGTGGAAAAAACGTTTAAAGCTGTGTCTATTTCCAAATTGCCAAATCTCTCTGAATAGATTCGGAGGGTTCTGATTTGATTCAGATAGATTAAAGGGTCTCCTGATTCAATTTGGATTCAGAGATTTGGCCACCAAATTGGGCCAAATCTCTGCCAAATTGAATCAGCTTTGCATAGCCCTATTATTTATTTACTACAGATAGTTTTTTCTAGTTTTGACAGTTAAGTGTCCTGAAATATAATATGTCATGTGGATATTTCCTTGAAAAAAGCAAAACCAAATTATCTTGTCCTAATGTGTATCACCATATTGCTGTCCATTAGCATACATTAATTGCTTTACAGAAGTTTGACTTCATCACACATATGTTCTTCAAGTCCTGAAACACATTTAGTCAACCATTTATGCAAATAAACTAGACCCCTACTTTAAGTAGGAAGTTTGTACTTTACTTCTTTAAAAACACAATTACATAATATTTGGGTGGTATTTTTCCATATATCTTTGTGCATCTGTAACCTCCCATTGAAAATTGAGATCTGTAATGTTTTAGTTCCACTATGATTTAGAAATAATTGTATGCTATTAGCAGACATTGGTATGCAGTTTATGTTCCCTGAGTTTGTAAATTGTTTCAGGTAGAGACCTTGTTAACTAGTTGGTACATTTCATCTACTGTACAGTGGCACATATGAACAATTAAATAGTAATTAGTAAAATATTAAGCTAATTTAAGGGTATTAGGAAAATGGAAAACATGGAAACTACTTTTCATTTTTTTCAAAAAGAAAATGCATCTGTAAACCTTTTTTTGGTATTCCAGAATCAAGAGTTGTAATTTCCGCCTTATACTGCAATATTTAACTTTGTTTTGCCCAACGAAAGGAAGAGAAGTAAAACAACCACGAGCTGATCACCTTCACCATCCGCCGTAAAGCTGGCAAGTCAGTCAGCAACACAGAAGTCCTTGACTTCAGAAAAGCTGACTTTGACAAGCTCAAGAGGCTTGTCAGTCAGGCCCTTAGGGACCATGACCCCAGGGAGATGGGAGTTCAAGAAGAGTGGTTGCTTCTCAAGGAAGCGATCCTCAATGCACAAGCCAAATCTATTCCAACATGGAGGAAAGGCAGCAAGAAGGCACAGCAGCCCTCCTGGCTCTCCAGGGACCTAGCAGACCTCCTGAGGCTAAAAAGAAAGGCCTACAAAGGATGGAGGACAGGATTCATCTCCAAAGAGGATTATTCTGTGCTGGTCCAGTCCTGCAGGGAGCAAACCAGGAAAGCCAAGGCTGCAACCGAACTCCAACTAGCTTCAAGCATCAAGGACAACAAAAAGTCCTTTTTCAGATATGTGGGGAGCCAGAGGAAAAACAAGGGCAACGTTGGACACCTGCTAAACCAGATGGGGCAACTGACGCCCAGGAAAAAGCCAACCTATTAAATAGGTACTTTGCATCAGTCTTTCATCAGTCCCATGGGATGCCCATGCCTGCTATGGGACAGGGAGATCCGGGTGTTGGGGATCCCCTACCCTCCATAAATGCTGACCTTGTGAAGGAACACCTTGAGAAGCTGGATACCTTCAAGTCAGCCGGCCCTGACAATCTGTACCCCAGGGTACTCAAGGAGCTGGCGAGCGTCATAGCCCAGCCCCTGGCACGGATCTTTGAAAATTCCTGACGCTCTGGTGTAGTGCCCGAAGACTGGAAGAAGGCCAATGTGGTGCCGATCTTCAAGAAAGGGAGGAGAGTGGATCCGGCTAACTACAGGCCCATTATCCTGACTTCTATCCTGGGGAAGATCTTAGAAAAGTTTATTAAGGAGGCCATCCTTGATGGATTGGCCCAGGCTAACATCCTAAGGGATAGCCAGCATGGGTTTGTCGCAGGTAGGTCTTGTTTGACCAATCTCATTTCCTTCTATGACCAGGTGACCTATCACCTGGACGAGGGAGATGAGATTGATGTCATATATCTTGACTTCAAAAAAGCTTTTGATCTGGTATCCCATGATCACCTCTTGGCCAAACTGGCCAGTTGTGGCCTTGGCTCCACCACGATCCACTGGCTGGGAAACTGACTCCGTGGTCGGACCCAGAGGGTTGTAATTGATGGCAGTCACTCATCGTGGTGCCCTGTGACCAGTGGGGTCCCTCAAGGCTCTGTCCTTGGACCCATCCTGTTCAACATCTTCATTAATGATGTGGACATTGGAGTCAGGAGTGGACTGGCCAAGTTCACCGATGACACCAAACTTTGGGGCAAAGCATCCACGCCAGAAGATAGGCGGGTGATCCAGGCTGACCTGGACAAGCTCAGCAAATGGGCAGACGAGAACCTGATGGTGTTTAACACTGAAAAATGCAAAGTTCTCCACCTTGGGAGGAAAAACCTGCAGCATCTTTATAGGCTCGACAGTGCTACATTGGATAGCACTACAGAAGAAAGAGACTTGGGGGTCATTATTGACCACAAGATGAACATGAGCCTGCAATGTGATGCTGCAGCTAATAAAGCAACCAAAATGCTGGCCTGCATCCATAGATGCTTCTCGAGCAAATCCCGGGACGTCATTCTCCCCTTGTACTCCGCCTTGGTGAGTCCGCAGCTGGAGTACTGCGTCCAGTTTTGGGCTCCACTATTCAAAAAGGAGAGTCCAGAGGAGAGCCACACACATGATCAGAGGTCAGGAAAACATATCTTACGATGATAGGCTGAGAGACATGGGACTCTTTAACCTGGAAAAGCGCAGCCTCAGGGGTGATCTGATGCCACCTATAAGTTTATCAGGGGTGACCACCAGGATCTGGGGGAACGTTTGTTCACCAGAGCGCCCCAAGGGATGACGAGGTCGAATGGTCACAAACTCCTGCAAGACCACTTCAGGCTGGATATAAGGAAGAATTTTTTCACTGTCCGAGCCCCCAAGGTCTGGAACAGTCTGCCAGCGGAGGTGGTTCAAGCACCTACACTGAACACCTTCAAGAGTAAATTGGATGCTTATCTTGCTGGGATCCTATGACCCCAGCTGACTTCCTGCCCTTTGGGCAGGGGGCTGGACTCGATGATCTCCCGAGGTCCCTTCCAGCCCTGATGTCTATGAAATCTATGAAAGGGAACATATATCTTAACTGTATGCTGGAAACATTCATGGACAATTTAGCTAGAAGGACCCTGAGATATCCAAAACAGTGCTTTCATAAACCCACTTAATAGCTATTTTAGAAGCTGCATAAAGAATTTGCATTTTTGAACAAAGCACTTGAGAGCTAAACCCAGAAATTCTTTGAGAGATGAGCCAATAGGAGATCATAGTTTCATAGTTGGTAGGGTAAAAAGGGACCTAAACAGATCATCAAGTCTGACCCCCTGCCATGGCAGGAAAGAGTCAAACAACCCTGGCAAGGTGTTCATCTAGCCTCCTCTTAAAGACCCCCACTTCTCTTGGAAGTTGGTTCCAGATCCTAGCCGCCCTGACCATGAAGTAGCGCCTCCTGATGTCTAGCCAGAATCTACCCTCTGTCAGTTTGTGACCTTTATTTCTAGTCACTCCTGCTAGTGCTCAGTGGGAACAGGGTCTCCCTCAATGCCTGCTGGTCCGCCCTGACTACTTTGTAAATGGCCACTAGATCCCCCCTCAGCCTTCTCTTGTGGAGGCTGAACAGGTTTAGGTCCCTTAGCCTCTCCTCATAGGGCCTGCCCTGCTGCCCCTTGATCATGCAAGTGGCCCTTCTTTGGATCCTCTCCATGTTGCCCACATCCCTCTTGAAGTGCAGTGCCCAGAACTGGATGCAGTACTCCAGCTGCGGCCTGACCAGTGTTGGAGGATCACCTCCTTAGACCTGCTTGAGATGCATCTGTGGATGCATGACAAGGTACAGTTGGCCTTTCTGACTTCATCCCCACACGGCTGGCTCATGTTCATTTTGGCATCAATAATGACTCCAAGATCCTTTTCTGCCTCTGTACTCACAAGAACGGAGTTTCCCAGCCTGTAGGTATGCTGAAGGTTCTTGTCCCCCCAGGTGCAGTACCTTGCACTTGTCAGTGTTGAGACCCATCCTGTTCTCATCTGCCCACCCCTGTAACCTGTCTAGTCCAATTGCAACCTATTCCTCCCTTCTAGTGTGCCCACTTCTCCCTACATCTTAGTGTCATCTACAAATTTGAACAGGGTGCTTTTTACCCCTTCATCCAAGTTGCTGATGAAGATGTTGAACAGTGCAGGCCTGAGGACCAAACCCTGGGGAACCCCACTGCCCAAATCCCTGCAGGTCGAATAAGACCCATCCACCACCACTCTCTGGGTGTGGCCCTCCAGCCAGTTAGTGACTCATTTGACTGTGTAGCTGTCAACACCACAGTCCGCTAGTTTTTTACTGAGAATGGGTGAGAGATAGTGTCAAAGGCCTTCCAAAAGTCCAGAAAGACTACGTCCACTGCTACCCCTGCGTCTAAGGATTTTGTGACCTGGTCATAGAAGGCCACCAGGTTGGTCTGACATGACCTGCCTCTAATGAATCCATGTTGGTTGTCCCTAAGAATAATGTCCCCCGTTGGGCCCTCGCGGACATGCGCCAGGATAATTCTCCCAAAAAGCTTTCCCAGGACTGAGGTAAGACTAACTGACCTATAGTTTCCTGGGTCCTCCTTCCTCTCTTTTCTGAAAATGGGAACCACATTGGCTCTTTTCCAGTCCTCTGGCACCACACCAGAGCACCATGAGTTCTTGTAGAGCCATGCCAGGGGTCCCACAATGACCTCTGCTAATTCTCTCAGCACTCTGGGATGGAGATCATCAGGACCAGCTGATTTAAATATATCCAGTCCCTCCAGAAGTTCCCAGACTAGGTCCTTACTGCCCCTAGGCCTGGGTGTGCCTAGGGGCCTACGGGGGTCCCAGTGGGGAGGTGACCCAGTCCCTGCTCAGAAAAAAGGAGGCAAAGAAATTGTTAAATAGGTTAGCTTTCTTGTCTGGTGTGACAACCAGATTTCCTAGCATGTCTTGCAGAGGCCCCACTGTTGCCTCTCAGCTCCATGTTCTTGGGGAACCCTGACAGGATGCAGACTGTCTGACTCACAAAGAATCCCCCGCCCCCAAACAGAAACTGATTAAGATGCAGTGAGAGACACACCTAAAACCCTCAGATAAGGGTGACAAGAGTGAAACAACTGCCCTAGATCTCATTTGCATCCGAGATGGAACCAGATGACCATTCATTTACATGAGAGATGGAGAACAGAAAGCCTGAAGCAGAGACTGCAGTGAATTCTGGGATCAGAGAAACAGGGGAGCACTGTATGATGGGGAATCTGTGCTCCAAATGCTAATCAACCCATACACCCAGCTCAGCATTTATCTGACCAATTCTAACCTGGATTAATAAAGGGCTCCCCCCCCGCCTGACACACACACACACCTCTAAGCAGAAGTAAAGTTTAATAGGCATCTTGGGCCATACATTCCCCAGTCCCACTATGGGAGGCCTATTTAAACTTAATCAGCTAAAACTTGGTTGCTGGGTTAGGGAATGCTGAGGCAAGACAGCGAGTCAGGGGGTATGGGCAACATTTGAACAATGGTAAAGGGTTCATCACAGTGTTCAGCCTGTTGGAGCCCTGTCCACAAGTGTTGTCATACTTTTCCAGGGATGACTAGTGGAAGTCCTCCCCACAAAAGGTTATGAACACTCCAATAATTGCCTTAAGTCTGTTAAAAGGCTATAGTGGGATTGGGAAAAGTCATGCTAAGCTGAGGCTTGTTCACAACAAGTAAAAATCCAAAACCCTGATGCTGCAAGCTATCATTTCTGAAGACACCAGGAGATATCCCATCAGTATATCTGCTATCCATAGGAATTTCAAGCTGGCTCCTAAGTATCTGGTTACTCCCTAACCTTACGTGTTTCCTGAGTATCAATCAGTTTCCTGAGATGTCCAAACCAGATAACCCCTTGCCAATAGAAAAGCCAATTTGATTTACACTATTGAGAATGCTTGAAAGAAGCTGAACTGAGGGTATAAAACTCTGTAAAAGAAGCAGCAGTGTGTGTGTTGACACCACCCATTTTCTTGTCGAGAGGCTGAAGGAGGCAGATCGTCTCCCTTCAGGGATCATGCTGAGAACTTTAAACTGTCAGCTTTGCAACCCAAGTGCCTTGGACTGGTGAGATCCCAGCTCTCTCTCTTTTCTCTCTAAGCATAGATTTCTGAACCTGAACTGTATTAATTAAGCTTAAGCTAAGTTTCCCTAAATACTTAGTGAAACCAGGGTAATACCGTGATTGTGTTTGCTTTCCTTTGCATATCTGTTACTACTAGTGCCACTATATATTTCATATACTTAGCAATAAATAACTTTTATAATCAAACTGGTGGTAACTGGGTATATTTTTCCTTCTCTACTTCTCCTTCCCCACTTGCTCTGCAGCAACGCTTCTTTTACCTAAGCTAAAGATCCCTGTGAAGCCCAAAAATACTGTGGGATCTGCTCATCAAGAGGCTAAAAGATTGGGATGTGCTGAGTTTGAAACCCATAAGGGGATCAGCTTGTACAGGCTGATTGACCCAGTTTGGTTCAGATGTGCCCTAATGAATGGAAAGCTGGCCCATGAGGGTGTCATCTGGACACTCAGCTGCATTCAGAGGTATTCTGTTTAACTGTGTGCTTGTGTCTGACTATAGTTATCGTTGCTCTGATGAACTGATTCTTGGCATATGAGGGTGTCAGCCTGTCCATGCTGATCAACCTGGCCAGGTCAGGCACGTCACACTAATCTTTGTGTGTTTGTGTGTATGACTGATTTGGAGACTGGAGGAACCCAGCCTCACTGAAACTGGGTCATGCAAGATAGCTCCACTGGGGGAGAAGGGAGAAATACAGCTCCGTATAGAAACACAAGTAACACAAGCAGCACATTAATAGAATTACCAAGACCCTAGAAATGTATCCCAAATAAATGAGCACACCCCAAAGTAATGGGCAAATCTGGTAACGCTGTGCTACCCGGTACCTTCTTTTTACCCCCTATGTATTTAAAAAAGGTCTTCTTGTTGTCCTTGATCCAGGTAGCTAGTCCCAGTTCCATCTCCACCTTGGCCTTCCTGACAGCCCCCGTACATCCCCGAGCAACCCAGGTATAGTCCTCGCTGGTGATGGACCCTCCCTTCCATTGGATGTACACCTCCTTTTTAGCTAGGAGATGTTCCCGTACGGTGTTGGTGATTGGGTGACCAAGTTTATACATATGAAGATAAAGAAAGCCTTGTGGAACCAGTAGCTGATCAATGCAGTCTGCTGTGATGGGTGAGTCCAATACCTTTTTCTCTGTGATACAAATGAATGGTGTTCTAGCTTTGCTTGCTAGGGAAACCAATAGAAGACAGGTTAGTCTGTTATGCTTTATGTTATGCACCTAATAATGGAGCACTGGGAGGGAAGCAAACAAACTTTACCTCTAGACTAGAGCAAGGAACCAGAGGCTCTGGAACTTTTAGTTTTTAACTGCTTTATTTGGGGAGATAGAGCAGAGTCTGAGATGAGTGAGGAGAGGATCTGTACATTCTTACTAGACCTTGAGGGACAATAAGGCTGTGTAGTTAGGAATACAGTGTGGCATCTCTCTTACCCTTTGTGAACCTAAATAGCTGTTTTCCATCTGAATGCCTTGGTCTTTTGGTCAATTACACACAAGTTACACTGTCATTACTTCTGCACTGTGAACAAGAAAGTATGCACACCTAGAATCAGCACACAGACTAAACTATGCACTGGCTGGGTAGATATGCAGATATGCAGATATGCACACAAGTGCATTGTAGATGCATAAGTACATGTAAATAACACATGTAGTTGGTCAGGAACCCATGACTAATGATGATGATGAAGTTGCATGTTGCATGTAAACTATACTAAATCTGTGGAATATTAAGTAGCTGTTAAAGTCAGAAAATGCTGTGAGCAGTCACCCATTAAGAGGTAACTTATCTACACAGCTCTCAGAGGGTTAGCAAGCAGGGGTGTGGCTAAGATCCAGGACACCTGAGCTCTGGGTGGGAAAGAGATTGGGACTGTTACATCCTGGGATACTGGAGGACTGTAAATTGCTCACTCTATTGCAATTGCAAATTGGATGCTTATATTGCTGGGATCCTATGAACCCAGCTGACTTCCTGCCCTTTGGGTGGAGGGCTGGACTCGATGATCTTCCGAGGTCCCTTCCAGCCCTAATATCTATGAAATCTATGAAATCTATCTCCCTGGAGCAGACTGAAGTTACCCTAACACAAGCTACATAGCATGGCCGAGAGTTAATCCTTACGTTAAGTGGTATAACTTTGAGATACTCAGAGGGCACTTAGCACAAGTTAATGAGATTTAGTGTGATGACACTCATGGTTAAGTACCCTTAGTATGGTTTAAGTGTAACATGTAACTTCACCTGATAAGGAGGGCCAGCCCTTACTTAGGACAAGCAGCTGCATGAGTACAGCACTTGCCCCCAAGTAGGATGATGTAAGGTCCAAGCTTCCTTCACAGAGGAGTTTGAAACTGCATCTTTCTGACTTCCCAACATAGTGCTCTAACTACTGCCACACCATAGGTTATATCTTAACCAGCTCCCTCTCCCATTTTCCTTTTGAATTTGGCCTCTGAGAAGCCAGAAAATGGAGATATGTGGAATCAGAAGGAAGCAAGCAAGCTGGAGGGTGTGTAGCTGTTGCTCTAGCAAGGATCAGAATTCAGGTTCTAGCGCAGACATTTGCTCTCAATGGGGCAGAAACTTCACTACCCTTTTATCCAATGATTGTTAAATACAAGGGATACTAGCTCAGCCTCAAAGGGAGCACAGGGCATGGAAAAGGAATCAGAATGGCATTCAGGGAGGGCTTAGCTAATTTGTGGCATGACAGCCAAAAAGGTTGGCCCCCACTGCTCTAACTCACTGGGGTTAAAACATGGTGGGGTGCTCTTCCTTCCCTGTCTTTTTCTTTCCAGGACTTCATAGTTTCATATTTGGTTGGGTTGGAAGGGACCTAAGCAGATTATCAAGTCCGACACCCTGCCATGGGCAGGAAAGGTTGCTGGGGTCAAACAACCCTGGCTAGATGGTTGTCTAGCCTCCTTTTGAAGACTCATACAACTTAAATGGAAATATATAGCTGCATATATACCCAGCCAGTGTCAAACCTGGTCATGCTCAATTTGCATGCACATGAGCATCCTAAGTGCAGGGGTAATAGAATTGTAGCCTGGATCCCAAAATCTGTATCACCTTGGATACATGCTACACATTTCTATTTTCATCAGCAACTAAGAGCTAGCCAACTCTTAATGCAAAGGTTGGAATTCTGCTACTTACAGATTGTCCAGCCTACTGTTTGCTGATGATGTTCTGAAGTGTTTTGAAAGATGCTGCCATTTTGTTCACACTTTGACAACTCTGCATAACACAAGCTATCATGGTTACATTATAAACTATGAAAAATAATCTCTGAATGCAGATCAAAGAGAAATGTTTTCACATACATCATTGCTAAAGTACAATAGTTTAAGTGGCTGATATTTGAATATGTAACTGCAAATAATATATCAATTAAGCTTTGTAATCCAAATACTACTTGTACTGTATACTATTCACCATGGTTTGGGCACATTAACTGTTTTTTCTCCTAAGAGACTGAGGACATACAAGCTAGATGTTCCAGGCAACAGCACCCTCAAGCATGCCTCAGTGCTCTGTATGCATAACTTACTCAACTGGAAGCAGCTGTGTCTGCACAGTAGTTAAGCCAGCTCTAATAACATAACTGAGCCCTCATGCAAATAAGTCCATTTGTAGGATGTGGCTACAGTGTCCCATTTTGAGGGCAGTTCCTGCTACCAGATGCAGGACATTTGTCATACAGAAGTGGCTTATGTGGGATTTTCTTTTTGAAATGTAACTGTAAACAAGAGTGTTTACTTACTCTTTTTCTCTGAATTCATAATATTCATGGAAAATCATGGCTGCATACAGAAGATAGGGACATCATGACTTTCAACTACTCACAACCATCAAAATTCCAGACTTCTACTTGATGAATCAATTTCTCTATATCAGCTAGAAGAAATGTAGATAAACAGAAGGTCTGAAAATGTATACAGCACAAGGCAGTTATGAAACTTTGATGGAATAACTTCCATAATTGGAACATAGACATTTAGGAATTTCACTTTGTTTCAGAAGGACAAATTTGATACTGTGATACTGTTCTATATATCAATAATATCTAAAATTTATGAGACAGTATTAATGGCAGATTTTAACTTCCCCAATATCTATTGGAAGAGTTATACAGCTAACTTTAATTTGCACAACAAGTTCTGCATAGAGGATAATTTCTGTTTCAAAAAGTTGAGCATATAATTAAGGTGTCACGTATCTTGGACTTTGTTGTAACCAATAATGATAAACTGTTTGAAGACATGAAAGTCACTGGAATGGTGGGAGAAAGTTATCACTGTGCCAGAACCCCAGCATCCCCAAAAGAGAGAGAAGAGCCACCCACACCCTGAGAAACTTACCTCCTGGGCAGGCTGGGGTGGAGCGAGAGCAAGAGCTGTGTGAGCCAGCGTTTTGCTGGCTCTTCAATCGGCTGCTTCCCAGGTGGGGCAGTGGCCAGCTGATTGCGTCAGCTGGAGCCACCACCACAGGGAATTTAAAGACCCCACCAGAACCCAGCAGCAGGGAGGAAGGCAGCTGGGAGCATGCTGGCCAGGCGGAGGCTCCATGTGCTGGCTGTAGCGGCGCTAGAGGCGCTGCCCCATAGTAGAGGAGCAGGAGCAGTGGCTGGCACCAGGCTGGGGATGGGCAGTTCCCAGCCCCTCAGCATTAAAGTATTCAAGCAGTGTCCGTCTCAGGGAGAACACCAAGTGACTGTGACTCAGACTCCTGAGGCCAGGGACTGAAACTCCAGGCTGATCAGCATCCCAGCAGTGGGCCCAATTATTGGAGCCAACACTGTACCCACTGTCAAGGGGCTGACATCCTGTTGAAGCAAAGACCTGAATACTCAAGCAGTTGGCAAGTGGATGGGGTGAAGAGGAAGCTTAGCCCCTGCAGTGCACATGTGAGTACCTTGTCTTTGGGTCTAGAGGGGAGGAAAACACCACTAAACCCCTCCTTCTTTACATATACCAATAAGTCATGACAGGTGAATTGGGGGACCCCAACCGTGGAGGCAAAATTATACTTGCAACATCTACTTGGGGCGTGAGAAAACCCCTCTCGTCATTACAGGAGTGGTATTTTCTTCCCAAACTCTTTGTGGCAAAAATGACCCTGTGCCAGAGGACAAAACTTCACTACCATGCAAAGGGATCCCGTTTCTTCTATGCTTTATTCCTTCTGTAGGAGATTCCTCCTCCCCCCGCCCCATAAAGTGTGAGTCCTGGATGGGCTGGATGGGGATTTCATGTTTTGATGGAATAGGAGTTGAAAGACGGGATCCCTCTCAACATGGGAAGAATGCTCAAGTGTTATCTATTGATTAGAAATGATAAACCAGCCCTGGGGGATGCCTCTGTGATTACAACAACTGTGGATGCAGTGCTCATCTTCTGCAAACCCAGATGGACAAGTTTTTGCCCACCCAACGCACCCCAAGCACAGCCCCATCACCACTGATGTCAGCCACCACACATGTATCATGCTTTCAAAGGAAAAGGAAAGGTGATGGAGTTATCCACTCTGTTCCCAATTGTCTTCTCCCAAGCCACTGTGAACTTTTCTATCTAGCTACTTCACTATTGATGTGCCATGATGCAGCAGAGACTTAAAGAAGTGGGGGGTTGTCGTCTCCTATTGATAAGTACTTTTCCTCAGTCTTTACACACACACACAGAGAACACATGTGCCATAACATACATGCACATCTGATTACTAGATAGAATTACTGTTACATAGATTTATAACTGGTTAAATAGCTGAAAATAAAGAGTTCCTATAAATGAATAAAAATATCAAAATAACAAAACGTCTGAGTGGGTTCTACAGGGTCCTTCATTATTTAACATTTCCACTGACTTGAATACAGGGCTTGAATAGAGAGCTTCCTGATCAAGTTCAAAGATGATACAAAAATGGGGATGACATGCAGACACTTTGGAGGATAGGATTAGAATTCAAAAGGATCTTGATACATTAGAGAACTGGGCTCTAGATAATAAAATGAAATTGAGAGAGTGCTACATCCAAAGAAGAACAACAAAATACATACATCCACAATGAGAGAGAACTGATTGGGCAACAGTACTGCCAAGAAGGATCTGAAGATAATGGTGGATCACAAACACAGTATCAAGCAGAAAATTGGTGCAATTGCTAACACACTAAATGCAATGTGGGTCTGTATTAACAGAAGTATTATGTGCAAGTCAGGGGAGCTGATAATACCACTATTCAGCCTTGTTTCCATCTCACATAGCATAGTTCTGGGCATTGTAAGAAGGATTTAGACCAACTAGAGGATCCAGAAGCAAAGATAAGAGAGTTGGAATGCAAGCTCCCCAAGGAAAGGTTAAGACCTAGATATGTTTAGTTTGCAAAAAAGAAGACTGCAAAGGGGGACAGCATGGCTATTTAAAAAATGTAAAAAGCTATCCTAAAGAAGAGGGAGAGCAACTGTTTTCCTTTGCTACAGAGGGCAGAATGCAAACACTGCATTTAAACTTAAGCAAAGCAGATTTAGCTTAAACCTCAGGTTAGAGTAAATTTTAAATCCAGTGCTAAAATGCAGTAGGCTGCTGAGGTACTTTGTGGAGTCTCCTCAGCTGGAGACTTTCAAGGAGATTCTGGCACTTCTGGGATGGTTTAGATATATTGTACCTTGCCTCTGTGTAGGATTTAGAATTAGAGGACCCTTAAGATACCTTACCACCTCATGACAGACACACATTCCAAAGAATCAGGACATCTATTAAATCTATTTAGATTTAAAGATCTTGGCTACATAAACTTGCAGTATAACACCATTAGTTATAGTTGAAACATTTTCCATATTTTGACTAATATAACCATCTGCCTTTCAGCAACTAGTCTGCTCTATAAAATAAATGTGAAGTCATACATGCAAAATCACTGACAAAAGATTGTGGCTAATTAATCGTGATAATCCATATGGCACTAGGGCAAGGCTGCCTAGAATTATGAATAAATTTCATGAACATGCAAGGTAAACTTTTATGAAACATCAGATAATAAATAGAAAACCTTGAGAATTTGTAGAATTCAGTGTTGACATAAAGTTCATTAGTTGATCTTGAGCACCTAATAATGCCATTTATCTGGAATACCTCCTAGTGTTGGAGCAGACCACAGAATCTAAGAGCTGTTTTAGTACAATATTCGGGTTTATTTTCAGTTGTAGTCTGTGGCTCTCTAAGCATTTAGCATGCATTAATCCTTAGTGTAACCCTGTCATATTTTCACACAAAAAATCTGAGACACAATTGAAAGCAGATCCCAGATCTAAATTCAATATCTGTTTTGTGTCCTTTGGTTATGGCTCAATTCTTGCGAAACATGACTGGTCATAGACTGAACATATGACAGCAAAGGGGGGAGGGGGAGGGGCCAGAAACAGGGGTGATGTTGCCAACAGTATTTTCCCTCCCTATTGCTTGGTTTTCTAATCCTGATTTTTCAACACTGTCCACTCTATTTTTATTGTTGCTTCCCAGACTTATCAGGCTGAAGGGATATCTTTCTAGTTGTGCATAGAGTGGCACATTTTAATGTGTTCAGATTACATTTGCATCACTAATATATTGGCCATCTAGAGGGTCCAACCTATAGATGACATTCTACTAAGCTTAGGTAGTGGGTAGTCTTATGTCAGGTATTCTTTGAACATGCCCTACTCAGAAAAGTTTTGCCTCAACTATCATGGCTTCTTAATGAGTTGTTTCGCTATTTGTACAGCTCGGACAAACTTCAGTCCAGGTGGTAGTAAAAAGACATGCCACTTCTAAACTTTGTCTGCATAGTATACAAAAGCATCAAGAAATAGTGAGAAACAAGTAGAGGGTGGAACATATTCCTGCTTTTTTCCTAGTTTGAATTATGAAGGGATCTCTTCTGATGTCACATTATGCTTATCATTTAATTGCCTGCATTAATTAATTTTGAGTCTTATGAGAAAGCTCATGGTATTTTAAAGTCAGAAAAATAAAGGTGAATGCAACTGTGTTCTGTATTTTCACTCAAGAAAATGCACCCATATGTGACATGTGGAACACTGAACATTTGGAGCTTATTTAAAATTTGTTTTAAGTAGGAAAGTGCAGTAAAAAATTGGAATGTGTCTTTACACTTTTATCTGGAGTCACTGATATGAAAAAATGGGATAGCATTCCCACAGGTGTGGGGCCAAAAGCCATGTGACCATGAGTTAATTTTTAAAAGACCAGATTTTAAATGCTAGCAAGCCCTGAAGTAATGTATAGAGAAACTATTATGAAAAATATAAATTATTACAAATTATAACATTTCTGCAGAACTTTGAAATAATAACATAACTTACATAATGATCTCTTAAATTATATGGAGACATAATTACACCTTCTGTAGTTTCTACTGTAGTTTTGTTTTTTGTTTTTAAATGTAGAAATAAAATTATTATCTATCCAACTTTAGAGTAATTCCTTTAGGTCCCAATTTGTTACATGCCTCCAGAGGAAAAACTGGCACAGCTAGAAGATGCATGCAAAAATTTAAGAAGGATTAGAAAAGCCAATGACAGAAAGGCAGTCCAACCTGGTAAAAATGTCCTTGGTTGTTTGGGTTTAGTTCACAGAAAATTTTATACATGGGCAACCAACAGGGTGTTTTTTCAGAAATTCTTTAGTTGGTTTAAGTTAATAAAAGAGAAACTCAGATGCTACTACTGGAAAAATGTAAGCATTCACTAAACCCTCTACAGGACAAAGTTCAGCAGCAACTTTATCCATTTATTTTGTCGAAAGGAGAGGCTGGTACCATCTGGATAAAGATGAATTCATGTACATGTATAAGAAGAAGTTCACTGCAAATAATCCATGAAAAAATAAAGTCTTAACATTGCAAAGGAGAGTTTGCTGACAAATAGTCTTCAAAGAGCTAGTCACAGCTCCTGTGTAGCAGATATAATCAGCAAAGTTTACTTTATAACATCTTTAAAAAGGCCTTGGGGATGCCAAGGTCTAACTTGTCTATCCTAGAATGTTTAGTAAATGCCCCCTTGAGCAGCCAGTCTAGGTACAGTTATCATTCTCTACTAAATTAACTTATTTTAAATTCCTTTTTTCCCCCATAAACACATCAGAACTTTGTCAGTTCCCCAGTTCCCCAGTTACATCTGAAGGAAAAAAATGAAAATACCTGAAAAAGTAAGGGCTGAACATAAGACTTTTGACCCTCCTAGACTGGAGAGGCATTATTTTTTGAATTATTACACTATTAAAAAAAAAATCAGTAATAGAAGCTCTAGAAATTGCGTAACATTTCCTGGCTATGAATGAATCTATAGTTGCTAGCATTACATTTATTACACTGATTTGGTGCCTACATGATCTAGTAGGCTGCATTAAAGATGCAGTACATTTAAGGAAAAATTCGGCACATGAGTTTCTTTATTTCAACATAATATTAAGCACCTAATAAGTATAGGGACAACAGTTTTAAAGACTGAATTTTAAAGACAGGGCAAAGTTTATCTTTATTGTAACTCCAGTGACATCAGACAAAATCTTAAATAATGCTTGCTTCAAATAACTCAATGGACTCTTTTCTTAATGAGTTTGAAGAGCGCAACCAAAGCTATGTGGAAACAGACTGAGGAAACTCAGAGCAATTTACTAACACAAATACATTTGGCATTGCAACAGCTAGTTGCACTCATTTTACAAATGGGGGGAAAGTGAGAATTAGGACCAGATACAAAATGGCCTTAATCCATATCAAGGGTTAGGATCCTACATTTAGGATTGCTATAGAGTGAACAGGGAAACAGGCACCTCCTGACCCAATGTAAGCCAATGTGTTTATGGGCTGAGCAGGAAGCCAACAGGAAAGGCTATCCATAGAGATGTCTTTAAATTACTGATGTTTAAGGGTCTTATCTGGGGTACAAACAAGTCTCCTCATTATCTTGGGATTCAGAGTGCCCCAAATGGAGGCATCTACATTAAGTAACTTTTCAGTGTAAAGCACAGTATTCTCATTATCCCCATCACCCTTGAGCAAAGATGGTGGCAATGTCCACTTTTTGCCCAACAGTCTAATAATAAAAATACTCATGCATAAACTAAGAGGTATGGGGTCCAGCCCTCATCCTCAGGGACTCAAACCCATATTTCACACTTCCCAAGGAGATCCCGAACCAGAACAGAGGGATCTGGGCTCTTCCGGGTGTAGGTTCCTTCTTTGTGGCGGCAAGAAACTCCCACAGGCTTCAGAAATGCCAGGAGCAAACCCCAGTGCTCCCCAAAGAGAAAGGAGTGCCACCCATGCCGTGGGGAACTCACCTCTCGAGTGGGCTGTGACAGAGTGAGAGCTGCATGAGCCAGCATCTCACCATCTCTACAAGCAGCTGATTCCCAGGTGGGGCAGCGGCCAGCTGACTATATCAGCTGGAGCTGCCACTGTGGGGGATTTAAAAACCATGCCAGAAGATGGCAGTGGGGAGGAAGCCACCTGGGAGCACACTGGCTGGACAGAGGCTCTGTGTGCTGGTACAAGCAGCTGTGGAGGCACTGCTGCATGGCAGAGGAGTGGGAGCAGTGGCTGGCACCAGGCTTGGGATGGGCAGTTCCTGGTCCCTCAACACTAAAGAATTCAAGCAGTGTTCCTCTCGAGGAGGATGCCTGGCACCTGTGGCTCTGACCCTGAGGCTAAGGCCTGAAGCTCCAGGTGTGAGCTGCATCTGGATGCTGGACCAGATTATTGGAGTCAACATTGCACCCCCTCAGCCAAGGGGTTGACATCTTGTCGGAATGGAGACCGGAATAAGCGAGAGGTTGGCAAGTGGACGGGGTGTAGGGAGGTGGAGTGGTGAGGAACACCATGGCACACCATTGAGTAGTTTGTCTTTTGTAACAGTTCCTTTGGGACCTAGAAGAAGATACTTAAATATGGGTAAGGCAACACCAGCCGTGGAACAGCAAAGAGGTCCTCTGCTTGGTTGAGGCTTTCTCTATCTTGGAGAACAAGCAAAGTCATGGTCAAAGCTTCTGTGCCACACCAGGAAGTGTGGTCCAAAAAGAGTTGAAAAAGATAGAGTCCAGAAGGGGCAACAAGGGGCGTTATCTCTTATCATTGCAGCCGGACTGTCCATATCGCTAGGGAGTGCAGACTGGGCTTGAGTGAGCTGTGATTCCTAGAGATCAGTCTAGGGAAGCTGAACAGGGTGAGCCCATGGATTGCAGTTTTGGTGCAACCATGCAGGAGGGAGCCTGGGAATGACTAGTAGTGATAGCCTGAATTGGCAACCAGGTTGTATGAGTCACCCTAGACACGAGATGCTCACAATCATTGCTCCATACAGACCTGGCTCTTAAAGCGGATGTGAGGGATACCAGACCCCTGGTTATGACCTGCATCTTGGGAGGTGAAATGCATTTCCAGAGTTGCTACCTCCCATTAAAAGTAATGCAATTTCAAGGTGAGCTGAGGGTTGGGCTTGCCCTGGCATTGGCCTGTGAAATGATCCTAGGCTGTGAATGGGGCCCAATCTACATGGTACTAAAGCAAGTAAGAGCAACAGAGAAAGAAAGGAAGTGACTATTGGAGAGGCGAAGGCTGGGCAGGGAAAATGTACTCCCAGCATGACAGGGAGGTTCAGGCCAGCGTAGATATGGATCAGATGGCCAATGCAGCTCAGTTTCATCAAAGAAAGATCTGGAGCTGCAACAATTGGTCACTGAGGACGCAAGAGAAGGGATGCCTAGGAACTCCTCCTATTATGAGGTAATTGGGGGTCTGATGTATCAAGTCCAGTTGGGTCAAAAGGGTGTTGTTGAGAGACATCAGCTGGTGGTCCCAACCCTGTTCCACCAGCAAATTTGGTGGTTGTGCATGGCACCCTGCTGGGTGCCCATCTGGATCGCACGCATGGGGATTTCCCACAACAAACTCACCGACCAGGGGACTCATTTTATGTCAGAAGAAATGAAAGCACTGTGTAGCACCCTGGGCATCAACCATCTGAAGACATCTGTATATCACCCCCAGACTAACAGGTTATTGGAGAGACTCAAAGGAACCATCAAGAGCATGCTCAGGAGGTGTGCACAGGAGAACCCACATAGGTGGGACACTGTATTAACCCTGCTATTATTTGCCCTATGCAATTCTTGCCAAGAGCATTTCTCTATGCAGTTCTCACCCTTCCAGCTGGTATATGGGCACAACCCTATTACAGATTGTTAGAGAAGAGCAGGAGAGGCCGATGGGGCCAGGAATTATGGTGGAGAGGTATCGGCAGGAACTGCAAGAGCGAATAAACAAGGCACAGCGGATTGCATGGCAGAACCTCCGGGCAGCTCAAGAGTGACAAAAGATCCAGTATGATCAGAGAATGAAGCCCAGGACATTCCGATTCAGAGATGTGGTACTAGCTTCACTTCTGGCTTCAGTGAGTAGAGCCACCATGTGGCAAGGCCCCTTTAAGATGATCAGGCAAGTAGGTCTGGTAGATTACCCATGACTGGGCGGTGAGTGTCAAGGGATATAGGCTATACAGGAAGGACAGGATAGGAAGGAAAGGTGGAGGAGTAGCACTCTACATCAAGGAGGAATATACTTCCTCGTTAATTAGCATGGGGGTAGAGGGGGGGCACTCTGAGGTGCTCTGGGTTAGAGTAAAAGGCAGTCCAGGGGAGAGAGACTTAACGGTGGGAGTCTACTATAGACCTCCCAACCAGGGAGAAGAGCTCGACCTGGAATTCTTAGGTCAGCTTACAGAGGCAGTGAGGGCTAAGGATGTGGTCATCATGGGGGACCTGAACTTCCCAGACATCTGCTGGGAGGAGCAGTCAGCCAAGTCTGATCGCTCACGTCGGTTCTTAGCCAGACTGCAGGACCTCCATCTAACCCAGGAGGTGCACAGTCCCACCAGGGGAGACGCCTTGTTGGACCTGGTGCTGGCCACGGGTGATGACCTGGTGAGGGGGCTGCGGGTGATGGGCCACCTGGGAGACAGTGATCATCGCTTGCTGGAATTCACCATCCAGCGTAAGGTGGCAAAGGGCTGCAGCAAGGCAACAGCCCTAGACTTTAGGAGGGCTGACTTCAACAAGCTAAGGAGGATAGTTGGGGAAGCGCTGAGGACCCAGAGGGGAAGGGAATCAGATGTCGAAGGTGAGTGGTTGCTCCTTAAGGAGACGATCCTCCATGCCCAAAGGGAGGTAATCCCAACAAGGGTCAAAGGGAGCAGGAGGGCACATAAACCCCCATGGCTCACTAAGAGCATCCGGGAATGTCTCCTTGCTAAAAGGGAGGCATATACCCAATGGAGAGATGGGGTCATCGCCAAGAAGGACTATGTTATAGTCGCCCGAGGATGTAGGGGGGCAGTCAGGAGGGCCAAGGCAGAGTTGGAGATAGGACTAGCTTCCCGGATTAAGGACAATAAGAAGTCCTTCTTCAAATACATAGGGGGTAAAAAGAGGGTCCCGGGTAATGTGGGGCCCCTGCAGGACACGATGGGCAACTTAGTCATCACGCCAGATGACAAAGCTAACATATTTAACGATTTCTTTGCCTCTGTCTTCCTAAGTAGGGACCAGTTCAGCCACCTCCCTGCTGGGCCCCCCTCGGGTCCCGAGAGAGACACGCCTGGGCCAAGGGTTAGCGAGGAGTTAGTTAGGGTACTTCTGGAGAGGCTGGACGTGTTCAAGTCCGCTGGTCCGGACGATCTTCACCCTAGGGTTCTACAGGAACTGGCTGAGGTCATTGCGGGACCCCTGGCACGGCTCTATGAGCACTCGTGGTGCTCTGGCGAGGTGCCGGAGGACTGGAAGAGGGCCAATGTGGTCCCTATCTTCAAAAAGGGAAAAAAAGAGGACCCGGGAAATTACAGGCCAGTTAGTCTGACCTCAATCCCGGGTAAGCTCTTTGAAAAAATTATCCTGGCACACATCCAGGAGGGCCTTGCGGGGGAATGCATGCTCAGGGGCAACCAACATGGGTTTATCAGTGGCAGGTCTTGTCAGACCAACCTGGTGGCCTTTTACGATCAGGTCACCAAATCATTAGACGCAGGGGTTGCTGTGGATGTAGTCTTTTTGGACTTCCGGAAGGCTTTCGAGACTGTCTCTCACCCTGTCCTCATCAAAAAGCTGGGAGACTGTGGTGTCGATGCCCACACGGTCAAATGGGTCGCCAACTGGTTGGAGGGCCGCACCCAGAGGGTGGTAGTGGATGGGTTCTTCTCGACCTGGAAGGATGTGGGCAGTGGGGTTCCGCAGGGCTCGGTCCTCGGGCCTGCACTGTTCAACATCTTCATCAGTGACTTGGATGAGGGGGTAGAAAGCACCCTGTTCAAGTTTGCTGATGACACTAAGATGTGGGGGGGTGTGGGTGCACTAGAAGGGTGCAATAGGCTACAAGCTGACCTTGACAGGTTGCAACGGTGGGCGGATGAGAATAGGATGGGGTTTAACACTGATAAGTGCAAGGTGTTGCACATGGGGAGGAAGAACCGGCACCACACTTACAGGTTGGGGAACTCCCCTCTTGCCAGCACGGAGACGGAAAAGGATCTTGGAGTCGTCATTGACTCCACGATGAACATGGGCCGGCAGTGTGGGGAGGCAGTCAAGAAGGCCAATCGTACCCTGTCATGCATCCACAGATGCATCTCGAGCAGGTCCAGGGAGGTGATCCTCCCCCTCTATGCGGCACTGGTCAGGCCGCAGCTGGAGTACTGCGTCCAGTTCTGGGCGCCACACTTCAAGAGGGACGTGGACAATATGGAAAGAGTTCAGAGGAGGGCCACTCGTATGATCAGGGGTCAGCAGGGCAGGCCTTATGAGGATAGGCTACGGGACCTGAACCTGTTTAGCCTCCACAAGAGAAGGCTAAGGGGGGACCTTGTGGCCTGCTACAAACTGGTCAGGGGGGATCAGCAGGTATTGGGGGAGTCCCTGTTCCCCCGTGCGCTGCCAGGAGTGACCAGGAATAACGGTCACAAACTGGCGGAGGGTAAGTTTAGAATAGATATTAGGAGGCGCTACTTCACAGTCAGGGTGGCTAGGGCCTGGAACCAGCTTCCAGGGGAAGTGGTGCAGGCTCCTAGCCTGGGGATTTTTAAAAGGAAGTTAGATGAGCACCTTGCCGGGGTCATCTGACCCCGGTGCTCTTTCCTGCTAAGGCAGGGGGTCGGACTAGATGATCTACCTAGGTCCCTTCCGACTCTAGCTACTATGAAACTATGAAACTATTATGAGGTATTTAAACCCAGACACACCTGGGAACACCAAATCTACCACATCAATCTTCTCAAAGAGTGGAAGGCACCACAGGGCTGGATGGTGCAAAACGAGGAGGAGGAACAGTTAGGACTTCATTGCCTGGAATTTGGGACTGGCGAAACTCCTGGGGTGCAAATCCAGTTTGGTGAAGACTTGGACGCCGAGCAGCAGTGAGAACTGACTGAGCTAGGAGAAGCCTTCCAGGATGTGTTCCAAGAAACCGCCACTGGCTTCAGAAATGCCGGGGGGAAACTCCAACATTCCCACACCCTAGGGAACTCATCTCTTGAGCAGGCTGGGGTGGAGCAAGAGCCATGTGAGCCAGCATTTCACCAGCTCTTCAAGCAGGTACTTCCCAGGTTTATGATTATGCCAGCTGAAGCCACCACTGTGGGGAATTTAAAAACCCTGCCAGAAGCTAGCAGTGGGGAGGAAGCCACCTGGGAGCACACCAGCTGAACAGAGGCTCCATGCACCGACAACAGTGGCTCTGGAGGCAACGCCCCATGGTAGAGGGGTGGAAGCAGTGGCTTGAACCAGTGGCCTTAGTGTCCCTCAACACTAAAGAATCCAAGCAGCATTCCTCTCAGGGAGGACACCTGGCACCTGTGGCTCTGACCCTGAGGTTAGGGCCTGAAGCTCCAGCCATGATCTACATCTGGATGGTGGGCCAGATTATTGGAGTCAACACTTGAACCCTTAGTCAAGCCGTTGACATCTCATCGGGAAGAAGACCTGAATACCCAAGCAGTTAGCGAGTGGCCAGGGTGTAGGGAGGTGAAGCCCCAAGGAACACCACGACGCACCCATGAGTACCCTATTTTTGGGACACTAGGGGAGGAAACCACCATTGAACCCCCTCCTCCTTTACATATATCAAGTTGTGGCAGGTGAGTTGGAGGACCCTGACCGTGGGGAGGATCCATACTCACAGCGCCTACTTGGGGTGTGACACCACTATTCCAAATGGTCCATCTGGTAGCTAAGAATATAAGATATTAAAGAGCCAGAAGGAAAACAAGCAAGAAGGAGCATAATAGAGGGGCAGTCACCTGGGATTGGGGATTCCTCCTAGGTTGTGAGCCCTCTGCCATGGATTGTTTGTGCATTTTACTTGGGGATTAATAAACAAACAAACCAACCAAAACCCAAAAAACCTCCTAGAAATAATCCTGACACTGGGGACCAGAAATCATGCCCCATCACAGTCAGTAACATTATTAGAGGTGGGGGAGCAGGGTACTAGCCCCACATGCCAAATTAGATGGGGCTCCAGAATAGCCCCTTATCCCTATGGAGTCCATGCCCAGGCAGCAAAAGCAGCCCTACAGCATTGCTCTTGCATTAGCAGCCAGGTTCCCAGATATATCTGAGGGCTGTTTCTGAGTCCCCAAAATGTGTAAGACTCTTGCATTCCCATCCTTATCCTCCACTTTTGGAATCCATGGCTCATCATTAGTGTTTAGCAACATTCACCCTTCACACTGCCCCTGCCCCACCTCAGTTTAGGAACTTGTACCCCTCCAGAGCTTTTCCACCCACAGTCTTTTTTTATTTCACTAACTTAGAATAAAGGAACTCTGAGAGATAATAGATAAAAGTAGAAAGGAGGATTTAAGCAAACAGTGTAATGACTTAATTTACTGAGGGAGAGGGGCTGAGTTGGAATTAATATCGTTTTAGGCCTCTAGCAGCAAGCAGAAGGTAAACTTAAATTAAAAGTTATTCTCTGGAGAAGAGCTCTAATGGAAGCCTCTAAATAGAAAAAAAAAAAAAAAAGCAGTATCATGAGATAGATTACCCACCCACTTTTCATTAAGGATATAAAATCAAATTAATTCCTTGGGTATTTGGGGGCAATCCTTACAAATGGAACCATTGGAGGCTGTGAACACTTATTAAGCATGCTCCCTTAGAATGTGCAACTGGCCAATAACGGGGATGCAACTGCTGCTTCTTTCCTTTGGAATTTGCATTTGTGTCCTAGGCCCTGAAGCAATTACCTGTGTTTATCAGAATGTAGTTTATGCGGCAGGGACTACTGAAAGTGTTGACATTGCTGTGAGAGGAAGTAAGAAATGTAAAACATTTATTAAGGGTATTAACATGGGTTTCTTTTTAATAACAAAGTTAGCCTGCTGCATCAACAGAGGCCAATGAATCATCTTTAACACTGGAACAATCTGTTCATAGGTCCTGACCTGAGTGACCATTTAAGTGGCTGAGTTCCATACCAGTTATGGACAGCCTCATGAACAGGCAATTACATCAAGAGTAAATGCCAGGCAGATGTGAATTATAGAGTTATAATTCCATTTCCATGAGGAGGTTCTGGTGACATCATGAACCAAAGGAGCAAAGTTTAAAATGTTGTGTATAGTCACTAGAATACCCAAGACAAAATTATAGCTCTGTGATTCAAAATAGGTTTCCTTGTCGGCAGTTTTTAGATTTAGTGGTATATGAAAGAAAATTGTGTTGGACTCATTTGTGAAACCTGCTTCACACCTATGCAAGGGAATATGGGGAGACTACTTATTTTCCCTTGTATAAGCTATTGCATAATTGAAGCTTGTATGGAATAGAAAGGGCAACTATTGGGTAATGACATCCCTTCTTTACAGGTAAACGAGCAGTGTCTGAGTCTTGACTGTTCCCTGTTCTTCCTTAGAGTGAAAGGTAAGCTACCCAGTTCTCCTTGCTCAGTTTGGATTTTAAATATACAGTCCAGACCATAATGCACTTCTACTTCCTTGCAATTCCATTATGCGGCTTACACTGAGTTCTTCCTTCATGTCAAATTTCCCTTTATCATGATTTCAGTGGGCACATCTTTACTCCTTTCTAGATTTACCTTGGTGTAAATAAATCTCGAGTAAGCTTTTTTGGGCACGATGTCTACATTTGTGGGGATTATGAAGCAGATTTGCTGCCCTTTGTACTGTTTCCTGCAGCCCTTGCAATAAGCCCCTGCTCCCACTGGGGGGGAGCACGAGGCTAGCCCAGGGGCTGGCAGGGACCCTTGGCAGGCTGCTGGAGCAGGGACAATGTTCCCATGCCCTGGCAGCAAGGAGCTCCTGGCCTTGGCACCCCAGTCAGGGACAGGGGACTTGGAAAGAGCTGCAGGAGAGGGGCAGGTCCAAGCCCCCAGCCCCAATCTCCCAGTGGGGCAGGTAGCAGCTAGTTCACTGATAGGTGCCCCACCAGCAGATTGGGGCAGGGAGCTGGTACCTGTCCCTGACCAGGAGAGTTCCCAGCCCCTGCTCTGCACACCAGATGGAGACTGGGAAGCTTGTTCCTTGCTCAGTTCTGAGCTTGGAGACCTGGGCAGGGAACAGGATCCCCTTCCCCCACCAATAGGGAGCTCCCAGTGCCAACTTCACAACTATGAGGCTGGTGCTAGGAGACCTTTATCTCCCATCCTGAGCTATGTGGTTGCAGGGCTTGGGCTGGGAGACCCTTATCACATGACCACAGAACTTGGGCTTGGAGATAAGGGCCTCCCAGCCTGAGCCCCATGACCATGGAGCTCAGGCTGGGAGATAAGGGTCTCCCAGCACCAGCCCTGTGACTGCAGAGCTCAAGCTGGGATATAAAGATCTTCCAGTACCAGTTCCATGGTCCCAGAGCCAGCACTGGGAGATAAAAGTCTCCCAGCCCTCCACTCCCCAATCATGATTTTGGAGCAGGGGGCTTGGAGTTCCATGCTGCCGGGGCAAAGGATCATTGTTCCTGCCCAGGATCCTGTGGTGTATCCTACTTCAGCAGCAGGCTGGGGGAGGGAGCTATCTCCTGCTCCCTGGTGGATGGCTGACAGAGCAGATTTTGCCTTTGGTCAGGTGTTGACATGAGCAGTATGGCACTGGTACTAAATGGGTGAATTTGCTACTTGCATTTGCAGGTAGGAAATGTACGTGGGATTAGGGAGTTTTACTGCAAAGAATAGATCCATGTGTGTTATACAACAAAACACCTCCAACTGCACCACAAATCAACAATGATCAAATATTAGACTGGTTGGATGCACTGGATATTTCATTTAATGGGCACTGTCGCAGAGCACTACGGTGCTGTGCTCCTGTAAAGAGGGGAGGTGTGTAGCAGGGCACTGAGGTGCCTACTACTTGTGGAGCAGCCAGTAAGGAGCCCAGCTGTGGGTTGCCAGGGTAACTGGTGGGAGTCAGCTGACCGGAAGGGGCAGGGCCTGGCTCCTATATAGACCAGGCAGGCAGTTCCCTGCTGGTGGCCGAAGGGGAAGGAGCTCTGCTGGACTGAGTAAAGAGGAGAAGCCAGATTGCAGGTACAGCCTGAGATTGGGGAAAGATGGAGCAACCTGGTCATGGCAAGAAGAATTCTGCTGGAGTCGATTAGCAGAGATTTATATTCTAGCCTAGGAGCTGGAGTTTTCTGTTTACTGTTAACAACTGCTGGTTTGGGTGAGGCTATTAGGGGTTGAAGGAGACCTCATGGGGCTCCACGGTAAAATGGGGACCCCAACGCCAGAGAGGGCACAGCATTTGGGGGTGCACTGACCCCAGCCCTGAGAAGGGGAGCAGAGAATTGGAAGCCAGGTAAGGCTGAGGCCGACTGAGCCCTGTGGGGGTTCGAGACACTGAGGAGGAGAGCTGGAGCCAGGCACAGCTATGGCCACCTGAGCCCCAAAGCAGTGAGAAGCCCCAAGGCAAAGGGGGCAGCAACTAAAGAGCACCTGTGGGGCGTGGGTGAGAGCCAAGGGCTGCAGGCAGCCTGAGTGCCAGAGAGGCCAAGAGAGCAGCTAAAACTAAACAACATCCGGTACATCAGCGAAGCGTGGGGTGTGGTAAAGGGGCGGTTGGAGCCATGCATTGCCCATAAGGCTGGGGTGCACGAGAACCCCATTATAAGAACAAATGAGTGACAGCAGGAGAAAACCATGTCCAAGAGGATGAAAGGCAGCCTCCCTTTAATTAAGATCAAGACGTGGCAGGTGAGATTTGAGGGTGCTTGAAGTAAACTTGGCACGGTATGGGGCGCTAGGGGAGATCATAGCCACCCCTAGGACCCCGCTCCATGATAGGCACCTAAATACATTTAGTCACCTAAATGCAGTCATATTTTTGCTTTGCTCAAGTCCCAAAAAAAGACATCCACAAGAGGTAGTTTGGTCCTCCCCTTTTAACTTGATGCTATTTCTGACTCGATGTTATATCTAAGAATAATATTACAAAAATAGACATGTTAACAATTTCTCACGGACTCAAGAAGTGTGAAATGGGATCATATTCTCCATGACTCCACACCCACTCTCTTCATTACCCACTCCTTTCTGTTCTCTGTTTGACATTTCCTCACATTTGCCTGCTTTGACTAGAGGAGATCTGACAACAGTAAGCCCTATTTCTCTCTTCCTGACTTCTGTTCCTTCTGTGCCCTATGTTCTGTTGTCCATAAGTAGAGACAATTCTGGAAAAAGGAGCAAGTAGTCTACAGGCAGATTCCTAGACAGGTTCTGTAAAGGAATCTTAGTACCATGCACAACAAGTACTTAAGAAGCGCAGTGTGAACAGTTTCCATTTGGATATATACAGGGAAGCGTCGTCCTGCGACTTGTTCAGGATGACATCAAGGTTGACATTTCTTTAAGTAGTTAGGTCTAGGAAACAGCTACAGGCTGGTATCCCAGTCTAAAATATTTGCCTAGGGGACAAATATTTTAGTCTAGGGTAGGGGTGGAACATCTCCATGTTTCCTACTGCCTAGCTTAGGTGTTTCTATACTCAGTATGCTGGCCATTTTAAATCCCATTCTTCAATTCTTTACTTTCCTCATGCAATACATATGGAACTAAGATGCACGCCTAAGGTTTGTGAATTCCACTACCAAATCTGAAACTCAGGTACCCTTGTGGAACTGGATCCTAACCACTTTTTTTTGTAATTGAAGGGGACCTGCTAATACTTGAAAATCTAATCTTAGATTTGCCACTAAGGCAAGAAGGCAAGTTGACCTACATCATTTAAGCCAGCAAAAGAAGTGGTCGCTGTAGGTGGCCTTCATGCTGTTCCTTCATGTCCATGCTAAGCATCTCTAGGCACTGCAGTGATTCCTACGATGCAGTTCAGAAACCAACATCTATACAGAAGAGTAGGGAAAATTTGAATATATAGTTTTATTGGCGTATGTGAAACTTTGAACTTTTATAAGAAAATGCTAATTTCTATCTCCTCTGTGAGAAGTACCAATATGATATGTATTTTGATGCTTGAGGTTCTGCTTTGATAAAATATACTTCTTTAAATTGCAGATTATTACTGCAATTACTGATATACTAGCAAGTGTCTGTCCGGTATATGTTACTTTTTTATTAAATTGTGGTACTTCCTAAAAATCCTTCTTCTCTATTGGTATATTAAGATGCTTCATTTAATCTTATTTTCAGTCACAGTTTCTAAAAATGATATCACAGAAATATCCAGCTATTGAAGGATTTAGCTATCTTTTAAGTAGTCAGAATTTCAAACAAAATAGGGCTGTATATGTCAATATCATTTACAAAATGTGCATTGTAAAGACATAAAAGAAATGAGTATATAATAGAAAGAAGAAGCTCCTATTCATGAGGCATTCAGCATTAACCGTTGTAAAAATCTCTGCCATTTTGTTAGTACTCTATTCAGGAACACCTTCCTTATAGTAAAACATACATTTTAAAGCAAAAAAGAATTATACCTGTAACAAAATCATAGCTATGGTTTTCAATAAAGTACAAAACACAATTTAATTTTATAAAAGAGCTACTGCATGATCTTAATTATATAGTGTAAACCAAAATAACTGCAATGAAGTCATTAGAATGATGCTGTATACATACCAGTGTAACTGGGACCTGAAACTGCCCCATCACATATCTTTTCTGCACAAACAGAAATATTGTTCATCTAGAAATTAAAATGAAGAACAAGGTCTTTATTAAAAGAGAAATATTTTTATGTCAACAGTACCTGACAACTATTTGACTATTTCCCAATGGGAAAGAAATGTCACTGTTTTTTCAGCAAATTAGTGACATTATGAAAATCTAAGCCCCATATACATTCAGATACAACCCAAGTTTGAATGTGCAGCTCCACCTCTTACAAAGGCTTCACAGTTATGGTCATTAATACTCTGAGATTTTAAAATATAAGTACTTACATGGAATGTTGCAGTGTGCTAACATCTATTTCCAAAGAGGTGCTAGTTAACATTTCTCAATTTTTTACACTGTGTATTCATTGTAAAGCCATAACCTCATGATGAGTTTCAATTCTAATGGGGTCTTCATATCTAAAGACACTCTAACTCAGAAATGAATAGTTAGGCTTAGGAAAGCCATAAAAAGTATGTTTTATGTTCTGAGACTAGAGCAGGAAAGGTTGTAAGCTAGCTATAATACATGAATTACATTCTGCTTTATATTTACAATGAGAAAACAGAGCAAATATAATGTTTTTAACACTGATAGATGAGAACAACTTTGTATACTTAACTACAGTTTTTTTCATCATAAAAATGTCATGAAAATTTTATTAGAAATGTATTTTAACTCAGTTTTTCTGTTCTGCTTTACTATATGTCATTTCAACAATGTGTGACAGATTAGCGTAAAGAAAAATGAAGAGTATCACTTAATTGCTGCTAAAAGTTGGAATCACATGGTTTTGAAAGGAGACTGTCAACAAAGCAATCTGGTCTCATTCTTCTCATTCTCACAAAGAACCAGTTTCTTCTGTGAAGACAACGAGCCTTTGCGCCATGAATGATGGGCTGGTGCTCATAGTTAACATCACTCTTCACTGTCATTGAGTTTCCCTCTCCCACTTTTTCCTTTGCCTTTCTTTTGACTTCTGTTTCACCTCCTCTGTCCTTTTACCTGGATGATCTATGAGATTCTCCTTACTTGGTGACCAAAATGGTCTTCCTCAAGAAACATCTGTGGTTTCATTCCCTATTGTTCCAACATCTTCTCTACCCTTGTTATAACCAGAGGACTCGATTGCAAGGATTCTGTTTGTTTCTTATTTACAGCCTTGGGGGCCCACATTTAACTGCCATGCATAGTAGTGTGCCAAATTCATGCTTGCACCTGCCTTTTGTAGTAGCATGACCACTGCCTCTTTCCAAATAGTGTTAAATTGCATGAATACAAAATATACCTTAGCCAAAGCTTTCTGGAATGAAAGTGTCCCCATTCACATATGCCAGTGTCTTCTCAAATGTCCCCATCTATAACTTTTTTGAATGCAGAGTCAGATTCCATACTGACTTCAGTTGTTCATTTTGCTTTCTCTGAAAAAATATTTCTATTAAACTATGTTTTAATATACAAGCATAATGTATATTCTAGCATCTATTTCTACTTGATATAAAATTACTATCACAAGTAATTCAATAGAAGTATGTTCTAGTGTTTCCATCTAAGCCTACATCATTCCTTTTTTCAAAAGGAATGTCAGTTATGGCCATGCTGTTCTGACTGCTGATTCTCTTTGTGACTGAAAGGCTCTGTTGACAATAGAGAATGACTAATTCATGTAACTTCCTAAAGAGAATGTAAGGAATCTGTTTTAGAGGAAATACAGCATGCGAGGGGAGCTAGTAAGAAATGTGCTTTCATGAATTCACAAGGAATATCAGGAGAAACACAATTCCAGAAAATGGAACTACTTTAATAAAGTAGTATGATTATACCCTCTATGGGCATGTCCAGATGAGCATGCATGTGCCTCTTACAGGTTTTAAATACTGCCTCCCAGGGCAGGTTTTTATACTGCTGCAACCAGCATGCCTGCAGCCCCAGGCTCTAGATTGGAAGGAGCTGGCAGGGTTATTTTGCCCCAAATGGCACAACTTGCCCCAAACCAAAGTGCATGTCTGGGCACATGAGCTCAGGCAAAAATCCCTGGCTCAAATTCGTACTGTTCCTATTAGAGCTGCTGCAGGCGCACATGCTTGAATGTATGGACACGCCCTATGTGCTCTGTTAGACGACTAATCAATAAGCCTAATGACACTGAGCAGAAGATCAAGAGTTCAAGTCCCTTTGTAGTTGATCTTTTCTGTCATGAAAACATTTTGATATAATGTTGCATTACCTTGGATAAATACCAAGTATATAACAATACCACAATGAGGATTAAAAACTGGCTGATTCAGAATGATCAGTTATGATAAGATCTCTAGGATGGGAACAGAACTAAGTGGCATATTTCAGGGGTCAGTAAAATTTGCATCTGTGGTCTCTGATATTTTCACTAATGGTCTAGGGGAAGGTGGAAAAATCAACTGTGATTAAATTTACCAATGACAGCTAAATTGAAGGGATATCAAAAGACACACAGTTGCAAACCACAAGTGACCTGTGGAGATCAGAATAATAATTAGTTGCATTTGACAATATGGAATTTAATACTATTCTATGTAAAGTCATAAACCTGAAGACAGAAAATAAACAGTTCAAATTTGAATTGAGGGGAGAGGGCAGCTCTCTAGAAAGCAATGATTCTCAGAAAACCTGGAGTTGATCTGTTAATCTAAATACACAGTTTGCTGCGTTACACTCATGAAAAGACGGTGGTGTTATATTCATAGTTATAGCTAAACAAAGATAGAGCTGATGCAAATCCTTGGGGTGATAATGCCACTCTAAATAGTCATGCCATAACTTTATCTAAAATATTTTGTGTAACCTGAATGTTGACTGAGCTAGACTTTACTGACACTGCTACATAAAGCTAGGAAAATGTTTCTAGTAAAGGTGTCAAAAGCTTTATAAATTCAAAAAAATGAGCAGCTTGAGATCCTTTTCACTGACCCTTCCTCTGTCACTCCAGGCTGCATTTGGTTGCAACATACACGAAAAGCCTTGGTTTCTAACTAGAGTTAGTACAGTTACTCATTAGGTTCCTTAGAAATTTAGCTCCCTTTTTGGGAACCCTTCTTAGGAGCCAATCATATCTTATTAGAATCAGTATTAGTCTCATTACTGACTTTTGAGAAAGTTGGACTAAGCTTTTAGTGAATGAAACATTAGTGAATCAAACCTGATTTTATTTTAACAACTTCATCATTCAGTTGCTAGTCTTCTGTCCAGCACCTGCTCACAAATTCTATCTGACATTTGTTATTCTTGATCCATAATTGAACATGTAAGCCACATGGCATTCTTATTCATTATTTGTATTACCTAAGAGCTCAGATTCCATATCAGGTCAGAGCCCAACTATGACAGTTGCCATACCAACACAGGAGTCGGTTACCACACTAGAGAAGGCAATATGAAGTGAAAGCCACGGAGTCAAAGATGACCCTAAGGTGAAAGGCTGTGCCAGGAAATTGCAGTGCTATTAACAGCAGTAGAAAAAAGGGTATTTGTTAGTTCTGTTACCTTTTCCTGACATCAGATTTTCATCAGGGCTCCCCTGTTGCTTCCCCGCCTCCCCCCTCCCATTCATCCATTCATGAGTTCTTTATATTACATGTCTCCTAAGAATGTCCCAATGGTTTTATCTAGCCATATTTTCACATTGCCCATCAAGTGTGTTTTTATTATGTTCCAGCAGCCTTTGTCCAACAATGTATAGTCCTTTTTAATTGCTTTATTGCAGTATCTTCTTTTGATCTCTCAGTATTTTTCTATGCCTTAATGGTTTGTTTTTTTCTAATTCACTATTTTTATTTCCGTTCATGTTTTCTTTGCAATGTAAGGTTTTACAACATCAATGAACAAACACTCCATCTGTTCCCACAGCTCGTTTGCTGGGTTTTTTTCTGACATTCAGCTATGCATCAAATCATTTGCAAATGTTGTCCCCTCCTCTCTGATGTTATCAAAATTATATGCAAGTAGATAATACAATTTTCTTTATCTGTGGCAGAGCCTGATGTAGCTTGTGATTTGAATTAATACCAGTATCTAACAGAGTTATAGATTTGAGTTTTCTTTCTTTTCTGTGCAATGATGTAATCAGTTTTATTCCTGTGGAGCTGATCTAGAGTTCCAAATGTATTTTCTCATGCTATGATGTTAAAATAAATTGTTTGCAAGGACAAACTGGGCAGAACTGAATGAGTTCATTGATCTTGACCAAATCATGTCTCCCCATTACATTCTGATCAATAATCTCTTCTCCCACTTTAACACTGAAATCCCCTGTAATCAGCAGCACATACGTTTTTGGCACAGTATCAATGAGTTTGTTCAGTTAGAGGTAGAACTCTTCAATTTCATTATCCTTGACTGCTGAGGTAGGTTTATAGGGCTGTATGACATTGAAGTGGATTGAAACAAGGTTGGCTCTGGCCAGACTCTCACAAAAGACATTGAAAAAATAGGGTAAAATCCAGCTTTATTTGCTACTCATCTATGTTGCTCTTCATCTCAGTCTCAGGCAAATTCTATTCAGTATAAGTGTAAATGGCACTGCAATTTATACACTACTATTTAATGCAAAATGAGAAATAAGATTGGGAGCAGGGGCCAAGATCTTGGGTATCCTTTCAAAAGCAGTTTTTACCTCAGTCACATAGTCAGGTTCCCTCAAGCTTGACTGCTTTTTGACCCTCTTAGATGGTCCATAGACAAAATGTACATGAGGATATTCAAGGCCCTGCCCTATCCAGCTTAGTAGCTAGCGCATTTTGCTAGGAAGTAGGAGGTGTGGGTTCAAAAAAATGAAAAAGAGTTAGGACCATAACCCCAGTCTCCTTTTCTTGGAAAATTGAATTAACAAATAGGCCACAAGGCAAAAAACAAACAAACCAAACCAACAAACAAAAAACAAAACACATAAGATCTCTCTAACAGTTCCTAACTGTAGATTTTCTGCAACTAAAGTTTGAGATGTACATGTGTTGGAGTCATGTTGTAGCAATGATGGTCTTGGAATTACGTGAGAGACTAGGAATTCTGTGGGTGATATCTTTTATTGGGCCAACTCCATGGCTGGGATAAGATTAGATAAGTTTTTGAATATAAGGCACTCTTCATCAGGTCCAAGGACAGCAGCAGGCAGAGCACTGATTAAAAACAGTAGGTAGGGCTCTGAAATTGGAGAGGGGAAAAATTCTCAGGGAATTTACATAGATTTACAAGAAATGTATATATTTCACCTTATGATTCAGAGTTTGTTGGCTACATAGCTATCTGCAGTTACTTCTGTTAGACCTTGACTTCATGCGATGCCCAACGACTAGGGAGACAACGGATCAATGCCATCATGCATCACCCACACACATTGCTTGTCAACAGCTTTATTCAAAATGGAGACAGCTTCGGGCCACCTCCAACAAACCGGAGAGCAGCAGCGAACATTATTTTTTTGTCCCATATTTATACACCTTGGTTTATGCTCATTAACATTGTCCCTCCTTTGTTCCACCCTTAATTCTTCCCATTTTAAGCTCACCTCTGTTTACTGTTTGCTTCTTTAGCATGGAATTGTCTATTAGGGCTGTGCAAAATTTCACCAGCCATTTCATTTCGACACTTTTGACCAATTTTGAGGTCAAAACAACAAAATCAAAACAAAAGAAAGGCCCTCAAAATAGCCTCAAAACAAAACAAGGCTGGTCAAAATGTTTTGAAAGTCAAAATGTTTTGAACATAGGCTGAGGATGGGAAGTCAGTCCAGCTGGGCTGATATCCCATCCCCAGCACTAGATCTGGTATGGGCCACGAGGCAGCCCAGCTGGGCTGCTTTCTGGTCCTCCATGCTAGATTGCGCTGGCCTCCCAGCCCCAGCACAATCTAGCATGGAGGAATGGGAGCAGCCCAGCTGGGTTGCCCCCCACCCCCCCAGTGTGATCTAGTGCAGGGGACGGGAACGCAGCCCATCTGAGTTGCCTCTCACCCCTGATGCAAGCTATTGTGGGGGACAGGAAAACAGACCAGCTGGGCTGCCTTTCCGTTTTGACAGAATGGAACAGAACAGTATTCTGACTCTAAATGAAATTCAGGATGAAGCACTGTTCTGTGGAACTGCTGAAACTCAAGGAGAAACTGAATGGTCCTGTTTCGCACAGCCCTATTGCCTACGTATTTCACTTATTTACATGTCTTATTGCAATGAGTGCATGCTTAAGTCCCTGACTTTGCTTCTTTCAGTCATTTGGGTGGACTTGACTAAAGCCTGGAATCTTCTGGAGGCTTCTTTACCAATCACCATTCACTTTTTAAAATATGTTTATCTCAGATTCTGTTACCAGTTACGTGTTGTCTTTCACATTCCAGTCTGTTTTTTAGTCCTATGTTGTACCAGCTCCACATTCCTAAGACTTCACCTTATTCACAGCACACAGACTTATACAGAATTACTTGCTGCTTTTTTCAGAAAATGGCTGACACAGTTACGATAGCTACTTAGCATAAGCATTCATAAGCAAAATGTGCTTTATCTTCTTATGATAGCTGGTGGTCTACATCCTGTTTCTTTTATACAATGAGCTATATATCTTACAACACTACTATACTGTTAGGAAAATGCTTGTCTAAGCATCTTGCAATGTATTCTCCCTTATGGAAGCACAAATCCAATGCTTCCCAAGATTCAAATACTGTTACCCTTACAACTTCTACTGGTCAAATCTAGTCATGCAAGCTAGAATCTGATATCAAATCTGTGTAAAGTGGTGCTTAATGTGATATACATGTCAAGGAAACAGAAAGTAATTTGGCCAGGATTTAGACATCTAAGTGCAATTTAGAATCTTAACAGGTGAAATAAATTTCCCCCAATTAAATGCAACTCCTGTTTCCTCTGTTTATCATCTCTACATTTATGTTTTCACCAATGATATGTGGCTACCAAATCTGATAAAGAAAACTGCATGCTTGCTTGCCCCATGTGCGAAAGATAAGGTGCATACAACCTCTTTGATGTTTCTTATCACTGTTTTTTACTATGTTTGCATTATTCACTGAAAAACAAATCATTAAATCCAAATTTGGTGTCTCACGTCTTCTGACATTTCCTTAATATAAGAAAGTCTAGAGGGCCCTGCCCTTCCAGGCTTACCCAAGTCATCCCTTCACTCCCCCTCCTAGTGTACAAGCAAAGGAAAGAGGTGCATATGTATCTTGAGGTAGACAGTATGCCTTAAGTCGTAGGTTGCATCAGTAATGTTGTACAGGAATTTTCTTGCCATAGGGACTCTCAGGAGTCAGCTAGGTAATGACAGTAGTTAATGATTGGCTAATGAATGCACATTCTGAAATATAATCATGAAAATGAGGATAAATGGCCTTTTAAATGGGGTTGAAGGGGATTTAAAATGTAGCAAGAACAGCAACATTCTTAGGGATTAAACTCAGCATTTTAGTAGAGAGCAAGTAAAAATAGTTCCTGTTCAGTGCAGCTTATCTAAACAAATTTTGCCTCAGAAAAGGCAAAATTTTGACTGTGCTGGAGCCCTCATCTGCACCCATAATTTATGGCTGCAAATACAAATATTTTAGGGATCATCATTCAGTGAAGCCAAAGTTAAGTTTATGCTGGAACATTCTTTAATTCTGTATTTCCTTTTTTAAGCTTGAAAGGCCTTATCTCTTCATTTTCTGGTCGTCAGAGTTTTGTGCATAACTTCCTAGAACATTATGAGGTTCTACAAGGCAACCTGTGGATAATGGTGATGCTTTAAAATCTTTGCAGTGTGTAGTTGCTAACAAGTCTAGTGAGATAAATATTTGGAATTTTGTTACATACTGTTTACAGTAACTGTAAGCCAGTGGTTGTCAACCTTTTCAACATGAGGTGCCCCTCAATACACTCAAAGCAACCCATGGAAAATTACAGCTCCAGGTTTTCACTCTTTTGACTACAAGAAGCTAGTAGGGCAATACTTCCATTGCAGAGAACTGAGAAAGACCATAATCAGTCAGAATATTTCCAACACCATGGATTCCTGTTTGAAATCTCTGAGTTTAACATGCTAATTATGTTTGCACATGTAACAGTGCTACCTTGCGGGACCCTTGAAAAAAAGAAAGACACCCTATGATGGTGGCTGCCTATAAGTTCGTCAGGGGGGCACAGAAGGGAATTGGTGAGTATTTATTCACCAAGGCGCCCCCGGGGGTTACAAGAAATAATGGCCACAAGCTGGAGGAGAGCAGATTTAGATTAGATATTAGGAGGAACTTCTTCACAGTTCGAGTGGCCAAGCTCTGGAACGGGCTCCCAAGGGAGGTGGTGCTCTCCCCTACCCTGGGGGTATTCAAGAGAAGGTTGGATGTGTATCTAGCTGGGGTAATGTAGGCCCAGCACTCTTTCCTGCTTATGCAGGGGGTCGGACTCGATGATCTATTGAGGTCCCTTCCGACCCTAGCATCTATGAATCTATGAATCTATGAATCTATGATGCCATGGCACACTGGCTGAAAATCAATGCTTTAAGATCATAAAATTCCTGCTTACATGAGGGTCCTAAATACATGACATTTGCACCAGTATGATTGACCATCAGTTTAATATAAAAAGGAAAAAGACATGCATGGCACACCCCTAAAACAACACAAGTCTTTTGAGTCTGGGATAAAGTTATTCCATGGAAGTTTGTACTAAAAATACACCAATAAAAGTTATTCCAGTGTATGTTTTATATGCCTGCCTCCCTATTATGGAGTCCTGGGATGGTCATCCCAAAAGAATATCATAGTGTTTTGTATTCCTCATAGAGATGGCTGCTTTGGCTTCTCCTCAAACCTCAATTATTCCAAGATCTAGGGAAGACATGTGAACTATCCCAATATAAAGGAGGTATGAAGAAAATATGCCACCCTTTTGGCCTTTTGGATAGAAAATCTTTCTTTTCATCTAGACTTTCACACTGAGTTCAGAGAACCCATCACAAACCAACCACTCCCCATCAAACACAAGAGGTGCAAAGAAGTCACGTACTTGTTTGCCTTATGGGGTGAGTCGTGTTAAGGAAATGCTACAGAAAACCCAGCCCAACAAGGCTAAATGGAATAATATCCCTGCACAGAACTTTCAACTATGACAACCAACAGGATTGTCAGAAAGCTAAGGAAACAATAAGAAACAATGAGAAACCCCATTCTCATTAAAAAACTGGGGAACTGTGGTGTCGACACCTACACAGTCAAATGGGTCTGCAACTGGCTGGAGAGCTGCACCCAGACAGTGGTAATAGATGGGTTATTTTTGACCTGGAAGGATGTGGGAAGTGGGGTTCTGCAGGGCTCAGTCCTCGGGCCTGCCCTGTTCAACATCTTCATCAGTGACTTGGAGGAGAGGGTAAAAAACACCCTGTTCAAATTTGCTGATGACACTAAGATGTGGGGGGATGTGGGCACGCTAGAAGGGAGGAATAGGTTACAATCAGACCAAGACAGGTTACAGGGGTGAGCGGATGAGAATAGGATGGGATTCAACACTGGCAAGTGCAAGGTGATGCACCTGGGGAGGAACAATCAGCACCATACCTACAGGCTGGGGAACTCCCTTCTTGTCAGTACAGAGGTAGAAAAGGATCTTGGAGTCATCACTGGTGCCAAGATGAACATTGGCTGGCAGTGTAGGGATGCAGTCAGGAAGGCCAACTGCACCTTGTCATGCATCCACAGATGCATCTCAAGCACATCCAAGGAGGTGACACTATACGGCAGCAGTACTACATCCAGTTCTGGGTGCCGCACTTCAGGAGGGATGTGGACAACATGGAGAGGGTCCAGAGGAGGGCCACTCGCATGATCAGGGGGCAGCAGGGCAGGCCCTACGAGGAAAGGCTACAGGACCTGAACCTGTTCAGCCTCCACAAGAGAAGGCTGAGGGGGGATCTAGTGGCCTGTTACAAACTAGTCAGAGGGGACCAGCAAGCACTGGGGGAGTCCCTGTTCCCCTGTGCACTACCAGGAGTGACTAGAAATAACAGTCACAAGCTGGCAGAGGATAGATTTAGGCTAGATATCAGGAGGCATTATTTCATGGTCAGGGCGGCTAGGATCTGGAACCAACTTCCAAGAGAAGTGGTGCTGGCTCCTACCCTGGGGGTCTTTAAGAAAAGGCTAGACAATCACCTTGGTGGGGTTGTTTGACCCCAGTAATCTTTCCTGTCATGGCAGGGGGTCAGACTTGACGATCTGCTCAGGTCCCTTCCGACCCTACTAACTATGAAAAAATGAGTCTATGAATAACCAAATGCAAAAAAAATAAAAACAAAAAACTGAAAACGGTGTTTGGGGGCAGGGGTCATATGCACCTTCCCTGAAGAGTTATCAAAAATATTGTCTCTAGATGCCACAGAGTTACACTTCATCACTGACTCCATCCTAACAGTGGGTAACAGTGATGAAGGCAGAAAGGAGGAGGCCTAAAAGGAGTCTGGAGAAGATACTGAAAAAAGGCTGCTCCTGTATGAAACAGAAAAGGAGTTCATCCCACAGGCAGTTTGTCCCAAGCACAGCTAAGATCAGAAAAGTATTGCAGAATATTGTCACCTGAAACCTCAGTTGCTAAAACATAACCTATGGCATCACAGTGCCTGCTGTTCCTGCTGGGTTGGATGCCTGTGAATGTTATTTGAACACGAGTGCCTCTCTGAACAACGCTATGCACTTGTGGCCCTTGCACCATTGTCTAGGTCTATAAGCCCTCTAAAGCAGGGGTGGGCAAAATACAGTCTGTGAGCTGGATCCAGCACACCAGCTGATTGGATCTGGCCCACAGGCAGGCACCCACCAATTAATTATATCCAGCCCCACCCTTGCTGCCCCTGCTGTGCTCTGCCTGGGTCCGAGTCCTACCTGAGGCAGAGCCTCCCCTGCCAGCCCCCACAAAACATCACCTAGCTGCAAGGCTGTATGCAACATCCTGGAAGTAAGGGCAGGAGCTTAAGGGGGTGATTTGGAGGCTCCTGGTCCTGGGCATGACCTAAAACTGCTCCCTGCTAGGGATGGGTGGCCTGTTGGGGCTCCTAGTGGTGTGGGAGCTCCCAGGAAATACCAGGCAGGTTACCACCTGGGTAAAAGGTGGGTTGGGGCACCTTAATAACTGTTACTTGTCCCTGGGGAATGCCACTGTATGCATGCTTGGGTGTGTGGCAAATTGCCTCAGATGGGTTAAGGGAGGCTGGGGCAAGCACCTGAGCTGGCCCCAACATCCTTACCTAGAGTCCTAGGGGCCTCCCAGAACTGCAGCAGCTCCTGGGACTCTAACCACCCAGGCTTTGGTTTTGGGCAGCACATGCTGCAGCCACATATGCTGCCCTGCTTTTTTGGGGACCTTTTCTATTTTCAGACCTTTTAATTTTGGCTCCATGCTGCAAATATGGAGCACAGAGAACCTTTCCATATGCACCGCACACATTTTACGGCACCTCCTGAAGTACACACATTTGTACTCATCTGGATCAACCCCATGGTTCCAAAAAACCAAGACACTGCACAACCAGCTTGTGGACAAGATAAATCAAGTACCTGACCAGTCAGTAAAATGAAGCCCTAAGCATTGCCATGACAGTGTAGTAGAGATTTCTGGTCCATTGGTCTATGCCACCTCTTCCTGATTCAAGATGTCCCTCAGGATCTCCTGGAATGATTGTTTGCCTAGCTTGTGACTAGCAGAAAAAACAGCCTAGACTACTAGATGCTCCAAACTACCAGGACACACTATTTTAATTTATCCCAAGAAGGCACTGAGCAGGCTGATCCATAAGAAACATTGGGTTACCCGCTAGCCAATGTCTAGGAGCAAGCTGCTATGCAAGATGTAATACAAGTAGCTGATATCTGGGCATGTATCCAGTCAACAGTGCTTCTATTTAAAAGAAATATATGAAACAAAATAAAATATAAAGGAGTAACTGTATCACGCATCCAGATCCCAACTCATCTTTTTCCTCTACTCCTACCTGCTTCAAGTGAAAAGGCTGATTTCCGCCATCTAGTGCCCTGCCCGTCTAGACCCTAGCTCATATTAGAGAGCTTAGTAAAGGGCTAAATCCTCCTAACAGATGAAGAGCCCTTAGTATCACAACTCATTTCTACCCCTGACCACACTCTCAATCCCGAACCCTCTGCAGGCAGCTGGGACGCCCTTAGTATCACAACTCATATTAAATAGCAAAGAAAGGAACTTAGACACCCCTACAGAAGCATTGCTATCAACCCCAAGGGTTAAGAGATCCAAGTTTCCAGAACAAACATGGGAGAAAGGAATATGGGGCTAACAAACCCTCTTGTTTTTAAATTTTCTCTCATTCCTTCAACTGCTTCACTGAATGCCCCCCACTTTTCAGTGTCATTTCCCTTTCTTCTCTATTACCGCTCCTTTATCACCCATTTCCATTTATTTTTTCCTCAGTGTAGCCCAAAACTTTTCTCACCCTTCTGTTCTGTATTCCCCCTTTCTTTCCAGTAACCATATGCATTTGGAATTTATTTTCTTTACAGTTTAAGAGACTTCTGAACTATCTTCTGTAGCCAGATTGTATTTCCAACCTACTAGAGGTTGATTTGAACAACATGGCTGTAGCTTTCTCTAAGGTTTCTGCCATTGGGTTCCTATTCAACCAACCTTACTTTACACTTCTGTGAGGCCCCAAAAAACAACAAAACCCAAAAAACTCAAGGCAATTACAGCAAGCATGTAGATTTTACAATACTTAAGACTAGACCTCTAAACAGAACAGGCTTTTCAACCTTAACCCTAGGCTATCCAGAGTTCCAGTATCACTTGAAAACAGGTCCCCAGATGCAAAGCTACCATTAACTTTTCATGGTAGTACTGCCATATAACCAAGAGCTTATCTTTTACCAGCCCAATATGCCATAGTCTTTTTAATGAAGAAAATATTTAGTAGTGTTAATCACAGACTTTTCCATAATATTTTATTTTGTTTTTTTAATTATCCAGCCTGAGCATAAATAGGGATTAAAGGGATTCACTGATGATATCAATATTCATACCTGGTCAACTTTTGCCATTAAAAAGGGAATACAGTAAACATAACTAGAACTAATAATTGCTCCTTAAAGCTGAATAGGTTTTAAAAGTACTGATTATTTATTAATAGAACTATAGACATAAATATAAAGACACCTATTTAACAGTCTGTGGAGCTGGCATTTAATGATCTGGAAGCAACAATCCATGACAGATATGTTTATGAAGGATAGCTCTAGTATCATTTATCTAATATATTCAGAAGAGACAGGAGTTTTATCCAATCAGGGCACTTAAATGTCTCTCTCTCTCTCTGTGGATTATTACAACCAAAAGCTTTTTTGGGTGGGAGGAAAGATATACATCTTAATTTCAATGGTCACCTTATAATATCAACCAACAAAGTATGATAAAGAGTAGTGCCCGAAATACTCTTTTCTTTTAAACTAACTTCATGTCCTTTCTCAATACATCTTAACCTTTCCTTCACCTTCCATTCCTGACAGTGGTTTTTCATAGACCATCCATTTTTAATGGAATATTTTAAGTAAAATATATATATCATTTTAAAATTAAAGTACTATATTTGCATATGCATAGTTCATACATATGTCTGTATATATAACCTATGTAGAATATGAATTTATGTTAAATGTGTTTAGGAATGTGTATATGTGTGTGTGCATTCACACACACACAAATACAGTCGCACATGTTGATACATAAACTGCAGTTACTGATCCCTACATCTTATTTTATTCCTTCTTGTCTCTTCATTTCAAAAGTATATAAATATCATAGAGAAAATACAGATAAATACTGAAGGCACTAAATATGGGTATATTACATAACCCCAAAATGCAGACATAAAACAGAGAGCCAAGGACAGGACAGGACACTCAGAAAAGGAGGGAATTTGGTTGCAGTCGGTGTAATTTGAGAAAAGAGAAAGTCAGTCAAGCAAACTTTACAACAATTAAACCCACAAGCAAACAAACAAAAAAAACCCCAAACACACATAACCAAAACTGACTGCTATTCCACATTCACCCTTCTAGGGAAATGGTTCTCAACCTCTTTAAACTCAAGGTACTTCTCTTCAGACTCAAGACACCCCTTGGAAAATGCCAGCTCTCATTTTTAACTATGAAAAAAATACAGCATTTTTTCTATTCTGTTCAGAATGTATTTAAACACTGTGGATTCTTATTTGAAACTGCTGAATTTATCTTATGTACCATGGTTTCACACCTAACTGTAGTGACATTTTTTGGCACCGCATGGCACCCACAAAAAGACTTCAAGGTATTCCATGGTGCCATGTTACTCTCATTAAGAAACACTGTTTTAAGGATGTACAATGAGAATGTACATCATGGAACACTGAAACCAATATCTTTCTTAGTATCCTTCTAATATTTGAATTCATAAATTTGGTAAAGTCCATTTTAACACTAGCCAGGCTTTTGGCACAGATGGGCAATGACTTGATTTCAAGGTCAATCCAACAGCAACTGTTAGCAGTAACATCTCAAAAATAGGCCTTCCTTCTACCATCATGAAGTGCCTGTGAGTGTAGCTTCAAAAACACAGGAACTCTACAAGTTGGGACAATATTCTAACAGTGACTGCTTATCGCTCTTTTGCTTCAAAGGTTACTCTGCATGGGATATCAAAGAACAGGTATGATAAGATGGATAATTTCTCACAAAGAACTGTACTTACAATGTTGACAAATTCACTGAATGTAAATACTTCAGGATGAGCAAGGAATATAAAATTAACCCAAAACAATTAACCCTCACTGTAACTTTGAGTTTAGTTGAATTACAGTAGGCATCATTTTGTTCCACTATGTTTCAGTTGTCCAGAAAGTCAAAGCAGGTGAAGCAAACTAGAAATTACACCCAGTTCTTGGATAAGAAGGATGGAAAAAGTGCCATGCATTCCAATTTGAATTCATAATTCTTTATATGAAGCACTCTAAATTGTGCTCAGTAATGAAAATGTTTCCAGCTTCTGGAGATAGTGTTTGGCCATTATCCCTAAATCCATAGTGGGTTTGTACATGTATGTTTTAAACAATTTTTGTCTGTTTCAGTACAATCAAAGTTTTCTAGGGGACAAAAGATGGCACAGTGACAGCAAATCAATCTTTTTTCCCCTAACACTGAAAAACTGAATTTTAAAGAAATATTAACGATATCCCCAATCCCAATAGTTTAAGCTTATTTGCTGCTATGAATTAATACTTGAAATTCTGGGGAATATATATAAATAGGAAATGCTGGGAAATAGAATATATAATCTTACTTATTTTTTCAAATTTAGCATCAAGTCTATTTTAACAACGTTTTGCAATTATAATAACTATATTTTGTTCTAACAGTATCATATATTTTTCTTTCTTTTTTGAACCCTCTGATTTTATTCGTTTTTCCAAAAAAAATTCCCCTTGAACGTCACAAAGGGACCAATTGAGAACATTTTAGAGCTGCAGCTGACAAATTCATTTTTAATTAGTTTTTCTCCCCCCTTCTAGAGAGAAAGGTCTAGATAGATATATGCACATTCACACAAACACCACGTCATAAGTGAATTCATTGTTTGTTTCCATGTTCTACTTGGTAATAGTGTATTTTATTGCCATGTGAGATTCTGCTTTTGGAACAACCAAAATCACTGATGTCCTCTGTAACAGGGGCCAAGCCCCTTGTTACTTTAAGAGGACAAAACAGCTGGCTGCTGCTGCAGAGGAGAGCAGGATGGCCATCAGCCCAAGTGGAAACCTTGTGTGTGGCTGGAGAGCAATGTAACAGGAAGGGGTAGGGCTTTGGAGCACATAAGCTCAGTGCTTGAGGCCAAGTGGGCAGTCTGGCCCTCCATGCTGGAGCTTCCAAAACAGAAGGGCTGCTGAAGACAGACAGGCCACCCAAGCAAGCTGGCTTGAGATATGGGTTGGTGGGCACCATTAAACCAGATTAGAGAAGACTTTTAGCTTGTGAAACAGCTTGGTAGTGTTTGTTCTGAGCTTGATACCAGGTAATCAGATAGTGGCTACAGGGGAAGTGTGTAGGCATAGAGGGATACAGGGTGGGACACTATGACAAGCAGCTTGGCTTGAAGACAGGGAACCTGAGGCCTGCTGGTACAGTCTGGGGTCAGGGTCAGGGGCCACATGGCTCAAGGCTGGTACAGTGAGAGCAGCCCAGGCTGGGTCAGGGGTTCTGAGGGCTGGTCGAAAGCATGAGACAGGGGCCAGAGGCCCAGGGCACACAAGTGCAAGATGAGACTGTGGCCCAAGAGCCGAGGTCATGAGGCAGTGGACCTGCGCTGAGGAGCACAGCCACAACAGAAAGGCCAGTGCCAGGAAGGCTGAGGCCTAGACAAAAATGTTCAAGGCCTGGGGGCCAAAAGCTGCATGGAGGCCAGAATCCTCCTCCAAAAATTAAATGGAGTAACATCTGCAAAGCATGGATATGGGTACAGGAGAGGCTGGAGGCCACAAGGCAACTGGTGGTAGACCTTGAGGCACTGATAGGGCCATAAATTAGTTCCCAAGGGAAAAGACTGGGGCCAGTCAGGTACAAAAGGAACCAGCTGGCCAAAGTGAACAAGGGCTCACCCTGGAGCAGCCTCCCTTAATGCCATAACAGTTCCATCGAAGTGTGGCAGGCAAGGAAAAGGGAGGGTACCCTGAGGATCCAGAGTAGGGGCAAGACAGGAGGCATGTGGCCACCCGGGGATTGTGGCTGCCCCTGGATCATGGTCCTGCAACAGTTTGGTTCATTGGCTGGGAAGACTCTTGTGTACCGAGAGAAGCATGTTTTAAGGAGACAGTGAGAGAACACTTGCGGTACAGACCAGGGAAAAATAATGGACAGGGAACTGCTAGCCCAACTTCAAGATAGATCCACAGGAGAAGGCAAACAGTGGAGGTCTTCCAGCTGAACAGGGTGAGGAGTAGCGGACAAACATGGTAGATCAAAGACACAGCATTAGGAGGGACATCTTTGGGCTTAAAAATGGAGGTGGACCAAGTAATACAGCTCCTAAAGCAGGTCCAAGCTGAGGTAAGGGACCAGAATAAAGTGATCTGTAGGCAGGCCCAGACAAGCCAAGGCTTGATGACACAGATCATATAGGCACTAATGCAGGTAAATCAGGCAGTGAGAATATTGCAACAGAAAAGTATGGAGACTCAATAAGGCTGGATAGAAGGGCAACAGAGACATTTGTATTACCTGTCTGCACTGGGACTCGAGAAAAAAGCGGCAAAAATGAGGATAAGGCAAACAGAGACAGAGGTCCTTGTGTAGTTGAGGTGTCAGTTCCTCAAGTCAGACCTGTTCTCAGATGAGGTGGCAGATGGATGTCTCACCTATAGTGGGAACTTGCAGTCAACCACTGCAGCCATGAGCAGGCCAAGGTAACATCCCTGAAACAGCATCTGCAGGCAGGAGAGAAGAAGATTATAAACAAAGACTGAGCCATTTGATTGCTGCAGAAGCAGAAAGAAATAACAAGTTGAAGGAAGATGGTGAGTTTAGAGAAGGAGGTGGGGTTTGTAACAGGGGTCATGCTTGTGAATACCTGGTGTTTCACATAAAAGATACTGCAATCTTTCAGTATCAGGGAGGGTTAGGCATATGTACACCACAGCATCATCTTGCCCTATGTAGGATGTTCTTAAGCACATCCCACTTACCTGCTCCTGCTCACTTGCTCCAGATTCAGAAGTGAACCAGTAAAGATGCTATGAATTTTTTCCCAGAGGACCCTCACAAAAAATCAAGTGACCAGGGTCTTTAGAGCAGCCACAGAGAGATGCTTTGGAGTGGCCTCATGGTGTATTTTCAGGTTTGGGGCAAGTGCTTAGAGCTGCCCCAGCTGAGGCACACTGCTACTGCAGTGTGGATGTGACTTACATAATAGGGAACTCCTGTCCCAATTACTAGGAAGGCGGGGAGGGTAGAAAAGCCAGGGCTAGGAAGGGTAGCAAGGAGCAGTTGTGCAGGTGGAGTGAGCCAAGACAGAAAGGCCAGGTGGCTAATGAGGGAATTAGCTGCACCTAGTCCCTGGGGGCAGAAGATCTAGTCAAGACAATGTTGTGGCAGGCAAGTGACTGGAGGTATTTTGGGGGTCAGAAAAGAGCCGGCAGGTGAGTTGGACCATGGAGGAGATCAGATGCTAGGGTGGTGGACCTCCCAAAGGTGCCACAACTGTCCTATAAACCATTTGGCATTTCCAAAACCCTTTGCCCTCTTCAGAGAAGACATGGCATAATGTACAAAAGTGCTCGTGGATATAGAAAGCACATACAGGAAAAGCCCACTGCTAGATTAATGACATAGTGAACTATACTCAGACACTTAAGCGATGAGCAGGATATACCACATACCAAATAACTATAACTTCACACTAAAGTAAGCTACCTAACCAGACTCTTGTGCCAGAGGCTTGGTAGACATATTCCTTCCAATGAAGATTTCTAAGACCTATTGTGCTACAACAATACCTCTCTGATTTTTCCCTAAAGATCAGGGGATGTACAGACAGTATTTTGTAATGGATGACCAGAAGACGGAGTGTGACTGATAGGGGAGGAAAGGAGGCCACAGGGGTGCCTGAGGAGCATGCTAGTGAGCTCTACCAAGGGCAGAGGCACAAGGCATGAACAGACTGAGGCCCAGAAGGCCAGGGCCTGAGCCCAGATGAGCAACAGAGGTAGGCTAAGGCCAAGGAGACCAGGAACTGAGCCTTGAAGATACAGGTGGCCTGAGGCTGAGATGGCCAAAGCAAGAGCCCAGAGGAGGTGACACAAATGGCCTAAGGCTGTCAAGAGGCTGGGACTGAAAGGCCAGGCCAGAACCAATGGGTCTAGGCTACCAGTCTACAGCCAAAGTAACCGTAGACTAAAGCTAGGAAGGCCAAAGCCTGTGCAAGGGAGTAACTGGCAACCAGATGATACCTGTGAGGCATGAGCGTGGCTGTAGGGACGGAAGGAAGCCATGAATTTAGCCCTTAAGGCAAGTAGGGCCTGAGTAAATAAGTACTGAGAGAGACAGAGAGAGTGAGAGAGAGAGAGAGAGAAAACGGGTGTTCGCGCGCGAGAGAGAATAAGCAAACATGAATATTCTAGGCTGCCCAGCGTCCCTTCATTACCTATCAACATGAAGGAGTAGCAGGCAAGCAAGCAGGGTGAAACCATGGGAGGCAGGAGCAGGGGCCAGGAAGGACCAGGACAGCCACTAGGGAGCATCACAGCAGCCCTCTGTTGCCATCCTGTCACAGGTCTGAATAAAGTTTGCATGTAGGAGAAAATGCACGGTGCACTCTTCTGGTGGAACCGTTCAAGAGTATTTCACAAGCTCATTTTTACTAAAAACATTCAGATCTCACAGCCTGCATCCTGATGCTTTGTTTCTATGGCTCGTGTGTTCATATTACTCAGCCTCTGTGTATATGATTATTGCCAAAAATTCCATAGCTATCTAGTAGGCAATTTTGTACAGAGTGCTTACAAAGGAACTTGTTTGCTGTTCAGTTTGCTCCCCACAAGACAATAGAGGAAACAATCTATTACAAGTCATCTTGTAGCAGCACAGCTGACTGTATCAGAAGAGTTTTATTGTAAGAACAAAATGTAATGACTCCTGTGGGCAGCCAATCAGTGGATGGACAAAACAGTTTCTTTTGGGTCACAGTGCAGTCATAATGGAAAGTCCATTGTGTCTGAATTCTTCTGATAGAAAATAATGCATAACTTGGAATGTTCCAAATGCATGTACCAGCATGGTATTTATTTACTACTTTATGAGATGTAGCAGCTCATTCTCAAAAAACTCCCAGTGGTCTAGCTGCCATCCATCAGCCACACAAATTGGTGCAGTCATTTGATATCAGTTAAACTGACACATTGCTCTCTGACTAGGCATTTTATCCCTCACATAGAGATCTAAAAAAGTGCAATAGCTGTACTTATAAATTCATAAAAGGGGACAGTAATTTTATTACAGTAACACATGATAATGCATTTGCAACATGAGAGAACCCTCTATAAAACTGAAAGGTCAATCAAACCTAAATACAGCCTCAGAGCTCCTGAAAGTATAATAAAAGAGGCTAATCAACTTGGAAGTTAATTTTAATAGTCTGGCAGAGTTATTTTTTCTGTCAGGGTTAGGTGAACAAAAGCAGGGTTCTTAATGTCCTTTTACACTCTCCCCATGCTAAACTAAAATTAAAATAAAAAGGTAGCATCAGAGCTGAATGAGAAGCAAGCCGCAGCTATTCCATGAGCTACGTTTTCAAATTCCAAGTGCACTTATGTCCCCAACACACAACAAAGTTAATTGCTTGAGCCTTTTACACATTAATAAGACAATAATGGGTAATGAAATGACAAACATACTTTGTTGTACAATACATTCACTAGTTTTACAGCCTTGAAAAGGAAAGGACTTGATCTATGCATGTCTAGACAGAGAAAGAATAATCTAATAGTAGACATTATGGAATAAGGAGACCAAAAAAAAAAAAAATCTTGCCTTTAGCTTAGACAGCCTGTGAAAGCTGGGAACGTCTAAATCTTTCCATATGACAGTTTCCAATCTGTAAATGTGAGGTTATTAAAGGCTAAATTCTGTTTTGCCTGTTAGCTGTCTACTGCATAGCTGGTGGCAAAGTCCTGGCTTACACAATCAGGATCAAGGAGGTATTCAGTTTCACTTATGTATATTTTTCCTGTGCTTTCAATAGGTGCAACGGGTTTCGCACTGGGGTGGCAAAGTTGCCCCCTGGTGGCTTCCTGGATCTCGCCTTGTTTGCCTCCTCAGGCCTCTTGGGTCCTGTGGCAGAGCACTGTTGGTGCCTGCCACTTTAAGAGCTGAACTGACCAGCCAGCAGGTCCTTGATTGTGGCAGCCATTTTAGACCTCTGGCCACCTTTATAAACAGAGACGTTCCCTACAGGTGGCCCAGGCAGAAATATTGCCTGGCTGCATGCAACGTTCTAAAGGTAAAGGCAGGAGCTGTAGGGGATGGTAGGAGGCTCCTGGTCCTGGGCATGACCTAAAACTGCACCCTGCTGGGAGTGGGTGGCCTGATGGGGCGCTCAGTGGTTCAGGAGTCCCCAGGGAATGCCAGGTGAGTTACCACCCCAGCGAAAGGTGGGTAGGGGCACCTTAACCCCAGCCCTCACCTTCGGGTGGGTAAGCAGTAGTTGGAACCAGGCATGGCTGTGGCTGCCTGAGCCCTGTGTAGTGTAAGACCCTGAGGAGCAAGAGTGGGGGCCAGGCATGGCTGCAGCCACCTGAGCCCTGTGGGGTGCAAGACCCCGAAGGGTGAGAGTGGGGGCCAGGCTCAGCTATGACCACCTGAGCCCACTGGAGAAGGAAGCCCGTGGCCCCAGTAAGGGGGCAGTGTGGAGCCCCAGTGAGTGGGGCCAAGATGAGGGGGTGGTGTGACATGTGGAGCCCCAGTGAGGGGGTGGACCCAGTGAGGGGAAAACCAGAGGGCTGGGAGCCCAGTATGTATGAATGTATAGAGTTGCCCCAGAAGGGGCCAGGGCAAACTTACACCCAGTCGGGTAATTGGCTGGTCAGTACTCTGCTGAGGGTCACGGGAGAGGCCCAAAAGATGGTATGTCTGCCTCCCAAGGTATGAGCTAGCTAAAGCCTATGGCCTAAGGGGCCTACTCCAAGAGGGAGCAAGGCAGTACAAGTTGTCAACGTGTGAAAGAGAACCTGTGAGAGGGGGTGGAGTGTGAGAGGCCCTAGTGAGAGGAGGGTGGTATGAATGTGTGCGCGTCTGAGGCCTGACAATGAGGCATAGCCTGGTCCGGCTGTGGGCTGGGAGCAGTGTGTCATCTGGATGCCATCTGCAAGGCTTGGGCTATGGTGTAGGGGAGGAACAGAGCCTCAAATAGCACCCCCTGGCATCGGGTCAAGAATGGACAGCCTTCTGCCTTAATTAACACTTCAATTAAGTAACAACAAGGCATGGCAGGAGAGACAGGTGGGTGCTGTGCCCAGAGGCAGGTGGGAAAACTAGACTGTTGCTAGTCAGGGACCCCCACTTTGCCACAGGCCCCACCCTGTTGTCTCAACTGCTATGCCTAGATGTTATGATTAGATGGGGAGGATGCTCCTAGAGGGCAGGGAAGGGTTTGGCTTTCAGGCTCTTGTCTGGGCTGTGGCCCCCTGGTCTTAGCCCACCTTACTCTGGCTAGACCCTTCCACCTGAGGTCCACTGTCTCAGCACTGTAGGCTCCCAGGCCACAGCTCCAGCCACACCCTCACTGTGCCCACAGTCTTTGCTGTCCAACACCACAGTTCCTCTACTAACAACAGTGCTGGATCCTTCGAAGGGTCTAGGACCTAGGGTAAACCCGAAACTTTCTTGGTGCCCCCCACCTTTACCACTACAATCACAATATGCTCCTCTGGTATGTAAACAAGAATGAAAAAATATGAGCATCTGCTCTCAAACAAAAGGTCCCCCACCATGTTTTTAACACCACATTATGCCAACACTACCACACAAGGCTCCAAAATACCTACCTTTGGCTGCCTGGTGGTGCAGGGGCTTCCTACAGCCTGGAGTCCTTTCTCTGTGTCTAGTAAGGCCCCACTCCTCCTCAGAGCTCTGTTTCCTGCAGCCTGCATCACCAGACTGCCCCCCTTCCTTGAAGCCCTGGACTTATATGGTCCTTTGAGTCACCTGACCTACTACTTCCATTTGAGGCAGGCCTGGTCATCATTGTCCATACCTGGAGTGGGTAGCCATTTTATTCAGCAGCTTAGCCTGCTCCATTCTCTACTTAAGTGAAAGGGGCTTCTGGTGCCCTGTCACAGTAGGATGTAGTATATAAGTACTGTGCTTCTCATAAGTGAATTCTATTTTGTCCTGCAAAGCCACACATCTCAATTAATTTAAGTGAATAGCATATAGAGACTTTGAGAGAGAGACCTTTAACTACCCAGGAGGCATGTGGCTCTTTATTCATTTCAGTGAGGACCTATGCTAAGGTACAGTAGCCAGATATGGTAAGTGGGGTGTGCTGGCACACAAGATACAGTGTGAACTAAGTCTGCAAGTGTTAGCAGATCTGCAGACTTACCCTGCATGTGGGATCTGGCCCAACATTGAGCACCACAGTCCTAAGACATTGGAGACATACATTTTAGGATGCCTTCTCCCATGCTTGGGTTTGCACCTCCTGTATTCCAACAGACAGCCCTAATCACAAACTTACACAGCAGCCAAGGCAGGGAAACAGCTTCTACCCCCGCACCGCCTATTGAAGCTGGCACACAGGGCAGCCAAGAGGGAGCGTCATGAAGACAGAAGGAAAGTAACCAAGAAGAAATGTAATGCTGTGACTCAGGGAGAGAAAGGAAGGAACCCTGTGCCCAAGCACTACTCCCCAGTTGTTTGTGCACTTTTATCTAATGACTCTAATGTCAAATATATCACAACCACCATACACACCCATACTGATATATAGCTCAAGTCACGTCACTATTTTTTATTGTTTTTTAACAGGGGTCAGCCTACTGGAGTTCATAGAATCATAGACTATTGGGCTTGGAAGGGACCTCAGGAGGTCATTTAGTCCAACCCCTGCTCAGAGCAGGGCCAGCCCCAACTAGATCATCCCAGCCACAGCTTTGTATAGCTGGGCTTTGAAGACTTCCAAGGATGGAGTTTCCACCATCTCTCTTGGTAGCCTGTTTCAGTGTTTTAGTACCCTCCTAGTGAGAAAATTCTTCCTAATATCTAACCTAAATTTCCCTTCCTGCAATTTGAAACCATTGCTCCTTCTTCTGCCATCTGCCACCCCTGAGAACAGTTTAGCTCCGTCCTCTTTTGAATCCCACTTCAAGTAGTTGAAGGCTGCTGTTAACTCCCCTCTCAGTCTTTGCTTCTATAGACTAAATAATCCCAGTTCCCTCAGTATTTCTAAGTCATGTCCCCCAGCCTCCATACCATTTTTGTTTTCTTCTGCTGGACTTTCTCCAATTTTTCCACATGCTTTCTGTAGTAGGGGGCCCAAAACTGAACACAGTACTCCAGATGTGGCCTAACCAGTGCTGAATAGAGGGGAATAAGCACTTACCTTAACCTAGTGGCAACATACCTACCAATGCAGCCCAGTATGCCATTAGCCTTATTGGTAACAAGGGCACACTACTGCCTCATGGTCAGCTTATTGTCCTCTGTAACCCCCAGGTCCTTTTTTGCAGAGTTGCTGCCCAGCCACTCAGCTCAAGCCTGTACTGATGCATGGAACTGTTCTGTCCTAAGTGCACTTCTCCTTGTTGAACCTCATGAGTTGCATCAACATACATAGGAGGTGAAGTCTGGGCTTCTATGCCTAGGAGATTTGAAAACAAACAGAGCATTTGTACAAACAAAGCATTAATATAACACATCACCATTCCATGTAAACAGGATGTATGTTGAGAGGAGTCATGGGAGATTTCAGAAAAAAAATCAGCTTTGACCAACTCATCATGCTGTCTTTTTCTTTCCATTTCTAACCACAGGCCCACAGTCCTTCCTGTTACAGATTCTAGTTCATATTTTCCAAGGGGCTTTTTCTTCATCAAAAACTACTGTAATGAGGCTTTCCATTTACTGCAGTCTGAGCATCTATTCCAGCCCCACTGAGAGAGAGCTTCCAGCAGGTGGAGCATCATGTAAAGTCTGTTCTCTGCTCCCAATACTGCTTATGCAGTTTTCCTAATCACTCTGGGATGCAAAATGGACAAACAAGTGGAAGCACGACCTCACTTCCCCATGCCAGGGCAGCTTCCAACTGTCTGCACTAGTGTCAGTTTCTCTCATTTGTTTGCTTTCAGTCCCCATGATACTGTCATTTCTTGGCAGCCCAGTGGCCCAGCTGTAGCAGGAAGACATTCTCAGCCTGGATCAGTCTACAGTCTAGTGATTGGGAACAGAGACACAGCTGAGAAAGTTGTGCTCCCTAAGTGGCAGCAGGGCAGGTACCCCCATCATCCATCCCATACCAATTAGAACACTGTCCTGTGATTGGAGGAGAATAGGATTCAAATCCCTTCAATGGGAGGTGAGCCTAGATACTGGGTACTCCACATCTTGACCATTAAGCTACTGGGAGCAAAGTGAGTACCTTCACCATGGTCTTAATTTAGTTTGAAACAGTTGCCAGTCATGGTTTTTGGATATCTATAGTTTCTGGTGTTTGTTCATCCATGGTGAACTTGAATTGCAAAGGAATATAAATGGAGCACTACATTTCTAATGAGGCATCATCAAACTTAGGACAAACTTAATTACATAGGGTGAAAATGTAACTATGTGAGGAATGTAGGTATGTAAGTGGATCAGGCCATTGTGTGGGACAGAGCAGAATATTGTAAGTGATTTAGATGCCTAAAAACTTAATGTGTAACTCATCTTGGCAATGAAATTTTGCTCTAAAACTGGGTTTGTATGTTTGTTGTTTCAAGGACTGTCCTATATTATGCACAGTACCCATCTTAAACAGGCACTGGCTTCATTTAGAACCTCTAGGCCACTTCCTGACATGCAGGGGCATGTGGTTTATGGTGCTGCAAGCCTCTGTAGTGACAAAAACTGCACACAGTGAATGTTAAAACATGTCCCGCTCTGAAAATTTGCAGCACGGGGCCAAAATTTGCTACCAGGATTTCCCAGTAGAAAAACAAACAAACAAAAATCTGGAAGAAAAAGTGGTGCAACACACATACAACAATCATATGCTAGCACACACAGCAGCCAGGCCATCCAGAGCAATGCTCTGGCTGCTGGCCAGGCCTCCATGCTGCCTGACCTGTACCCCTGCTGCTCCAGGCCACCAGAAGAGACTGTTGGCTGCAAAGCTGGGAGGAGCTGAGCAAAAGCAGTTTAAAGCATGTGTGCTGGTGTGTGCACTGCAGCAACTTGTGCCACTGCAAACACCCCCCCCCTACATGTCTGAACATGGCCCTAGAGGCTAATGTCATGTCAGAAAGAATCTTTTTAAGGCTGGCTGTGGAGAAAGTTAATTTAGCTTAAGGAATGTAAAAGGAAAGTTGGTTGCATGTTGATTTATTCTTTCACAATCCCATCTACAGAGCTGATAGAGTAGAGGTCCTGAGAATGCCAGACTTAGCTCCCTTTTACATACGGAGACATATTGCAGTGTGGGTCAGGAAAGGATTCTCATGACTTTGATAGGACTTGGATGACCACAGATGAAAGAGATTAATCCTTTATAAGATTCAACCGCACTAAATAAGTAAAGAGATATAAATAACAGACTATTGTGACACATAGTCAGTGAGCATGTCTACCGGCTAATGCTCAAAAGGGCTGATTACAGCACATTAATGAATGTGTAAACATGCCCAATATGTACATGTACTGACTGTAGTAAAATAGTGATTTTGTTAGCAACTTCTTTCCTGTATACATTTTTTTGCTTAGTTTTATGCATTTCAGATAATGGTGTCATCTTGATATCCTTCCCTATTTTGAAGAACTCAGGTTTAAAGGGACCTGTTTTTCTGGCAGTTTAATAACCAACACTTATAATTAATAAGTTACCGCATTTCACTAAGTGGCATTTTCTAGCTAGGATTTGTTTTCCCCAATCCCTTCTCAACAGGATCAGACATCTATTGGAGGCTAGTCCAGTGTCTAGAAGTCAATAAACCTCTTATTGTGCCACAAAGCATAAGCCCATGATACACAGGTCTCTGGCAATACTTATAATAAGAACTCTGCTCTTTCTTCTTGCCATAGGGTATATCTACACTAGAGAGAAAAAGATGTACTTCTAAAACATGAAGCTGACTTACTATCTTCATTTTAAAATTGAGACAACCAATAATAACCAAAAGCTTTTACATAGATTAAAGATAACCCCTAACATTTTAATCCATATGTGAGTGAGTCATATTCTATCGCTTTGAAATCTCTCTGAGTTTTTGGACTGCAAGGTGCCTCCCTAGACTCGACTGCCACACCTTGATAAATGGATGTTCTGGCTTGCATGTCCATCTGGTCTCATGATCTTCTGCAGGGCTCCAACCTCCCCTATACCAGGGGTTCGGGGAAGTCTGAACAGCCCCACACCCCAGAAGCACCTCTGGACGCCCACCCCAGACCTGGGAGAACACACCAGAGGCTGGGAAACCAGGTCCTGGGACATAGTGAGTCCCACAGCAAAGGAACTGACACAAGTATGTGGAGTGAGAGAGGGTTAGCTACATGAGCCCAAAGTGGGAAGGATAAAAGACAGCGGGGCTGCACCTGGCCCAGGAAGCAGGCTGCCTGGAGTTGCCAGGGGGTTAAGCAGCCATGAGAAGAGCCTGGAGCAGGGCTCTTCTCTGTCTATTTGCTTGATCATTTGCTTTGTACAAGCCTGCAGGCTCTTCAAAGCCTCTCAAAGCTAAGAGGCAGCCAGGTGGTGAAGCCTGGAAGAACCACTGGAAGACAGCTAAGTGCTAACTTATTTGTTTAAATTATTTTGTTTGTTTTGTATCAATAACAAGCCTGAGGTGGCCTCAGGGTATTATGCACTAGCCTGGCTACAGCACAGGCAAGGGCTTTGGACAGTGGGTCCTTGGCCAAAGCCAGGAGCAAAAGTAAAACTGGTCAGCTCAACTAACTTAAGCAAATATACCCTACTGTGATCTTCCTAGAATCTGCCCATAGCAGCCTCCCCTACCCCTTTCCTTTCAGGTGGGTGTTCACAGTTCTCCATGGATGGTGAGTGGAAGTAGTCCAGGCCTCTCTGTCAGACCCTCAGCTCATGGTAGCTCATCCTGGTTCCTAGTCAGCTCCATCGCTCTATGAAGATTCTCCTCAAATCAAAGACGTGTTCTCTCTCCAAGGGATCTTGGAGTTTTTCCTCTGTAAGTTCTGAGGCCTCCACCTCAGTCCTCTTCAGTCATCCTCTTTGGGCTTGTAGGTTCCTTTCCCCCAACTCAAATCAAATTGGTGGGCTAAGGGTTCTTCCCCTCCCTGTTTGTTGCAATTACTCTTCCTTAGGGTGGAGGGATTTAAATCAAAGGTATAGCCCCTAGCTTGGTCCTTGCTCACTCTATTGTTTTATAACTCATAATTAACCAGTACCTCTCTCAGGTCTCTTCTCCTTCCTTCTGGGTCTATTGTGCCACTGGTAGCATGTCCCTGTTTGGCTCTTTGCTCACTGGCAAGACACCTAGGCTCTATTCTTTATGCTGGCAGCCTCAGGGTTGCCTCTGTCCCAGCTTTGCCAAAGGAAACTAGTTTGTTTTTATTCACTCCCTTCCTTGGTGGGCTGACCCAACCATTTCCATGGGGATTCTTCCCCTGGATGAACTACCCGGCCTTCTGTGAGGACTGGGTTTCTATCTTTCCCCTTTTCCCTGGTTACTTCTCTTTCTCTCAGGTAAAAGGATTGATCTCTCCCCTCAGGGCTTGTCATTCTTCTCAGATCCTGAGGGTTAGGCATGCTGGGCTGCTCCTCCAAGTTCCTCCCCGTCCCTGCTGCCTCTGGTCAGGTTTCTTCCTGGGGATGTCAAATGCTGAACTTCCCCCAGCATAGTCTCTTTAAACTGGCTGCCACCTGCTGTGGGCCAATTAGGGATGGTTCCCCAGAACACGGGTTCCTGTGCTCCTGGGATTGCTGGCAACTGTGCTCCCCCAGCTACCTGAAGCTGTGCTGCACATCTGGACCCAGGCAGGTGAGTTCCCCCGCCCACCAGGCTGTTTCCATGGAGTATGGCAGGGGTCAGGACCCTGTCCCTGCTACACCATCTTAAAACTACCACTTGTCTTCTATAAGCAATGGGATTTTTACAAGGATAATCACTTCTAATAACATAATATTTTTGTACACAGGGGTTAGAGAAAGTTATAAAGCGTGTGTGCTCTGTTGCTCTCAGGCACTGAAAAGGGCCTAAATGCAGCACCATTTCATCTAGCCCCAGAGAATACTGTGGAGATATCACACCACAAAACTGCCAGTCCTGTTCATGCTTAGCTTCTGTGATGAGTTCATAATCCAGTTAGTGGACCAAAATTTGAGAGGCACACACAGATATATGAAGTAATATGCCATGGTCAGAGATGTCAGTCATCTGAATTCAGATTCTCCCTTTCTCTCAGGACAGTATTTGAACCAGTGGACCATCCTTCCCAGATGCATAACTGGCCAGTACTGCAGTAGTAGAGAATAGGCGGAAGTCAGAGGCTTGTTAATGTAGAGCAGACACCACCTCCTTTTTTTGCCACTTGACATAACCCACCAATTTGTTGTTAACTCACCAATTTCCAGTAACAAAAAGGGAAGGTGACATTTTTCACTTGCAGCAGCAAACCTCTGTCCACTGATCCTATACTGTGTGCCACCACTGTTGCTGTGCCCTTCCCACTGCTGGAGCCAGATGGGCTGCTGGGAAAGTGCAAGGTGAGGGGGGAATAAGAAACTTAGTTCCAGTAAGAAGCTACATCTGCAGAATTTATTTATTGCTAAATTGAGCTAGTAGTAATGAGGTATTTTCTCTGATAACTTAAGTAAATCTTTCTATAGTGATCTTTTTATACATATATACATAATCTATCACTTTGCAGTCTGAAAGAGCAAATGTTAGTGAAGATTGGTATTATAATAGCAGCACTTTATTTTCCATGTGTTCTACATTCATAATGAAGTGATTGCAAAGTGCTAACATCAGGATAATTTTGTAATGAAGAAGAAATCCCATCAGGCATATTTTCCCATCTGTAATTCTTCTACAAATGTCTATTTTGCATGAAAAACAACATGGTTGCAAGGCATGCAATGTTTTGTTAATGACCAGCTATATTTCTATAAAACAGCATGCCAAGAAAGTGAAGTGTAGATGTAAAACCAAATTGTATGCTGAACAAAACTTATTCCTCCTGCTAGTTACCTTTGGCAAGTAAAAGTTTACTGAACTGGCTTGCTGAGACAAAGTACTGAATATATACACATACATTTAATCAAGAATGCATTTATTTTTCTTGCTTTGGTTTCTTTGTTTTTTGCCATTCAGTTGCTGACTTTGATTGATGATAACTTTTTAATGCTGTTGATTTAAATGATGGCACCTTATGTGGATTTTTAAATACAATGAAGGGCTTTTAAATAAACAAACAAAGCAAACAGCTTCCTCCCTTTCCCCCCTGCCCCATCACACTGCCAAATGATTTAAAATTGTAACAGTTTACTGAACCTTTAGGAGATGCCTGAATTGCTAATACTTTTTGGAAACTATACATTGCACGTAATCAAGTGATGTAGCAAGAGAGAGAGATAATTTGAAACTGTCTATTTACTTACTTATTTTAATACTGTACAAGCATTTTCAGCTGTCGGCTTGCACTCCCATTAACCATAGGTTCACCAAATTAGTTTCCCTAAAACTTAACTAAATTCTACCCAGCAAACCAACTAGGAATTGAAGTTTGTTACCAACAATCTACATATACCAAAACAATTTATGCACATATCCACACATCCAGGCATATGTGCTTGCAGCAGCTCAAATAGGAGAGGCACAAATCTGAGTTGGGACTTTTTGCCTGAGTGCACGTGCCTGGACATGCATGTTGGTGTGGAGCAAGTTGTGCCACTTGAGACAAATAACCTTGCCCAGCTCCTCCCAGATCTGCAGCCAGGGGAAACTAGAACTTGGGGCCAGCATCTGTTCAGTAGTATGAAAGCCTACCCTGTGCTGGCCCCAGCAGTATAATAAGCTGCCCTGATAATCAGCACAGGGCTATTCATTCACAGGAGTTTCTGGGGAGAAGATGGCCAGGCTTCCTGCCTCTGGATACTGCTAGCTGCTGGCTTGTTCTCAGAGCTTATGTGGGTAAGTTGACTGCACACCTCCCTGCCTTGTGCTGCTGCTGTTGTTGCTCCCCACACCCCACTGGGTGGGGCCTCTGCTGCATGCTGCTGCTCCCCCCCCCCTTCAGGGCACCACACCCCAGCAATGCACCCCAACTTCTGAACTCCTGTTCTGACCTGCTGTCCAGCCCACTGCCAAGCCACGGTTTGGGGACAACCTGGGGAGGGAGCCTGCACTTCCTGTGGGCCCATCCCCATCATCACTGCTTGAGGTGCCTTGCCTGCCCCAACAGCTTTGGCAGGCCACCCCCCACTTCACCTCCACTTTCACCTGAAGCACACTCTGAGTGGCTGAACTGGATGGCTTCTACCACTGCTGCTGCTCCCTCTCAGGAAAAGGGGACATTCCCTACTGCACCACCCTACACTTCACCTTCAATGGAGTTGCTTCTGCACTCCCCCACAGCTGCCTTATCATAGCTACTCCTGTGTTTCTGTTCCTGCCTGCTACCTGCAGGAGTTCAGCCCCCTGCAGGCTGCTATGCTGCCTGTTCTAACTTAAAGTGGAAAGCACCAAAAGTGCCTTGCCACACACACCCCTAACGCCCTTGCTTGCTAGTGTAGGAGGAAAGGAACTGTAGTTTCTTCACCACAATTTTTTTAGCAGCATAGTGAAGGTGATTTATTAATGAAAAATGTAAAGAATGAAGAACTCCTCCATGGGCGTGTCTACACGTGTCCCTATGGCACTGTTGTTACTGCGCCATCATTTAGTACTTCCTTTTGTAACTGGATGTATGACACTGTGCCAGTGGCACACAGTTAGTTTTAGCTGCTATGTCACCATAGCAATGCACTATACTGTGGGAGCGTGTTGCTATGGCAATGTAGCATCACATGTAGATGTACCCCATAAGTACTTTACATTGTTCCCCCCAAAAGATACAGTTGACAAAAATAAATATACATCTGTGAATCATGATAAGTAAAGGGCACTTCAAAGAATTTTTAACAAAATTGAATTAATTTAAGATATCAAGTTCTGACAAAATTAATGTCATGGTGTTGAAGGAACTAGATAAAGAAGTCTCAGAGCAATATTAGTGAAAATATGGATGACAAGTAACACAGTATCTCTTTCCCCTTAAAATACATGGAAAAAGAGGACACTGGAATTGGAAGGGGCAATCACTAGCAGCAAATTTGAATATGTTCAGAACTAATCTTGTCAAAAACAACCCAATCTTCTTTAATAAAGTAGCATTGGTGGATGAGAGAGGATGCAGTGAATATAATATCACTGGATTTTAAAAAGGCTTTTTGACACAATCCCACAGGGCATTTTCATAAATAAACAAGAGAAAGATGAGCCAGATAGAGGTGGATAGAAACCAACCTAGAAAATGTATGCAAAGAGTAACTATAAATGGATCACTGTCAGATAGCAGAAGAGTTCCAGTGGGATTGCACACTATTTAACATTTTTATTAATGATGTGCATGCAGGACTAGAGAGCTCCCCAATCAAGTTTTCAGATGATACAAAACTGGGAGGGCTTGCGAGCAAATACTTTGGAGGATAGGATTACATTCCAAAGAAACTTGATGAATTAGAGAACTGGGTTCTAAGCAACAAAATCAAATTAAATAGCAACAGAAGTAAGATATGACACCTAGGGAAAAATGTATACATAACAAAATTGACAATAATTGACTATGCAGTTGCACTGCCAAGAAAGAGGCATTATGCCTCCCAATGGATTGAGACTTTGTAGTGGTGGAGAGGCTTGCATGTCCCAGTGATCCTCAGAGCTTATCTGCTCCTGTCTTATCTGCTCCTTGATGGATAATCCCATCCAGCAGGATCAGTCACTTTGAAACTATCACAAGATAATAATGATTTTTGTAACATGAGCTGTTTGCTCCTTGATTAATAACGAAGACAACATATGGCCAGAAAGAAGAGCTGCCATCGTCTCCAGGAAACAAGTGAGATATAACACTGATGTTGCAGCTCTGAGACAAGATGACCAGACAAGGATCAGCTGAGGGAAGAGGGTGCAGACTATACCTTCTGGAAGGGGAAACTAGCCCAAGACACGGATGTTCACAGTGTCAATTTTTCCATCAAAAATCAGCTCATTTGTCAACTTGTCAAGCTTCCTGTGGGCAATGAACATCTTATGTCCTTCTGTTTTAAGCTCAGCAACAACCAGTATGCCACTGTCATCAGTGCATATGACCTCTTGCTTGCTGCTGACAATGATGTCATAGAACAATTTTACTCTAATCTTGACTATGTTCTGATTAATACCTGCTACATAAACAAGATTATTCTTCTTGGTGATTTCAAAGCCAGAGTTGGGTGTATCCTCAAACTGTGAAGCTGTACCACTGGGAAGGAAGGAGTATGGAAAGCCAACTCCAGCAACATCCTTCTCCTAAGCAAATGTACAGAGCTTTATCTTGTCATTACATCCATAATGTTCAGACAGTGTGACAGATACAGGACTATGTTGAGACACCCTCACTCTAACCACTGGCATCTCCTTGACTATGTTATTGTTAGAGCCCTTGATTAACTGGATGTCCATTTAACATGAGCCATGAAAGGAACTAATGGCTGCTTGGCAGATTATCATCTTGTCAGATCCATTTTGAATATCCAGCTTGCTCCAAAACACCAAAAACAGCCAAAAGCAATGTAAAGGACTCTCAACACCAAATCTCTTCAAGACCCAAATGTCTGTGAGGTTCTCCAACAGTGTCTCCATGAAAAACTCTCTACCATGCTTACAAATGAAGGCAACACTGAGGAACTCTGACAGGGTTTAAAACTGATGTCCATATTGCCTGTGCTGAATCCATTGGCTACACCACCCATGGGCACCAAGGCTGATTGAATGAGAGTGATGCTGAGATCCAAACTTTCCTCAACTGGAGAAGGACATGACAGCTTGGCAAGATGACAGATCATCTCAGAAGTAGAAGATATGTCAACTTCTTAAAGCTGAAGCTCAAAGAAGGATCCAGGAAATCAAAGAAATCAGTGGTAGCAAGATAAAGTCAAGGATATTCAACTCTATTCTGACAAATATGACATGCATAGTTTTTTTTCCAGGCCACAGAAGCCATCTACAACCCAACTTTCCATGATTGTTCTTCCTTGAAATCTCAGGATGGCTTGACACTCCTCCAAGACAATGAATCTATCCAAACTAGATGGAAAGGGAACCTTGAAGCACTCATGAACTATGAGTCAATTGTGATGGATACCACCATCAAGCTTATCCCTCACTACCCTAAAAAAGGGATTCCTTGCCAACCCTTCTATTCTATAAGAATTCTGACATTCCATCAAGGAAACCAAGAACAATGAAACTACTGAACCGGACGGTATACCTGATGATATCTTCAAAGCTGCTGCTGAGAAACTAATGCTGAGTCTCCACAAAGTTATTCTTCAAATTTGGAATAATAATGATATATCTAGGGACCTGAGGAATTCCAGCCTCATGACTACAATTGCTATTTGAGAGTACTGAGGTATTTCCCTCCTTTCAACAGCAGGGAAAATCCTCACTTGCCTCCTGAACCATCCTCTACCATCAACCGTACTAAGGCCTTTCACTCTGTCAACTGGAAAGCCTTGTGGAAAGTACTGGCTAGATCTGTATGCTCAGAAAAATACCTCAAGGTTCTGAGGCTTCTCCATGACCAGAGGACTGCAACCATTGTTTATAGTGAATCAGAGACAGATCTGTTTGTCATCCAATCTGGGGTAAAGCAAGGATGTGTCATTGCCCTAAATCTGTTCTCCATTTTCTTAACCATGACACAGGTTCTTGCTATGGACTACCTCCTTTTTGAATATGACATTGAATATTGAACAGCTAGCAGGCTTTTCAATCTGGGACATTTTCACTGGAAAGCTGAAGTATTCAAAACAAACATCCTTGACCTTCAATACACTGATGACTGTGCCATTTTTACGCACACTGAGGAAAACATATAGACTGCTGGATCTCTTCTCAGATGCCTAGTGAACTTCTCTCAACTTGGAGAAGAATAAAGTGCTCTATCTCAGACAATGAATGTAACCCTTATCCTCAAATTTCTATCGATTGAAAGACCCTAGAAGTAGTTAAGCATTTTCTCTACCTCAGTAGCCACTTCTCTCAGACAGTAAACATTGATGAGGATATCCAGGAAAGAATCTGGTGCACAAGTGCCTCCTCTAGGAAATTGCTTTGGCATGTTTTTATTAATCATGATCTCTAGAAAGACACCAAGATCTAGGTCTAGAATGCCTAACTCTCCTCTATGAATGTGAAACATGGGTGACTTACCATCATCATCCCAAGATCCTGGAATATTAACCAATGATACTTCTGTATAATTTTTCATATCAAATAGGAAGATTGAAGCACAAATGCCAGCATCTTTGCTGAAGCCAGTATTACTAATATTGAGCTGGTGATCCTCCAGCACAAAACTTCACTGGACCAGACACTTGACTCCAAGAACAAGTGGTCTACTTCCAGCTCAGTTGCAGCATGAACTCTTGTCAAGGCCAGAGGCAATGTTACAAGGATACATTGAAGGCACACCCCAAGAAAACAGATGCTGATATCAACAGCTGAGAAGAACTGGATGCTAACTGACTCCAATGGCACTGCAATCAAAGTACAGAAGAGAGCCCTCAAAGCAAAGAGAAGGGAGCAGAGGAAGGAAAAAAAGAGGAACCTCAGCCTAAAGCCCAATCCCCCCTGTGGAAGGACCTCCAACTCCTGCAGATGGATCTGGAACTCAAGGATTGGACTCTTAAGTCACCTTAAGACGCATCAGTAAGCTGTGGTAGAGATCTTTGAATCAAGGGATAGCTAACAAGGAAGAGGCATTTTAACAGATTACAACTCAATATGAGTCAACTATGTGATACAGTTGCTAACAACAAACACATGAGTAAGGGTACTTTTATGCTCAAAAGCATACTTAACATCTTTTCCAAGTATAAATTTGGTCCAAAAACAGGCATTACCAAAAACACCATTGTTTCTCACATATTTTCTGCATCATCTTGGCTACAACATGACTCCAACCCTAACACATCAAATGTAGCTCTGGGTTTCTATAACAGAAGTACTGAGTGCAAGACATGAAAGCTCATAGTACCACTCAGTTAGTAAAACATCTGATTGGGGCATTTTGACCAGTATTGGGCAATGTATTTTTATAAAGGATGTAAAGCAGAAGCCGACAACCTTTTACATCCTGTGGGCTGGAATAACTCAGCTCTAGTCCAACAGCTTCTAGCCTATGTGGAATTGTGGTTGGACCAGGTATTTGCACTGCCACTGCTTTCGCCTCTGTGCTTTCGCCACTGCTTTCCCCCCTCATGGAAGCTAAATGAGCAGAGCTGGAACCTGCCCAGCCCTGGCACAGCTCTCCATGGACTGGAAGCTGTACCAACAGCACAGCTGAGAAGCAGAAGCCTGGGAGAAACAGGGGCAGCATGGATGTTTGTTTTGGAGGTTTGATGCAGTGTGTAACTGCTGGGCTTTATCATGCAAATGCTAGTACACACATTTAATTTACATGTGGGAGGAGACATATTAAAGTCAATGAGACAACTCGGGTAGATAAAGTTAAAGTCCTGCATAAATGTGTACGTGATCAAAGCATTAGTGAGCTTTTTACCTCCACTTTTTTATTTTCTACTTTTAGGTTGAAAATATAATTTCTTCCAATGACTTCCTATCTCAGCCTCAGACACATTTGACCAAAAATGTAAGTCTTTGTTATAAATTGATTTCTTTTACACTAAACACCAAATTAGAACTCCTATTAAACCCTTCCCACATCAAACTTGACACAGCCATATAGTTCATTAATTCTAATAATGATGATTAGGCAACAGCCATTGTTCAGTTGTAAGGCAATTATTTCAGCAGCCATATGATGCCTAACTACTCAAAATTAGTCAGAAGTGTTCAGTCACTTGAGTGTGCTTATTGACTATTTTCTCCCTCATTTTGAAAAATATATTGTATTTTTATTTGTCCTGAAGCTTTCATAATTTTTTTATATACTTTCTGTTACTTACATTTACTTTTGAATGTACCCAACATTATCTAAACAAAAATAAATAAACAAAAGTCAGAGTTTGTTTACTATAATCCATTTCAAACAGAGCTAATTTATGTTATAAATTTAATAGACCAATCCTCTTTATAATGAGATCAACATGTAAATCTTGTTATTTTTTTCCTTTAATCTAAATTCTAACTTATCTTTATATATTTAAAAACACTCGGTATTGATTTTTCTTTTAGGAAAACTGAACCAAATTCTGTAATCTTCAGTCTAAGAACCACATTATTTTGGGCTAATTTATTAAAATGGGAAACTATATTTTCTGTCCTGAATGCAAAAGGCTGAGTATTAATAGTAGACACGCATTCATAATTGGTCAATTAATTCCATAGTTAAATAGAGTATTTGCATTCCTTTCAGATGCTTAGCCTTATCACAGAATCCATGAGCAATATTTTTATCGTCGTGGGTGCATCTACACAAGATGCTAACTGTGCAGTAACCCAGTACTACTATACACTAGTAGCATCACGTGGCAAAAACTGTGATGCAATGTTACTGCCCAGTAGTATTAGGCTACTCCTCAGTTGCTTGACAAGAAGGTTATTCACTGGCACTACTGCGCAGTAACTTGGGTTACTGCACATTCATTTAGTACTTGTTTATACAAATAATAAATATGCAGCAATGATTCCGCAGTAGTGTCTTGTGTAGACACAGCCACTGCGTGCATCTACACATGCAATTCATGCTATTTGGCTTTACTGCACAGTAGAATAATTTACGGTGTAGTAAGTGCCTGCAGATGGCAAAGTAGATGGCAAAGTAGATTAGTCTACTGTGCAATAACACGTCTCATGTAGACAAGGCCACTGATTGGCAAAGGGGTTCTGTTATAGAGACATAGAGAATCAGGAAACCACAACTGAAGACCTTAGCTGTAGCCAATACCCAGTGCCTCTGGGAAGGCTCAACAACACCCTGATGCTTACAGCAGTGAAAAAAGTGGGTGGGGGGGAGCAACCAGCAAAGCCCAGAAGCATGGGAACTATCCATGGTAGAAAAATACTCCTAGATCATCTTTGGCCACTGGTTGTTCAGCCTCTTCTTGAACACCTCCAGTGATGGGGAAGTCCACAACTTCCCTAGGCAACCTATTCCACTACCTTACTATTTTCACAGGAAACAAGTTTTTCCAGATATCCGCTCTAAATTTACTTTGCTGCAACTTCAAGCTATTGGTCTGCATCCTCTTCTCTGCAGCAAGAAAGAAAGGTGCTTTCCCCTTCTTTATGGTAGCCCTTCAAGTATATGAAGACTGCTATCATGTCCCCTGTTAGGCATGTTTCATTTGCAGAAAAGGTGCTTAACTCCTTTAGCTTCTCCTCATATTACTTGCCTTTCAAACCCTTCATCATTTTTGCTGCCTGCCTCTGGGCCCTCTCTAACTTCTTTATGTCCTTTTCAAAATGAGGAGCTAAGAACTGCACACGCTACTCCAGATGAGGTCTAATTAGTGCTGAGTAGAGAGGCAATCCTGTGTCTTGCACCTAATGCTTCTACTGATGCAAAATAAAACTGCATTGGCCTTTTGTGTGGCTGCATCACACTGCAGATTCAGAATGAGTCTGTGGTCTACCATAAGTCCCAAGTCCTTCTCCATAGACCTGCCATCCAGCCAGGTGTCCCCCATTTTTTGTTTGTGTTTTTGATTATTCCTCTAAAGACATAGCACCTTGCATTTTTCCCATTGAACTTCATCTTGTTAGCTCTAGCCCGACTTTCTAATCTGCCGAGATACTTCTGAATTCTGTTCGCATCCTTCATGTTCACAGTCCTTCCCAGTTTCATGTCATCGGCAAATTTTCTCAAGAAGTTTTCTATGTCAGCATCCAAATCTTAACCAAAGAACAAACAGCACCAGGCTGAGGACAGACCCCTATGGGACTCCACTTGAAACCTCCATCTATTCTGACATAATTATGTTAATAATTACCCTTTGCTTATGGCTATTGAGCCAGTTAGATCGATAACTTGCAGTAGATTTATCCAGCCCACATTTCTACAGCTTGTTAATAAGAAGGTTGTTCTGGACTTTGTCAAAAACCTTATTGAAAAAAAGTAAAATAAAAATGGAAATAGGTGCAGATGGAGTGAGGAGGGTGGCACTCACCTTATCTCCAGGTGGAGCTTGGGGAACCCCAGCAGTGGGAGTTTCACCTTGAGGAACACTAGCTTCTCCACCAAAGCAGGATCCAAGGAGGTGTGGTGGGGTGTCACAACATTCCCAGCAATGCTGAACACCTTCTTGCTTAGGACAGGTAGACTGGTGAGATAGGTAGCCACTGAAGCCTTGGCACGACCAGTCCAAGGTGCCTCTGGATCCCAACACTGAAGCCATGCCCACATTGGCAGCAGCTGGCATGAAAGAGACTGGCTGGTGCTAGAAGTATAGGCACAGGGAAGTGGATCCCCCTCTTCCATGTCCCCTTGCCTCCACTCTTCTGCCTCCCTGATTCTGTTCACCATCACTGTCCAGTGATCGAGGATTTTAGTGTTGCCAGTGCACATGCTCCCCTTCATGCTTGGGTCATACATGTGGACTGTACTGGTCCACAACAGATTCAGCTGCTTCCTGATGTCCTCCTTCATCTGCCTTACCAGTGCCTACATGCCTGGTGACAGTGGTTTGTCACAGCCAGAAGCATTGATCCCCTGGAACTTCTCCATTTGGTTCTCAAGTTCCCTCTCTATGGGGATTATCTGGCTAGGAGGGCACCACCAATGCTGAAGGTCTCAGTGGCCTTGAGGAATCGCTTGAGGACCACCAAAATCTGGGAGATAGTATCCCACTCAGTTTTAAGTGGGCCACTGATCCCAATCTCCCTGAAAAAGGCCATCTCATGGATGGCCCTCTGTTGCTCCACCAGCCTCTCAAGCATCAGGTATGTGGAGTTCCACTGAGTCTCCACATCCTGCAAGAGTTTGTGCTGTGGGATGCTCAGCTCTGCCTGTTTCTCCTGCAGCATCTTCCCCACCCTTGATGCTCCAGTGGAAGGAGCCCACCACCTTCCTGCACTTTGAAATCAGCTGGATGGTAGTGATGGTGCCATCACTGGCAGCCCTGTGCCCCTCCAAGGCGTCCCTGACTATAAGAAGCAGCTTGTGTGCCAAACAGCAGAAACTAACAAAGTTGGCATCACAGACCACCTTGACCATATTGACACCTCTGTCGGTGACCATGAACCCCCTGCACCATATGGTTCATGGCCACCATGATCTCCCTTGCTGTGTGGCACTCATCGATCATCTCAGCTTGAAGGAGAGCCCACCAATGGCCTGACTGATCTCACAAGTGCCCTGTGAGGGAGAGGTAGGTGTGATCTCTACCCCAGCTGCTCCAGATGTCCGAGGTAAAGTGCAAGGCTACCTGCAGCCCTGTCTTGCACAGCTTCTCTCTCAAGTAGTCCCTGCATGCCTCATACAGGGAGGGCACCACCGTCCTGCTACAGGTGGTGTGTGCGGGCACTTGGTAGGATGGGGCTATGAGCCGCCTGAACCCTGGCCACTCAACTAAGGAGAAGGGCTGGCCATCCAGATCTAGCATCTCCCCAATGCTCTGGGGAGATGCCACTGGATGGCATCTGGCCACTTGGACCTTGCTCACCTTCAGAACGCACCCCCTTTTGTCTTCAGCTTTCCCCCACTGCTCCAGGGTGGCCTGCCTCTGATTCATGGGGACGGAGACTTTGCAGCGAGAGGGAGACTTCCCTTTGAGACCACTTCCACTTGTGCTAGGCTGAGGAGGAAGGAAAGCAAGGGGGTGCTGCCTCCTGAGATGCAGGGGCATCGCTGTGGTGGTAAAATGTTTTTCCTCCTTGCCCTGGCTGATCTGCCTGCAGCTGTGCTGGCAGATAGCATACTTGAGATCATCTGCCACCTCAAAATGATCCTACACTATACTACCTCCCTCCTCCCCCCCACTTCTGGGCTGCAGGTAGCAATCCTGCCTTATCCCTCCTCAGCAGGCAGAGGCACAAAAGGGGAACCTAAGCCACCTGCTCCCACAATCTCCTCTGAGGTTCCCTCCTGACAAGGAGATCTGGCACTAAGGGAACTTTGAGGGTGTGGAGCATAAACTGGTTCCCCCTCGGTCCCCAGAATTTCTTTAGTTAGGGTGCTCGGGTCCCCTGTTTCCAGCTGCAGCTCCTCCTCTGGCACTGGGAGTCTTATGCTAGGAGATTAAATTGGGGTGGAGGAGACTGTCATTCTGCTGCTGGTGGCTATTTCTGGTGTTAGGGGAGGTGGTGTAGGTGCAGGCACAGATACTGTTCCCATCTCCTCGCTCCTGATGACAGCAGAAGACTCATGACTGCCAGGAAAGAGGATGGCTTTATGTTTGTTGTGTGTGTGTGGTGGGGGGAACTTGAAGTTCTGGCTTTCTCTCTAGCCTCTCTCCCTTGCCAGAAGACCTGGCACCTGCCTTTCCAGCACGCTTCATATTAATCTATATTAATATTAACTAATAATATATCTTCTTCTTCTCTGATGTATAACTGTCTGACTTCTGTGTTGTGCTTAATAATCTCTATTTGACTTCTTCTATGATGTATGTGTGTAATGTATGTGTACTACCAGGGAAAACAAAGCTTTTTTTTAAAAAAGTGTGTGTGGCAGGGGTGGGGAACAAACAAGAACAAATATAAATTGAAATAAATGGATTGGATAGGGATAAGTAGAGTCTCAAAAGTCTTGAAATAGGGCTGGTGGCACCGCTCAGAGTGCAGCCCAGCGCAGGAGGTGAGGAGTACAGCCCAGCAGCCAGGGCTGCGCTCCTAGTGGCTCTGCAAGCTCCATGGAGCTGAGCCTGGCAGTGGGAGGTGAGGGAGAGACACTGGTCAGGGATGCACTCTGAGCGGCTCTGTCACTGGCTGTCCTGCTGCCTCCTGCTTCCAGGCTGAGCTCTGTTAGGCTGATGGAGCAGCTTGGAGTGCAGCCTGGTGGTAGGAGGCAGAGAGAGCCAGGGCTGTGCTCTGAGCAACTCTGCCAACGCCATGCAGCTTAGTTTTCCCTCCCAGAACTACTGGACTCCTCCCATGGGAAAAGGCCCCCAGATCTACATGCAGGATAACAGGAGGTTGCCACTGCTGCCTGGGGTCAGTGGCAGCACCGGTCTTCCCAGCACTGAGCACAAGCTGCACCCAGTGCCAGTCCCAGGCAGCAGCAGCACCCTCCTGTCATCCCAAGCACATATCTGAGGGGTCTGCACTGCCAGGAGGAGTCTGACACAAGCCCAAATCCCTCTCAGGGGTGCAGGCTCCCAGATCTGCACGCAGTATGACACAAGGCTGCCGCTGCCAGCAGCTAACACAAGTTTTGCTTTTTGCAGTTGGAGGTGCAGTTTCCCAGAAACCCCTGCATCTATCTCCTTGAAACTTTTTGTGCATCATGCCCTGATAAGGGGATACCATCTCTGCAATTTTCATCCAAATCAGGCAAAAAATGACAAAGTTATAGGCATTTTCATGATTCCCATTATAGTCTGTGGGTGAAATGTCTTAACCCTGCCACCAGAGTTACCAGTTGGTGCTAGCTGACACCAACCCAGACATAGTGAGGCTCACCAAAATGTGGTGGGATCCAATGCATGACTGGGTGATGAATATCAAGGGCTACAGACTGTACAGGATGGATAGGACAGGAAGGAAAGGTGGGGGTGTGGCGCTCTATGTCAAGGAGAAATACGTATCTTCAATGAGTAGCACGGGATCAGAGGAGGGGCAAACTGAAGTGCTCTGGGTTAGAACTCAAGGAAGTTGAGGGGAAAGGGACTTAACAGTGGGGGTCTACTACAGATCACCCAACCAAGGGAAACAGCTAGACCAGGAATTTTTAAGTCAGCTCACTAAGGTAGTTAGGTCAAAGGATGTGGTCATCATGGGTGTCCTGAACTTTCCAGACATCGGCTGGGAAGAGCAGTCAGCCAGGTCTGACTGCTCACATAGGTTCCTAGCTGAGATACAGGACCTCCATCTAAAACAGGAGGTGCACAGCCCCACCAGAGGAGATTGGATTGTTGGATTTGGTCCTGGCCACGGGCGATGACCAGGTGAGGGGTCTGTGGGTGGTTGACCACCTGGGCAACAGTGATCATCACCTGCTGGAATTCACTATCCAGCACAAAGTGGCAAAGGCTTGCAGCAAGGCAGCAGCCCTGGACTTCAAAAGGATGGATTTCAATGAGGTAAGGAGAATAGTCAGGGAGGCACTGAGGTCCCAGAGGGGAGAGGAGTCAGGTGTCCAAGAAGAGTGGTTGTTCCTTAAGGAGATGATCCTCCAAGCCCAAAGGGAGGTAATCCCAACAGGGAACAAAGGGGGCAAGAGGGTGCAAAAGCCCCCGTGGCTCACCAAAAGCATACAGGAACATCTCCTAGCTAAAAAGTAGACGTACAGCCAATGGAGGGGAGGGGCCATCACCAGGGATGACTATACCTCTGTTGTTCGGGGCTGTAGGGGGGCAGTCAGGAAGGACAAGGCAGAGATGCAACTGGGACTAGCTACCCAGATCAAGGACAACAAGAAGTCATTTTTTAAATACATGCGGGGTAAAAAGAAGGTACCGGGTAACATGGGGCCTTTGCAGGACACGCTAGGAAATCTGGTCATTGCACCAGACAGCAAAGCTAACCTATTTAACAATTTCTTTGCCTCATTATTTTCTGAGCAGGGACCGGGTCATCCCCCCCACTGGGACCCCGTAGGCCCCAGGGGAGATGCACCCAGGCCTAGGGTCAGAGAGGACTTAGTCAGGGAACTTCTGAAGGGACTGGAAGTATTTAAATCAGCAGGTCCTGATGATCACCCCAGAGTGCTGAGTGAATTAGCAGAGGTCATTGTTGGACCCCTGGCACAGCTTTATGATCATTCATGGTGCTCTGGCATGGTGCCAGAGGACTGGAAAAGGGCCAGTGTGATTCCCATTTTCAAAAAAGGGAGGAAGGAGGACCCAGGAAACTATAGGCCAGTCAGTCTTGCCTTGAGGGGCCAGCAGGGGAGATTATGCTTAGGGGCAACCAACACAGGTTTATTAGAGGCAGGTCCTGTCAGACCAACCTGGTGGCCTTCTATGACCAGGTCACAAAATCCATAGATGCAGGTGTAGCAGTGGATGTAGTCTTTCTGGACTTCTGGAAGGCCTTTGACACAGTCTCTCAACCCATTCTCTTTAAAAAACCTGGAGACTGTGGCATCGACACCTACAGTCAAATGGGTTACTAACTGGCTGGAGAGCCACACCCAGAGAGTGGTGGTGGTGGATGGGTCATTTTCAACCTGGAGAGATGTAGGCAGTGGGGTTCCTCAGGGCTCGGTCCTCAGGCCTGCACTGTTCAACATCTTCATCAGCGACTTGGACGAGGGGGTAAAAAGCACCCTATTCAAATTCACAGAAGACACTAAGATGTGGGGAGAAGTGGGCATGCTAGAAGGGAGGAATAGGCTGCAACTGGACCTAGACAGGTTACCGGGGTGGGCGGATGAGAACAGGATGGGTTTCAACACTGATAAGTGCAAGTTACTGCACCTGGGGAGGAAGAACCACCAGCATACCTACTAGCTGGGGAACTCCCTTCTCATCCATGCAGAGGAATAAAAGGATCTTGGAGTCATTATTGATGCCAAAATGAACATGGACTGACAGAGTGGGGACACGGTCAGGAAGGCCAACCATACCTTGTTATGCATCCACAGATGCATCTCAAGCAGGTCCAAGGAGGTGATCCTCCCTCTTTATGCAACACTGGTCAGGCCGCAGCTGGAGTACTGCGTCCAGTTCTGTGTGCCGCACTTCAGGAGGGATGTGGACAACATGGAGAGGGTCCAGAGGAGGGCCACCCATATGATCAGGGGCAGCAGGGCAAGCCTTACGAGGAGAGGCTATGGGACCTGAACCTGTTCAGCCTCCACAAGAGAAGGCTGAGGAGGGATCTAGTGCTGTTTGCAAACTAGTCAGGGGGGACCAGCAGGCATTGGGGGAGTCCCTGTTCCCTAAGCACTACCAAGAGTGACAAGAAATAACGGTCACAAGCTGGCAGAGGGTAGATTTAGGCTAGATATCAAGAGGTGCTACTTCACTTTCAGGGTGGCTGGTATCTGGAAACAACTTCCAAGAGAAGTGGTGCTGGGTCCTACCCTGGGGGTCTTTAAGAGGAGGCTGGATGAACACCTTGCCAGGGTCGTTTGACCCCAGTACTCTTTCCTGCCATGACAGGGGGTCAGACTTGTTGATCTTGGTGATTAATGATGTGGACATTGGAGTCAGGAGTGGACTGGCCAAGTTTGCCGATGACACCAAACTTTGGGGCAAAGCATCCACACCAGAAGGCAGTTGGGTGATCCAGGCTGACCTGGACAAGCTCAGCAAGTGGGCGGATGAGAACCTGATGGTGTTTAACACCGAAAAATGCAAGGTTCTCCACCTTGGGAAGAAAAACCTGTAGCATCCTTATAGGCATGGCAGTGCTATGCTGGCTAGCACTATGGAAGAAAGAGACTTGGGGGTCATTATTGACCACAAGATGAACATGATCCTGCAATGCTATGCTGCAGCTAGTAAAGTGACCAAGATGCTGGCTTGCATCCATAGATGCTTCTCAAGCAAATCCCAGGACATCATTCTCCCCTTGTACTTGGTCTTGGTGAGACCGCAGCTGGAGTACTGCATCCAGTTTTGGGCTCCACAATTCACAAAGCATGTGGAGAAGCTTGAGAGAGTCCAGAGAAGAGCCACGTGCATAATCAGAGGTCAGGAAAACAGACCTTATGACGACAGGCTGAGAGCCATGGGGCTCTTTAGCCTGGAAAAGCGCAGGCTCAGGGGTGATCTGATGGCCACCTATACCTATAAGTTTATCGGGTGACCACCAGTATCTGGGGGAATGTTTGTTTACCAGAGTGCCCCAAGGTGAGGTCGAACGGTCATAAACTACTACAAGACCATTTCCGGCTGGACATAAGGAAGAATTTCTTTACTGTCGGAACCCCCAAGGTCTGGAAGAGCCTGCCATCGGAGGTGGTTCAAGCACCTGCTCTGAACACCTTCAAGAGCAAATTGGATGCTTATCTTGCTGGGATCCTATGAACCCAGCTGACTTCCTGGCCTTTGGGTGGGGGGCTGGACTCAATGATCTTCCGAGGTCCCTTCCAGCCCTAACGTCTATGAAATATATGAAATATATGAAATCTACTTAGGTCCCTCCCGACTCTACCAACTATGAAACTATGAAACCCATCAAAACAATTTCAATGAAAGAAAACAAAACCGTCCTTTGAAATTAAATGAAATTAAGCTATCCAAGATCTCCTCTGCCAATTCTTTCATGACCGTGGATAAAGCTCATCCAGCCCTATAGACCTGAGTTCATTCAAAACCAGCAAAACCTCTCTGACCCATCTTTTTTGTTATCTCCTTCCTCAGCTTGTTCTCTTTCTTATCCAGATTATACCTATTGGGTGCCTGGCAGCTAACCTTTTTGTGAAGACTGAGACAAAGTAGCTGTTGAGGCTTTTGATTAAGCTCTGCTGCTTTTGTATCTTCAGTTAGGAGTTCCCCCTGGCTCGTTACCCAAGGACTCATAGCTTCCTTGGTCCTTCTTTTCTAGACAACATACTCAGAGACCCTCTTATTCTTAGAATAGAATCATAGAATCAATGAGTCAGAATGGACCTAGACAGATCATCTAGTCTGACCCCCTGCCATGGGCAGGAAGGAGCACTGGGGGTGGCAGGGGTCATAAGACCCCAGCCGGGTGCCTATCCAGTCTCCTCTTGAAGATTTCCAAGGAAGGTGAGAGCACCACCTCTCTGGGAAGCCTATTCCAGGCTCTGTGAAGTAGTTCTTCCTAATATCTAACCTAAAGCTATCTGGAGATCTGCTGGAAGGAACAGGCAGCCAGGTCAGACCGTTCCAGGAGGTTCCTGGCCGAGATACAGGACCTCCACTTAATTCAGGAGGTACACAGCCCCACAAGAGGAAATGCCCTGTTGGACCTGGTCCTGGCCACAGGCGATGACCTGGTAAGGGGCCTCCAGGTCCTTGACCACCTGGGTGATAGCGATCATCTCTTGCTGGAATTCACCATCCAGTGCAGAGTGTCAAGGGCCTGTAGCAAGGCAGTAGCCTTAGACTTCAACAGGGCCAACTTCAACCAGTTGAGATTAGTGGGAGAGGCACTGGGGTTCTCGAGGGCAGGGGAACTCAGTGCCCAAGATGAAAGGTCGTTCCTTAAGGAGACGATACTCAGGGCCCAGGGGTGACCATCCCAACAAAAAGCAAGTGGGGCAGTAGTGCCTGAAAGCCCCCCCTGGCTCACCGTGGGTGTCTGGAATGCCTGATTGCCAAAAAGGGGGCGTACACCTGGTGGAAGGGGGGTGCTATCTCCAAAGAGGAGTATACCTCCTCTGCTCAGGCCTGTAGGGGGGCTGTCAGGAAAGCTAAGGCGGACATAGAGCTAGGACTTGCGTCCAAAATCAAACATAATAAAAAGTCCTTTTTCAAATATATAGGGAGGATGAAGAAAGCACTGGGAAATGTGGGGCCCCTGCAAGATCCTCTGGGCAATCTGGTGGTTGCGCCAGAGGAGAAAGCAGACCTCTTTAACCAATTCTTCACCTCTGTTTTCTTGGGCAGGGACCAGGACTTCCCCACCGTGATGCAAGATGGACTCGTGGGAATGACTCCCAACCTCAGGTTGGGGAGGACTGGGTTAGAGAGCTTCTGGAGGGGCTGGACGTGTTCAAATCAGCTAGTCCAGATGCTCTCCACCCCAGGGTGTTGAGGGAGCTAGCAGGGTTTATTGCAGGGCCCTTGGCACAGCTTTACAAGCGCTCATGGTGCTCGGGCCAGGTGCTGGATGATTGGAAGGTAGCCAACATGGTCCACATCTTTAAAAAAGGGAGGAGGGAGGACCCAGGCAACTATAGGCCCATCAGTCTTACCTCAATCCTAGGGAAACTCTTTGAGAAGATCATCATGGAGCACATCTGCAATGGGCCGGCTTCAGGGATGATGCTCAAGGGCATCCAGCACAGTTTCATTAGGGGCAGGTCATGTCAGACCAACCTGATTGCCTTTTATGATCAGGTCACAAAAGTCTTGGATGCAGGTGTTGCCATGGATGTAGTCTTTCTGGACTTCAGCAAGGCCTTTGACACCGTCTCCCACCCCATCCTCATTAAAAAATTGGGCAACTGTGGCATTGATGCCTACACAGTCAGATGGATTGAAGATTGGCTGAAAGGTCGCACTCAGAGGGTGGTGGTGGACAGGTCATATTCAACCTGGGGAGATGTGGGCAGTGGAGTCCCCCAGAGCTCGGTCCTTGGGCCCGCGCTGTTCAATCTCTTTATCAGAGATTTGGACGATGGGGTGAAAAGCACCCTGTTTAAATTCGCTGATGATACCAAAATTTGGGGTGAGGTGAGCATGCTAGTAGGGAGGGAAAGACTGCAGGAAGATCTGGATATGTTACAGGGGTGGGCTAGCAAAAACAGGATGCACCTCAACACTGACAAGTGCAGGGTGCTGCACTTGGGCAGTAGTAACCAGAAACACACTTATAAGATGGGAAACTCCCTTCTTGAGAGCACGAAGGCAGAAAGGGATCTTGGAGTCATTATTGACTCCAAGATGAACATGGGCCAACAATGCAAGGTCACGGTTGGAAGGGCTAACCGGACCTTGTCGTGCATCCACAGGTGCATCTCTAGCAGGGCCAAGGAGGTGATCCTCCCCCTCTATGCGACACTGGTCAGGCCACAGCTGGAGTACTATGTCCAGTTCTGTGTGCCCCACTTCAGAAGAGATGTGGACAACATTGAGAGGGTCCAGAGGAGGGCCAACCACATTATCCAGGGACTACAGGGCAGACCCTACAATGAGAGACTGCGGGACCTGAGCCTGTTCAGTCTTCACAAGAGAAGGCTGAGAGGGGACCTGGTGACAGTCTATAAACTCACTAGGGGGGACCAGAAGGGTTTGGGAGAGACCTTGTTTCCCCTAGCGCCCCCTAGCATAACAAGGAAGAACGGCCACAAGTTGTTGGAGAATAGGTTTAGATTAGACATCCGTAAGAACTACTTCACAGTTAGGGCGGCTAGGAACTGGAACCAACTTCCAAGGGAATTGGTGCTGGCTCCTACTCTGGGGGTCTTTAAGAGGGGGCATGATGCCTACCTACCTGGAACCATTTGAGCCCAGTTTTTTCTCCTGCCCTGGCTGGGGGTCGGACTTGAAGATCTGTAAGGTCCCTTCCGACCCTACTTCTATGATTCTTCTTCTTAACCTCCTTTGCTAGGTGCAGCTTATTCTTTTTTCTTGCCCTGCCTGATTCCATTCCTTCAGGTTCTAGCTCCTTCCTTGTACAAGTCCCTGGTGACCTGCCCATTCTTCCATTGACTGTATGCTTTCCTTTTGCATTTGAGGTATTTTAGAAGCTCCTTGTACAGCCACATTGGCCTCTTACCTTTCTTCTTGGGCTTCCATCATGTCAGGACAGTTTCTTGTTGATCTTCCAATACTGTGCCTTTTAGAAGTTCCCAGCCCTCCTGGGTGCCTTTATCCTTCAATCTTTCCTCCCATGACACCATGCCTATTAGCTCCTTAAATGAGATGAAAACCACCTTTTTAAAATCCAAGATCCTAATTTTGCTGACCACATGCTTTCCCTGTCTCAGGATCTGGAATTAAAAGATATCATGATTGCTTCCTCCCAAGTTACCAATCACCTTCATGTCCTCCACCAGTTCTTCCCTGTTGGTCAGGACAAAGTCCAAGAGAGATGATCCCCTAGTTTTATCCTCCAATTTCTGGAAGAGAAAATTGTCCTTCACAAAAGTTAGGAACCAGTTAAACATTTTATGTTTGGCTAAATTCTTCTTCCAGGAGATGTCTGGAAAATTCAAGTCTCCCATCAGTACCATCTCATAGGTTTTGAACAGATTTGTCATCTGCTTGAAGAGTGCCTCATCTACCTCCTCTTCCTGTTCTCAGTGATGACAGTCAGATCACAGTTCTTTTCACAGACTCTTGCTTCCAACTCATCTTGTTCATACTTCTCATGTTCATACTACATGCATCAGATGTATTTTTTATTTTGACCTGCTCACTTCTTTTTTTTTCTGCCACTTGTTGCAGTGCTGTAGCTCTCTGGTCCTTTCCCAGAGTTGAGTTGCTTCTTTGAGTCCTTTCTGCTCTGGACTGCATTCTCTGTTGTGTGAGGGTTTTGATCACCATCCCCCTTGAAACCTAGTTAAAAGACTCTTTTACAAAGGTTGCCCAGATGATCCCTGAAGATGTTCTTCCCTGTTCTAGTCAAATGAATCCCATCTTTTAATAGCAGTCTTCCTCCCAAGAACAACTGCTACTTGTTGAAGAAGCCAAAATCTTTATGATGACATCACCACTTCAATCACGTGTTTACTTCCAGGATACAACAGTCTCTGCCTGGATCCATGCCTGCCACTGGAAGGGTTGATAAGACTATTACTTGTGCTCCAAGGAACTTAACCCTTCTACCAAGAGCCTCATACTCATGTCTGGTCTGGTCAGTGTCATGGGTGCCTATGTGGACAAACAGGAAGGGATCATGGTCCAAAAAATGGATGCACTTTGGCATACTCTTGATGATGTCCTGAATTTGGGCTTCAGGTAGAAAGCACACCTCCTGGGTCCCCAAATATGGATGACAAATTTCAGCCTCTGTCTGCCATGAAAGGGAGTCAACAACAACCATGACTCATCTCTTCCTTCTGGGAGCAGTGGTCTTGGAGCCCCTGTTCTTGGGGCCTTGAACTTGCTGCTCTCTAGACTGCTATATCCTCTGCCTCATGCCTGCAGATGTCTTCTCCTCTGCCTCTTCCTCAGAAGTTCCACCACAGAGTGCTTGAAATTGGTTGGTGACTTCAATCCACTGCTCTTCAATTCTGGGGATGCTCCTTCAAGTAGTCACATGCTGCCACTTCTTCTCATTGTCCTTCAGCCACTCCAGCACTAGCTTCTTGTAACTCTTGTCCAAGTAATCTTCCTGGTCCTGGATGCAATGAAGCTTACACTAAGGAGCACTTCATCTGCACTGTTTCTCTGGGAGAAACATGAATGTGGTACATCTCACATAGGTCACAACAGGGCTCATGGCCACACTCCCACCCACCCACAAACATTTGCATATGCACAGAGTCTCCTGCTTCCTAGTTCTCTCCAGGATGAGCTCCCTGGGAAAACTTCTCGGTTTGCCTCTCTCACGGTTCACTAGGGGCTCCCTTTCTATAAGGTTGCCTAGCCGAGGTCCACCCCTCAGTTACCTAAACCAGCTCCACCCAAAGCAAGCCCTGTCACTTGATTACTCCACAAGAGGGAAGAAAAGAAAAAAAAGGGAGAGAGAGAGAGAAGGAATCATCGACAACAAGGGGAAAAACAAACCCCAAACATACAGCAGGCACTAACAAAACACTCTAGCAACAATAAGCACCCCAAGTCACTAGCACTGAGAAAAGACTCTTCAAGGCAGTCTCACACCTGAGCTGATTATCCCAGACACATTGCTTCTTTGCTTATTGTTCAGCTTACTGCCCTCTCTTCCTAGGGTCCTGTTCCATCTTGGTGGAAATATTTATATTAGTAAATATAGACAGCACTATCCAACACTGGATAAAATCTGCCAGTATTGCCTATGGATCTCTCTGAAAGTATGTCTTGGATGATCATGACATCAGGACGCAAACCAAGCAAGCTCATCTTCCATCATTCCTACCCTACAGTATGGGTGTGAAACCTGGACCACATTTAGGAAACACATGAATGCTTTGGAACATTACTGTCAATGATGTCTTTGGATATCCTCCTTATCAGTTGGAAGGACAGAAGAATGAACAGAAGAATGCACTCTTGAGCATTCTGGCTCAAGCAAACACTAGCTGGTGCATTGAAGCACCAGCTCTGGTGCACAGGATACATAAGAACACCTGACAACTGGCTCCCAAAACAAGTCCTATACTGCCAACTCACTGACGGACACTACTCCAAAAGGCAAGAAAAAGAAGAGGTTCAAGAGACCTTCAACGCTAATCTGAAGAAATAAAATATTAGCATCAATGCCTGGCAGATTCAAACACTGAATCACCCCCAGTGGTGCTAAGGCATTGACCATATGAAGCAAACTGACTTCACTGTGGAAGCAGATCGTGAGAGAGACAAAGGGAAAGAGCTGTGACTCAACAGCTTAACAGGGGGACAACCTGGTAGGGGACAGTAACCACCAATCAATCAAATTCACCATACAGTGTAGGGTGGGTAAAATAACTAGTAGGGTGGAAGTGCTTAACTTTAGGAAGGCAAACTTCAGTGTGTTTAGGAGTCTAGTCAATGGCACACTGCAAGTGAAGAGTATTGGAGAAATGGGAGTCCAGGAAGGGTGGTCGTTCCTAAAGGAAGCAACCCTTTGGGCACAGAGGGAGACTATCCCAGTATGAGGGGGAAAGGGGAAAAGGAGCTAAAATACTTCCTTGGCTAAACAGGGAAATCCAGGGGAGTCTAAGGGCAAAAAAGAGGGCATATAGGCAATGGAAGCAGAGGGAAGCTACCAAGGAGCACTATACCTACTTGGTCCACACTTGCAGGCAGGCAGTTAGAAAGGCCAAAGCAACTACAGAGCTGAGGCTAGCAACACAAATTAAAGACAACAAAAGTCTTTTTTTTTAGGTATGTAGAGAGTAAAAGGAAGGTGCAGGGCAGCATAGGACCCCTACTGAACAAGAAGGAGCAATTAATGACAGAGAGGGGGGAAAAGACTGGGCTATTCAATGAGTTTTTTGCCTCGGTATTTCTGAACAAGGCCACCTACAAATTCATTAGAAAGATGCAGCAAGGGATCAAAGATGCTCTGTTCACCAGGGCACCTCTTGGGGTAACAAGGAACAATGGTCGCAAACTGACAGAGGGCTGATTAAGGCTAAACATCAGGAAAAACTTCTTCACAGTGAGGGTGGCCAAAATTTGGAATGGGCCTCCAAGGGAGGTGGTGCTCTCCCCTACCCTGGGGGTCTTTAAGAGAAGGCTGGATAGGCATCTGGATGGGGTCATCTGATCCCAGCACTCTTTCCTGACAAGACAGGGGGTCAGACTCGATGATCTGTTGAGGTCCCTTCCAACCCTAGCATCTATAAATCTATGAATAATATTATCAAGACCCAATCCTTACTCCTTGTACTAGTTGCCATACTTGCAGTCAAAGATTGGCCTCTTCAGTTATTTCCAGACTCAATGATTCTTTTTTGGAAGACAGTTCATCTATTAAGGCACTTCCAACAAAGCTGAAATAAAAGGATGCATATGCTTGCCACTTCTTGGCTACACTACAGCAAAGATCAGCTGTGTGACAAAAAGACCTTGGTTGTGGCACTAGTCCAAGACTGTGGAATGAATTCTGTTGGAATGAAAGAGCATCATGGGAATCACCATCTTTTGTCCCACGTACAGGGTGCCTTTCACACAGTCTCTAACATAAATGCATAGATAGTAACATAAATATTAAAACACAACCCAACAAAAATATTCCACTGTGTATGTTTCTCCCTTTTAGTAGTGGATGAAGGACCAAATATATGCATGACACTTGCACATTCACATTATACTAGTAGAAGGTACTCAGATACAATGATAAGCTCAGAAAAGAACCAACTAGAACATAGTAAAGAAGATCAACATTATTTTTTTTTGAGGTTTAATTTATTTTAGCCATATTAAATCAAACCAGATTGAAAACTCACTACATGATAATTCATAATAAATAATTAGCATTCACAAGTCATTTTTTAGTATTACATATTATTTTAACACACATTTTCAGTATACACTTCACTAACTAGGCTCTAGATTCAGAGGTAATATAAACAGTGGCATAAGTATGGCAGAAAGCAGGTGCATGTATTAAGATAGCGTGAATTCAATCAGTCTAGCGTTCAGCAAGTGTGCCTTACTATGAAGGAAGGGAAGTGGGATGGTAACAGATCAAGCAGCAGGGTGAAAAATAAAATCAGTGCCTCCAACACTTTAGTAGAGGGAGAGTACATCATTCACATTTCTAACATCAGGAAAGAATGCCTTGGCTTCATAAAGTGATTTCCAAGTCCATTGTCAGAACTGGTCATGAAGAACATTCTAACAGGAAGTTTTACCAAAACATTTATAAAAGATACTGTAACTTGACTGCTAAGACATATAATTTCTTACCTTTTGGTTACTGTATAAGACATGGGTGGTATAATGCTTGTCAGAAGCTGTATTGATACTTCAGATAAAGTATCACAAAATCTAAACCAGAAAGAACTGTGCTTCTCCTCAATCTCTCCATCTACACTATCATAAATAAATAATACATTCAGCTGTGCACAGTTATAGCTAGTTTAATAAATTTAACCTGGAATCCAGGACCTGTATGAGGTTTAAAGGGCTCAGATTTCACCTTTTTAATTCATAGTGTCATCATAAAAAACTGTCTGTTAGCAGGTTTCTATTGTACAGTTGGGCATACTTCCCTGTTTTTATGGTTCTGTATAATACAGGAGCATATGGCAAAATATATTCTTCTAATTTAAAAATCTTTTGAGAATAACTCCAGTCAGTGACTGTCTTTCACTGGATTGGTCTAGACTGTGGCTATTGCTAGGTACAGACAGTACACATAAACTAGTATAAATGGCTGAAAACCTGTAACAGAATAGAAGTTGAGTGCACTTAGACTGGTTTAAAAATGGCAGAACCCAGTCTAAGATTGATCTGGTCGGAGGTAGTATTAGATTTAATTGGTTTAGGTTAGACTAGTCTATTGACCTTCTGCACCAGATCTCCTCCTGACTCAACTTCAGTCATTGTCCGCTGACAACCCAGATGCCTTTGAAGCCCCTCCCCACTATTATCCCCTTACAGGGAAACATACTAGCTGCTTTGGCTGTCACAACTGGGCTGTCACAGCCCCCCAACAACCAAACAGTGAATGTGTTCCATTTGCTCCAAATCTAATCTATGCATTTTAGAGAAACCAACTTGGATTAGATTGATTCTACCTCAAGCTTTTTGAATTTCTGTACAAATGACTGATTTCTGTTTTCAAAGCACCAAACAAAATAAAATTTGGGAGGAGGGGAAAAAAAAAGAGGACTTTTTAGAAATTATTTTATGGTGCTCTGAAAAAATAAAGTTAACATTTTCAAATGCACAAAATGTTTATTTAATTTTCAGATGTTTAAAAGGATTTTTAAAGATTACATTGGAAAACATAAAACAAACAAAAATATATCTAAACAAAACACTTCAGTTTTAGAGGGGTAGGTTTCCTGGCTGAACAAATTTGATGAATTTAACAAGAAATTGTTAAATGTTTTCACCAAAGTTTTCATCAGCTACAAACTAGTTTAGTTTTGTATAAACATTAAAATATTATTACACCATTTAGAAGTGCTCTGGAGCATCTCAGTGATGGTACAAGTAATGATTTCTACCTTCTCCAGGAGGACCTGTCCAGCCATGGAAAACAAGCTAAATTAGCCAGAATTCTTTGTGAGAAATGCCTGCCAGAACAACGGTTCTACCACACAGGAGCTCAGTAGAGCAAACCTTCCCCATTCATGTCTAGCTATCTGTTTTGACCAGACCACACATTTTTTTTGAGTAGGCTCATCTCAAAGGGATTTCATAGTTTCATAGTTGGTAGGCTTGGAAGGGACCTGAGCAGATCATCAAGTCCGATCCCCTGCCATGGGTAGAAAAGAATGCTGGAGACAAACGACCTTGGCAAGGTAATTATCTAGCCTACTTTTGAACACCCCCAGGGTAGGAGCAAGCACCAATCGCATTGGAAGTTGCTTCCAGATGCTAGCCTCCCTGACTGTGAAGTAGGTTTCAGCCTGAACTTACTCTCAGTCAGTTTATGGCTGTTATTCCTAGTTACTCCTGGTAGTGCTCGGGGGAACAGGGTCTCTCCAGTTCCCTGCTGGTCCCCCTTGTTAAGTTTATAGGTGGCCACCAGATCCTCTCTCAGCCTTCTCTTGTGAAGGCTGAACAGGTTCAGATCCCATAGCCTCATATGCTCTACCCTGCTGCCCCCGATCACGAGAGTGGCCCTCCTTTGGACCCTCCCGATGCTGTCCACATCCCTCCTGAAGTGCAGCACCCAGAACTGGACATAGTACTCCAACTGCGGCCTGACCAATGTCGCATAGAGTGGGAGGATCACCTCCCTGGAACTACTCGTGATGCATCTGTGGATGCATGACAAGGTGCGGTTAGCCCTACTGACTGCATCCTTGCATTGATGGCCCATGTTCACACTTGGAATCAATAATGACTCCAAGGTCCTTTTCTGCCTCTGTGCTGATGAGAAGGGAGTTCCCCAACCTATAGATATACTGCTGGTTCTTTCTCCCCAGGTGCAGTACCTTGCACTCGCAGTATTGAAACCCATCCTATTCTCATCTGCTCACCCTTCTAACCTGTCCAGGTCCAGCTGTAGCCTGTCCCTCCCTTCTAACATGTCCACTTCTCCCCAAATCTTAGTGTCATCCGCAAACTTGAACGAGGTGCTTTTCACCCCCTTGTCCATGTCACTGATGAAGATGTTGAACAGTGCAGGCCCAAGGACCGAGCCCTGGGGAACCCCACTGCTCACATCTCTCCAGGTCGAAAATGACCCATCCAACACCAAGCTCTGAATGTGGTCCTCCAGCCAATTTGCAACCCATCTGATTGTGTAGGCATCAACACCACAGTTGCCTTATTTTTTTGATGAGAATGGGGTGAGATACAGTGTCAAAGGCCTTCCTAAAGTCCAGAAAGCCTACGTCCACCATGATACCTGCATCCAAGTATTTTGTGACCTGGTTGTAAAAGGCCACCAGGTTGGTCTGACAGGACCTGCCTCTAATGAACCCATGTTGGTTGCCCCTAAGCATAATTTCCCCTGCTGGTCCCTCACAGATGTGCTCCTGGATAATTTTCTCAGGTTCCCCAGGACTGAGGTAAGACTAATGGGCCTATAGTTTCCTGGGTCATCCTTCCTCCTTTTTTGAAAATGGGGACCACATTGGCCCTTTCCAGTCCTCTGGTACCTCACCAGAGCACTACAAGTGCTCTTAGAGCTGTGCTGCTTTACCCTGCTTTACCTGCAATGTCCTCTGCCAATTTCCTCAGCACCCCAGGGTAGAGATCATATGGATCTGCTGATTTGAACATGTCCAGTCCCACCAGAAATTCCCTGACCAGGTCCTCTATGACCCTGGGCCTGGCTGTGCCTCTCCTGAGTTTGTCCAGGATCCTGGTGGGGGAATGTCCCTGTCCCTGCTCAGAAATATGGAGGTAAATAATTTGTTAAAGTGGTCAGCTTTATCAACTGGTACAACCACCAGATTGCCATGCATGTCTTGCAGGGGCCCCATGTTACCCAGTGCTTTCTTTTTACTCCCTGATGTCCAGCCTGGACCTATTCAGGGGTTAACCATGCTCAAGTATTGCTTACATTCCCTAATCACATTGTAGCTCTCCCTATGTTTATTAATAATAATAGTAATAACACTGATCTTTATTTTTGAATTCAGCACTAAAAACCCTGTAGCCATTGTGAAAATTTAGGGTTTTGTTAAATTATTAATAAATATGCATTTAACCTAACAAAGCCATAGCAACCCCAACTGTCCTTGTGTATGTCTTTCCCTGCTCAAGGTCAGACTGATAACCACATTTAGAGTCAGAAAGGAATTTTACCTCATGGTCAGATTGGTATGGACTGTGGGGATTTTAGCAAGGGGCATGGCCCTTTTCTTCAATCTCTCAAGCATTTTTTAAACAAAGTTTGCAGCAGCAGGATGTTGGCTGCCACAGTTCCCCTGCTTTACCTGTGGAAGGTTAGGGTGTTATGGCTTGTGGTTGTCAGGGTTGACTGAGTACTTTCACAAATGTTAGACGATGGATTTGCATAGGATGGTTTGAATAGGGATGCCCCAGGCAGAGGGTTAGACTAGTGACCTCTGGGGGTCCTTTCCAACCCTATTTGTCTATGATTACCCATTCATTTATTCTCCTGCACCCCTCAGTGGCCCCTGAAATTCAAGTTTAAATATTGCTGACAGTCCTTGAGCACCTCACAGGCAGAAAACCCTAAATCCAGTACTTAGTAAACTACACGAACTTTAAATGTTATCCAAGATAGCAGTGTGTGCTGGGTACTTTGGATACCTGCCAACTAGAGGCTCTGAGATGTTTGCTACCACAGTCATACTAAAAGCATCAGTAGCTGGAATCCTCATGATCCATTTGTGTCCATACTTATTGTTAGGTATCCACTCACTATTGTTCACCAAGACTTTAGTGCAATTTTTTTGACAAAACATTTTTCATTGAAAAAAACCCTGTCAAAATAACTACTCTTCTTGAGAATAGTTACATTTCAATAAAATATTCCATTTATTTTTTTGGAAAAAAATTTTGAAGTGGTCAAAAATTCCCATTTTTACATTGAAATTTTCTGTTTGAAACAACTGTTTAAAAATAGAGTTAAAAATAAATAAACTGAACTTCTCAGAACTACTAAATAAATTTTGATCAATTTGATCTAATATTATTTTTGGAATTATAGTTCACACAAAACTAAAATTTTAACTTTTCATTCTGATTGAAATGGAGGGAGGGGGGAAAGTGGGTGAGAGGAAACTTTGGTGGTCCTGAATATGATTACAAAACAGGAAACACACTTCCAACACAGCTCCTGTGAATATTCCTTATCTGTGTTTCAACAGATCCCCCTACTACAGCCTGTCCAGAAGGTGTGGAGGACCAGAACTCTATGATCACTCCACATTTCTCTTTCTTCACAAAGAACAAGATTACATCACAACATGTTATAAATGACCAACAGTATACTATAATTCTTAAAAACTATTTACATCTCTGTACTAATCAACCTGTGTCCTTTTAATGGACCTCAAGAAACCAATTAACACTGCCTTAGGTTAGTATTTGTAAAAACAAGTACTATTCTATGGTGGTTTTTTTAGCGTGCAGCAATGCATGTGTAAGTACTGAAGGGGCTGGTTGGGGCATGAAGGTGCTTCAGTATGGAGGCTGCCTTCTGGCTAGCCCTGAAGCAGATGTGTGCCCCATCCAGCCCCTCCACAGCATGAAGAACTGGGTCAGAGCAGCCCCTGGCTGGCTGGCTGACTGCACCCCCCTCATGTCCCCTGCCAGCTGGGGCTGCTCCAACCAGGATCTACATGCTGTGGCCTGGGTGCACATTAAGACATGGTGCCCAGAAGCAATAAACTCCAGCGCATATTGTGTCACATTAATTTCACATATAGGAGCGCCCTGTATAGTTTTAGTTTTAAACACGTTGCAAATAATGAATGATTTGTGGAACTTTATATAGTTTGTGTATTTCCAGGTTGTAATTTCACAGTCATGCTAAGGTCTTCCAAAAGTCATGGTTAACAACTGTGCTAAATTAACACATTGACACTAATCCAGGTTCAAGAGTTAATTGTGTTGGTGACATTTTAGGAAGCTACAAGCAGTTATTAGTCAGGTGCAGGCACATCAGAGAAAAGGAATAGGAAATCTCCTTTCCACTTCAGAACCAAAGCTTGCTCACAGTAATAAACCTTGTTTAATTGGTACCTCCCAGGGACCAAATAACTAATTATGATTAGTTCTCAGAAATACAAATGACAAGAAAGTTTCTTGAAACTGCCAACCCTTCTGTCTAGAACAGCTGTTCTCATGTAGTGTATCACAGTACCCTGAGGTGTTTTAAGACCTTTCTGAGGGTGTTGTGGGGTGCCACACAATATTAGCATTGTTAACTGTGCAAACATCTCCATACAATGCACAAGATAAACACAGATATTTTAAATAGGAATCCATAGCACCAAAAACATTTTGCCCTATTTAGGTCTGAATGCATTGCCAAAGAAAAAATTGCTGTACAATTTTCATATAGTCAAAAATGAATGAATGGAAAGAACTGCCACTTTCTGAGGAGTGCCTTGAGTCTAAAAACGTGTATGATTTAACAACATAAACCTATTAAAGGGTAAGGTCTAGATTGAAATTGGTTTCATAGACACACAAAGGTTTCCAAGGTGCACATTATCTGCCTCTGTACTAAAGAGCAAGTCAAGTCTTGTACCAGCAGCCCTGTAACTCATTATATATCTAAATGCAATCATTACATGCTTCCATTTTGGGTGCAAACTAAATATATGCAAGTTTAGCCCTGGCCTGTAGTAGGCACCTTTGTGTCTCACTCTTACCATAGCTACTTTACATTGCATAGTGGTGCAGGGAGCTATCCAAACTCTACCTAGAACTCCAGAGGCCCTGGATATTAGATGAGAAAGAACATGGCTACTAAATCACTCTAAAAATGTGCATTCATCTGTCTCTGTGCTGTCTGGTGGCAGGCAATTCAAATTACTATTCATGTTTCACGCTAGGTATATTTCCCAAGTCCAAAAACAGCTGCATTCTGCCTGTCTTATTCAGTATTTTAGGAGAAAAATGAATGTCCTAGAGCAGGCATGTCCAACATATGGCCCGTGGGCTGCCATGCCTGCACCAGCCATTCCCCAGTGGGATATGGCTCTGCCGCTGCATCTGCTAACCGGTGCAAACCTGGCCAGCCTCCTCCCATTCCCAGCACCACATGGGAAGCCGGCTTCAGCTGCATGCTGCTTTTCCTGGCCGGTGCTAACCAGGTTCTGCCCAGGTGGGTCCTGCAGCACCATGTCAACCTGGGCATGGCACCAACAGACCAGGTGGGCCCCAGGTCAACCCCGGCCTGGCCCTGTGGCTTCTCCAGCACCAGGTGAACCCAATTGTAGCCAAGCAGCTCCTGCAGCACCATGTCAACCCAGACATGGCACGAGGCTGGAGGGGCACCAGGTCTGTAAAAATACTGTCCAGTGTTTGGATTGTGTTTGCTTGTGTTTCTCTTTGTGTGGGATTGGGGGTTCAACTTGTTACTACTTGTTAAAGATGTGTTATTAACAAGTTATTAATTCAATACAAGTAAATCTTCTTCAAGATTATTCTAAATGTCCATATTTTGTTGCTTTGATTAGTTTCCATTCTGGCTGATATCTTTTCCACATTTGATCTGTCGACTTACATTATGCTTCTTTCATTCATTGAGAAGTGAGTAGAAGTGTTTACTTTAGTCTATTGTTTGGTATTATTTCATTCTTGATTTTATAGTGTTTTTATTTTGGATTTTAAACCACATTTCCAGACCCATTTCATTGTCACTTCCTGCAACTTCATTGGTGTCAAAGGTCACGTGACATCACTTCGTGATGTGATACCACTTCCTGTGAGGTCTTTGAATATGGCTCGCCAGCCCACTGGGTAATAAAAAGTTCATAATCTGGCCCCACATTCAAAAAGGTTGGACACCCCTGTCCTAAAGCTCCCCCTGAGCCCTGCTCCCTGGAGCTTCTTCTTATGGAGACTATGCTTTCATGAGAATGTTGGGAGAATGTTGGCATCTGAGGCTGAAGGACCTCAGGCTGACAGCTCTGTTATTTCTTGACTGACTGACTGTAGTGAGCTACCCAATCAGCAACAACCTTGTGTAAATCTCCTCCTGAAACCACTGTCCCCTTTCTCTCTATGCAGAGGTCCAGCACATATGTGTATCTCAAGTTTGAACTGTCTAGGTCAACGGTGGCCAACCAGTGGTATGCATGCCACAAGTGGACAGGCAGCCTCTGTTTGTGGTACATAGCAGATCACAAAGGGAGCAGGAGAGACAAAAGAAGATAGGATAAGCAGAAGAAAGCAGAGCAGCAGATTAGGCAGAGCTTGAAACAGTGAAATCAAAAGGAAACAAAAAGCATAAAAACAGCTTCAAAACAAAATGAGGGCACTCAAAACATTTCTAACTTTTGAGATGTTTTGAATTTTGAAGCAGCCCAGTGGTGGGAGGCAGGGGAGAGCCAGGGCTGTGCTCCAAGAGGCTTGCAGCCCCATGTAGCTCAGCCCAGCGGGGAGCACAGCCCTGGCTCTCTTCGCCTCTCACCACTGGGCTGCACTCCGTGGGGCTGCCCGCCTCCCACCATTGGGTGCTCCAATTGGCTCTGCAAGCTGCTTAGAGCTGAGCCCGGTGAAGCTCAGTGGCTTGCAGCCCCATGGAACTCAGCTCAGTGGCAGCAAGCCGAGGGCAGCACCAGGGCTGCTCACTGTCTCCCACCACTGGTCTCAGCTCCAAGTGGCTCCAAGTGGTGGCTTGAGCTCCCTGGGGCTGCAGAGCCACTTGGAGAATGCAGCCCAGCAGTGGGAGGCAGGCAGCCAGGGATGTGCTTCACCTCCTGCTGCCAGGCTGAGTTCCATGGTGCCTTGCTGGATGCAGGCTGTACCCAGCACCAGTCCCAGATGGCAGCAACAAATCCGGGGCTTGCATCCCTGGAAGGGTGTGGGGATGAGCATTACTCCTACTGTGGGGTGTGAGCTCCTGGATCTACACCCAGATGACAGGAGGCTATCGCTGCTGCCTGGGGCCACTGGCAGCATCTGTCCTCCCCGGGACTGGGTGTGTGCTGCACCCAGTACCAGTCCCAAGCAGCAGTGCCAGCCTCCTGTCATCTGGCACAGATCCAGAAGCCCACACCCGCATGCCGGATGACAGGAAGCTGCCATTCCTGGCAAGTTTTCCTTTCAAGACATTGAAGTTCAGTTTCCAAGAAACCTCTACACCTAACTCCTTGAAACTTGTCAGGCTTCATGCCCTCAGAAGGGGCTACCATCTCTGCAATTTCATACAAATCAGGAAAGAAATGACAATATTTTAGGTATTTTCATGACTCCTCATTATAGCCTATAGGTGAAATGGTGAAACAAAATGGGACAGTGCTTCAAAACTCAACAAAATGATGAAATGAAACATTGTCCCTTCAAAACAGTGAAGCAAACACTGAAGCAAAACAATGGTGTTTCACACAGCCCTACTGTCCAGCCTCATCTTGAACACCTCCATGGAGGAAGACTGTATCACCTCTGCTGGGAGTGTGTTCTAGATTCTGGTGACTGTTACAGAGAAAAAGGTTTTTTTTCTTATGTCTAGCCTGAATTTACCCTCTATTAGTTTATGTCCATTGGTCCTTGGCCTCCCTTGAGGGGCCTTCCTGAAGAGTTTATCCCTGATATACTTTTAGATGTCTATCAAGTCACCTCTAAGCCTTCTCTGACTTAGACTGAACAGGCCCAGATTCTGGAGTCTCTCCTCATAGTGCCTACCCTCCATGCCCTTAACCATACAGGTGGCCCTTCTTTGTACCCTCTCAAGCTTATCCATATCCTTCTTGAAGTGTGGTGCCCAGAACTGGACACAGTACTCCAGCTGAGGCCTCACCAACACTGAATAGAGAGCGAGGAGCACCTCCCTGGATCTATTGGCCACACATCAGCTGATGCATGACAGAGTTTTATTTGCCCTTCTGGCAACCTCATTGCACCAGTGGCTAATATTCATCTTCTGGTCAATCGTGAAAATGATCAACCCCCAGGTCTTGTCTGGTCAATCTGGTCAACCCCCAGGTCTCATTCAGATGCTGTGCCAGCCAGTGGAACATCATCCATCATGTAGTTGTGGTGAGGATTCTTCCTACCCAGATGAAGGACCTTGTGCTTCTCCCTGTTTAACCTCATCTGATTCCATTCTGCCCATGAATCTGGTCTGTCAAGGTTGTCTTGGATCTTTATCCTATCCTCCAGTGTGCCCATGTCTCCTCACAGCTTGGTATCATCCTCAAACTTAATCATTGAGATTTCCACCCCTTCATCCAAATCATTAATAAATATATTAAAGAGCATGGATCCAATAACTGATCCCTGGAGGACACCACTGGAGACAGCCCTCCAAGATGAGGCCATCCCACTGATTACAAACTCTCTGGAAGCAGTCTTTAAGCCAGTCATCCACCAACCTCACTGTGGACTGGTCCAGTCCAGTACCCTCCAGTTTATTTGAGAATCCTGTGGTAGACAGAATCAAAGGCTTTACTGAAGACTAAGTAAATGACATCAACCTCATGTCCCTTATCCAGATGGCTAGTTACCTGGCCATAAAGGAACACTAGGTTTGTCAGGCATGATCTACCCTTGACAAAGCTATGCTAGTAGCTTTTTAGCCCCCCATTATTTACCAGCTTGTAACTGATTTCTCAATGATTTTATGCAGGACTGGGGTCAGACTGACTGGACTGTAGTTTGCAGGGTCATCCCTCTTCCCTTTCCTTAAAGATGGGCACCACACTGGCCCTCTTCCAGTCATCTGGGACCACTCCTAAATCCCATGACTCTTCAAAAAACTTGGCCAGTGGTTCTGCTGTAAGCTCAGCCAGTTCTTTCAGGACTCTTAGGTGCAGGTCATCTGGCCTGGCAGACTTGACAATGTCCAAGTGCAGTAGGTGATCTCTCACCTGTTCTGGACTGATTTCATGTAGTCTGTTGTCTTCCTTGTGTTCCCGGGGGCTCTGGTCAGATAAACAGCCCCCATTTGATATCAGGAATACTGACATGAAGTATATATTTAGGAGTTCTGCCTTTTCACAGGCAACAGCTATGGCCCTGAGTATTCAGTAGGGAGCTCCCACAGTAGAGCCTGATTTTTTTTTTCTTGCTCCCCATAGTAATGCTTAAGTCAACATGCAAACTGAGCCAATTGATATTCTGCTAGCGCTTCAAACACTTACATTGGAAACAGACTTTGACTTTGGGGCTAAGGACAGACATTACACATAAACCAGTTTAAGTGATCAGAAACTGGTTTAAACCTGTAACAGAACAGACATTCAGTGCACATAAACCAGTTTTAAATTAGCTGAAACTGGCTTGAGATAAAGCTGGCTGAATGTACTATCAGTACTTAATGGATTTGGGTCAAACCAGTTTATGCAATATTTCTATCCCAGACCTCTTCATGGTTTAACTTAAACCAGAGTCCCCCCACATCCCATATACTTTGCAGCCCTGGGTGGGTCTCTCTGCTCCAGAGCAGGGCTGGCTTCCCCATCTCTCCCCCACATACACACTCCCTGCTAAAGCAGAGATTTCCCCCCCTCCCATCTCCCACAGCACAGACCATAACCAGCATGTATTATGCTAGCTCATGCTGAGAGCTGTCTGTGTAAGGTAGGCAGGACAAAGGCAGACAGGACAGTGTCTGCTTATGGCTTTTTGGAGCTAATCAACAGGTCAGCTGGTAATGTCCCTTAGTTCCTTCCTTGGAAAAAGTTGTTCAAGAGCTTGAAGTAATGAGAGAGGCTTTTGTTTTCTTGATGGGGTGCTAAATGCTATGTTATCAACTCCCTGCTGGCTCTCTCACTGGTCAGGAGGAGGGGTGGGAGCAAAGAACCCCTCCCCTAATCAGAGCATCCTTCTGGGGCCTGGCCACATCCCTCTTCAGCTCAGCGCTGTCAAAGAGAAGGGAGGCCTACTCTAGCATCTCCAAGCTTCTAGCCTGAGCCACTGCAGTCCAGAGGGGAGGTCTGTGCAGTTGCAAACCAGTTCAGCCTAGCCAGGTTAGACTAACCTCCAAAGATTAGATCAACTCAGGTTCATGCATTTTGAATGTTTGTCCCTAGCCCAGATGTGCCATCACTATGTTCTGCAATTTCCCCAAGGAAAATGAGCAGGGAAGGGGACTTGGTGTGGAGAGGGGCATGAGCCTTTCCTCCTCTTGTATTATTTGTGCTATTCTAATAATCAGGTTGCCTAAAAAATGGGGGGGGAAGTGACAAAAAAAATTTTAAAAATCAGTGAAGATATCAAATGATTAGCCAGTAGCCAACTGATACCTCCTTGTAGATTTTAAAAATAATTTTTCAACAGCAGGAAACTGGAAATATTTATTACTATTAAAACATGAAAGATTACTATTACTTTTACTGCTTGTCTGTGTTTGCTAAATTGCATCAAAGTTTAAAACATGCTTTTCTTCTTTCTTTTTGTTCCATGCCAGTGAAAATTGTGGATGATTAGCTTGTTCTCTTCCTTTAGAGAGAATCCAGGCCATCATGGATCTGGAACTGAAGGTGAACATTAATACACAGGCATAGTAAACTGGTCTCAATCAACATTAATATCTGTTTTGGTCTGATCATAATGATAAAAACAGGTGGAATCTTAAGAAAGAGAATCTGAAGAGGCACATACTAAGGGCATGCTAGCAGTGAGAAAAACTTGTTTTCTTTACTTTACTGGTGATAACAAATTTAGTTCTAACTATAGGCAATGCATGCGGGAGGGGGGTGAGATTGGCCCTCGTCAGCTGAGCAGTGGGGAGCACCAGCCAGTGCCCCCCCCCAGGAAATGCCAGTGGCACTTCTGGTTTTGCCAACGGCACTTCCGGGGTCAGGGATCGGCTGTTGGTGCCCCCCACCCCCCGCCCAGAGTTAGGAGGCAGCAGTTGCCCATGGTTGTAACAAAAGTACATGGAAGAACTTTGAAAGGGAAGTAGTAACATAAGATTTTCATACCTTAAGTAGTCAAAATTGTTCATTTCTGCAAAGTCTGAGTGAATTGAGACCTTTGGGTCCAATTTTAAATTGTACAAGGGTAAATCCTATTTACTCAATAATTAATTTTGTTGTTCATATTAATGTAATTGATTCCAGGATCAAAACTCTCTGGACTAGATTAACTTTACCATCCTTTTCCTGAAACTATGTTGCAATTTACTGAGCATGGATGAGGTCTGAACTAAAATCATGTTTGTTCCAAAGTGTCCAAGAATAACAAGCAAAATAAAGCTAATAAGAATAATGGTCATGAAGATGATATACCTGAAGAAAGCTTGGCTTAGAGCACATCTAATTATTAGCATGTGAGAAACTGAGGAATCACAAACATTTTATGAAAACTGAATATAAAACAAGCACTCATCATTTTAAATATGTACAAAGAAGGAAAATTATATTTTACAGTGGATTTAACTTGCTTCCAGATTATTAGTCCTCATGTCATTTACATTTTGCTGTAGTTCTATTCTTTATCATTTTAGTATGCATACAGAAGACAAGCTACTGGAGGCCAAGTCTGAAAAAAGTTATTTCCTTTTTTCTCCTTTTAATATGTCTAAATGTTAAGAAATAAATCTACTTGAAACAGAATTTTACAACTACTCCTTTTTGCAAACAGTGTTACAGTGATGAGGGTAAGAGAGAAGGGAAACAGACATCCATGTAATGTACTGTTGCCAAGCAGGTTATAGAGAAAGTGAACATCATGGGTAGCAAATATTCTTACTGCAGACCATCAAGCTCTGCAGTAAGCACTCCTAGCCTAAAGTACCATGGTAGCCTGTTCTTCTGCCACTCTTAGACCGCATCCACATAAGCATGGACATTTATTTCCCCACGGACAATTAGCAGCAGCACACTTTGTGCCGCCGCTAGTTGTCCCTGGGGAACATCTGTGCCATGCACCCACTGGAATCCTGGGGGCCTCCCAGGCCTGCAGCAGTGGTGATTCTGCCTCTTGCAGCCTGGCCGGTAGCTGCAGTGTGGCTCCAGCTGGCTGGGCTCTGGCTTTGAGTGGCACATGCTGCCCCCACATGTGCCGCTCTGCTTTTTTATTTTTTTGGAACCCTGGATACACGATGGGTAAAACAACCCAAGCCTGTGCTGCTCTCTTGCAGCATGGAGAACAGCTGAATGTGCAGTGTGTGGCATTGCAGACATGTCTGCAGCACCACATATCACACAGCCACACTCATCTGTACGCAGCCTTAATGGGCAAACTATTCCACCTGGAGCTCTTCCTACTTCTGGTGTTTCCTTAACATAATGTAACAGGGAGCTTCTGGCTCCCTGTTACATGGCCTTTTAGTAGTGTACAGCAGTTATGATTGGCCTGCTGCACGGGAGTGAAAGCTGCACTCTAATCCTTCCTAAAAATCTTACTGAAGGTGTTCCATTTAGAGAGAAGAAAAAAAAGCATGTGCTCCCAAATCAAAATCAAGGAACAAAAGAATGGTCAAAATATGCACATGGTTACATGGAACAAGCACTTTTTTTTTATTGTGACTCCTGCCTTCTCTTAACTTGATCATTTGTTGATTGCTGTCATTGCATTATATCTAAAATTCAGGTCATAAGATCTTTGAATCCTACCTTCCTCTAGACATTAGAATGGTAATATCACTCTTTTGTTTTATAATAAAGTAATAGTACTAGTAATAATAATAACAATAATAAATTAATGCCAGTGTCCCTAGTGTTGCCATGAAGTACTAAGTGAACAATATCCATTGTTCTTCAAAACATACTAGATCTTCATTTAAGGCCTCTCTGCACCTTGAAGATGAAAGCCTCTCTTCATTTTAAGTTAATGTCCAAATTCCAATAGACCTTTGTGAAGGACTTCACCGCTGTCTTTTCATCTTGGTTCCAACGCAAAAGCCAAAAACAGATCTAACAGAATGACAAAACACTTATTTCAGTGGGAGTTGAGATCACTCAAAAGGATATAAATTGTTCCTAAATAGAATCTTCAACCTACCCATTCTCACCTTAATTTCTTCACAATTCTGAAAGTTTCTTATATTTTGTTTTTGTTTTCTCTCTCTCTCTCCTCCTGCCTATCATTTTATAGAATTTACCTTGTGTTCACATACTTTACTAGGAAACATTAGCCTATGTACTGCACTATTGTATAACCTGTGTTGTGTGAGGTTCTGCATTAATATTTTCCATTTACTTTCTTTCATTTATCAGTCTTTTCTTCACTACAGCTTGCCCTTAAGTGAGTTCAAAACAAGGGGTACCATTCAGCTGCAATTCTGCCCTTGGCATCCTTGAATGACTTTGAGCTGCATAAAGCCATTACTAACTTTGCAATGTTATAGAAATATAATGGGTATGGGTCAGTTTGTGTATATATAGCACCTGCTCAGTGAAGTGTTATAAGAACTCGTGTTCCATTCTGAGACAATGTTAGGAGATTGAGGCTATGTAAGTGGCCAGATAAGATACAGCTATTCACAACTAGATCATCCCTTATAGCTATTTACAGTAGGAGAAAAATCTGAGGCAACTGCTAGAGCAAGCTGATGCTATAGTTCTAATAAAGAAAAGGATAAACTATAGTAGGCTTTTAAAATATGCCTTTAAGAAATGTTTATATTTGTCCATTATTTCTTCTGAATTTCAGTTGTTATAACTTAAAGAATGTACATTACAAAAATCATAAAGTATTCCTTACAAAACAGGTTTTATGAAATTTTTAAGATATTAGAACCAATTCATATAGTTCAGCTCAGTTCCTGTTCTATCATTTTGGGTTTCATCCATTGAAGAAACCCTCTTATATGGTAATGACTATTTTGCTTCCATAATCACCAATCCTTGTTGCATCTAGATGCCTTAAAAATAAATAAAGATAATTGGATTATGACACAATTTGGATTTTTCATTAGTTATTAAATATTTTTTCCTGCCTGAGATGTTATAAAATATCCAGTGATATTATGTTTCAGGTAAACATATTATTACAAATGCACACTTAACAGCAGACTCTTCAATCATTGTCATCTAACACCTTATCCCTTCTTCACTGTTTCTTGTATTATCTTACTCCATCTCTCACCTCCAAGTCTGCTGCCAAAAATGGAAACTCAGAGTGCAGTCTAAAATGCAGCAAAGTACACCTCCATGGAGTCACATCCAGAATAACTATCCTCAACTCTATTCAAAGCCGTTGCTGTGAAAAACAAAATGGTCTGACCCAAGGTCTGCATGGAACAATTAGGTAGGACTGGTATATAGGCCACAACTGCTCCATGTCCAACTCAAGGCATTCCAAACAGATGAGACAATCCAGAAACACCTCCACAGAAACACCACCTTCCTAAATACCTCAACCCAAATCCAACTCCACCTTTACAGATATAAGGAGCATGTGGGTGGCAACTTAGATGTCTAAATAGCATTTAACATTCTAAACCCACCGGGAAGGCATGCGACTTCAGTTAAGACATAAATTGAAGGAAGAGGAGGAATCTTCCACCTTTTAATCCCCAAACCTGCCCTTGCCAGGCAGTGTGAAACCCAGATTCTATCCCCCTTCTTCCTCCCTCGCCCAAAGGGATTTTAATCTGCATCTTTGACTCCCTCACAGAAAAACAACACAAAGAGCAGGTCATGGACTAGGCACCTGTTGAAGCTGGGTACCTAAGCAGGAGGACAAGGTAGAGTGCATGTGGCTTCGGGACATGAGTACTGGGAACGGACCCTAGGTTCTGTTTCCTCTCCCCACTGTGTTTATTTAACTAATAACTATTAGATGAAGAAAAATACAGAGACAGCAGTGGGGACAAGAGCCCTAAGCTTCCTCTTACACTTAGTGGCTAGGAACAGAAGTTACATACAAACCAGTTTAAGTGATCAGAAACTACTTTAAACCTGTAATAGAAGAGAAGTACATTGCACACAAACTTCTTTCAAATTTTACCAAAACAGGTTTAAGGTAAAAGTAGGTAAAATGTAGTATCAGACTTAACTGATTTAGGTCAAACTGGTTTATAAAACTCCTGTCCCAGACCCCTTCCTGGTTCAAGTTAACTCACAGTCCTCCAGCATCTCTGAATGCTTTGCAGCCCTGGGATATGCCACCTGCTGCAGTGGAACAGGGACTTTCTCACCCCTCTGCTCCTTAGCCTGCAGCCTGAATGCATCCCTCAGCCCATGGGTATGGGGGGCAGAGGAACAGACCCCCAGGCACCCTAGTCAGGGTCTGCACTGCACATGGGGGTGGGAAGAGATGGAAAGCCCCTGTGGTGGGAGCTTTTCAGACTCTGGCAGCCCTCTCTCCTCCCTCCTCCTCCTTCCCAGCTGCTGTGTGCTTCAACCACTGCCACAGAAGGAAGGGAGAAGTCCCCTTGGCCAGGTGCCTGTCCATGTAGGCCAAAATGGGGAAACTGGGAAACTCCTGCCTTGGAGAGCTTCCCTCCATCACAGCTGTAGGAAGCTAAGGGGACCCTGCTTGCCTAAGCAAGCCCTGTGAGTCTGAGGTAGATTCAGGAAGCGGAAGAAATTTTTTCTTGCTCCTCCACACCCAATTTTGCTGTAGCTGCTGTGAGTCTGAGGCAAAACCAATGCTGGGGATCAGATGTATTTCCCTATGCTATCCCTGAGACTCCCAGCAACTAAGGCAAGGGAAGAATTCCCCTCAGCTCCCTGGGGCTGCCTGCAACTGGGGAACCCATGGCTGGGGTTCAGAAAGCCCCACAAGGTGGCTTCTCAATGCCTCCATGTTGGCTGCATGGGCAGGCACCTGACCTGGAGGACTTCTTCTTTTTCTCCCTCTTGGGGAAGCCACTGAAATAATCAGCAGCTGGGAATGGGGAGGGGGGAATTCCCTTTAGCTCCCCAGGGCTGCCTGGGCTGGGGAAAACCTCCTGAGGGGGAGGCTTCTACAAGGTGGATCAGTACCCAGACAGGGGGCTCCTTAACACCCTGTGGGGGAAAAACAGGGGTCTGGGGACACTATGTTGCCCTGTGAGGTCAAGCCAACTCTCAGGATCTCAATATTGCACTGTTAGACAGGAGGGTGTGATGCAATTGCACATATACAAACACACAAATCAAGTAGGTGCATATACAGACACACTACCAACTCAGGCACATACACTTCCAAACTAGCCTAGTCACATGCATACGTATCACCGATTAAAGCACATACACTATACACCCCAAAAGTTAGACAAAAATCAATTGTCCATACCCACACAATCAGTACACATACACAGATCAATTCATATATCATGCACACACGCACTCACCAGTTCATATACATACAACACACCTACACATAAGTAAGTTCCTAACTTGGATGGTACGGTATGTATGTGTGTGCTTGGGGTACCTGGGATACTTGGGAGAAGGTTAAAGTGAGAGAGAGAGAAAGTTAAAGTATAGGGAGTAAAAGTTGCGAAAACTGGGATTAGAACTGGTGGACTAGAGAGAGAAGATCACTGAGGAACTGAGGCTTGGGGTTACTTAAGGTAGACTGGGGCTGAAAACTAAGGCAGACAGCTGAGATATTGGTGGGGGGGGGGGGGGGGGGCAGATAAGTGGTGACAAGAAGGAGACAGCCAGGAAAGTAGTATGGGAAACAAGCAAGAAGAACTTACCCTCCAGCTAGCTGACACCAACCCAGACATAGTGGGGATCACTGAAACGTGGTAGGACCCAACGCATGATTGGGTGGTGAATATCAAGGGCTATAGGCTATACAGGAGGGATAGGACAGGGAGGAAAGGTGGGGGCATGGCACTCTACATTAAGGAGGAATACACATCCTCATCAAGTAGCAAAGAATAGGAGGAGGGGCACTCTGAAGTGCTCTGGGTTAGAATACAAGGCAGTCGTGGGGAAAGAGACTTAATGGTGGGGGTCTACTACAGACCACCCAACCAAGGGGAAGAGCTAGACCAGGAATTCTTAAGTCAGCTCACGGAGGTAGTTAGGTCAGAGGACGTGGTCATTATGGGTGACCTGAACTTTCCAGACATCTGCTGGGAAGTGCAGTCAGCCAGGTCTGACCACTCACGTAAGTTCCTAGTCAGAATGCAGGACCTCCATCTAACCCAGGCGGTGCACAGCCCCACCAGGGGAGACGCCTTGTTGGACCTGGTGCTGGCCACAGGTGACGACTTGGTGAGGGGGCTGAGGGGGCTCGATCACCTGGGCAACAGTGATCATCACATGCTGGAATTCACAATCCAGTGCAAGGTGGCAAAGGCCTACATCAAGGCAGCAGCCCTAGATTTCAGGAGGGCAGACTTCAATGAGGAAGCACTGAGATCCCAGAGGGAGGAGAGCCATGTGTCCAAGAAGAGTGGTTGCTCCTTAAGGAGGTGATCCTCCAAGCCCAAATGGAGGTAATCTCAACACAGATCAAAGGGAGCAGGAGAGCACATAAGACCCCATGGCTCACCAAAAGCATCTGGGAATGTCTCCTAGCTAAAAGGGAGGCGTACACCCATTGGAAGGGAGGGGCCATCACCAGGGAGGATTATACTGCGGTTGCTCGAGGATGCAGGGGGGCAGTCAGGAAGGCCAAGGCAGAGATGGAACTAGGACTAGTTTCCTGGATCAAGGACAACAAGAAGTCTTTTTTTTAAATACATAGGGGGCAAAAAGAAGGTTCCGGGTAATGTGGGGCCCTGCAGGACACGCTAGGAAATTTGGTCATCACACCAGACGACAAAGCCAAAATATTTAATGATTTCTTTGCCTCCATTTTCCTGAGGAGGGACCGGAACAGTCACCCCACCTCTGGGCCCCCCTTACACCTCAGGGGAGGCACACCTAGGCCAAGGGTTAGTGAGGAACTAGTTAGGGAACTTCTGGAAGGACTGGATGTATTCAAATCAGCTGGTCCAGAAGATCTCCACCCCCGAGTACTCAGGGAATTGGCTGAGGTTATTGAGGGACCCCTGGCACAACTTTATGAGCATGGTGCTCTGGCATGGTGCCAGAGGACTAGAAGAGGGACAACGTAGTTCCCATCTTCAAAAAAAGGGGAGGAAGGAAGACCTGGGAAACTATAAGCCAGTTAGTCTTACCTCAATCCTGGGCAAGCTTTTTGAGAAAATTATTCTGGCGAATAGCCACAAGGGGCCAGCAGGGGAGATTATGCTTAAGGGCACTCAGCAAGGGTTCATTAGTGACAGGTCCTGTCAGACCAACCTGGAGGCCTTCTACGACCAGGTCACCAAATCCTTAAATGCAGGGGTAGCAGTGGACATAGTCTTCCTAGACTTCCAGAAGGCATTCAACACTGTCTCTCACCCTGTTCTCATTAAGAAACTGGGGGACTGTGGTGTCGACAGTCACACAGTCAATTGGGTCGCCAACTGGCTGGAGGGCTGCACCCAGAGAGTGGTGGTGGATGGGTCATTTTCGACTTGGAGGGAAGTGGGCAGTGGGGTTCCTCAGGGCTTGGTCCTCGGGCTCACACTGTTCAACATCTTTATCAGTGACTTGGAAAAGGGGGTAAATAGCACCCTGTTCAAATTTGCTGATGACAAAACATACTTTTCAGGAAACAATTGTAAGTTGAAACATTGTAACATGGGACCAATTTTCACATAAACAATGTTATAAATCAGGGGTTGGTTCCTGAACCAAGGCTCAATACTCTATTTTCACCAAAAATAACCCAGAACTTTGTACTCAATCAATTATAGATGAGTAATATAGCTACATGAATGTGTTTATATTGTAAATAGCAATCATATTGATTTGGAAGGACTTCTCTGAGGTGACTTTGCTGGACTTTTTGAAGGGCTCTTGGCTGAAGTTTGTCTACTTTCTTAAAGAAAATGTCCAGGGAAGTTTGGACAGATCTTCTCCAGGGAGATGGGCGATGCAGCAAACTTGTTCACTAGCATGGCGTAGTGTCAGATCAAGCGCTGTAAAGTCAAAACTGAAGTCAGAAAGTTGAAACAGGGTGTCAATTTATAAATGCTGTAAGTATGAAATGTTGTAACTCGAACATTGCAAGTTGAGAACTGCCTGTATTAAAGTTAGCAGGGAAAGAGTCACATTAGTTATATTTTTGCTTTTATCAAGGTTCTCTCTTCAAAGATATTCATACCACTGAAAGAGATGGAACAAGGAGATCTCTTTCAACTATGTTTATATGGCTGCCAGAAACATTTTATCTCAATGGGGTACCCCACCACAAAGACCTAATGCTGGCTGGAATTGTGTGTGCTACAAAAAACATTAGTTATCAACTGACTGAATCATGAAAGAAATACTGTTCTCTGAGGGACATACCATGAACAAATTCTTCCTTATTGTGTAGCTTTACTTGCCATATCTTTGTGAAGAAGATTTTATTACAGGCAATACTTTTCACTGGCTATAAAAATATTGTATTTGCCAGCATCCACTACAGTTTTATTATAATTGGACTTGTTCCACAAAACTGCAGTTTTCAAAGAGAGATTTTTCCACAATTTGTGAACATTTAAAAAAAAAAAAATCCTTTTTAAGAAGTGAGAAGGTACAAACTTTGAAAATGACATTATCTGAGTGTAATTCTCCAACTGAGATAATTCTCTTATTATCTCCTTCCTAGCATTTTAGTGAGATACAATCACTGTTTTAAGAAACAAACACAAGTTTTACATATATTTAAATGATGAAATAAATAGAGGTTAATTAGGTCTTAGCTTGAGGCCCCAAGGATTAATGATATCCTTGACCCCTTTTGATGCCACCTTTTTTGAAAGGTGAATTTCCTATTATACAGCACATTAATACCAGTTGTTTGCTACTTTTTTGTAGTGTTGATCAGTAGTAGTAAGTGATCCATTGTCTATTTTGCTTTTTTCTACTAAACATTATATTTCTTCAATTATGAATCAAATCTCGCCTTCCTTATTCGTGTAAGTAGTTTAATGAATAAGGTAAACGTTTTCTGACCTATATTTCATTACCGTTCCTATTTTCTTTTTTATCATATTAGCAAATCAGCATTAGTCCCTCTGATCCTGCAAGAAGTCAAGTGAGTAAGCTATTAAGTAGTTTCTTGGATATGCAGAGACAAAAAGCCATCACCTGATATATATTTTTATGGAGAAATAAACCCATTGTACTGCTTTGCAATTGCATGAAATCCTTATGCACAGCTATTGGATTAAACTTTCTGGGAAATAATCATAGGATCTATTTTGGCAGCCGTTCAGCAAACAAAATTCATATAGTGGATTAAGATTGTAGGATCAGCCTTATAGCATTTAACTTCTGAAGAAAAATTTGGATTTACAATCAAACTAAGAATGCAAAGCAGTAGATTCCAAGTGTTAATGAAGGGGTAAGCATCAGGATATAGATGTAGTCTTTAATTCTCTCTTTTTTGTTTAAATGCTACAAATTGCATTTGTCAAACTCTCCAAGATTTTAGCATAAATCTAATAGCAACAGTTCAAGTTTTACATTAATCCTTCTGTTTTGGGGTATTAGCAATGACAGTCTGGTTAAATGAAGTGCTGTCTAAAACTCCTATAAGGATTTTGTGACAAGGTGTGAGCGGGTGGGGCCTAGGAGCGGCCATGAACTCCCTAGCGCCCCTCTACCATCACTTCAGGTGGTCCAAGCACCCTCGAATCTTGCCCGCCATGACTTTGCTGTTAAATGGGAGGCTGCCTTTATCCACCTGGTGACTGGTAAGTGTGTCCTCCCCTACTCCGTATGGGGTGCCTCTATATGTCCCTGCCTTAGGGCTATGCGTGCCCTCTCTATCACCCTGGGCTCCTTACCCATCTGTGGGCCTGACTCTCCGCCGCTGCCCCGCTCTGGGGCCTGTGTCTTCTCTGGGCCGATACTGCGCCCTTCGCGCTTGGGGCTCCAACCCCCGCCTGGCAAGCGCTCGGGGCTCCAACCCCCGCCTGGCAAGCGCTCGCTTTGCCCCCTCTGGGGCGTGGCCCTCACTAGGGCGCCCACTGCGCTTCCTGCAGCTGTTGCCCAGCCTCTGGGCTTATATCGCGCTCCTTGCGCTCTTGGGGCTCAGGTGGCCGTAGCCGTGCCTGGCCCCTTGATCCTTCTCTGGGTCTTTTGCCTTCTGGGCAAACACCACGCCTCTCTCTGGCACAACCCGTGCCTCTCTGGCACAACTGTAGTGCCCTGCTGGCACTGTGCCCTTACTGGGCACTGGGAACCCCCAAGCTGCTGGGGAGCTCCCCTGAGGCCTCTTCACACCCCTACAGCCTCACCCGGTCCTCCGGTGTAAACTATAACTGAGACTCAAGCTATCTGGCTGTAACATAAACCCCAAGTCTCCGTACTCCAAACCATAAACTCCAAGCCCCCACCAGGGCTCTCAATCCTACCTCCTTTTAGGGTGTTCTTGTTCCCAGCATCATTGCAGTCAGCCAGCGCAGCAGCAGCAGCAGCAGCATCCACCAGCTCAGGCTGCTCAGCTCTGCCACAGAGCTCCCACTCCTGCAGCTCCCAGAAGGGAACTGCTCATCAGGCTCCGGCCTGGGCTGTTTATAAAGGCCCAGCCCTGCCCCCTTCTGGCCACCTGACCCACCTGGTTGCCCAAGCAACCCGCACTTGAGCTGCCCTGGTGATTGGCAGCTCTGACAATCAGCACCTGAGCTGCCCTGGTGACTGACAGCTCACCTTATCTCTTTCTTAGGCACGGAGCACCCCAGTGCCTCCGTGACACCCCCCCCCTTAAGTTCTTGGCTCACCAGGGGGGCCTTCTGCCCCTCCGCGTGGTGTTCCATTGGTGGGGGACAGTCCCGTGGGGCTTCCTCCTCTCAGGCTCTCAGCAGCATCTAATTTGGTGGCGGAGGTTTTGAGGCACCCCCAACTCACCTTTTACCCGAGGGTGCATCACACAGGATTTATTGGGGTTTACCCGCCACAGGTAGCCCCCCCACATTAGCAGCCCTCGGTAAATCCCTACCTCTTCCGCTGCTCTTCAGCTCACTATCCGGGATCTCCACTCTCTTGTCCCCTTTCTGGTTCCTTCTGGCCCGATGTTTCATCAGGCCGCTCAGCTCTTCCGTTGTGCCTGGGCATCCTGGAGTTTTCCCCAAATCTCCCATTGGCACCGCTGTGCCTTTTGGGCCTCCTTTCTTCTCCAGAACTCAACCTTACCCCAGCCTGTGTGTCTTCCTCCTGGACCCTTATAAATTTGTACCCAGGCTACTTTTCCCACCTTCTTCTCTATGTGGTACCTGAGTATCTTCCATGTGACCTGTTGGGGTATCCCAGCCATGTATAGGCATGGCCTCTCCTCAGGTACTGGTTTATACCCTGCTGGGTGCCTGCCACTCTGCCCTTCAGGTACCTGGGCTCCCTTTTCCTTTTGGGGTGGTCTGGCTTCTTTGGCCCTCACTCTGGCCTCACGCTTGCCTTGTTTTCTAGGCTCTGTGCACAAGGGGACTCGCTTATCTTGCCCCCAGACCATCCTTCCCAATTGATGCTCTAGCTGAGCTAGGCCCTGCAGGTGGAGTTCTTGCCACTGTGCCCACCGTGACTCCCAACCTTCAAAGAGGTCTGCCTGGATCTCCTTATGCGAAACAACTTGCCCCCTCTCTGTGGAGTCCCCTTCCTGGACCCTTCCGGTCCAATGTTTCATCGGGCCGCTCGGCTCTCCTGCTGTGCCTGGTTCACTGGCATCCCTAGGATATTCCGGGTTTTCTGTCCTGGGAAATTTCCCCTTCACTGACCCCTGGGTTAGTGCTGACTGAAGCTCCTCAACTTGAGCTTTACTTTGTTTCAGCACCTCAATCAGGGCTGCCCTTTCCTGCAACTCTACTTTGTCACCCACCAGGTAATCCTGCAGCCGCCTTTCCACAGCCTCAAGCCCTTCCTCAAGGCCATCCGATCTCTTTGGGGTCTGCACCCCCCGCTCCACCACATCTTTCCCCTTTCTTTCCTCCGTTTGCTGGACCTGCACAAATTCCACGGTGGTTTGGCTGCCTACCTCCGAGGACTGCCATTGGTCACTCTGGAATGGCTGTAGCCCTTGCAGCAGCTTTTCTAGCTGTTGTGCCCACACTCCGTTAGACTCCACGGTTTGGGTGCGACTCAGGCTCAACTCCTCCTGGAACTGATCAACCATCCGTTCCGACCCAAGCACCTTTCCTTCCACTGCTCAAGGTCCTCCGAGAGGTCCCTTACCCACTCCTCCTGAGCTTGTAGCTCCTTCTGTAAGGTCGCTACCAGTTTCTCAGACCTCTCTAACCTTGTCCGTAGCTCCCGGTTCTCCCTTGCTGGAATTTCACCAACCTCAAAGGCCTGGTCCCTCCAGCGCCCCACATTGGCCTGCATCACACAAAACCGATACTCTTGGTCCTCACTCCTTTTCCTTTCCCGAGCTATCAGTTCCTCTACCCTTTGTGTCCTCTCCGCCTCCTCCACCATGAGGCGTCTAATTTCTTTGGCCACCCCACCCCTTCTAGCCGGTGGCCATTGTCGCTCCAAGGCCGAGGACTTAGCCTCTGCACTCTCTTTCAGGCAGTTGGCCACTTCCAGCTCCTGCCTGAGCTGGACCAATTGCTCCTCCAGCTCCTCAAACCTCAGCTGATACACGAGCTCCTTCCGGCTCTCCTCAAGCCCCTCCTGGGCTACATCTTCACCAGCCTCATGTATGTGCACTACCACTTCAGCACAATAAGCTGAGTAATGGGCATCCATGCCCCCAACAATGTTCAGTTTCACCCTATGCTCCTGGGTTCGTTTTTCCCCTATAGGGTCACGGGTTCTACCCCTGTGCACGGCCAACTTCCCGGCCAATGCACCAGTTGTGAGCAGGTGGGGCCTAGGAGCAGCCATGAACTCCCTAGCACCCCTCTACCATCACTTCAGGTGGTCCAAGCACCCTCGAATCTCGCCTGCCATGACTTTGCTGTTAAATGGTTAAATGGGAGGCTGCCTTTATCCGCCTGGTGACTGGTAAGTGTGTCCTGCCCCTACTTTGTATGGGGTGCCTCTATATGTCCCCGCCTTAGGGCTATGCGTGCCCTCTCTATCACCCTGGGCTCCTTACCCATCTGTGGGCCTGACTCTCTGCCGCTGCCCCACTCCGGGGCGTGTGCCACGCCTCTTGCGCCCGCTGCCCCACTCCAGGGCCTGTGCCTTCTCTGGGCCGATACGGTGCTCTTCGCACCTGGGGCTCCAACCCCCGCCTGGCAAGCGCTCAGGGCTCCAACCCCCGCCTGGCAAGCGCTCGCTTTGCCACCTCTGGGGCATGGCCCTCTCTAGGGTGCCCACCATGCTTCCTGCAGCCGTTGCCCAGCCTCTGGGCTTATATCACGCTCCTTGTGCTCTTGGGGCTCAGGTGGCCGTAGCCGTGCCTGGCCCCTTGATCCTTCTCTGGGTCTTTTGCCTTCTGGGCAAACACCACACCTCTCTCTGGCACAACCCATGACTCTCTGGCACAACTGTAGTGCCCTGTTGGCACTGTGCCCTTACTAGGCACTGGGGACCCCCAAGCTGCTGGGGAGCTCCCCTGAGGCCTCTTCACTCCCCTACAGCCTCACCCGGTCCTCCGGTGTAAACTATAACTGAGACTCAAGCCATCTATAAACCCCGAGTCTCCGTACTCCAAACCATAAACTCCAAGCCCCCACCAGGGCTCTCAATCCTACCTCCTTTTAGGGTGTTCTTGTTCCCAGCATCATTGCAGCCAGCCAGCACAACAACAGCTGCAGCAGCATCCACCAGCTCAGGCTGCTCAGCTCTGCCACAGAGCTCCCACTCCTGCAGCTGCCAGAAGGGAACTGCTCATCAGGCTCTGGCCTGGGCTGTTTATAAAGGCCCAGCCCTGCCCCCTTCTGGCCACCTGACCCACCTGGTTGCCCTAGCAACCCACACCTGAGCTGCCCTGATGATTGGCAGCTCTGACAATCAGCACCTGAGCTGTCCTGGTGACTGACAGCTCACCTTATCTCTTTCTTAGGCACGGAGCACCCCAGTGCCTCCGTGACACAAGGCTTTTAACAAATCGAGTGGTATCACTCCTGAAATGCAGTGTGGCTTTGTCTATAGTGTAAACTCATCACTTCAGCACCCTGTTTAACAAGTTTTGAATTTAATAGCAATATTTTAGCAAATCAAACATTTGAGATGGTTTGAAACTGAGTATTGTCATAAGCAAAACATGGTGTTGAAGTGGTTTTAATTAAAACGTTAACAATTTGTAGTCTTTTAACCTTGTCATCCTTCAACCCCACTTTCAGGATACAGACTGGTGAAACTGTTCTTTGCTGAACTCCTGTTTTGCCAGTTACAATGCCCTGTGCCCCATAGAAATGTATTTTTCATACGAAATGAAGCAGCAAGGATCAGTCTAGTACTAGAAGCAATACATAGACACTGGTCCTGATGGTTATTATGCTGTTACCCTGTCAGATTCTAGATTAGCTTCACAACCATATCTTGATTTTTTAAAACTTTTTTAGTGTCTTCTTCAAATTTCTTTTGCCAGGTGGCTCATACCACATACTGGATGCTGCTGTCAAAACTCCCAAAGTATCTACTGATTTCCTGCCTTAACTTCAATCTAAGCCCCCTTTCTATGCCACTGCCCCCCACTCTGCTGCACCTCACTCAACTACCTTTCTCATTTGCTTAGTGGGAGGATCTCTTCCACTTTGCCCAGGCTTTAAAAATGGTGAAGCAACAGATCTCATTTTCTTCTTTCTCCTGTTTTTTGAAGGAATTAAATCACTGGAGTTAAGAAAAGTTGGGAGAAAAATATGTCTAGGAGAATAAGAAAGTGTAGCTGGTGAATCTTTCTAGTTTCACTCCCTTCTTCTTCATTTATCCCCTAGCAACTCTTCCTCGTAAGAATGAAATCTCCCTCACGTACCTTAATGCAGAAAGAAGTCCATTTGCTTCTCTCCCAAACAAAACTTGCTTAATTCTGACTGTATTGCAAAGGACTCCAGGACACAATTTGTAGATTAATTTAGAGATTTACAATCTGAATTTTCCTTCTATAAAATATTGAACTCAATAGAACTCAATAGTTTTAAGTCATTTACGGAATGAACGTGTAAATGTAAGCAACTTGTCTCCTGTATTTGTTTGGTTTGTTTTTATTTAACAAAACACTAGTACAAGTGCATTCAATAATTGGGGATATGAAGTATGGATATACCTTGATATGTAGAATGTAGCTCAAAGTCCTCACTACTGCAAAATTACTTTTGCAGTAAAGTATGTCTTGAAATCTAACTACTTGTACATGCAAAGATTGATAATCCCCAGATTTCATTATAAAATTGTTGTGTATTGAGTCACTGATAACTGGCACAAATACACTTCTAAGTATACACATCTCCATTTTTTCACAAATATGTGTTCCATGATCTCCCTCCTCACCCCCTCCTTTAGCTTATTCACATCAGAAAAGATGTATTGGTTGGAAATATTTCTCTCGCAGTATCTATAAAAAGCACACTGTTGCTTTTTTTTGTATAATTTTATATCAAAGATGTTGATTTATACCAGTCAGAAATTAGCCCCATAGTGATATTTCATTCTCACAATTCAAGCATCAATAACTTCTTGGAAGTAGAAAATTCAAGCATAAAAATATTGCAAGCATCCACTATAGCCACGAAAGGGAATGGAATGTGATAGAATTAATTTACACGTTAACATAGCAAACTCAACTGTTCATTATAGTGATTAGAGCAGTATACTACAGAAACTACATTATAACTTGAGAAGTTGGGGGAAAAGGCAAAGTATTACCAAAGAGAAGGAAAGACAATACCAACAGAATACTGGTACATAGGGCACACATGCTATTCATTTGCATGAAATTAGGAATTAGATATTTGAGCACAATATAAAGAGGATCTATTAGCTATGATTCTTTCCCAGTTGTGTGAAGCTACTCCACCTTCCTGATTGTTTCATACATTTCACTCTGACTAAAGCAGCATAATAAAAGTGATGTACAGTTTAATTTGATACATAGTATCATCTAAGTAAAAAAGGTAGATACATTTTTATAGGAAAATGGATTATCTTCTGATTTTTATGTTAGCCAGGAGCAATGTACAGGATACTTGTAGTTTTGCTTTTTTTACGACAAGTTTCATTAGTATGCCCAGAAGTATTCTGTCAGGTTTTTAGGTAGACATTTAATTAGACTTGTCTTTAAAAAAAAATTAAAGAATTTAAGTTACAGAAAGACAGCAGCATACTTACCTTGGAAATGGGATTCTTCATTTCACAAGCTGAACTGCTGCAACTGTCTGATAAGGCCGCCTCTTAAAGAAATGATTTGTAAGACTAAACAACTGATCAGCTTTTGGTCAAAAAACTATGTTCATGGGATTTCTGAAATCTAGACAAAAGAACAAAGGGAAATTTCAATCAGAATTGGAAAAAAAAGGAGTTACTTCACTTGCAATTTCTGTATAAGTTTTTTTCTGAAATCTTTATTATACCTTTCATTCAATATTTTCTTTAAAAAATATAGAAGTGTCTTTTAAAAGAAAAGATTTTGAAAAAAAAGAAGGATTCTATAATAATCCTATAAGGTTAATTACCCTTAAAAGCAGCAAGAGAGGTAACTTTAAAATTTATGGACTTCATTTTACTCCCTTTCAAAATTCCTGTTGATTTCTACAGTGAAGGACCCAGGCCTTACAGAAAAATGTGATTTTAAGCCTTACAGATTAAGTATGTATTAGGCTTTTAAGTAATAAGAATAGTATTTATATTGGCTGTGACTAAGCTTTTGGCTTTCTTGAGCAAATTGGAATTCAGTAGACATGCACGTGATTTTGCCCTCTAGTGGCAGACTCCTGAATAGAATAAAAGGCCTTTTAGGGTAAAGTTACACATTATACTTAGACTATACTAAATCTGTGGAATGTTAAACAGTGTGAAAGTTAGAACATGCTGGGAGCATTAACGGTTAATGCTGTTTCTTGCCTGCAAAGCTCTGACTTGCAACTGGAGGGCTGGCAAAAAGGGTCATGGCTAGAAGCCAGGACAGCTGGGTTCTATCTGCTCTAGGTGTGGGGAAGGGCTGGGGCGGTGCATCCTAGGATGCTGAAGGACTAGAAATTAGGGGTATGCAAAACAGGCCATATTTGATTTGGATTCAGATTCGGCCCATATTGGGGACAGTGATTTGATTTGGATCACTTTCCCAATTCAATTCGGCTGAATCTGAATCTGAAGATTCAATGCTGATTTGGAGAATCAGTGACTCAGCCACAGGCACAACTTTAAATGTTTTTTTCTACATAACTTGAGGTACCAGGCATGGCTTGCAAACACTGCAATAGTGGGGCAGATGGAACGTCCCACAGGAGTGTGGGGTCCCCCTCCAGTCCACTTCTAGGTCTGCCTCTGAGTGAGTGGGGGACCACCTCCCAGCACTCCCCTGACTTATTGATTGGCTGCAGGGGGACCCTGGGTGTCCCCCGGATGCAGGAGGCACCAGTTGCCGAACCGAGGGGCTGAGGGGCATCCCCCGTGCACTTCCTGGCGGACCCGCAAGTGAACTGGAATTGGTTCTGGTCTGCTTCCATGTCCACTGCCAAGTTGGGGACCCTCCCCCTGTGCTCCCATGAGATGCTTCATCCGCCCCACCACTGCAGCATTCATGAGCCAATTGGTACCTTGAGGTAGCTAGAAAAGACGTTTAAAGCTGTGTCTATGTCTGAACCACTGAATCTTTCCTAATCGCTCCAAATTGATTCAGAGGGTTCTGATTCGATTGGGAGAGATTAAAGGGTCTCCCAAGTCAATTCAGAATTGAAGATTTGACTGCCGAATCAGGCTGAATCTCTGCCAAATCGAATCAGTGACTGAAGCTTCACACATCCCTAGTAGAAATGACTCATTTTATCTCCATGGAGCAGACTAAAGTTACCCTAAAACAAACTAGGTACCATGGCGCAGAGTGGTTCAGCTGAAGTAATGTAACTTTGGAATGCTCAGAGGGCACTTAGTATAACGTAACAAGCTTTAAGTGCCCTTTAAGTGTAATATGTAACTTTACCCTTAATGGCAGAGGTTCTTCCCTGAAGATGTTTCAGCCAAATACTCAAATCCTAGCCTCAGTAAGTGAGAACACACAGCTGAACCCACTGTTAACGGCACTACATGGAGAAAAAAGGAAATCCTGGCCTCTGTATGTAGGTTCCCCTCACTTTATGTGGGTTCTGTATTTGTGAATTTGCTCTTATGCGATGGTGCTTTTTATACCAAAAATTCATTATATGAGAGGTAAATTCAGTCTTTTGTGATCAGTGTGGTGGGAGCTTGCTGTCAGCTGCTTTGTGCAGTGCATACTGTGTACTGCGTTGTGGAAGTGACGGGCACCAACATATAGTCTCCTGTGTGGATCTGTCCTCCTCACTTGTCTGCAACGCGTGTTTCTGTAGTTGCCATCCCCATTATGATAGCACCCTTTGCTTGTGTGTACTGTCTACTGTTGCTGAGTACCAAAGTTGTCTTGTAAATGTGGTAGAAATAGGTCTGAGGGTCAGTAAAGTCAAGGTCTTGGAATGTATCCCTATTTGTTACATTATAAAGTGGGTTCCCTTTATGCAAATTCAAGTTATGCACTGTTTTCCAGGAATGCATATACAGCATAAAGCAAGGGCAACCTGTATGGAACAGCCACACAATTTGCTTCAGAATCCACCCTTGCTATACAGTAGTGCTGTAGAAACTTGGCTTTTCTTTTTAAAAAACTGTTTTTCAAAAACACTGCCTGGATTGTTGTAGGGATAACCTTGGAAATATGAACAGAATGTAACCAATGGAATGAAACAGAGTGTAACTAATTGTCTTCCCAAGTCTGAAGACAACTAGAAACAATTCCTCTGAGATTTGCAACCATGTCCATTTATCTCATTCAGAGCCCTGTAGACTCCACGATTTCATGTCTGCAGAAGGTGGCATTTTTCCAAGGTGCTATGAAATTCAACATTTTGTTGAAAATAGACACCCAACATTTTGCTGTCTGTTTCTCTGGCTTGCTGGGAGCTGCCTGCAGCTGCTTCTAACTCTAAAGGTTTCCCTACAGGGCAGAGGGCGAAGGGGGCTTAATTGGATTTCATTCATGCTCACTGCACTATTCCACAAGAAATTCTTCCCTGCCCAGCTCTCACAACTTGGTTGATAGTGCTAGCCCCCATATACTTGCTACAAACTGCAGTTTGCCCTCTCTTGTAGGTGCTGGTCTGGAAACTAAATGATTTTCTTCATCCTTAAATGCTTGAAGGAATAAGACACCACCACAAGTATAACTCAGAAAGCTTATTATCATCCAGAAAGCTGTCATAAGTCTTCAGCCAACAGATAATGGAACTTCTAAGAAAAACTCAGTTAAACCCTTAACACTATATTCTTCCCTGGTGTAAATTTCTTCTTGGATATAATTTTAATGAACTGATGCTGATTTGCAAAAGCTACAGATCAAGCCCTCATTACATTCTGAAACACACTTTAAAAATAAAAAGTATACTACACGTACCTTGTGGAATCAGAAAGTCAGTCGTCTATCATTCTCCATTAAACAGTGTAACCTACACTCCTTTTCATCTTTTAATATTAAAGTGAACAATTACTGAATATGGAATACAACACCCTTCTGCTCAGTATACCCCAATCCTGCACTGCCAGGCCTTTCTTCAGTTTTCTTACATATTCTTGTATCCTTCAATGATCAATTTGTTCTCATTAGCAGGGGGCACCCTGAATGAACAGAATAGACCAAATTCTTTTTCCCATTGTATTTTTGAAGGCAGTCTTCTAACTCTCTGTATTTGGCCCTGGCTTTATGCTGAGGTTGCATATGCATGTGCTCATTTCCTGGACTATGTGCAGCCTGCTGCTACACTGTAACACAGTGACATGGATGTATATTTGAACACAAGTTCCAGAAAAATTATGGGAGTGGAAGGAAGGATGGCCCTGCTATATTTTAGCAGCAGTATCTAGATGGTTGGGACACTCACCCAAAAAGCCAGAAACCAGGGTTTGGGCCTCCTGCAACATAGAAGGGGTTTGAATTTGTAGCTTCTAGAAATATCATGGTACAGGCTAGGCATTATTTAGATTTTAAGCCCTTATTCAATGCTTCTTTGAGGCTGACCCTTTGCCCCTTACATTTAATAGTTAGTGGACACATTTACAGTGACATAGCTCATTGCTACAGCAACATAGCTCATTACTATGACACTGTAGCATCAGTGGGCACAAATCCATCAATGAGCTATTGTACAGTAGGGTTGGAAATAACCTGTGGTGCCAGGACTACGCAGTATCAGTGGATACTGCTCAGTCATTTAGTCCTTGCTAAAGTACTACTGAAGTACTATATGACTGAGCAGTAACCATTGGTACTGCATACTCCAGGCACCCCAGGTTATTTTCAAACCTACTGTGCAGTAGCTCATTGATAGATTCATGCCCACTGATGCTACAGCACCGTAGCAATGAGCTATGTTGCAGTAGCGATGAGCTATATCACCGCAGCCCATTGCTATGGCAATGTAGTATCTCAGCTACAGTGACATATTTGCTTTAGCAAGTTGTAAATGACTGCACAGTAATAACTATGCAGTCAGGCCCATGTGTGGATGCACCCAATGGGGAAAAAAGATGGAGAATAATTCAATAAAAAAGCAGTGGGAGCAAGAACCCAGGCAAGAGCCCAGGGCCTTCCATGGCAGCAGCATCTCATTGAACAACACACTTTCTGGCCTGGTTTCTTTCTTCTAGACCTGCCTGGATCTTTCAGGCTGCCCGCTTCAAAAGGCATGCCAGAGAGGGCGCAGGTTATGGTCTAATTTGCAGTGTTATCAGTGGAGCACCATGCTAGGTCAGTTGCAAATTCAAACCTCTTCTGGGTGAGGGGGGACTTAATCATCTGTCTCTGGTTTTCAGATCAAGTGCCCCAACTATTTAGCTACCTGATGGACCTCTTTTAGAATCATAACACCTATTAATCATAGGTTGATCGCCAGCTGCACATTCATAAGTCAGACAAATGTACACATCTAGGAGGGGCCTGCATATCTGCCTGGCTACTCCACAGCCTACTGTAGCTGCATGTACATTGAGATGCCTGCACTGCAAGGAAGACAGAATGGCTGCTTTTGCATAAAGTGCCAACATTTCCACATCCACAGTTAGAAAGTTGCCATTTTGATGCACAAAGGGAAATAGAATTCCACCCGCTGAGTGAAGCCAGCACTCTGCTGTTAGTCTGCATTTCACTGCACTCATACCATGGTAAAAAAAGGGTTTAAGTTGTTATGTTCTGAATAGCTACTCCATTTATTTGGTTACTTCACACATGCTGCTAACACTAAGGCATGATAATTTTGTTTGCTTTAACCTGTAATTCCTTTTTAAAATAGGGTTTTATACATAAAATGCTAAATAGTGTTTAAATTACATAGTAGAATCACAAATAAGTGTAGTATAATATACAAATTCAGTTAATGGTTCTTAAAATTTGTTTTAAAAAATAAGTACTGTCACACACCTGTAAACAGTACTGCATAATATAATGCAGTAAATTGAAGTTTCAGATGCTTCGGTCTATATAATTTTATTCTATTTCTCTCCTCAGCAGGAACTTAGGCAGGGTTGCAGTTTCAAAGCACTGTAAATAAAAACAATGATGTAAGTCAAACCACTAGATATCAAACAGCTCAAATTAGCTTCTTTTACCAGCAGCAGGGTGCATGCTTTACTTTCTTCCCAACTCATCATGTATGGAAAAACAGAAAAACTCAAGCAAATTGCACATTACAGATAAGACTGATATCCACATAATTTTCACAGAACTCTTTTACACAGAAAAATAAAACATTTGAGAATGACATTGGCTGTAAACTTGAATTATTATGTAATGTTCTCACTTTGTGGGAAAACAGGGAGAACATACGCATGGTTCTTATCCTCCCCTGACAAGAACCAGTGACATCAACAAAACATCAGTGTCTCCATCTCTCCAAACCCATGCAGTATTAAGCATCCACTCCTACAAGGTAGTGAACATCGTGAGTACTGACATATGTGGGTGGGTGGGTGGAAAAACACTGTACCAGAAACAGCAGCGCGTTACTTTGACACGGCTCCACAGAGTTGGTAGAGATCAGGCACTTCAGCATAGCTTTTTGGAATTTTAAACTAAAATTTATTCAATCAGCTATAGATAAAAGTGCCAAAAATGCTCCGCTAAAGTGCCCAAACTCTACAGACGTAGGGAAATCTGGGTGCACTCATGTGCTGCCTCTTCTGGGCATGCACTGGGCTCAGTGCAGGAGTACACTAAGTTTAAAGTAAAGTACAATTTTGTTTTGTTTTTTCCATATCTGCATGCTTATGCATCTTCTTTTGCCATTGGATAACATGCTCAGCAAAACTCCCATGTAACTCAGTCAAAGTTTGCCTGGATAAGGACTAAGTAGAAGATTATGACCAAAATCACTTTCACCTGTTTTCAAGCGCTAGGTGGGAGGGGAACTCCATTAAAGAATGAGCTTGTCTGCACCCTACACAGTGAGGTCTGCAGCGTGGCTGGGGGTAAAAGGAGGACTAAAAAGGTCTGCATGGGGGCTGCTGGGATGCAGAAGGGTTTGGCAGGTCAGGGGGCTAGCAAAAGCCACATGGGGGCCTTGGAAGGGGCATTAGGAGAGTTGTCAGGATTGGAGAGGTTCTCTGATCTCATCAACCCTCCTCCAGAACTGCCCAACCTCCTGCCCCAATGCCACCCAACAAGTTTGACCCTACAAATCACTCTGAAGGCTGGTTTTGCTGGTGTTTACTGGTCCTGGGAGTCTGGTTGAAGTAAGTCAGGGTGGGGGGAGAGGTGGATGGACTGGGGGGGGGGTTGTGGCTCTGCAGTGGGGGGTTGGTGAAATGGGGGCCTCTATCCCCCCTGGGACCAGGGGCTACCCCACCAACCCCTCAATCTTCCCAAGCCCCACAACCCTGCCAAACCCTCCCAGGCCCCACTTACCCCAAGAAAACCCTGCTGCCCCCCCAAACTCCCCCTACAGACCTCACATGCATCCCCATGTCCCCAATAGCTTCCTGCATCCTAATTTACCTTAGTTTGAGTGAATTTTTAATTCAATATAACCTCCCCCTAACCTCTCTGAATGCCTGTATGTACCCCCAAATATACTCATGCCAACCAAGTGCAAAGCTATGTTTTCATTGCACAATTTTCATATATGACACCCAAATTCCAATAATATATAGCTCTCACATTTAACATTTAGCTATTAACATAACATTAGCAATTTCTACTAGAAAACATAAGCAATTTGCCAAAACAAAACCCCAAACAAACTACAAAATCATTATGTATTTTAGTTTTGCCCCAACATAAAATTTTGCTAGTTTTGCAGGGAAGTTTCAAATAATTCTATAGAAAAATGGCAGATTTTGCCAGTGGCAACTATTTTAATATTTTTACAGATACTAACAAAATATTCAGGATGAAGCCATAAAGCATCTGACAGATTTTTAAAGCCACTGTGATACCTTACCATTTGAGGGATTTTTTGAAATTGCCTTATTTAATGTGAATTAGACGATGTAAATGTAGTTATAATTCAGAAAACTGTACAGCCTTATTATCAATTTACAAATATTTTTTAAAAATATTTACTTTCTTTCATATTACTCTAATATATTAGATCAGTGGTTCTCAAGCAGGTTGTTGCAGCACCGTGGGAGGCCTTGAGATTCTTTCAAGGGTGCCACAGGATGTAACACAACGTTACCATCATTAGGTGTGTAAGAAAAACACATATATTTCAAATAGAAATCTATAGTGTCAAAAATGTTTTATTTCTGCTGCAGACTTGCTGAGTTTTTCTGCTACAGAAAGACTGCTCTATTATTTTTTATAGTCAAAAACCAACTGAAAACAAAGAGCTGGCATTTTCCAACAGGTGCTTTGAGTCTAAAAAGGTTGAGAACCACTATATTAGAATCTTCCCTTTTTTTGGACAGGAATAGTATTTTAGCTCATTAACCACATTTGAAGAAACTTATCTAAAATAAAATTAGTACAGTTGTTTAAAAAAAATCCAAAATGTTAAAGCAGCAGCAAATAATACATAAAGGTCAAATTTAGGGGTGATTTTCCTAAGAAGAAGTGCCTAAGTTTCCTAAGAAGAAATAAAGTGCCTTAACAAAATGGTTTATATTTTGAATTTGAAGCTTACTTAGACCTCCTTTGGATAGTCTTGACCAACGCCAGATTGTGTCCGTTCCCAAGTACAGGATGTGATTCAAGCTTCTGGTACTAAGTTTTCAAAGTCTTCAAAGACTCTGAAAGCCCATATTCTAAAAGGGCCATGTCCCCTCTGACACAGTGAAAAGAAACAAGGTTGTTGACAAAAGCTGAACTTATTTAATGATTGTGATTTCAATGTGTTCAGAAAAAGCTTCAAGCTAAAACTGTTTGGGAACCAGAATTTCCATTAAAAATGTTTGAGGGAAAGGGTGTAAGACTGAGTAACAAACAACTTGCTGAAGATGTTACAAAATTATATTTCAGAGAAATCTTAATCTCCCTCTTAAAATAAAATTCTGGTCTTCAGTCCAACCTATTCTGGTTTAGTTAGCAAAATACACTGTTGCTACCCTTTCTGGCCAAACCGATAAATAAAAAAATGAAATCCCTTTCAATAAATTCTCTCCCTGCAGCTGATATTTGTAGAATGAAGAGTGGATAATGTCTTGGCAGTCAAAAAACCCAGACTCAATATCCCAGTGCCCACAGTCATCTGATCAGAGTGCCAGTGGCCAGCACATTCAAACTTATCAGCTTACCCCCAGAGCTCAAACACAGCAAAGGCTTATGTTCAGGCATCAAATTGCATTGCTCAGAACTCCCTAGTCTTTCTCTTTTCCTGTGAGGCATTACTAGCTGACAGCTTCCCTTAACCCCGAGTGCTCAATTCTCTTGCCATTCCTTGGCTCATACCCTCCTACTGTACTTGCTGATCTCAGTCCTATTGTGTCTGGCATTGGCTTGGTCTATCCCTAGCCTCCCTGCATTTGTCTGACAAGCAGGAAACTTGACACTTATGCTTGTCCAGATAGCGCTTGTACTTGTTCCAAGCTGCTAAGCAATTAGGTATCTTCCAGGCACAGTTGCTAGCATGCATCCAAAGCACATTAATTTCTTGGATGAAGAAACAGAGGAGGAGTTCAATTTAAAATTTGGGGCAGTGAAGGGACACTTAAAAGTATATTTTCATCACTCAGGCTCCTATCATGTCCAAAATCCTGTCCACCTGCCCCTATTTCTTTCTGACCATTTCTCCCATAACCTCTCCCTCTTATGAGTTCTTCCACTTTATTTCCACCCTAAATAATCTTTAACTCTCTCCAGCTCTCTTGCCTCCAAGCCAGGAAGTCTTTATATAATTTCTCTTCACATACGCACAATAAAAGAAAAGGCAAAACTTTCTCTTAATGGGTTATTATTGCAGCAATAGAATACTCTGCCAAAACTTCCTGTACTTCTCCATCTTGTAGCAAGAGCAGAGGACCTAGAAGGAGGGATAAGAGAGAAGATACCTGCTAGAAGGGAGGGATCCTCTGTCAGCAGTGGAATGAACTTGGGTCTTTACTATTAACTCTACCTTTGTCCATGGTGCAACTTGCAAAGAGAGAGAGCTAATCCCAAACCACTGCTGAGACAGCCATTTTAAAGAAGATGGCCACAGGGAATTCAAGAGAAGCTTCTTTCTTGTTCTGCTGAGAATTGTCCTATACTGTGCACCAGTCTCTCACACCTCGGTTCCTGATCCAGCAACACCCTTAACAAGATGCATAGTTTAAAACTTAGTTCCTTCCTTGCATCTGATTTCATCAAGGATGTGATTCGTTGTACTGTATTCATCACATATAATCAGAAAAAAGCTATACGTTTGAGTACTTTTGGTGCTCCAAGGTGGAAGATGTAGAGGAAAACAGCATTAAATTACATTAAATTACATTCTGCCACTGAAATCAGCAGGTCAGCCTCTAAAATTTCATCACAGACATGCAAATTTATCATTGAAATGGATAAAAAGGAAAATTAAATTTTGGCCTTTATATCAAACATCATAATGTCAAACTCATCAAGGCAAGAAAAAGTAGTGGCAAATGCTTTCTTTTCTTAGCAAAATCCTAATTTAAGGGTTTTATTCCCCCTTACAGTTTTATAGCCCATTTCCTTTCACTGTTTCATATCGCATTTTCCTACTATCAAAATTGCTGGATTCAAATAAGGTCTTTAAAACTATTAGAAGATTTTTAAAAGGATAACAACCCCATTTCAGATGAATAGGGAAATGAATTTAAATGGGCTCAGACAATTCAGATTAGAGTGCATTTTACAGCAAATTAAACAGCATTTGAAAAGGACTTTTCTGGCCAAAATAAATGACAATAAAATGATAATATAGAACAATATGATACTATATATATTTTAGTTTAACATTTCAAAAGCATCATAGCCAAAGTAATAACCATTTTAAAACTGAAAAGAAGCAATTATTATAAAGCCAGAGTTCAAGAAAGATCACTACTTGCAATTTGCTGACAGAAACAACCTGTCTCAATTTAAACAAGCAGTGGACTCCAAAAAAAGGCTATGATTCTCTCAGCTGGGATATGGGATTCATTAAGAATAACTGCCTAAAAATATTAAAATACATGATCCTAAAATGCTGTCCTGTTTGTCCTGAAAAATACTGCTTCCAAATTTTCTTGCTACATTGATTTATATGTCATGTGTGAACCACACACTGTGACTTGGGCTTTGTGACTACACCAAAATCAAAACTAAAATGCGTTTACAAAAATGCCATACTGATATGTTTATGGCTGACAAACAAACCAATGTTGAAATACTCACAAATATATTTTGTTTATGAACTGGATACTGAGAAATAGCATTTCAGCACTGGTTCAGTCTTAAATTAATGTGTTAGCTTTGTGGCAATCTCAGATAATATTATATTAGAGTGAACTAACTTAGGATTGTTATTGAATCATATTATCATTTTAAGTAATGCAGTCTGAGGTAGGGTTATACATGGAATGTCAACATATGACTTTTAATATCAAGTACTGGTAGATAGATGGACAGACTGAATTCCTAGCCCTATTTTATATTCTACTTGAAAACATTTCCTAGCATAAATAATGGCTTGAAACAAAGTAATATTCTTCTCCTACTATTGCTGCAGGCATGACAACCCCAAATCTAGCCAGAACAGTTCCCTGGCTTAGACTTTGCACAAGGCATCTCATTATGTGATTAAGTGTCCACTGCAAAAGACAGCTCAGAAGACAGATTGGGCCTCATGAGTGGGAAAGCGAATCCCCACGAGCAGGAACATAGTTGTTTTTCACATGTTTTTTATTAACAAAATGCAAAGGCTCTGACTGGCAGTAACAAGGATTGGGTTCAAATTTATGGGTTTAATATCAACAGCAGTAAAAAAGGTTGGTGGTCAGTAAAATGTTTGCAGATTATCAGGAAAAAAATTTTTGGGTTGGCAACCATGCTTGATTGCAGTACTGATTTTATATTGTAGTGACCCCTCCCCAGGGATGATACACACCCCACCTCACATTCTGATACCCCCAAATACACCCCATACCTTGATGCTCACCTCAATCTTATCCCCACTGGCCCTGTGCCCCCAGCCCAGCATGGACTCCTACCAACCACCTCCCCCGTCTTCCAGTCCTAAAGCTCCATCTGGGCCAGATGACTCCCCTCCTTGTACATATGAGGCAAGGAGCTGTTAGATACAGGAGATAGCTAAAGTCCATAGCCAAACACATGGCTAGTGAGGAGGACAGGGGCTACAGGTTGGAAACAAAGCCCTGACCAGAGCTCCCTGCAAGGTGTTATGCTCCTGCTCTGTTCTCTGTCCATCAAGTTCACTATTTCTTGGTTTTTCAAAAGACAGCTCCAGTTTTTACTGGCTTTACAGAAAAATGTTTCTTGCCCTATTTTTTAAAGGCTGCTCATAAATGTATATAATGTTGCTCATGGTCACAGTGACACACTGAGGACAGGCTGTATAAAGTTAGCCTCTCTTCCCTCCGCCTATCCATTGGCTATCTATTGGATGCAAGAGCCAACAGTGGTTCAGGCAGTTGACAGTTATTCAGCAGGTGCAAAGCTGGTTTACAGATACCCTAACCCCATCCTCCTGGACTAGGCATACACACATTGCCCTTTAAAGCAGTATTAACAGAAAATTGCAATTAACAGCAAAAACTCCATGTAACAAACTCTACACATTTGCTGCTCAGGTTCTATAATGGTTGCCAACTTTTCCAATAAGATTTTTACCTGAATATAGATAATTTTGTTCGTTAGTCTCACATACTTGGTCCCTTAAAGTTTTTCCTATCTTGGCTTTTCCTTGCTTTGCAAAGTAGCACATTAAAGGTGTTATTTTGAATCATCGGACCTAATAAAGAGCATTTAATGGTAATACAGATGAATCTTAGGGAACAGATCTATGGGGGAGGATCTGTTCTGGAGAAGTGGAAATGAAATTGGCCATTAATAACTACAAAACTAATGACAGTGAAAAGCAAATAGAAAGCTGCTACAAAAATACTGCCACAAAATATTACTGAAGAGTTGTTCATTTCTGTTGCCTTTTACATGAAAAAGTCCCCTAAAATTTAGGTCCTACAAAATAGTCACAGAAATTAATTTAGGCCCCCCCAAATTAGAACTCTTTCAAAAATGAAAGGGAGGAAATAGGTTCAGGGAACTGGTCCCTTTCTGATAATACTTTTAATGTCTCTTGCAAGGTAAATTCAGGTACATACCTAAGTGAGCAATGAACACTATTCTATCAGCAAACCTCTGTGGTGAACAGCATCTTTATGCTATCATGTTAAATCAGTATTTTACCTTCACAGCAGTGTTTCTCAAACCTATCCATATAGGTATGTGGTGAACTAAATTATTTGCAGAAAAAAGGAATGGTTACAAAAGAGGAAGGAAAACAAAGAAATAATTGATTTTACAATAGGTATTAGGTTGTTACAGAGGTTACAGTCTGTTGGCACTGACAAAATAGTACCCTTTTTATCCATAACAGAATCATAGGGGTATATTGAATTATACTGAATTATAACAAGCTTAAAGAGCGTTGAGATTTAAAATGCTGACTCCCTTAGAGAAAAGTGAAGTAAAGTGTGGAGAGTTCACACCATCCTGGGGAGTATATAAACCTCAGTTAACTAACTTGAATAACACTAAACTGATTATCCTTTTTTCCCCCTTTTTTCAGTGGTAACCCCCAGGTCTTGCCTGCCCCATCTTGTTGGAAATAAAAGGTTTATTCGGCAGGCTGTAACATAAACACCGAGTAATAAAAATATTGATATACTATTGAGGTTTTAACCTTTCTTACAACACAGAGACACTTAGTTATTTTATTTATTTTTATTTAACCATGAAAAAACCAACTCACACAATGTTCTCTGAACTAAGATTCTTTCTTTATTAAGTGTCTATCTAATTTTTATATTTTTGTCTTTAGGTATAAGTGTCTTTTTAATTGGCTGGATCAACAGAAGTCTATTTTTTTTCTAGGCAACTGCTTGACATCTTCTCCAGTAGGGTGAGTATTATATCTCTTATAATCTTTAAATCTTGAACATAAACTCAAACAGTATATGATACAAATAAGGTTTTATCTTTTCCTTTAAAAAATACGAATACTTCAAAGAAAAATAGGTTGATTTCACCTTTGAATGTTTTAAATGGAGCTGGGCTTGTTGTAGCTCTCAGTTTTCCTTTTTATTTATTTTTAAAATCAAAGATTCAGGAAAAAATTTTAGTTGTTATCCTAGGTCTCCGCCTGTCTGTTTCTCCACTCATTAAATGAGGTGCTGACTTCGGGACTCCACTCCAGTGGAACCTCTCTTTCTGTCTCGTTCCTTTTTTTTCCTTCCTCTTTTATTCTTATTCCTCTAGGCAGATGCTGTCTCCCATCCTCTTCAATGCACTCATGGACAGTTCCTCTTTACTGCCAATAGCCAATTCCTCTCACGGATCTGCCCCTGCCGTCCCATCTCTGCTTTCCTCCACATCTGGGCCTCTCCTCCTCTTGGTCTGCTTTTTGAAACATTCTAGCTGCATCAAGCATCTACTCCAGAAGTGCAGCTTCCATCCATCCTCTCCCCATCTCTCCCATTGCTCCCCCTCCGGTTCTCTCTCTTCATGACATAAAGTAACTAAAAACCTTTTAATTTCAGTTTATTGAATATAGGTTCTTATGCTAGTTCTCAATGAAAATTCAGAGGTCAAAATTTAAAATAGCAGTTCAGTCTTCAAAAACAAAAATGATGTGTCTGATTAATACAGAATTTTCCCAAAATTCCCTCACTGAACACCATTCTTGATAAACTATAAAGAGAAAAAAGGGTTTTTTTAATATATAGAATTAGGAAGCAGAAGAGTTCATCATTTTGGGCATACTGAAATTGTGTTATTTATATGGATGTGTTTCCTGTGACTCCACAATTAAATCTACTGAATTAGTAAGGAGGTGCTCAGCCTACAGCTCAACCTGAGATCCAGCTGCAGGTAGTTAGCAGTTAAGAGTCCACCTGTCTGGATGGCAACTAATGCGGTTGGACCTAGAGAACAAGTTAAAAACCCCAGGAGCAGTGAGCAAGGGGGACAGAAGAGAGGAGACAGGTTTGCTAAGGGAGAAGTACAGAGATCAGGTTGCCTCTCTTCTGTTTGTTATTTACATGCATGCTTACAGGCAAAGTGACTGTCACCATAGAAGACAGCTTTTTTCATATTTTTTTTTCCAGGTAACTAAGGCCATCTATACACATGCCCAACACCTGCTCGTACATATTCTAATTAGAAGGCGTCAAAGCAGCCTCTATTAATCAATTCTGCTCTAGCAGCCTCAGTATCATCTGTATTCAGCATCCCCAAACTTCAAAATGGTGGCAGGGGCAGTCTAACTAAAGTTCATTTGGTAAGCTTTAGTTAAAATGCTTCCACTGCTATTTTGAAATGCAGGACTCCGAATACATGAGATGCTGGGGGTGCTCAAATTAGAGTGGCTCCGAAGGGCTGCTCTAATTAAAGTGCATCCCCCCTCCACCCACCTGAGCATGTGTAAAGACACACCCTTAGTTGCTCACCTTAAAAATTAGTAAATAAAGTAAATATTAGAGTGCATTCAACAAAAGAAACCCTGTGGTTTTGAACATCTTTTCAACCTGCCCTGACACTAGACTAATGCTATATCCTTAGATCTTTATAAGTAAAAAGATTGCTGTATAGATTGATTCCACAACCCTGTCTTCCACCTAGCTGATGTTTCTTTCTCCAGTTTCCTATTGATTTTCCACTTAAGTGGGATAGCTTTTTTAACTGCTAAAACAACCTCAAAAAATTGCAGAAAAGGATACCTACTATATCCAAACTCTCTATATATTTGGAGTTTGTAAACCAAGTGAAAATCAATTACAGATTTTCTAGTTGATGATTACAGATTGTGATTTGATTAATCACAGATTTTAACTGAGGAGCCCAATAAAACTTGCCTTAGTTCAGCACAGGAAAATGTAAAAGAAAAAAAAAATTGTAAAGACTTAAAGTTTCCTCTATGAAGGACTTGGGGAGCAAGACATTATAAACTTATTTTCAATAACAATACAAATGACTCAGGATACAATGTCAGATATTCATCACTGATGTGATCTTTTTGCATGGCTCTAGCGGCAGAAATGGACTCTAAAAGGTGTTCTACCCGGGGTTTCATTGTGGTGCAAAATCTTTAGATGATGTAAATCCAGTGCTTATGGCTCTATGCCACCACTGCTTTGACCCAGGTCTCCTGGTATAGGATGTTTAGTAGGGGCATGCTAAGGAAAGGGGAGACATGGCTATTAGGGCTGTGAGTAATTTCGATGACTTTCATTTTGAAGCTGTTTCGACATGTTTCGAGCTCAAAACAGCAAAATCAAAATGAAACAAAAGGCTTTAAAACAGCTTCAAAGTGAAATAAGGGCACTCAAAACATTTCAAAAGTTTCGAGTTTCAAAGCAGCCCACTAACGGGAGGTGGGGGAGAGCTAGGGCTGAGCTCCGAGTGGCTCTGTCAGCCTGATGGAGCTCAGCCTGCCGGCATGAGGTGGTGAAAGAGCCAAAGGTAGAGCCACTCCAAGTGCAGCCCTGGCCAGTGGCTCTTCCCTGCCTCCTGCTATAAGGCTCAGCTCTGTGAGGCCAGAGAACCTCCTGCCACCAGGTTGCGCTTGCTAGGTCTGCGCTCTGAGCGGCACCACGACTGGCTTTCCTGCTGCTTCCTACTGCCGGGCTGAGCTCCATGGGGCAGGCAGAGCTGCTCAGAGCACAGCCCTGGCTCTCCCCCGCCTCCTGCCACCGGGCTGCACTCTGAGCAGCTCTGCCAGCCCCATGTTGCTAAGCCAGTGGCAGCAGCACCCTCCTGTCATCCCGAGTGCAGATCCAGAGGCCTGCACCCTGGAAGGATTCTGGCACAGCCCTTCCTGGAGTGCAGGTCTCCAGATCTGCATGCAGGATGACAGGAGGCTGCTGCTGCTGGCAATTGACAGTAGTTTTGCTTTTTGCAGTTTCAAGTGCAGTTTTCCAGGAACCCCTGCACCTATCTCCTTGAAACTTGGCAGGCATCATGCCTTCAGAAGGGGCTACCATACCTACCAGTTCCATCTAAATCAGGCAAGAAATGACAAAGTTATAGACATTTTCATGATTCCCCATTATAGCCCATGGGTGAAACAGTAAAACAGTTTCAGTGAAACAAAATAGGACAGTGCTTCAAAACAGCTAAACGAAGGGACACTGTCCCTTCAAAACAGGGAAACAGAAGTCAAAATGAAATGGTGCTGTTTACCACAGTCCTAATGGCTATCATGTTGCTGTTCTCTACATATAATAGCTAGTGTAATGACAAGTCATCTTACAGTAGCCATGACAGATAAAGCCACTTTAAGTTTGAAGATGGGGGCTGGGGTGGCACAGCCCTGGCACTAAGGCACATGGTTGACAGCCCAGAGGTTGCAAGTTTGAGGCCATAGCAGAGTTGTTCATGGTGTGGCCATGTCAGACTCCAATTTACCTGTGAAGTTTGCTAAATAGCTTGTCACAAATACACAGAAAGAAAGGAGTCTGAAATCTGATGCCCCAGGGCTTGTTCCTTGTTGTCATTTAAACCTGAGCAAAGTGGGTGTAAAGTTTTGCAACCAGATATAGAACTATAACAAGTGCCTCCTGGATATGGAATGTCTGCAGTGTTAACAGGAAACCATCTTCAAGCAATGGAAATCCAATGTAATATTAGAGGTACAATGCTGAAGTTGGACATTCCCTGTCATGGTGTTCCTGGCTGGACTGGGACTAGATACCAAAACTGAGCAAAGAAAATATGGATACATTGATAAAATGCAGAGGGGACAAAAACTGAAAAGTGGCAGGAAAAGAAGTTCGGGTGGGGCAGGAAGTGAGAGAGATACTGGGAACTGGTGATGGAAGTAGAGTCCCAAATGAAGATCAAATCAGGAGCTAGAGGAAGGGGAAGATTGGGACTGATTAAAGAATCACATCTGGGTGAAGAGCCAATGTGTCAGGAAATGGCAAGGGAAGAAGATAAATCTGAAAATGTGGTAGTGTTGGTGGGCAAGGGAAGAATTTTGACTGGCTGGTAAAAAACAAACAAACAACAGCAACAGTAGAACAAAGAACAAATGAGAATATTAGGATTGGATAGAGACCCCGGGGCAGGGGGAGGGGGAGAGGAAGTGTGGAAAGTAGTACTGGATACCCATAGTAGAAAGGGACGAAAGAAGCCAATTAGCTAAGGAGTCTAAGGAGTCAGGAAGAGAGATTAGAACTCATTGTAGTGATGGAGACAATCTGCTAGTTGTCCATGATCTGTGCATAATTCATGTGCAGTGTGGATGGGCAAGCATCCACATGGTTAGTGAACGTGCCCAATAGGCTACACCATGACTGGGCAACTACATAGATCTGTACACCCATACCTTGGTGAGTGTATGTCTCACAACTGTAATCCAGCAAAATCCAATAACTAGGCATGTTACATACCTTCCTATATCCAGTATGTTATGGGATGTCCAATAGCTTATTAGTTGAGATATTTTCCCCGGAAGTGGAGACCCAGGTTTAGCTCCCCTAAATCCAGAGGACATTTTAACCTGCATCTTTCTAACTTCTCAGAACAGTTCTTTAATCACTTGGCCATCAGTCAGGTATTTTCTAGACCTCCTCTCAAAGTTGGCCCCCCGAGCAACCAAGAGAAGGAGAAATATCTCAGGGCAGTAGGAAGGTTTTTGAGTTAGTGAGATAGCTGCTGGCCTGGAAAGTAGAGGGTCCTAGTTTCTAGCCTGGATCTTTGTTTCTAGTGTGATAATCCATTCATTTTATACAATGACTATTAAATACAAGAAGCAGTGGCTCAGCTTCAAAAAGGGCATTTTTATCTGAGAGGAACCCAGATAAAACCTAACACAGGGACTGCTTGCTGGGCTGGAAAGTCAAGAAGATGTTTGATCTAACCCCTTCTTGGCAAGGAGGTGGGAGCTAGAATCTGAGTTTCTCACTTCCTAGTGGCCTAACCAGTAGACTTCTGGACTGAAACGTGACCCCTCTAGCACCTACTAGTCACAGGCTTTAACCAGCTACACTTTACAGTTACGCTATGTACCTACATGGAGCCACAAACCCTCCCATCCAAAATGCATCCTACTGTATCCTACGTTAGCCACATACCTACCACATAACACATGGAATAGGATTGTTAACTGTTCATAGGTGCTAGAAAGAGCACTTATGCACCTACAAAACTGCTGGGTACATAGAGTAAGTAGGATTCTGTTTTGTATGGGTGTGGGTAATCCTGAGATGTGCAGACTAGGACTAAATAAAGGAATTGGACTGAGCAAGAGGAAAAGGTCAGACCAGGACAGGGACAGGTCAGTAGGAACAGGGTAGTTTGATGACAAGGGATGAAGGAATCATTTGTCTACCAGAATATGCTTCCATCCAGAACTTGGAGTCGAACCTAAGGTTCCCCAGTGACATCATTCTGCTGCCATAGGAAAAAAAATAGTAAAGGATCATGAAATTAAACACTGTGCATACTAAAGGGGAACAGACTGAGCAGACAACTTTAATCAATCTTAATTCTGGCATTTCCTAGCTTTGATACCAAAATCCTTGGGGTCCTTCATTTGTTAACCTTAATAATGTCCTTTAATGTAGCTTTGCAGGTGCAAAGATAGTCAATAAAATCATTTTAAAACAGTAGTAGTAGTAGTAGTAGTACAAATAATACATTTACATGCCATTTTTCAGACTTAGACAAAAGCATGATACCATTTCAGACACTACTGAAATTCAGTCATCTCATGATTAGTGGTTTAATAACAAGCCATTCTATTATACAATATTTTAATACAGGAAATAAAGGAGAATTTTGTATGTATTGTAATTATTAGGGGAAATATACATAGCTAAGAAGTAATTACCACATTGGATTTTGGCCAGGATGTTAGATCACACATCCCTGCTCTTGAGGAAACTGTCGTTTACTCTTCTCTAAATTAATATATTGCTTAATGAACCATTTGTCTCCAGAAACATGTTAGGTTGATTCTTGGCTCCAGTAATGGCTCATCTCTCTATGGTCCTGCATAGATGTTTATTCAGTAAAGCTATTGCCTTCTCAACAGAAAGAAATGTGCCTTTATAAGTATAGTGCTATGCCTGAATTATTGTACTTCTGTATGTAAGAACCCTCCTTCTAGGACAGAACGTATATTTTTTAAAAAAATTTGCTTCTCCAAGTAGTTGTTCCATCATATTCACAACTTAGAAATACCCAGGTCAGATACATGCTGAAAAAAGTTCCTCATTAAAATTCAGATTTCAAGTCAGTACAAACTGCAATGTAGTAGGCTGAAAAGGACCAAACTGCACAGTGCACATAAAATATCATCTCCAATATAAAAGTGCATTAGAGTAACACAATAATTAGTGCATCAGATTCTGCTGAAACTGTCAATAGGTCCCTCTTCTATAATCTTATTTCCCTGTGCTACAGAAATCCATCATTTATTCCACTTATGCTATTGCTTTTAAATCCTAATTAATATTGAGATTCACATTTAATTGAATTCAGTAATGGTCGTCTATATGCTAATTTGTTTGCAGGGTTTGGCCATCTGTTGTGCTGTAGGAGCTTCCCATCTGTATTTAATAATTTAAAAAGAAGTGGACTTCCTCTTGCATTTATTTTTACTCTTTTTAATATCTTTGTTTTGGCTCTCAAAGAATCTGGGACATAACTGAACACAACTTCACTTTCCAATGGAGCAAATATGTACTTGTCTAACCATTCAAATAAAAAATAATAATAATTACTACAGGGAATTCAATTGCCATGTAATTTCTCTAATTATCATTACATTGCAAAAGCTCTTTATGTATTGTACAATTTACAGCAAAATCTGTGATCCATATTACATGAAGTTTAAGCACTTTTGTTGCTTTACTGAATGCTTTCCTAATAAAAATTTCAAAAGAAGAAAATACTTGGATATTAATTCATTTATGGGTAAATGATCTTATTTGGGGGGGGGTGAACTCCAATAGGTATGACCTGGTTTAAATTGCAATTTTGCATTTTTTGTGAAAATCACAAAATTAAGTGATTTTCAGAAGAAATGTGATTTGCAACAAAATGCCACTATATGGCCACTTGCTGGGGAGTTCCCCAGCAAACATCCATATGGCATTTCACTGCAATAAGATGGAGGATACAGGTTGAGGAAAATATTCCCCAGCCAGCAGCAAAACCCAGCCAACAGCCCAGGGGAGGGGGAAAGGTGTCGCAAAAGGCGATGGGTAGGGGAGGGGAATGCTTTCCAATGGGGCACCTGTAAGCCAGATAATTAAAAGCATAAAAAAACAAAAATCAACATTTATTTTAAAGATTCTGCTGCTCTTCTCCACAAAATACAGTTTATCTATTTTCTCTCTCAAACAGAAAAAGTGTCAGGGAAATAGGAGATCTCCAAGATCAGGAAAGCAAGGCTTTTACCTCTGGGTCACTGATGTAGTAGTAGCAAGTGGATGTAAAGTGCTTCAAAAAGATAAAGGAAAGCACAGCACAGTCTATGTCCCAAGTTGTGTAGGGTCTAAGGGAGCAGTGGTAAAAGATCAGCTGTAAACTTGCTTACCACTATCTTTCTGTCCTATGTAAATTATAGATTATCCGAAGATACTAACTATATCTTGCAGTGTTTGGGTACAGCACCACAGTTGATTCCTGACTGCAGATGCTACTGTAATATTATAATACATATGCCATATTTTCCTGCATACAAAATATCCCCAAATAAGAGGCAAGCCTTGTTTTGAAGCACAGAATGAAAAAAAAAGTCTTTCCTTGAAAATACTGGTAAGTAAGAGTAACTGGGTACATCTACACAAGACACTAACTGTGCAGTAGCCTAATAATACTTCTCCATAGAGTCACTAAAAAGATGTTAAGCAGTGCTACTGCACAGTAACTGCATGTATTTAGTACTTGATTATAAAAGTACTAAATTAAATGTGCAGTAACCACTGAGTAGTAGTTTCTGCAGCAGGAGCTGGGTAGAAAGAGAACATGTCCAAAGCTAGCAGCAAGGGACCCCCATCACTGCAGCATTACTTTAAACTGCTAGATTACCACACACTTACAATGTGCTTCCCAGTTTCTAGTAGCAAGTGCATGTTGTGTTCAAGAAAATACAGTAAGTAATGACAATAATGCCTTCAAGATCTGGCTTAGTAGATAAACAATTCAATTCTGTAATTTAAGGTTTCAAGATGTTTTGATCCCAAAGACATTCATTTTGAGGGTCAACTGATTTGCTTATATCAGCAGAAAAGTACTATTTCTTACCAGTGGAGGATCTGTTTCATGACTATTACTAGGTCTCCAGAGAAAAGTAAGTTTTAAGGAGGTTACTGAATGATGCAAATGATTTTGCTTGAAATGTTATTTTCTCATTTCCCAGTTATTTAATCTTTGATTGTTCTGAGTTTACTAAAGGTCAAGCCAGAAAAACAAAGCCATCTGCAAGGGGATAATTTGATGACCTTGCTTCATGCCATTTATGTTTTTATGCTTGTAGCAGTTTCAATTTTAATCTGCTTTTTGTTCCCAACTTTTTATGGGACTGATGCTATTTGGAGGCAGTTCTCATCTTCTCAACTTGGGGCATTATATGCAGAGTTCACACAGGTAAAGTTCTGAGTCTGTAAAATAACATTCCTCTTCATAATTAAAAAAATGCCACACATGCTGAGATTTTTACTGGGCTTGTGATGTTTACTGTGAAGTTGCCTAATTAGCCCCATAAATATCTTAGAGCACCTATACAAGCATTGGAGCAGATGGAATTAATCGAGTCCACTGTGAGTCTGCTGCAGCGTGCTAATTAGTGTGCTCCAGCAGCCTTAACATCATGTGGATTCAGTGTCCCCCTGTTTCAAAATTGCACTGGGGCACTTTAACTATAGCTCATCAAATGAGCTATAGTTAAAGCACCCCCATTGCCATTTTGAAGTATGGAATGCTGAATACATGTGATGCTGCAGGCATCATAGTTAGAGTGACTCTCATAGCTGCTCTAATTAAAGAACCCTCCTCCTGCCCCGCACTCTGGCCCACTTTATAATCACCCTTAGTGTTTACACATGCAGTGCTATTAAGATGGGGTAAACTAATTAACTCCACAGTAGTGTAGTACTTGTAAACACAAGTACTGTCCTATGGTACATTTTTTTTACTCCACAGCACCACACATGTGCTGTGCTGATGGGGCTGGCTGGGACACGAGGATGCTTCAATGTAAGGACTGCTTGCTGGCTAGTCCTGTACTGAAGCACCAGCCAGTCCCTCTGCCGCACGTTTTGCCAAATCACAGCAGCACTGAGCTTGCAAGCTGACACCCCCTGCCCCATATTCCTTGCCAACCAGGGCTGTTTCAACCTGGTTCAGCGTGCTGCAGTCCTGGGCACATGTTCAGACATGGTACCTGGGAGCAATAAACTCTGGTGTGATATGCACCAGAGTTTATTGCTGTGCATTAATAGCACGTGTACCTGTATCCACGGAGTGTGTATTCAATCCCTTCACTGACAAACACTCACTAATGCCCACTGGAATTTTTTTCCCCCTTTAAAGGGCAACAGAATTAACTTATTTTAAGAATGATGCATTAGGTTTATTTTTATTTTTATTTATGTCCTCAGGTCATTTGATATGGCAAAATAATTTGATACTTGTATTTTACCTCCTTCTGATTTTATATGGCTTTATGGTATTTCAATTGCTGTTTTAATTATTCTGTGTTCTACGGGATATGCCCTGAGCATCAATGGAAGCTAGACACCACAGAAATAAAATGTATTATTATTATTCTCACTTGCACGTTACATTCACACTGCATAGATGTTGGTAGGTAATGAAAACGAAAACTAATCTCAAAAAGGAAATCACATCAATAGGGAGGCAGGTAGTTAAGACACTGCTGAAAAAATATTACTGAATGCAGATAGAGATTTCAGTATGAAGAGAGACTAAAAAGAGGGACAGGATAAAAGCGTTCAAAATAGTAAGAGGAAGAGACAAGCTAAATTATCACATTCCCAAAGTAAACTTCACTCATAAAAAAGTTAAAGAACACATCCAATAAAACCGAAGGAAAACATACTTAAAGAAAGGATGATTTATACTGAACGTAGCTAATCTGTGAAATTTGCTGCCAGAAGTAATCAAGGAGGCAAAAGCCCTAATAGGAGTCAAAAAGGACTGCATAACTGTAGTCTACAGTTATAGTTGGCTGCAGTACACACACACCACAACATACACCATCACATACAGCGATAAATAACTTTTTTGGCAGGCATGATACAATTTAAGCCCCGCTCATTCCCCATGGGTGGCTCTGCCCAGAGGCCTACCTAATAGTTTGCACCCTGAGGCCCAGGAATGGAGGCCGAGGCCTTGAGCCTCACTGCCGCCCCGAGGAGTAGAGCAGAGCCAGAACCCTGCTGCAAGAGATGTCACCACCAAAATCCAGGTCATCCCTTCCCTGACCCCATGACCACTTCATGACAAGCAAGGATCCAAAGCCCTGAATAGCATGGCAGGGAAGGGCCAGGGAAGGATTAGCCTGGCTCTTGGCAGTGACATCTGACATCTCCTCTCACATCAGCATCCTGCCCCCATCTGTTCTCTGGAGTCTGAGGGCAAAGCCCCCCCTTCCTCCATTCTTTGCCTACCCTTACTAAACACCTAGGAATTAAGTGCCACACACAGCAGCACCCCATGCCACTTGTGCCACATGTGCTGCAGGTTGGCCATCCCTGACATCACTATGAAAACAGCATTCTGCCCTTTTCTGCCCTTTTCACTATTTTGTACATAAATATCACCTCCTTTCTTATCTATCTCCTTTCTAAACTAAGCGGTCTAAATTGTTCCAGTCACTCTTTACCGACATCTTCAAATTAGCCACGTATTTTGTTTTCCCCTGTATCTGAACCCAACCCCCATTTCTGCCATATCATACTGAAATGAGCAGCATACCATTCTATAATGCTGAGCATAATCCACAAGAAGTGAAAGGGTTAGCAAGAAACTATGGGCTAGAAGCAGTCAAGGGTATAAGCACCTACGAGTTGAGTATCTGGCCTGTGGAACACAATCCTGAGTTGGATGCCCAGGCGCCCTGAATAAGGCACGAGGAGAGTTAGGTGTCTCAGAATCAGATACAAATGTGCCGAGATTAAATAACACCAGTAGGAATCAGTATTCAGAGAAGCGAATGCTTTAAATCCTATCTCGTTTTTGGAGTTTAGATGCCTCAAACCATGGTAAGCTTACCATACACAGTAATATTATCCTCAGACATGCCAAGCTCCTCCACAAGTCTGCCTTCTAAACTGAAAGCCACCAAGCTGCATTTGCACAACACTTCAGGTGGGCTAATGAACTTGGGGGTGGGCTAATTTCTGTGATTCAGAAATGCTAATTAAGCCACCTGAAGCATGACAGAGATGCAGCTATGTTGTTTCCAATTTAGAAGGAAGCCTGTAAGAGGCAATAATGCAGTGTGTTCAAGGGTGTCAGTCTCCCATGTAGAAATTAAATGAAGTGCCACCATCCACTCAGGATTCAGACTAGCATCCTTTACAAAGTTAGAAATCTCAATTCATTCTTCAAAAGGACTGAGAAGGGCTCACTTTTGGGCTGTGCATCAACAGAAGGAAGGGATTGTCTTCATCTGTGATACAAATCTTAGTGGTTAAAGCTGTGAGGCAGCTGTGAGATGGAATTTGAGGGTTCAGTCCTTCCTCCCAGGATGGTGTAAGCATTTTATCCAGTGTTTAATATGGAAATAGGGATTAGACTCTATTAGGATCCCATGCCATACACATGTAAGTGTTCTAACTATTAAGCCATAAAATGTGGATACCACCATGTTACGCATTTTGAAAGAAAGTGGCCTCTTCTACATTTTGTGAGGGGTCCAGTATTGTCAGAGTATTTCCTGGGTGTGGTCTGAAAATGTCCCTCAAAGGTTTAGGCAGGAAGTATGTAACAACATGCTCTGTCTTGGGTTGATCTGCTCTAGCAATAAAGCAGAATTGTAGGACCGGGGAACTTTCAAGTTAAGGAGGGAGGAGCGGAGTGAGGTTGGACTCCTGCAAGGTAAGGCAACCACTGAGCAAGGTGTTCTCCCAGGGCAGGACAAGAGAGGAGCTGTCTGTGAGGACCCCCCTGCAAACCCCTGTGTGGCTGGGTGAGTGGAGGAGGCTCAGGTGCTGGAGGGAGCCCTGGGCTAGAGAGACACCAGAAGCCCGCCCTGGGAGGGGCTGCATTGCCAGGTACTGTGAGGCTGTGCTGGGAAGGGGAAACTCTTACAACCTGCAGCCCTGACTACTTCCTGCTGAGCCAGGGAAGGGGTCTGGGCAGGGATAAGCTCTCTTGCAAGGAAGGAGCCACCGCCTGCTGCACCGAGACCCCTGGAGCTCATACAAGGGATGCCAGCACCAGGGACTGCCCACAGATCCAGTGCAGGGGCACACACCCCACCAGGGGCTGTGCACACAGGGGCCTTGGTACACACCGTACAAATTATAGACTGTGTAAATAAGTTCTTGATGGTTTATTAGTTGGAGTATCAATGTATTTATGCATTGGTTCCTTATTTATCATTTATCATAGGTAATTTGTATACTTTCCCCTAGTGTAATGTGTATCCAAGAAGCATTAACCCTTAAGCCACCATCACCAGGTCATGCACTGTAACATTTGTTCTATTATATTGGTTATATGTTACCTTGTAAATAATTAAATCCTCTAAGTACTTTTGTAATGGTCTCTAAGGTTGTTAGATTGTAAGGGGAGGCTCTGCACTCAGGGACCCTGTAGCAGCTACCCAGGAAGCTGGGTGGGGCCACTGGCTACCAAGTACCCTGGGATCCCACTATTCAGGTGAAGGCGCAGGTAGTGTCGTGCCCAGGGTTACACCCATTATCTCTACTGACTTTCTCTACTTGCTTGCCTGATTCTGGCACAACTATGCCCTTTAGCAAGCTCTTCTGGACTGTTCTTTCTGGTCCTCAACTTGAACCCTTTTTTTTTTGCATAGCCATCAGGATGAGATGGCTTTCTTATAAGATTTTTTTTGTGACACCTTCTCCCTAAAAAGCAGACCATTATGATAACTTAATCATATTATCATAAGTGCAATAGCTGCAATATGAAGCGTTAATATTTCTCTATTTTCAGGCAGCAACAGGATCTTTAAATCTCATTACCCCTGTGACTAACAAAACCTAGAAGGGATGCACTAATTCTAATTTTAACATATACTGGACAGAACTCTTGTTCAGTTAAAATACAAAAATGAAAAGGAAAGATGAAGACAAATGACATGAGATATATCAGTTTTTGCTGAAAGAGTTCAAAGCCTAGCAATTGAATATAATTATAAGAATTTAAATAGTCATAAAACATCCAGCTCTGTAAGTCCTTAGTACATAGAACTCCAGTGAAATAGTTGGCAACAACATCAGTAGAGAGCAAGGTTTCTAGACCCGATCCCAGCACAGATGCATATAAATGTCATGGAGAGAGAGCTCTTCAGCTGGCTTATGCTGGCAGAGGTGCAGTGAAGTCAATGGAGTTATGTTGCTGTGTACCATCTGAATATCTGGCTCAAGTTGCTATGGAGTGATTGAGTATGAGTGATTGAGTATGAGAGTTTCAGTGAAGACCTTGTCATGCATACACAGACTGTATATGAGCTACTTCTAATTACCCTTAAAAGTATGTGCTGCAATTGCATTTATGTCAGTCTGGTATCTGTATCTGTATACCTGAACAATTCCAAATGTGTTCCAAAAGCATGGGTTTGGGAACAAGTCAAAATCTGAGCCAGTTATTTGTCACACTCCTTGGTCTTGTACTTTTGTTGCTTCATATGCTAGGGCTTAGTGTGCTGAGAATCTACTCTCAGCAACTGTGAATGTCCCTATTTGACTGCCAAATCAGGAGAGATCCAAAATCAGCATGTACGCTTACGTTGCTAACTCACCTACTAAAGTCAGTTCCTGAGAATTTTCTCTTAACAAAAGGGGTAACACCATGAACATTACCATGGACAAGCAACACTACATAACTGTTGTGCGGTTTCTTTTGGGAAAACATGCCTCAAGTGCAATAATTGAATGCTTAGTTTTTGTTGGATCTAAATCTTGTCCTGTTCAGACACAAATAGTGACCATGACACAAGGGTGCACAGCCCATGCAGTGGAGTTACAGAAAAGGAGACATGCAGAGCCTATATGCAATTATGGGCATGTCTACAGGGCACAAAGCAGTGCTGTACAGATACCTGAGTTATCTCCAGGCATGCTAGCTTCCAAACTGGAAGTAGTAAAGATATATTCTATTGAGAAGCAGATATCGGATGCAGTGGTATGTGAATGCAGCTGTATCACTAGTTCAGAAGCTAGCACATGCAGACAGCAGTAATTAAAAAGCACTAAGCACTGAAGGGGTGATGTTGAGTATGAGGTAGGGTGCTGAGTGCAGGAGGGGGGGAAGGGCAAGAGTCTCATCTGCCCCAGGAACTTATTCCCTGGGTGCTGCTGCCCACCCCAGGTGTTGTTGCTGCAACAGAGAGGGGCTCTTTTATTCCCTGAAGACCTGCCATTCTGGTTGCCACCTCTAAGCTGGTGCCCTGCTTCTATAGCCCTTGTTTAGCTACTGCAAACAGAGCTAGTTCAAGTATTTCTGCATGGTGCTGCATACATGGCCATATAGAGATATGTATTATTTTTCATTAGAGAAAAATTTGTTGCCAAGAAGCTGCACTAATGTATATGGGGGGTTTGGCAGTTAGGTGGGGTTAGTGGATCCATGGCTATAAAGATCCACTGATCACAACTTCCTGTATTGGCTGCACATTCATGCATGAGAGTACTGTAGACCTGACCGTAATAAAGCCACAAGACAGGATGGCTGATACTTCAGAGTCTATTCAGGAAAATTTCTACCTTTGGCCCTATGGAACGTCCCCCTACAAAACCTTGCGTGCTTGATATTTGCAGGAGGAGGAACCATTTGTCCTTCAGTCACAGGTTTTTAAATATTCAAAACACATTTGCCTTTCCCATGTTCGATGGCTACATGGTAACAGTAGCAGTGAAGGAGTTAATAGGTGAACTGCTTTATCTTCATTAGCACGAAAACTCTAGAATGATTACTTTCATGTTTTTTGACCAAACAAATAAAATCACTGAAGACTTTCTTTCTTATGTTTTTTTTAAATTGCAGATGATTCAGTGCTAGTTTATTTTCCACAGACATCAATCTCTGGTCTGAGAAACCTAACAAATACCTGTGTTTTGTTTTGTTTTTTTTAAATCCCTTTTCTGCTATCTCCTAAATAATTACTTACTAAAATGTTCACTAGTCTATATACTTACTTTAGCCAATGCCCAATCATATTGGCTAAAGGCCAGTGGAAAGTTAAATGCTGCTGGCTGCTTTTTGTTTTTTTTAATTCCATTATTTTTATATTGGAAACTTTTGATAGCCTTACTACTCTATCTGTACTTACCTTGCATTTATAATGAGATCTAAGTAAAGTAAGACTATCTGGATACTTGAGGTTGACATCCATAGTACGTCATATGAGCAGAGCAAGTGCTGAGCTAAGGTCCTTACAATTGATTAGCAGTTTTCTACTAAGTGAGATGTTTTCATACCTGCCAAACTTTCCATTTGGGTTGACAGTTTCACTTAGATGAGGAGTCTTGGTTCCTAGATGTCTGTTCTAGAAACCATAAGTACTGTTTTTGGTTGTACTTGATCAGCCAATCAAACAAGATCAGACAATGTTCGAATGGTCTCTTGACCATTCTTTTTCTTTTCATGCACTCCAAAGGACAGCTCAAAGACATTGCACAAACTCTCATGGGCAGACTACAAGTGGTCATTTCACTTGTCCTGCCACAACAGTACACATAAGAGGAGTCAAACTGATTATGGACTCATTCACCATACCGTCTGAGGTGTTATACAGCATAAAGAGCTCTGAGCATTCAGACTAGCAAGGACTAAATGTCTCTGAATGTTCCTATCTCTATGAAAAACAGAAAAAATGATACTGCTAGACTAGATGGTGCTTTTTTCCCTCACAGAAGGGACATGTTCAGTAAAATACAGAAAAGGGGGATGGTCATGCCATGTTGCACTGTTATGCAATAGTGCTTATCAACAGGAGGTGAGCTTAGCAGATTAACACACCATCTGATATTCTCATAATAGTTTCAAATGTCATAATATTATCAAAATATTGCCATAACAACTACTGCAATGCAATTCCAAACATCTCTCTCTTCTGGCTTTTCCAAATATATTCCATGATAAAATGGTTCTCCTGCTTCTAAATGTGGAATGCTTCTGATTTTGGAGAGTCCAGTGACAAAATCAAAGTTATATACAATAATTTTCCAAGTAATAGCTATGGCTTAGTTATCAAGAGTTTGTTTCCTGCAAGCAGTTCATACATCAAATCCACCGTTTGTTTCTAGGAATAGTCAGTAGATTGTGGTCCTACTTGTCTTATTTGTTGTATTAATTGTTACAAACTCACCCTGCATTTCTTGAGCTTGGAAAAAATATTGGAATATACTTTTTTTAATAAGTCCATCCTTGACAGTGAGACATTTTATTTTCAAGTTTCTTGGATATTTGAAATACAGCGATCATCCAAAAATGATTTCTCTATAATGAAATGACAGGTCAAGAAACCTTTCAAAAGGTAAGAGTTTGAAATATCACTTTCAAACAAAAAGGAAAAGTAGCAAATTTATTTCCAACACTGTGCAAAGTCACATCCCATTTTCTGCTTGTATAAATTTATGCATATTATATAAGAGTGATAGAAATTAATTCAATTTCTCCTTAAAAATAATAGAATTTGGAATTTCCTGTGATTTCTCATATCTTTGTTTTCTATCTTGTTTGTTACAGCAACTGTCAAAATGTAGTAATTGTGAAAAATTATACTGGAAAAAGGAGGAAGCTGAGATTCTTTGTGAGGCATTTATGATATATGTGGACTGTAACAATAGTCATGTCATTCTCCAAAAGGGAGTGAGCTATTAGGGTCTGAAAAACATTTAGTTTTCAGTTAAATCCAACACAAAATAAATGAATGTTTACATTTAAATCTTTTAAATTCTATTTCATCCCATAAAAGAATCTGGAAACCTCTTGCTACGCCCGTTTCTAATAAATATGTCCCATAGATAAATTCAAAATCACATTAAAGGAGACAACCTTAAGTTGAATCTACTTTGTATTTTATCTGAGAATTGCTGGATCCTACAGATACTCCTCTTCTAGCACTGTACAAACACATCAGAACATCAGAATATAGCTAAAGAGATTCCTTCTTTTTAATAATAACTATGTTTGCAACTAGTGGAACAGACCCCTTTCCAAAGAGCCTCTAGACAGTCTACACACCACTTAAGTCCCACTTTACCTCTCAAAATAGTTAGGTATTTAATTTTCAAGTCCACCAAAATAAAACAGAGTTTTTATTACTTTCAATGGGCTTTAGACAGTACTCCAAAGAAGACTGAAGTAGGCAATGTTCTGTATGTTACTCCTCTGTCTGCGCAGCAGTTAATTTTACCCTATATTATTATTTTTTATTATTATTCCAGATTTTACCAGCATCTTCTCCATGAAAGTTTCCACTAAACAATAATTATATAGCATTGAATTTTAGATGTCTGTATTTTAAAATTTCTGGTAGATAAAAGATACAAACAACATACATTATATATACATAGTTATATTTTGATTTACCTTGACAAATTGGTGCACCTGAAAAAAAAACAACATAAACTACCACATCCTAATCAGAGACAGCTACAGTCACCTATTCTGTGCTTCAGTGAATCACGTTGTACACAGTGTGCTTCTCATTCTGCAAAATTGACAACTCAGACCTCCCCCACTTTGTTAGTATAATATAATTGCATAGAAGAGCTTAAAATGAAGGTGACTTTTCCATGCTGAATACAAAATATGTAATTTTAAACTCCTCAACCATTATGCATTGTGTCACTTTGTTCGGTATTACTGTAGAACACAATAGGTTGTATTCATGAAATCTAATGGATTTGGTGTTGTTTTCATAGCCAGGGTTGGGTGTGTGTGTTTTGTTTTTCTTTTAATGGGCTAGGCAAAATGCAGTTTTCAAAGATTTCTTTTCTGGATTTAAAATAATTTTCAAAGTTAAAATTGTACAACAATTATTTTAAAATCTGAGGAAAGCTGAGTTGATATACGATAAAGATGGTCAAAACATTTTCATTTCCATTCAGTTTTCTTTTGAAAATGCATACTTGATCAAAATAGCTTGTGAGAAACTGACTTTATGAAAAAAAATATAAATTTGCTTTTTGTTTTGATATGCCAGATTGTTTTGTTTTAATACAGTGAAAATATTATTTTAAACATATGACATTTTAATAAGTTCATTATGTGAATAATTTAAGAACAGTAAGATGTACAATTAAATGTACATTAAATTATAAAATAATCAAAATATGAATGTTTACCTCTCTGGGAATTAAATGATTCAGAACCATAGAAATGATTTGATATGAAAATGAAATGTTTCAATTATCCTGAATTAATTTTCTCCTGAATTTCTTTTAGCAAATACCTGCCTATTTTAGCTTTTGGGCCTGATTAAGGGTGTCTTGAAGGTTTTTTGTTTTGTTTTGTTTGTATTTTTTTTAATCTGATAATTTTCCACAGGTTCTCATATAATTTTCCAATGCTTGGCTCTAATCAATGTCACAGATTTTAGTTTTTGTGTACTGAATTGATAATCTTTAGGTAAATTTTACTTGATTTCTGACCACATTTCCCCCTCCAACTCATTTAATATTTCTAAATGTGAGATAATGAAGCTTTAGGTCTTTAAAAGATATTGATCCAAATATTACAGAATCAGAAGTAGCTCAAATCCTATTATTTAAAAATTATACTTCCCCAGCAACTGAGTGAAGCTGCTGTTTGCCCTTCGCCTAGGTACACCATTCTGTTTACAAGATGTCACATTTTTAATCTATGACCTGGCTGCATGCCATTAAATTTGGTATCCCCTTGCTTTGAACACTGAAAATTATTTACTTCCAAAATAATGATTGACACTGTCACTGTTTGCCTCCCACTTTCTCTCTGCCTTAGAAGGATGTACTTAATCCCGGCACAGGGCTCTCCAACTTCTAAGCAGTTGAGTGATGCACTGGTGCAAGCTGCACACCACTCTCGCCATGCTAGCGGGCACCATAAGTAAGTACCTCTCCCCACTGCAGCACACCACGTGGGCACTCTAACCTCCACCCTCAGCACGCCAGCCACAGGGCCCTATGGAGCGCTGCACTGCACCACCCTCTACAGTGGGAGGCAGGAAGTGGAAACTGAAAGAGTGAGGGGGGACAGTGGTGAGGTGGGAGCCACAGATTAACCCCTTGTGGGCTGCCAGTTGGATAGCCCTAACCTTGCATAACATTCACAGCTGTGCCAGGGCAATCTTATTTCCTGGCACATTGAAGCACCAGGGCTCATCTGTAACTTATCCCTACCTTTCTACCTGCACATGATGGGGTTCTGAGACAATTATCTCTTACCATCCACAGCTACCTACCTTTTACTGTAGCACTCAGGAAGTCTGAGGTCATCGCAAGCCTGTCAGCTCATCTGACTAGTATGATTACCCCTGATCTGTTCTCATGAAACCGTAACTTGTTACCCCACCCACATGAACAAAATGGAACAAGTGACAACAGTATAAATGTACCAAAAACTATTTATTAAACATACAGATTGTTTGAAAGAGTAGTTATGATGATTTGAATCCCATATATTATTTAACTAGAACTATGAACAAAATGTAAACTTTTTTTAGAGTTTCAAAACATGAATGAACAATTTGCTAAGTCTGCAGTTCACACTTTTTAAGGTAAGAATTACTTCCAAAAACAAATTAACAAGTTACCCCAATGAATTAACATGGGCTTGGGGTAAGTTGTTACCCCATATAGAAAAACACATTCATGCCTTGGGTAACATGTTACCCTGGGTAGTTTTTCATCCACAGAGAGCAAACCGTTTATGTAAGCTGGCTGTCTTTGGGGATATTGTGCACTGCAGCGCCAGTGACAATGTCCTAAAAAGATTTTTTTTTTTAGAATTAATTAACTTTAGGATACTGCACAAAATGTATATCTGGAGTAGGAAATTACCCCATGGGAATGTATGAAGGTTAAAACATTCCACTTTCTATAAGCAACAGAAAAATACTGTAAGCATCAAATCAGCCATCTTTGATTTCCCAGCCTAAATGGCCAAGTACCTATTTACAATTCAGTTGACTGGGGTGAGTTTTACTACAAATCTAGAGTGAGGCTGAAACTAAAGCCTCCAGAGCCCTAATAAACTGCCTCAACTGCTCTGCCACCAAATCCTAGTAGGAGATGGGTTGAAAACTGACTTTTAGGATCATTGCACACACTGAATTCCACATTCAGGCATTAAGAGAGAGGCATTTGGGAAGGCAGTTTGACCTTGTGGACACTTGTGGATGTTCTTCAACTGGGTTGATTATGTTTGTTTTAGGTGGGGAGGGAAGAGTGGGGTTAAATGAGGTGGTGCTTAGAAATGTATTATTTTTCTTTATGTAACCAAGTTTGCTTGAAGGCATAATCTGAATTCTGTATTCATATCTTTATTCTTTGCTTTTTTCATTCAAGCATCATACTGTGTATAAACGACAATACCACTTTATACATGTTTGTTTCTCTTTATTGCAAAACTTCAATAAACAAAATATTAAAACACTGCTTGAGGCCCTGAATCACAAATGCATTTAATTTATATTAAAAAGTACCACAAAAGAAAAATTTAAGTACTTCTAAAAATATTCAGATTCTGTCTTGAGAAACTGCTCCTGAAACCCCGCACATGGTAGGAGATGCATGATTTATGGAGTGGTATTTTTCAAATCTGAAACTCTTTTCCTCGGCACAGTGATTTTTCAGCAAACTATTGAGCCACAGACATTGTTTTTCTAGGTCTACCAGCCCCTTTTTTAATGTAACCAAGGTTTTGTGAGAATTTGGCCAGGGCAAGACAAGTATAATTTTTTTCAGTACAATGTTTTCATAAGGTTTAAATTGATTTAGAAGATATCAGCATATATCATTGAATGTATGCACACTCATTTATATAACATGCATCATGTAAGGAAATGTAAGAAGGCATGAATTTACCGCAGCAGCCCCTAGAGAAGAGCTTAGCCTGCCACTCACTCCTTGACAATGTACGTACAGGGAAACAGATCTTCTAGAAAACATCTTTATGCAATGGAAATGAGACCCTTCTGAAAAAAGGTTGAGGCCATATACAGTGGTTTGTTTTCTACTGAAAAAATTGCCTCTCTCCCAGTACAAACTATGAACGCACAAGTGTTCATTAATTTTTTTCTCATGGGAATCATGGCATTATTAATACAGAAGATCTTGCCTGCAAAAGTTTCTCAATCAAGAACAAATGTATGAATACATTCCTGCTGCTCTACTTCTGGACCAGGAGGAGCTGAGGACCCTGTGCCTTCCTGAGATGGTCACCCCACATTTCTCTGCTGCTCCCTACGCTCCCAGATCTTGGCAGGGGAGAGGAAGAGCAGCTGCCCACTGCTCCCCACCCATTCTCCAGATCCAGGTGTCTGGCTTTAAAGAGGGCAGGGAGCCCTATTAAATAGCCATGAGCCACTGGGGATGTGGAAGCTCTCCTGTTCCCCACACCTCACACCATGTGCCTCCTTAAATGGGCAAGAGTTTCTCTCACTCCCTAGCTGCACATGCCCATTTAAAGAGGTGCCCAGCTATATAGCTGGGGGTTGGGAGAGGTCCCTTATCCCAGGCTGCATATGTTGGTGCCTCCTTAATCCAGCATGTGCAGTGGCAAGGGGGAGGGGAGGGGAGGGGGGGTGGAGCCTTTCTCCAGTGCCCAGGGAACTTAAAAAAGCAGGCAGGCATGCAGCTAGGACCCCCAGATGCATATTCATTTTTTAAAGGTCCAGGATATTGTGAACTTAGTATCAAGGAAAGGGTCCTTGATTTTGGACTCATGGCACCCTGGAGCTTCAAAACGACACCCCATTTGGGGAATAGGTATGGGGGCATCGTCTTGCTACTCTCTCCACTTCTGGAGATGGGGAGGAGAGGGCAGAGTGGGCCAATGTTCCCTACACCATTCCCAGACTAAGTCAACCTTGGCTTAGGGAAGGGGGTGGGGGGTGGTCTTTCACCACTGCTCCAATCCCCTCAGGAACTGGGAGGAGTGGAGCAGCCACTGCTCCATAAGCCTTTCCCAGACTGAGATCATAGAACTAGAAATGGATTGTAGTGGTTGCTGTATCTGGAAGCCCAATGGGGCAGGAGGAATTCAATTACTAAAAAGGCTGAGGTAAGAATGTATTTGTTTCCTAAATTCCACATCTTTCCAAGGGCATAGAGCCATGGAGAATGCTCTTCTCTACCTTAAACTCTTTATCTTAGTTCCTTAGGAGCCTCTACGGTGAAGTTTCTTTGAGCTGAAGAAATGACTGTTAACATGAAGTTGACCCCTTCCTCCTACAATGGACGGTAAAATCTATAGTCCTTCTATTTGCAATGGGTGGTGAAAGGTTTGATAAGCCCAATGTTTCATTACACAACTGTGGAGTAGTCATTTCTCTTTAAAAAAAGAGTAATTGCCATTTCTCTTTAAAGTGGTATGTAGCAATGTCATCAGTATGCTGTAGACATGAGCATTAACATGAAATTAAGTTTGGAAAATTTTGTGCTTACTATTGTGAAAAGTTCTCAAAATAGAGAACAGTTAAACTGTACAATATTAATTTAAACAGTACTTTAAAATTAGGGAAATAACTACAGCACTTGCTTGAAAAATGTAAAATGAAACCAGACCAAAACACTGGAATGCTTCTATGTTATGTATTCCTCTCTCTACATCTTTTGTGGGGCTCAGCTTTATTTTCACTTCTATATAGTTCATGTTAAAGGTGATAAGCTTTCTCATGAGATTAGCTATCGACTAGGAACTGCAATGAGACTGCCAAGCATTTTATATAGATCTATCTTTTGTGGTTACAATTGTTTTTAAGGTTTCCTATTTCGTAGAGTAGGAGGCAGACTGCTGATGAACTGTTCACTCTGAGCTGTGCCACTCTTCATGCCTTTGTCAACTTCAGGAAAGCAACTATTAAATACGAAACTGGCTGATTGACAAGGCATCTGGCCTCCCAGAAATGACAACAGTTTCCATTTGCTGTAAGTGGGGCACAGCAAAGGCATTGTGCATTGCTTAACAGACCATATGGACTCCCCATTTTAAAATATTATGCCAAGCACGTTTTTATTTTTGTGGCTTTATATAGTTGTAGCATTTGGTCACTTGTATTCCCGCTTCACTCCAGTGTCTAGTGTAATCATCTTTATGTTTGTGTTTATATGCTTCCTTTCTCATGTCAACAGAAACCTTCAGTTGGGCGGGGAAACTGATTGTCTTTTTACATATAAGTATGGCATATGATGCTAATTGTTTTTGTGCCAAATGGAAGGAGGCCTACATTATGTATATATACAAAAAAACAGGATAGATTGAGACCAGTATGAGAAGAGTCATCTTACTACTATTTTGTTTTAAAGTTTAAATATCAATAATGAGGACTCTTAAGCTGAATCCACCTGTCAGTTATATCTAGATAGGACTAGAGGTGATGTAATTATGCACATAGTACTGTATACAACTGGAAGCAATACAGTTCCTAATAGAACAACTACAAACTTCCGGAGTTTGGCCAAGTACAGAAGTTACACTTATTGTGTGGTAAGCATGCAGAAAGCACTCTACAGTCAAAACCCAGCAGATGATCAGGGCACAAAGAGTGCTGTAAAAATGGTAGATCCAATTCTAAAATAACCCTGGATGGATGTGGCATTGTAGCATGAACTGAACTAATGTAGCTGATGTTAATGTAGAGTAGTGAACTATAATCATGTTAGTCTTGTCCTGTACGCAACTTGAAAACTCCGTTTTGTATCCTTCTGCTTGACGTAAGTGACTGAACTCTGCATAGCCTTTATGTATGAGTGTGTAAAAGGGTGAATGGTGAGACAATGGCATAGAGATGGGAGAGGATTTAACTGTTGATGTAAGCAACAAGGCACCAAATGTAAGTTACCAGTCAGTAAACTAATTAATGAATGGCTGAAGAATCCCTTTTAGGCCTAGGACACAAAGAAGATAATGAGAAGGGCAGCAAGAACACTCCAAAGATAAAATAATCTGAAGACAAAAGAAGAACAACTGCAAAAACAGAAGCTGGGTATGGAAAAACCCCAAAGCACTGAAACAAAGGATGCCAATCCATATAAAAGAACACTTTGAAAATGCCAAGTTGGGTAAGTCTCTTTCTCTACTGCTTTTTCATTGGAGAACAGATGCATCTGTTCACCCCACTCCAGCTGCTATCTTCAAATCATCATTATCTACTCAATAAGCCCAGGTGGGCCACCCTGGTCTGATATTGAGCAACTATGGCTGGTAATTATATCTGGTGTATGCGTGGATGGAATGGTTGTTTTGTGTATGTGTATGTCTGTGTGCAATGAGGTGCATGATGATTTGTGTGTGTCTGTATGAATGGTGTGTCCAAACCTCTATGTCTAACTCATGTAATCAATAAATGGGGCACCTTGCCTTATCCCCCTTTATAAAGTCTTGCTCATGATTTGAGCAATTGGCAATTTGAGTAACAGCATCAGACTTCAGTGCTGAAAGTTAAAGCACCACAATAAACACCTATACCAGATCCCATTGCGGCTCATGTTAGGTCACATTCCGCTGGCAACCCCTGGGACTTTGCAGCACCCCACTCACCTCTCCCCCACGGTGGTGCTCTAGCCTCAGCCAGAGCTCATGTGGTCTCCCCAAGTGCCAGGCCAACCCTGGCCCCAAGCTCCTCGTGACCCCAGGTGGCAAACCTCCTGTTTCCAACCCCAATCTCATTTTGTTCCCTCTGGCCAGCTATGAACCGCTGTCTGGTATTATTACTCAGTGTGAAGATTCCATCTACCCCCTGTGGGCATTTGTAAAGATTGCAGCTTTCAATCCAGTGCAGTGCTGTTTGCTGGACACTGCATAATTCACACAGGGGGCTATCCAAAATGGTCATCTTGTACAGTGTTTTGAAGCATCTGTATCCAGATCTCAATCTGTTTTAACCCAGCTTCTCTGTCAAAGTTGTGATCAATGGGGGACTCATTTGGTGTTGATATAAAATGCTGTAGGAATAGGTTTCAGACCATATTATTCTGAATGATCATTTCATTTCCATTCACTCACTCCTTACCTAAATTTAGCACAACACACAAAGCCACAGTACCTGGCCTGCTGGGCTCTCCATGGGCCCAGAAACCTGGCAACAGGGGAGAAGATAGGGTCTGTCTTCTTATGTAACTTTATCTAATGCCCTAGAGAGTAGGAAATACATCTGTGTGTATATATAAGTTATGCATCTTATGAGTCTCTGCACACTGTCTTGAGCTTTCTAGTGCAACAACATCTGGACTACACAGGAGCACAGTTATCTGCTGGGGCATATACCATTGCAGCTGCAGTGGTTCTGAGCACTTTGAAGTTGGCAAGACCTGTCATTCTGGCTAAACTTCTTAAGGCAGCTACCCTGTACCAGGGCTTAGAATAAAGCTGAGGTACCAGGGTTGGTATGTCCTACTGCTGTTGGGAACTTATCAGTCTGGAACCATAAATCTGGTTAATTGACAGCTGGCTGCCCCATTCTTCATGGCCACATTGCTTTCCTGAGAGGCCAACGTGTTGACATGGATCCACCTAATCCAGACCAGCACCCAAACATACCCTGAAAGACACTGAAATCTTTTTGCAAGGCCAACAGTGGAGGTGTTACAACAGTCACAACTCTAGGTTTCACTGGTGTGCCTCCAGCCTTTGTTTAGTAGAGTACCTTCTTATGAGCACTGCTGCAGGTAAGGCACAGTGGGAAATGAGAATTCTCCATAGCAAAAACTCCCCTACTCTCTTCCTCTCCTCCTGGAAAACTGGAGAAGGCTCAGCCCTCCAGGCGTGGATGCTTGGGTTACAAGTGCACCCAGGTCCCCCAGCAGGGAGATGGATCCAAGCCTTGGCTGGGATGATCTAGCTGGAGAAGTTTCTGCTTTGATCAGGGGGTTGGACTAAATGGCTTTCTGAAGTCCCTTCCAACCCTAATTTTCTATGATAACCCAGATGTCTGGGAGGAAACAGAGGAAGCACACAGGTGTTCCATAGCATGGTCAGTAAAAAGTTTTGAGCAGCTGCACAGTTCCCAGCCCCAGGTGGGGGAAAGGATCCAGACAGAGACTCACCATAGATCCCTTGGGTTCTCCCATGCATGTGGACTCTGCATCTGTGAGCAGGAGGTCTAGCCATGGAGCCTGAGATGCTGGATCCAGGATGGCCAGACAGACACCTGCAGAATGCCAGAGACATGTGCATGTATGGTGCCAGCAAAAAAAGGACCAAATGGAATCCTTGATGTGGGGGACTGGAATGGACAGGTTCAGAAATGTTTGAACCTGTGCTGTTGTGCCACTTAATCAAGCTGTCCAGCCCCAGGGATGCACTGTGAAAGTCCAAAAATAAGATCTACAGATCTTCAGACCCATTGTCTGAAGGAGGACACCCATGCTGCTACCGAGCTGAGGGAGCTAAGAGCATCATAGCATCAGGATAAATACTTTATGTACAGGGTCAAAGACCACTTGGGATCCAGCCCTGATACTCCTGAGTGGCATCAGTTTCACCTCCCGTGGGGATACCATTGCCTTCCCAGGCAGGACAGGTGTGACAGGCTGCTTCCAACCCCAGCATGGAGAAAGCCCCGGTCCAGGGACTCCTCCCTGTGGGTCCAAAGGTTAGGGAGAAGGGGAAAAAACCTTCTCTCAATGTTAATTCAGAAAAAAAGTTCTAGAGCAGGCAATGTTAAACAGGTTTATTTTTTTTGGTTTGGTTTGGTTTCTTTTAAATAAGCACACTAACAGTTTTGCAGCTTCAACATTTGATTAAGACAAGGCATGTGTCTGCCTCAGGCCACATTCCCAACAGCTCTGGTGTGTGCCCTGGGCAGGGTGGGGAGGGAGAAGCTGGACGTGTTCAAGTCCGCTGGTCCGGACGATCTTCACCCTAGGGTTCTACAGGAACTGGCTGAGGTCATTGCGGGACCCCTGGCACGGCTCTATGAGCACTCGTGGTGCTCTGGCGAGGTGCCGGAGGACTGGAAGAGGGCCAATGTGGTCCCTATCTTCAAAAAGGGAAAAAAAGAGGACCCGGGAAATTACAGGCCAGTTAGTCTGACCTCAATCCCGGGTAAGCTCTTTGAAAAAATTATCCTGGCACACATCCAGGAGGGCCTTGCGGGGGAATGCATGCTCAGGGGCAACCAACATGGGTTTATCAGTGGCAGGTCTTGTCAGACCAACCTGGTGGCCTTTTACGATCAGGTCACCAAATCATTAGACGCAGGGGTTGCTGTGGATGTAGTCTTTTTGGACTTCCGGAAGGCTTTCGACACTGTCTCTCACCCTGTCCTCATCAAAAAGCTGAGAGACTGTGGTGTCGATGCCCACACGGTCAAATGGGTCGCCAGCTGGTTGGAGGGCCGCACCCAGAGGGTGGTAGTGGATGGGTTCTTCTCGACCTGGAAGGATGTGGGCAGTGGGGTTCCGCAGGGCTCGGTCCTCGGGCCTGCACTGTTCAACATCTTCATCAGTGACTTGGATGAGGGGGTAGAAAGCACCCTGTTCAAGTTTGCTGATGACACTAAGATGTGGGGGGATGTGGGTGCACTAGAAGGGTGCAATAGGCTACAAGCTGACCTTGACAGGTTGCAACGGTGGGCGGATGAGAATAGGATGGGGTTTAACACTGATAAGTGCAAGGTGTTGCACATGGGGAGGAAGAACCGGCACCACACTTACAGGTTGGGGAACTCTCCTCTTGCCAGCACGGAGACGGAAAAGGATCTTGGAGTCGTCATTGACTCCACGATGAACATGGGCCGGCAGTGTGGGGAGGCAGTCAAGAAGGCCAATCGTACCCTATCATGCATCCACAGATGCATCTCGAGCAGGTCCAGGGAGGTGATCCTCCCCCTCTATGCGGCACTGGTCAGGCCGCAGCTGGAGTACTGCGTCCAGTTCTGGGCGCCACACTTCAAGAGGGACGTGGACAATATGGAAAGAGTTCAGAGGAGGGCCACTCGTATGATCAGGGGTCAGCAGGGCAGGCCTTATGAGGATAGGCTACGGGACCTGAACCTGTTTAGCCTCCACAAGAGAAGGCTAAGGGGGGACCTTGTGGCCTGCTACAAACTGGTCAGGGGGGATCAGCAGGTATTGGGGGAGTCCCTGTTCCCCCGTGCGCTGCCAGGAGTGACCAGGAATAACGGTCACAAACTGGCGGAGGGTAAGTTTAGATTAGATATTAGGAGGCGCTACTTCACAGTCAGGGTGGCTAGGGCCTGGAACCAGCTTCCAGGGGAAGTGGTGCAGGCTCCTAGCCTGGGGATTTTTAAAAGGAAGTTAGATGAGCACCTTGCCGGGGTCATCTGACCCCGGTGCTCTTTCCTGCTAAGGCAGGGGGTCGGACTAGATGATCTACCTAGGTCCCTTCCGACTCTAGCTACTATGAAACTACTATGAAACTATGGAGAGGGGAAGGGGGACGATGCCTGGCCAGCCTGGGTTATAGGCAGTGGTACCCATGTTTCAGGGCCAGAGGAGCCCAGGGTTGGAGACCCATGGTCCAGTGCCATGGCAGGGGCACTTGAAGCCCTCTGGCCCTACTCATCTCGGGAGGGCTCTTGGTCCATGCAGGTAAGGAGCTACTTGGCCAGGTATTCACAGTTCCAGACAGCCTGCCACTGTGGGGCTGGGGTCAACACCATTGGCAGGGAGGAATATAGACATCCAGGTGATGAGCACACATGCACACATGTCCACACATCTACAAGGAATATAGGCATCCAGGGGATTAACACAAATAAAGAACCCAGGTGTTCAGGACACACACTTAGCAGGCCCAAGGTGCACTGGGTGGGCATGCACAAGATGGCCACCTGATGGCTCATGGCCATGATGAGCCACAATTGCATGAGGTTCAGCTGGGCAGCTGTGATGCCCCTGCCAGAGGCAGTTTGGCTGTTCAATTCCACTTGGGAGTCTTCAGCAGCCCAGGGAGCCCACTGGGCACACTGGGAGGCATTCAAGAGCCCCCTCTACCTGCTGGGTTCGGGCCATGAAGGCACGCTCCAAGCCCTGGTCTCTGCACTCCCCTCCCCACCCCTGTGCCCCAAGGGCTAACATGAGTTCTTCTTGTTCCCAACTTAATCTTGGATACTTAGAGTAAAACTAAAAAATCAAAACACTTCCATCTCAGGTTTCTTGAACACCTGCACTTAGCCTTTGACCCACTCACACTTCAAAGGCATAAGGATTGTTTTATAAAAATCCTTCTCCCCAGTAGTGTTTGAATCATTGACAGAAATATCTTGGCTATAAATGCACCACACCTACACACACACACACATATATATATATTTCCTATTGGAGGGAGGATGAAAGATTATCAGACTTTTAATTCCACAACATTGGTGTTGAATTTCTCTCTCTTTTGGATTCCTATGTTGAGCTATACTCCCAAATTCTACTTCCATCGTGACTATGGGAGCCCACTTACATACCCCATCTTGTTGCAAATGCTCACCGTAGAGCTCGAGAACTTGGGTAGAGTGGAATATTTTAGAAAACTTGCAAATAATTTCATTTTTCAAAACAAACTCAAATTCATGCAGTTTTTTAATGTTCAGGTTGGACCACATTGTATCTTGATGATGGCTTCAATATAAAAGCATATTTTCACCTAAAGAAAAGGCTTAAGGGCAAAGAAGAATTGCATCAGATCTCTCAAAATGAGATTGGCATGATTTTGTACCATAAACATATTTTATCTTCTTAATTATTATTATTTTATTCATTTCCTGTTATTCATGTCACTGCTGTTATTTTATTATTGTCCCTTTTTTGTCCCTTGTGTTGTCTTCTTCTCTCAGAGGATTTTTCTCCCTTTTCTCTATTAGTCATGGTTGGTTCTAAATGAAACAAGTCTGGGTCTTATATTTAGATGATGTGTGGTTATGGAATTAAACAAAACAAAATCCTCCATCCCAAACAATGTTGCATTTAAAGGTGACACTGGGAATGAACCACGCACATTTGGGTGTGGTAAGAATATTCATTTTGTTCTGGGAACCTTATATTTGAGGCAAAAAATGTATCACAGTTTTCCTCACAAGAGAATCAAGTTTCCCCCTAAGGTTGCTGCAAGGCTCCCCCATGGCAGGCTCATTGCTCAAAAATATTGACCATCATTTTCCTTAGATAATGCTGCTGAAAGGATAGGGAAAGCTTCCATATCTCCCTCGTTTAGTGGAGAAATCAATGGACCCACACTAAAAGAATATTTGACCCAGTATCTGGTCCAGGATTATGCATTTATATAGACACAGAATGGGATGATAGGTTCTGGTTATTCCCAGACAATTTTGCCATTATTAATAGCAGTCCCTACTTATTGCAAATTAAGGAAAGGATATAGCACGGATCTATTATGCATCTATGTTTTCCTCAGTTGCATAGGGACTTAAAACACTACCAGTGAGAACCTATGAAAGAGGCTAGTGACCCTGACAATGTTGACTGCTGCTGTGCTTCAGGGGTCAAGAAAGAACTAGCTTGTTTCTTCCTAAGAACAGTACCTGCCAAAAAGAGAAATTTTCTCTTAAGCCTGATCTTTCTCTCAAGACTGATCTTTTCTCTCAAGACTGGTCATAGTCTCAGCATTCTCCAAAAGATCATTTTTTTGACACTGCCTGAACAGGTGCCCCAAAACAAGTATCAAAGTAGAGATTTAATTTCACTAACTGCAATACCCTTAGGTATTTACAGGGCACTCATAATCATAGTACTGCAGTAATTAGGTTTACATGATCCATAATGATCCTGAAATCAGAACTCTACACAAAGAGAAAATTCACTGAATTGAAGAATCTTGAGTGTTATTTAGGAGGCCTCCCAATAAGCACATAGCATGTGTATAAGCACACACATACAGTCACCAATAATTAAGCCATTTCATTTAACAGCATATTGTGCTTGTGACTAATCCATTAGCAAACTATGATATTAAAAAATGTGTTTGTTGTGTATAGATTAAACCAGCAGTTTATGTGAAAAGATTTTAGTTTATAACTTTTTGCGTACTAATTTCTGTGAGTCTTCAGCATCTATTGTTTACTATTTGTACAATTTTTGAATGCAAGGTCCTTGCATTTAGATTCTTCATCAGGTGCTTGCATTAGAAAACTTGAATACCTTTATCCCAGCTACATAATTGATCCAATAAATAACATCATTCTAAGAAACCCTTGCTCTTGTCTATGAATGTCTGACCAGTAATTCTGTGATGAACAATCTACTGTGCAAAAACTAAAGAGAGCTATATACAACATCCCTGAAAATATGCCTTATATGAATTTCTATGCTTACAGAAAAAAAAACTTTATAAGAACATTATTGGGAATAAAGTCTCACCCATGCAAATAGGGACAAAGAAGGAAATCAAATTGCTTGCTTGTATTTACAGGAATATTGACAAATGCTGCTTCACAGATTTTAGTCCCAATAGACATTCAACAATATCCATACAGTGAAATTTCTGATTAAAACACAAAATATGAGAAGTGATGTGTAAGAATATCTTTCACACAATATTTTTGAAAAAAGGAGAAATCTTTTTAATGAATTTGACCAACATCTACTATGCTTTCATTATTACAAATGTGGGCTTTCGTGCAACATACATTACAATATTAAAGCTTCCATTTTCTTACCAATGTTATGTAGTTTTAGAACTTTCCTAGTTCTGATCTATTCAGTTTCTTATACCAAGCCATCACTGTGATGTCTGAGTGCCTTCCAGTGGCGTAGTAAACAACATGAGTAATATCTGTCATGTGTGGTTCTCTGTCCATTAATCTCCCTAAAGTGAATTTGCCACTGCAGTTTTTAAATACATATTTTTTTATTTACGTATGCTGTGCCATGTGTTTTAGTATCAGCTCAAAATGCGCTGTGCAGTTGTTCAGAAAATAGTGAAATTCATGGGGTTTCTTACAAATTTTGGGTTCCATATCCATATTTCTTGAGCTGACTTCTGAAAAAGTTTTACTCTCTACCCATCATGTCAGAAAACTGGAGTTGTTGCCAGGGTTCAAATTATACTCTGACTCTGGGGGAGAGGGGTGGCAGTGGCAGCCAGAAGCCAAGGAGGAGCCGCCACCATCACCTGAGCTGCTTAGAAAGGTGGGGGTGGGTGGACTGGGAGCTGTCATCTCTTATGGGGGGCTCTCATCTTTTATGGGGGGCCTTGACCCCTCTGGGCCCCCCCATATTTTGAACCCTGGTGGTTGGTTCTCATCCTAAACGCTCTCAAACTCTCCCACAGCCAAAGTTAATGGTCAGTGATGTCTATGTGAGTTCAGGATAGAACCTCCCCCATCAAAACATCAAGCAGCAGCAGAGCTACCGCCACAGACTACTGTGGCCTGGAGGATCTGTTTCCTTTTCCACTGGGTTTTAGCTCATGCATCCATATAGTGGTATTTCTGCCAGCTGTGCTTACAGTTTGCCCTTATCCTGACTTCTTCTGAGGGAGGCATTCTGTAACATATCATGCATATAGGCATATACCATTACCATGAGCTCATGTCTTTCACTGTGCTGTATAGTCATATGAATTTTGCCATTTTTAGATCTTTAGACAGTTCTTCCATGTGCAGTCATGTTTAGTTCTTAACACTCAAAGAAATTCACTACGGTATTTCCTTGCTTAGAGCAAATGGCTTTAAAAACATGGTAAAGCCAGTACAGAGGCCAACCACACAACCATGTTTTTCTGTACCTTCCTGCTATTGATGACACAGCACCAGGTCCTGACACTACTATCTAATTAACAGTTCTTTGAACAACCATTCTGCTTGTGCATTTGTTTCTGACAAGAAGTTAGGTAAAACTCATCAGAAATTTCTCATTTATTTATTAAGGGGGAAAAAAAACAAACAACTAGGTCCTAACAGGCAGCTTGTTGGATGAGTTTAGCAGAAGGGAAGTTTACATTTAATCAGTTCTGCCCTCATTACTGCAGTCTGTGGAAATTATTATAGTTGGCTACAGGGGATATGGGGATAATTTGTCCAGCCAAGAAAAGAAATTAAACATTGAAAACCAAAAAATGATAACATTGCAATATGATTATGCAAAAAGATTAACTGTCTCAAAAAAGGGCAGAAAATACTGGTGGTACTAAAAACAAAACAAAAGTATATGGAAAAAAGGTCACGTTTTACATAACATCTCCAAGTTATGAATCAGGGACTTTTGCAGAAACACCACTATCTTATTATGAACTTGGTTTTTTATTATTATTCTCCATATGTTTTATTTTCCTTTGTGTTAACATTTACTCACATTGCACAGCACTCTATTAAAAAAGGCATTTACAAAACAGATACTGTTTGTACCCTTTCAGACAAGCTAAAGTGCCTGAAGCACTGAACTCCATTTGGTAGATACATAATAGAGTGTTTTAATTTTTAACCTGAAGCAGCTAACCCAAAGATTTAAAATGCCATTAGGATCAATCTATTGTTGAAATGTGCTTTTCAGATAGACCCATTTAAGAATGGTCATGTCAAATAAACTCAAGGATTTTTTATATAATAATAATATTAAATCATAAAAACTATCTTTGGATTATGTTATGGGTCTGACAAAACAAGGTACTTAAGACCTAAGGATGGAAATTTTAAAAATCCTGTAGATTTACAAATCCATATTAAGATGGCATGGAATGTCCTTGAATCTCACAGACACTGGTGCAATGATAATAAATAGGAAGTTTGGAGCCCTGAAGGGATAAGGTAGAAAATCAGATTTTTGAAAAAGGGAATATTCATATACTTAGATGTCTGTCTACAAATGTAAGGCATTTAGGTTATACACTGGATAATGGAACAATGGTGAATGTTACAGGGTATAAAATTCAGACCATGACCTCAAAATCCCTGAAGTCTAGGAATGATCAAATATAGCAATAGTTCCCAAACTCTGACAGATTGAGCACCACCAATTTAAAATGATACAACCTTAAGTACCACAAGTATATTTTTGTTATATAAAGTAATTATAATAAATCTGTTAACATGTACCACTGACAGGTTGTCTGCATACCACTGGTGGCACCTGTACCACAGATTGGGAACAGATGATGTATAGATTTGGGGTTTGATAGCATCAGGAAGTAGGACATCTAAACGACAGATGGTCTGAAATAGTGATCAGCACTTAACAGTGGCCTAACTAGAATGGGGTAACTGAGGCAGCTGCCCCAGGTGCCAATGTGGGGAAAGGGTGGTAGAAAAACCCAGCTGCTGCTGCAGCTTCATAATCACACTGGAGGTAGCAACCAGAAATCATCACTATCCCAGTGTATGGAAGCTGCCCCAGTTGCCTGACCACATCATTACGCCTCTGCAACATAACCTCAGTGGGAAGACTTAACTGAAATGTTACTGTGTAAAGCAGGATCTGGATAGGAAAGAGAGAGGGAAAACAACAGGGGAAGGGAAAATGGATCTAAGGTGTACCTGCTGACCACTCATTTGGGCCTTTGCAAGGATGTCACAGTTCCAATGAGGAAACATGTTTAGTTTTGAAACTTCTGGTCTGTCAAAATAATTTAAACCTGACACAGCCCATTCATTAGTGCCTGGTTAGCTTTTTCTTAATCATTCTATACTAAGTAATGTAACAAGCCTTCTTGTCCTAGGAACTGATTTGGAACCTGTTTCCTCCCTGCTCTTTCTGTGATAACCCATCTGTGTTACAGGCTGAGACTCGCACACTACTTTCACTCTGTGTCTGTGTGTAACTGACATAGAAAGCCTGAAAGACAGAGGAGACAGCTCTCAGCTTTTCCCATAGTGCCTTGACACAAGTACTTTTAGTTGATGTTTTAACTGTGAACGAAATAACGACTGCTGAAACAGAAAGGTAGGGCTGCATGGATTTGCACTTGCAACAGTTACAGTAATGGTGCCTCTACAGGTGACATTCTGTTTCCTTTCAAGTACCTAAGTACCCCATTTTCTAGTTCTCTATCTGGCCATCTTGAGTCCTGGCTTTACGCTACAGTTGCATAAGCATGCATGTGTAGACTGAGCATGAACAATAAGGCTATGCCCTGGGTGGGTATTTGCATGACTACATTTCTGAATATGGAAGCATAAATCCTGAAAAAATTGTGGATCGGGGGTTCTGATTTCATCTTTTAACCTAAATAGCTGACTGGTTAGAGTACTTGTATAGGAAGCTGGAGACCTGGATGCTAGGTCCGGAGTTGGTTTGATCCTACATCTCTTGTATTTCCAGGCACACTGCTGAAATGGTTACACCACAGATTGGGTGTTATCCTGACTGACCTCTGGTGCTCCTTGGGAAGCTGAGCCACTGCCCCTGGCATTTACTAGTCATTAGATAAAATGTATGGAGGGCAGTGTGGAAGTTTCTGACCTTTGGGGACCACAAGAACTTATGACACACTGTAACCTGCCTGATATCTGACTCCCCAGGTACCTCTCTACTTTTACCTACTATATCCCTCTTCCTCCCAGCTGGTCTCTCACCCTCTGACACCTCGATTTACATTTCACTACCTGGCTTTCTTGCATGCATACCAACCTCTGGCTTCTTTACTATTCATTCCATCCAGGAAGAGCACACACAGCAACTAGAGATGCTTCCTCAGCCTGATAAAGGGTTTTTAAACCTGAAAGCTTGCCAATATATATTTCTCCAACTATTCAGTTGATCTAATAGAAGATATCAGATTGACCAAAAGAACCTTGTCTGCCTTGTGTGTCCTAAGGGAGAGTGGAATTAATGCAGCAGGGATGGTAGCCTGTAACAGTGCCGGTTAGATCTCGGCCCGCCCACTTGTTTCTGGGCCAGGCACCCACCCCTCTTTCACTGCCATGCCTTGGTGGAAAACTGATTCAGATGTTACCCAGGCAGAAGGCTGCCCATTTAGGCCCCTGATGTCTAGAGGTGACTTCCATTCCACAGCGCCATACCTCCCCTATATTGCAGCCCATGCCTCGCAGATGGCATCCTTCACCCCCTCCAGCTGTGGTCCCCTATCTGGGACCTTTGGCTCCCCCTTAGGCCCTGGCCACACCTTCAGACCAGTTGGAATCCCGAGCCTCTTGCTCTGGGCATTCCTTGTGGTCGGCCCCTGGCCCTTCAACCACACTTTTGGTCCTGGCCCCAGAACGGACCAGTTGAGGGTACCTCAGGTCAGATCTGAGCCGCCTGCTTGTTCTCACCCTCACTACTTCACAGTAATCTTCAGGCCTCTCAAAGATTTTACAGGTCTGAGCTTTCCCCAGCCAGGATTGTGCATGTATGTGTGCAGTGGCTGGAGGTGATCAGGCACCTCCTACCCACCTTTCACCAGGGAGGTTTGCAATCCTGGCATTTCCTGGGGTTGCCACACCACCAGCAGTTTCACCAGGCCTCTCTACCCTGGCAGGATGCAGTTATAGGTCATGCCCAGCACCTGGGGCCTCCTTCTTCCCCAGCCCAGTCCATACCCCCAAATTCATGCTGACACAGGAGCTCAGCAGGGAGATGTTCTTCCCCTGCTGGCTTGTGAAAAACTAAACTGCCACCTCCAGCTCTGAGACCGGGGCATTAAATGGTTGTGAAAGCAACTAAAGAAGGAAATAGGTGTGGAGTGATGAGGGTGACACTCACTCCATCTGCATGTAGAGCTTGGGGAACCCCAGCAGCAGGAGGTTCACCTTCAGGAACAGCAGCTGCTCTACCAAACCAGGATCCAAGGAGCTGCAGTGGGGTGTCACAACTTCCCCAGCAATGCTGAACACCCTCTCACTTGGAACAGTGGTCAGTGGACAGGGCAGATGTCCAGATCCAGCCACATCTGGCCGTGGGTTGCCCAATAGGCAAAGGAGTTGCATTGCAGTGGCTCCACGTCCTTGGTGACATAGGTAGCTATTGAGGCTTCCGTGCTACCTGCCAGATGGTAAGGTCTGGTGCCTCTGGACCCCAACACTGAAGCCATGCACTTGGTGCACATTGGCAGTGGCTTTGGTGGAGGAGATTGGCTGGTGCTTAGAATGCCAGCACGGGAAAGTGGATTCCCCTCTTCCACATCCTCCTGCCTCTGCCCTTCTGCTTCCCTGACTCTGTTCACCAGTACCTCCATCCAGTGATCGAGGGATTGGTGCTGCACATCCTCCCCTTCAACCTTGGGTCACACCTGCCGATCAGCATGTGGACCATACTGGATCACAACAGATCCAGGCATTTCTTGATGTCCTCCTTCAGCTGCTTCACCAGTGCCTGCACCTCTGGTGAAAGTGGCTTGCCCTAGTCAGGAACATTGATCCCCTGGAAATTTTCCATTTGATTCTCAAGCTCCTTCACTATGGGATCACCTGGATAAAGACAGTATTGCCCTCTCTGAGGCTCTCAGTGGCCTTGAGGAATGGCTTGAGGACCACCAAGATCTGGGAGATGGTATCCCACTCAGTTTTAAGGGGGCTACTGATCCCAATCTCCCTGAGAAAGGCCATCTCATGGATGGCCTTCTGTTGGGCAGCCAGCCTTTCAAGCATTCGGTATGTGGAGTTCCAGCGAGTCTCCATATCCTGCATGATTTTGTGCTGCGGGATGCTCAGTTCTGCCTGTTTCTCCCACAGTATCTTGCCCCGCTTGATTCTCTAGTGAAAGTAGCCTACCACCTTCCTACATTTCTAAATGATCTGTCTGGTCATGGTAATGACAGTGCCATCACCTGGAAACCTGTCCCCCTTCAAGGCATCCCTGACTATGAGGTGGAACTTGTGTGCTACACAGCAGATGCCAACAAAGTGGCATCACACACTGCCTTGACAATATTGACCCCATGGTCAGTGACCATGAACCCATGAGTGAGCTCAGTCAAGCCACCCCTGCACCATGCATTTCATATCATAGAATAATAGACTCATAGAAGTAGGGTTGGAAGGGACCTTGTTGATCTTCAAGTCTGACCCCCTGCCTGGGCAGAAGCAAAACTGGACTCAAGTGAGTCCAGCCAGGTACGCATCAAGCCTCTTCTTAAAGACCCCCAGGGTAGGAGCCAGCACCACTTCCCTAGGAAGTTGGTTCCAGCTCCTAGCCGCCCTAACTGTGAAGTAGTTCTTGCAGATGTCTAGTCTAAACCTACTCTCTAATAATTTGTGTTAATTATTCCTCGTTATGCCAGGGGGCACTAGGGGAAACTGTGTCTCCCCCAAACACTTCTGGTCCCCCCTAGTGAGTTTTTGACAGTCACCAGGTCCCCCCTCAGCTTTCTCTTGTGAAGGCTGAACAGGTTTAGGTCCCGCAGTCTTTCATTGTAGGGTCTGCCCTGTTGTCCCTGGATCACGCGGGTGGCCCTCCTCTGGACCCTTTCAATGTTGTCCACATCCCTCCTGAAATGGGGCACACAGAACTGGATGCAGTACTTCAGCTGTGGCCTGACCAGCATCATATAGAGGGGGAGGATCACCTCCTTGGCCCTGCTAGAGATGCACCTGTGGATGCACGACAAGGTCTGGTTACCCCTGCCAACCGTGACCTTGCATTGTCGGCCCATGTTCATCTTGAAGTCAGTAATGACTGCAAAATCCCTTTCTGCCTCCGTGCTCTCAAGAAGGGAGTTTCCCATCTTATAAGTGTGCTGTTGGTTACTACTGCCCAAGTGCAGCACCCTGCACTTGTCAGTATTGAAACACTTCCTGTTTATGTTAGCCCACTCCTGTAACCTATCCAGATCTTGCTGTAAATTTTCCCTCCCCACTAGTGTGCTCACCTCACCCCAAATTTTGGTATCATCAGTGAATTTAAAAAGGTTGCTTTTCACCCCGTTGTCCAAATTGCTGATGAAGAAATTGAACAGTGCAGGCCCAAGGACTGAGCCCTGGGGGACTCTGCTGCCTACTTCCCCCCAGGCTGAATATGACCCATCCACCACCACCCTCTGAGTATGACCCTTGAGCCAATCTGCAATCCACCTGAGTGTGTAGGCATCAATGCTACAGTAGCCTAGTTCATGGCCTCCATGATCTCTGTTGCTGTGTGGGATTCATCCATGACCTTGGCTTGAAGGAGAGCCCACCAGTGGCCTGACTGATTGCACTAATGCCCTGTGAGGGAGAGGTAGGCATGATCTCCACCCCAGCTGCTTCAGTTGTCCAAGGTGAAGTGCTACCTGTGGCCCTGCTTTCCACAGCTCCTCCCTCAAGTCCTCCTTGCATACCATAACAGGGAGAGCACCATGTCCTGCTAAAGGTGGTGTGTGTGGACACTTGGTATGATGCGGCAATGAGTGCCATGAGCTGCCTGAACCCTGGATACTAAACAAAGGAGAAGGGCTGGCCATCCAGAGCAAGCATCACCCCAGTGCTCTGGGTGACCTCACTTGCCTTGGAAACTCCTTTGTCCCGACCTTTCCCCAACTAGTCCAGTGTGGCCTGCCTCTGTTTCTTGCAGATGGGGGCTTTGAAGTGAGAGGGGGACTTCTTTTTAGGCACACTCTGAATGGTGCCAGGCTGAGGAGGAAGAAGGGCTCCTGAGATACAGCAGCATTGTTGTGGTGGTAAAGTGTTTCACCTCCTTGCCCCAGCTGATCTGCTTTCAGCAGTACTGGCAGGTAGATTACCTGGGATCATCTGCCACCTAAAAATGATCTCACGCTACACTACCCACCTGCTTCTGGGTTGTGGGTGGGAATTCTGCCTTATCCCCCTCCTCAGCATGCAGAGGCACAACAGGAGGAGAAGCTGAGCCACCGGCCCCCACAGTCTCCTCTTAGGTGCCTTCTGGAAAAGGAGACCTGCCTCTAGGGGAACTTTGAGGGATGTGGAGCACAAACTCAGATTCCCCTTCCTTCCCCAGAATTTCATTGGCTATGACACTCAGCTCCCCTGCTTCCAGATCCAGCTCCTCTTCTGGCACTGCAAGGCTCACACTGGCAACTGTAATTGGAGTGGAGAATGTCATGCTGTTGCTGGGTGTAGTTACTGGTGTTACTGGTGATGCTGCAGGTGCAGACACAGCTTCCACCTCCTTGCTCCCACTAGCCACAGAAGACTCCTTACTGTCAGGAAAGAGGGTGCACCTATGTTTTGAGGGTAGGGAGACTTGCAGCTCTCCCTCTGCCCCCTCTCCCTCGCCTGCCAGAGTTCCTTGCATCTGCCTTTTCAGCAAGCTTCATGATGTTTGGTGTGCTGCAAAATATGTGTCTGTATGTAATATATGTAATATATGTTGCGCTTTCCTGCACAGTGATGACTACAGTGAGGGAAAAACAGATTTTTTTTTAGGGGGGCAGGGAAGACAGGCTAACAAGAACAAGTAAGAGGATTTGGGGAAATAATAAGCTGAAAGGAATGGATAATAATAGGGATTTAGGCAAGGGTACATAGGAAAGGATTGGATAGAACTTGGTCGCAAGAGACTACCTTCTACTAGCTAGAGCCCTTCAGATGTTGCTGCTGCAACAGAGAGACAGACAGTTCACAAAAGGCACACAGATGAATTCACACACAGCTTTATATGGTGTTTCTATGTCCCACACTGGAGCACTGTGATTGGAAGAGAACTCAGGAAAAGATCACAGTCACTGGCCAGCTACAAATGTCAATATTAGATCAGTCTTCCCCCTACCGTCCCTTCTCAGTTTCTGTTTCCTGCATGTCTGCCTTCCAAATCTCTGAATCTTTTATGAAACTTTTCCAAATCTATTTGAAGACTTTGATTCAATTCAGCTGGTGAATTGGCCTAATCTCCTCCAAATCAAATTGGTTACCAAAGCTTCACACAGCCCTAGTGTCTAACACTCACTGACCATGAGTTTCTATCCAGTTTCATTTTTATAACTTGGATGCAGGCACCCATCCAGAATGAGTGCATGCATGTAAAAATAAATGTGCCTGACCAGTTCAAAGCCTACTGTACATATTCAGTCTACAGACATGCATACTTCACACTGCAGAGGAAATAGAATAAACTTAAACTACTGCTTCTTTTCTTTATCAATTTCCAGAAAGCTAATCGGAGTCCTGAGACTGTGTGAACATGCACCAAAAAACAAATCATTTTTATCCTAATGACCAGACTGTAAAAGTTCAGCATTAAAAGAGAAATAAAAAAAAGAACCCACTGATATCAAAAGCGCTACATGCAGGAACAATAGTTTACCCATAAAAGCTCGGGCTCAAGGGAAATAGTGAGTACAATAAACATATTTCTATGGGACAGCCTTGTGGTCCACAGGACTGGAGGACAATTTTACAATCTTGACTACACTGGATACCTTTCTAAGATAATATAGCACCCCAATTACTTTTTTAAAAAACTAGATATAGTCTGATATGAACAGATGGACTGCAGGTTGTATGAATGACACTAATTAAGGAGTGAAGATAAATAAAATACAGAATGAAGTAGAGGAATGGCAACATGTATACTGAGTGGAAAGATGCCCAATAGGATGACTTTAGTACTCGTGAGGGGTTAAGACTGTCATTGATTCAACAGTCTTTGGAAAAGGCCTGACATTATTTACTACTGTAATTAATGATGTGCATGAAAAATGAAAAAGAAACAGGATGGATTCTTAAGTGATATGACATTGGGAAGCACTGAAAACATTAATGAGGAGAAACAATACAAGGAGACACAAAGAGGCTATAATTTAAATATGTGCTGGAAATAACCAACTGCAATTCACTCAGCCTTTAAAAATGCAAGCTAATGTGTCTGAGTGGAAATAAACTGAAACACAAATATTCAATTGGAGGGGAATAGTGTACTTGAAAACCAATAAAGCATAAAAAGTCTTTAGAGAGACAATGGACAGCAAAACATACCATTGCACAATCCAATCTAGTGACAAAACATGCCAGTATAGTTTGAAGCTATAGATGTTTGGATTTTTCGGGGGGGTTAATTATTATTATAGGTAAATTCAGCAAAAAAGTATGTTTAGTTTCAGTCAGCCCCAAATGGCAAATAAAATATTTATTCCATATTGCCCAGATTTTCTTGGGACTTTAAAAATAAGAAACTGACAGAAGAAATATAGTGTGCTCTCAGAAACAGTCCTTATCTGTGCAGAATAGTATGGAATAAAATATTGGGGGTTTTTTTAGTTCTTCAATAAAATACTGTACATATGTCTACATGTATGAAACTTAACATACTGAAGTGATGCATCGGGAATCCCAGTTTTCATTATTTTGAAAATATCGTATTGAAAGAATGGTTATGAAAGCTGCAAATGTTATCTCTATCATTGTTTTACCTATATAAGACTGGGCTGTCATCACTTAATTTTTGAGAACCCCTCTACACCAGGGGTGTGACTAGTGCCTCCTTGTGGTTCTGAGCCTATACACTTGCTCAGTATAAGGGATGCAAAAATCTAGAGTTCCTTTTATCAGACCAACTGAGAAATTGGAAAAAAAATATCTTTTTCTATGTATCAGTGTAGGAGGGAGTGATGTAAGCATTACAGATAAGGTTATCTGCCACTGGCTGCATGACTTAGGTAAGTGATAAGGCCACTTTGTGTCTCATCTGCTCCTCTGTCAAATTTATAACAATTACCAAGTAAAGATATTATGAGAAATAATATTTTGAAACCTCTTTGCAAGCTTTGGTTGAAAGATACTTTGAATCACTGTAGAACCTAGAGGTGTAATTAGATATTCTGATGCCCTGGGGAGGGGAGGTAGGGGTGCCAACACAGCTTTTGAGGGTGGAGAATGGGGCTGGGGATGGAGTGTGGGGTGGAGAATATGGAGGGGAGCACTGTAGAGCCTTAACTGTCCATACACAGGCCTCTGCCACCAAAAAAGAGGCTGCTGTTAGCATGGTACTGGCTACTTGGGGTCCCTCTAAATCATCACCTAGGACTGGTGCTCAATAGATTTCATAGACATTAGGGCTGGAAGGGACCTCAAAGATCATCAAGTCCAGCCCCCTGCCCTAGGAGCAGGAAGTCAGCTGGGGTCAAATGATCCAGGCAAGATAAGCATCCAAACGCTTCTTGAATGAGTCCAGAGTAGGTGCCTGCACCATCTCTGGAGGGAGTCTATTCCGGGTCTTGGGGGCTCAAACAGTGAAGAATGTTTTTCTTATGTCCAGCCTAAAACAGTCTTGGAGAAATTTATGACCATTAGTCCTTGTTTTTCCCTGGGGAGCTCTGGTGAACAGATCCTGATGTACAGTACACCCCTTATATACTTATAAGCAGCCACCAGGTGCCCTCTGAGCTTGCACTTTTCCAGGCTGAAGAGTCCCATGACTCTCAGCCTCTCTTCATAAAGCCCATTCTCTTGCCTTCTGATCATGGGTGTGGCTCTCCTCTGGACTTTCTCAAACTTCTCGACATCATCCTTCTTGAATTATGGAGCCCAGAATTGGATGCAGTACTCCAGCTGCAGCCTCACCAAGGCTGAGTACAGTGGGAGGATAACATCCTTAGATTTACTTGAGAAGCACCTATGGATGCAAGCCAGAGTATTGTTTGCTTTGCCAGCTATGACATCGCATTGGTGGCTCCTGTTCATCTTGTGGTCAGTCATGACCCCCAAGTCTCTTTCAGCAGTGGTGCTAGCAAACATAGAATGCTTATAGGCTCAGCAGTGCTGTGGGTTTTTTCTCCTGAGATGCAGTACCTTACATTTATCTATATTGAACATCATCAGGTTAGTATCCACCCACTTACTAAGTTTATCCAGGTCAGCCTGGATGACTAGCCAGTGCACTTCTGACACCAATATCCACATCATTGATACAGGTGTTAAAAAGAGCCCGTCCAAGGACAGAGCCTTGGGGAACACCACTGGTCACGGAGTGCCATGATGATTCGCTACCATTTACCACTACTCTCTGGGTCTGACTTCGGAGCCAATTACCCAGCCATCAGACTGTGGTGAAGCCAAGGCCACAGTTGGCCAATTTTTCCTTGAGGAGGTCATGGGACACCAAATCAAAAGCTTTTTTAAAGTTCAGATATATGACATCAATCTCTTTTCCCTTGTCCAGGTGATATGTCACCTGGTCATAGAAGGTGATGAGATTGGTCAGGCAAGATCTACCCATGACAAACTGGCTGGCTATCCCTCAGGATGTTACCTTATCCAGCTTATCCAGAAAGGTCTCCTTGATGATTTTCTCCAGAATCTTACTGGGGATTGAGGTCAAGCTGATTGCCCTGTAAATCCCGGGATCAACTTTCTGCCCTTTCTTGAAAATGAGTACCACATTGGCCTTCTTCCGGGCTTCAGGTACTTCACCTGAGTGCCACAAATTTTCAAATATTTTTGCCAATGTCTGGGCTTTGACACCTACCAACTCCTTGAGTACTGTAGAGTTTAATCTGTCAGGACCAGCTGACTTGAAGGTGTTCAGCCTCTCAAGGTGATCCTTTACTAAATCAACATTGACGCTGGGTATAAATACTCCCTCATCCTGGCTGTCCCATGTCTTGCTAGGCAGGGTGGTCCCATTGGACTGATGAAAGACCAATGTGAAGTACGCATTGAGCAGATTGGTCTTTTCCTGACTGCAGGTTATCAGCTGTCCTGTCGGTTCAGCAAGTGTCCAATGATACCCTTACTTCTTTTCCAACTCCCTGTGTATCTGAAAAAGGACTTTTTGTTATCCTTGATATGTGTGGCCAGATGGAGCTTTGTTTCAGCCTTGGCTTTCCTGATCAACTCCCTACAGGTACAGATGAGTGCTGAATACTCCTCCTTGGTGGTACTTCCAACCTTCCATCCTTTATAAGTCTCTCTTTTTAGGTGTAGAAGGTCCTCAAATTCCCGGCTGAGCCAAGGGGGTTGTGGCTCCCTTTTACTACCCTTCCTCTGAGATCAGATGTCCATCCCTTGTGCTGTCAGGATCAATTCCTTGAGGAGCAACCACTCCGCTTGGACTCCTCTGTCTGTTGAGTCATAGTCCCTTAGGGCCTGGACAACGAGCCTCCTGAGCTTGTCAAAGTCAGCTTTCCTGAAGTTAAGGACTTCTATATTGCTGACTGACTTGCCAGCTTTGCGATGGGTAGTAAAGGCTATCAGCTCGTGGTCACTGTCACCCAGCTTCCCATCAATTCTTAGGTCACCTACTAGATCATCCCCTCTGGCCAGTACTAGGTCCAGCAGTGCTTTACCTCTCATCGGCCCATAGACTTCTTGGGTCAGGTAGAGCCCATCTGCATATGTGAAGAAGCTTTGCGACTGATCAGATTTGTCTGAGTGCTCTTCCCATGAGATGTCTGGATAGTTAAAGTCTCCCATGACAACCATGCACTGAAAGCGTAATGCCTCAGCCAGTTCCCTGAATTCCTGGTTCAGCTCTTGTTTCTGGTTAGGAAATCTGTAGTACACTCCTACCATGATGTCCCCTGTGCCACATTCCCCATGTATTTTAACCCAGAGAGACTCCAGTCATCCTTCCTGGGTGCCAATGTCAATTTGCAAGGATGTGTAGGCATCCTTGACATAGACAGCTACCCTCCCCACCCCTTTTATCTACACCATCACACCTGTACAGGGTATAGCCATCTATACCTGTGTCCTAGTCATAGGTGGAGTCCCACCAGGTCTCTGTTATCCCTATGATGTTGTAGTTGTTCTTGTTTCACAGGAGGACCAGTTCGTCCTGTTTATTCCCCAAGCTCCTGGCACTGGTATACAGGCAGGCAAGTGTCCCATTGAGAGCCCTTACCTTCCCCACAGATTGTTCTGGGGCTAGGGTAGGGGTGGGTTCCCTTGAGAACCTTAGCCTGCTGGATTTACAAGGGTTGCCCAGTGGGCTTGCAGTGGTAGAAATCCCCTCAACCTCCCAGCAAGCTCAGTTTAAAGTCTGGTCGAGCAGGTCAGCCAGTCTGGCTGAGAAAACCCTCATCCCCAGCACAGTGAGGTGGAGGCCATCTCTCCCCAGCAGATCACTGCCTCTCTCACCAAAAATCTAGAACTTGTGATCATGGAAAGCTGAAGCCTTCATGATGACACCAGCACTGCAACAACCCATCTCTCCCTCCTCAGCCCATGACCCACAACTGGGAGGGGCAAGGAAAATACCACCTTCACCCCCAACCCCCTAAGCCCCACTCCCAGAACCCTGTAGTCTCTCATGACCTGGCTGGGATTGCTCCAAGCTGTCATTTGGGCCCACATGGATGAGGAGGATAGGGTATTGCTCGGAGGGTCAAAGCATCTTTGGGATCCTCTCGGCTATGTCCTGGATGCGGTCCCCCAGGAAGTTCAGACCTCCTGGGCTAGGGGGTCAGGGTGTCAGATTGCCCTCTCAGTCCCACACTGACCACTCTGCATCTCATCTTAGGAAGAGTAGGGGTGATCCTCCCTTGCCTGCAGGAGCTGGCACCTCTGTAGGCTCTACTTGGGCTGCAAGAGGTTTGTACCTGTTGCACCGCCCCAGAGAGGAGGGGGCCTTGGTGCGGCAGGCCTTAGGGCCCTTAACCAACACTCTGGCTGGACAGTATGGGAGATCCCCAAGTCCACCCTTGTCCTGAAAGGTGACCTTGGTCTACCCTCTGCCTCCAGGAGGTGAAGGGCCTGGCAATATGAGTCTGTCTCCTGCTTGCCATCCCTGATGGCATGCAGTCTCTGGACTGAAGCATGGAGTTCCTTGATCTGATGCCCCAGAGACTCCTATTGAAGCAAATCCTGCAAGGGGAGGTTTTCATTCTCCTGGTCCCATGAGCCTGGAACTGTGCCAGGCAGGCCCCAGAGCTGAAAGCCAAGGCCTCCATCTGTGTGGAGCCCAGAACCATGGGTTACATCTGGGTGGAGGTCTCTGGAGGTGCCAGAGGAGGAGGCCACAGACTCCAAGAGGACCCTCAGGGTGCAGCATGTGCCCATCCACATTGTGCTGCTGGGAGGCTGGCTGCTGATGGAATTAGCTTCCCTAGGGCTTACTGGCAGGGGCTCGGGCCTTCCCACTCACCCCCCTGCAGAAACTCTCACATTAACTTGTGCACCAGGCAGAAAAGCATGCCTGTTTGTGCAGCCTGTTCTGAGACTGGTCGCATGGCTCCTTGTGGGGCTGGGCAAAGTAGGAGCTGGGGCATTGCGAGACCCTCTTCAGCTCCTCTCAGCTGCCTCCCTGTAGTGGAACTGGGCTAGTCCCCTCCCACCATGGGCCCACTTACCTCTGGCTGTGCTGGGGGTCTGCAGGAGCACTCTGCAGCTATTGGGGGTCACTGGGGCTTCAGAGCTGCAGGGGCAGAAGGGGCTTGTGCTACTCCCTGACCCCAGTTGGGTTTTTTTTTTCCTTTGATGGGCCCTTTTAAACTATATGCATGTGCAGTGGGCACCATGCTCCTCCCGGTCAAAGGGGAATCCTACCCAGGATTTGGGGGACCCTGCCCCTCAGGAGAGGGACCAGTAAGTGCTCTCTCCCCTCTCCTACTTCTCCCTAGGGGGCTGGGCCAAGTAGGAGTGAGACCCTCCTCAGTTCCTCTCAGCTGCCTCCCCACAAGTAAGCTGAGCCAGTCCCCTCCCACCACGGGCCTGCTAACCTCCAGCTGTGCTGGGGGGTCAGCAGGGGTGCTCTGCAGCTGTTGGGGGCTGCTGGGGGGCTTTGTGGGTGCCGGGCTGTGATGGACTTACACCTGCACAAACCAAAATAGGTTTAACGCATCTCTTTATAAGACCCTTGTGAAGACCATGGGGATTCTAATATAATAAAAGGCTTTTCTTTCTGTGCATCTGTCTTTCCATAACACTAGGGGGCCAACTGCGCACATGCCTCAGAGAGAGTGGGCAGCAATTAGCTAGAAGGGCCCCACCCCCTCAGGCAGAGAGTCGGATGCAGACGAAGCCCTTCATCTTTAATACTGTATTAACTTGCTCCTGTCAAAGCTGACAGAAGCTGGGGCACTAGAACCCAGCGGGAGCCTCAGGAGGACTGAGCAGCCCAGGCCACCCCACCCCCAGCCATTGCTGCTGGCACTGTTGGCACCACATGGCCTGGCTTGATCATGGGAGATGGGAGCCTGGAGTCACCCTGGTAGAGTGGGGGGTGTGTGTGTGTGTGTGTGGTGTATACAGGCAGGGGCAGAGAGTGTGTGGAGTGTGTATGCGTTCATAGAGGGAGCCCCATACACACACACTGCACCATAAACATGCACACACACTCCCCTCCACTGCTATACACACATACCACCACAAATCCCATACCCACCCACGCCCCACATATCCACACACACACACATGCCCCATATACCCACAGCTCCTCACAAACCTATACCCACCCTCCACAATATACAAAAGTAAGACTTCATTTTAAGGTGTTATGCAATCACCTCTATGTACATGTGTTTGTGTAGTGTACATCAGGACAAAAATATTTTTTGAAATCAAATTAATGAATGCTGTAAATGTTTCCTTTTTAGAATATAATTTGGTATTTTTCTGGTCTGAAGATGGCAAAACCCCTTGCTGAAAGGAGCACTTTTAGGGGCAAGAGGAGGGACTTCTGGTGGGAAAGGTCAGGGAGTAGGGGGCAGGACTTCCAGTCACAAGATGGTGACCAGGGGGTGGGGCATCTGCCAAGGAGTGGAGCTACCCATGAGGCCTTCAACAACTTGCCAAAACTCTGTAAGTGCCCCTCCACCCAAAATAATTTCCCAGCCCTGGTTTATGTGGCTAACCCCAAAGTGTGGTGGGGGTGGGGGGAGCATGTAAGAATATGGTGTGTGGACTTGTCAGTGAGGGATCAAAAGTACAGCTCACTAGGTGCATCTACATCTGTGCTTTACTGTAGATTTCACTAGTTAGCCCCTCAGTAAAGCATCACCATCTATACATACACCCATAATAGGGTGTAGTAAATTAACTCTGCCATAGGATAGTATTCTGCTGGACAAGTACTATGTTATGGTGAAGTAATTTATGCCATCTCAATGCACAGAGCTAGTTGGGACACAAGAGTGCTACAGTGCGGGGACTGCCTGCCAGCTAACCCCACATTGTAGCACCATTGTGCCCCAGCCAGTCCCTCCACCACCTATGCCTGTCCTAATTACACATGTAAATACACCCACTGAGTGATGGTCATGTCTCCAGCTGACTTCCTTTAACTATTTGGGCTGAACTTATAAAGATAGACAACAAGGCTGTTTGTTCAGAGGTGTTAAGGATTTAATTCTGAAAGCTTTACAGTTTGTAGCTATAATGTGAATGGTGTATCTGTAGTATACGCTGTATTCCAAAAGTAAGTACATATTTCATGTGAGAATTCTGCAAGTGATGCTTTCAATTTGCACCCGTGTAGCTTTCCATGCCTCTCCCCCAAGCATCACACATCTGGGCTTCCTTTGAACCTCGCCGTTGCCTTCTGGGCTTCAAGGCCAGGCTATTGGGAGCGGCCTTGAGTCATCTCCCCAGGGATCTCTCCTGCCATGTCTTTGATGTTGATTGGTTTTCTAGTGGGAGGATGGTGTCTGGTCCCATCTCCCGGGGTACTCCCCCTCAGTCATCCTTGTGGCTATTGCTTCTCAGGGCTCCACCTCCCCTACACCCTGCGTAACGTCAACTGTGGTGTTTTCCATTGGGGCCAGTGTTCTGGCCCTCACTGATACTCAGTCACTTAGGGGCTGCGGCTGTGGGCTACAGGTGGTACTTGTACCGAGCATCCACTGCTGCCGTTCGGTGTCTCCCAGTTCACGCAGTGTCTGACTCCGCCTGGGCCTCAGGACCCCTTGTCGTGTCATTCCCTCCCCGTGTTTGGTACCTGTTGTCTTATGTCCATGTCTGGGTTCTGGCTCTGTCATCTCCATTGGTGTCCCAGTCACTGCTGCTGTTGACCTCCACCCACTCCGGCCTCGTTAGTGACTCCTTGGGCCCTCCTAGCCCAACTTGTCTTCCATGGTTCCCCCTCTGGGGCATCACCATGTCTCCTCCTCCATAGGATCCTCTACACTCTCTGGCCTCTCCAGGCCAGTTGGGGACACTATTTCCAGTCCCCCTAGCTCCCTTCCTGCCAGGTCTTTTATCCTGGCGCTGGGTGGCCACCAACCAATCGCCCTGGCATGCTTTTACAAAACATGTCCAAACAGATACAGGAGTCATTCCCAGCTCCTCCCAGCTCTGCTGTGGGTTTTCCTTTTGATCTTTGTCCGCAGCGGCTCCCGCCACTACAGTTTCACTTTCCCTGCCACCAGCTGCCAGTGTGGCATCCCACTGCCTTTTTCCTGCCTCCACAATCTGACTGTTGTGGGCACAAAATTTATAGCACTTGAAAAAATTAGGGGCAGATCATTAGATAGGAAAGGAAATTTTGAAAAAATAAGAGTTCTTTTAAAGTCAACCAGTAATTTGCCATACATTAAAAATCTCAATAATGACATTCAGGCCTCCATAAGAAATATTAGATTTTTTTTTTTGGAACCATAATTCCAGATAAAAAGCAAATGTTCATGCTCAGATCCTTTTAAAATCTACCTTAGATTTTCATAGCATATTCCACAAGAGATCTAAATAGAGTAAATGCCATAAGAAAGCATTCTGGCAAGAAAATCCATGTGAAAACAATATCAAAGCAAGTACAGGAAACACAGCAAAATATGTGCATGACTGATCATGGAACAATGTGTAGCCAGTTGAATGATCTGGAAAAAAATTAATAATATTTAAGCACCATAAGATTTAGATATGCAAAACAGTTAGATGTTCCCTTTTGTCACAGTGGAAGATAATAATGCCTCTATGTGGGGTGGGGGGCAAATATTATCAATAATCCTAAAAACTGATGAACACTTTGGACTTAAGCCTGAGAAGCATTTAACCAGATGCTTGAATTTAAACATGCACTTCTGTCCATACCTGGTCATCAAAGTATTCATATGAGACTTAAGTACATATTTAAGCCCTTGGCTACATCGGAGTCTTAGACAATCTTTAATCCTTGAGACAATGGTAAAATCAGGCCTCAGTAAAAGTAATTTAAGGGATTTGCAATTCACAAGGTAGTTTCACATTAACCAGTGTCATAAGCAACCAGCTTAAATGACAGAAAACAAAGATTTCAAATGTCGTTGTTTACATTAAAATCAAACTAGCCACTATTGCTAAATTGAATGATTGTTAAGGATTGGATCCAAAGCCCATTAAAGCAATGGTGAGCTTTTCCACTAATGCTAAAGCAGTTTGGACTGTGAGAAGGCGGGCAGGGTCTACTTCGATCTCCCTCTGAACTCGCCTGCCATGACTTGGATTGAAAGAAAGATGTTCAGTGTTATCACTAAAAGTGAGGAAACACCAGAGACCACCCAGGTGATGAACTCACATAGTGCACTTTATTCCTAGCAGTGGATTACAAAGTTGCATTAACCTCACTAATTACCTCATTGGTGAGGGAAACCCATATAGCTGATGAGGGAACTCTGGAAGTCTGAGATTGCCCCAGATACCTTAAGCTATTTCTGTCCTGTGCCGGATCTTCTCTGCTAATTAAACTCATTAGTGGGGCACGTTCTCCATGTTTCCACGGGTCCCAAGCTGGAGGCTGCCTCCATTGCTCCCTCTCTACCTAACAGCAGATCAGGTCCCGCTCCTAGCCATCCCGGTGGGGCGGATGATTCTGCGCTGCTTTTACTGCCCACATGCAGCCCTGAAGTACTCTTCCTTGGAGTCCCCCTTGGTGCAGTGATCTCCCAAAGCCCCAGTTCTTCTTCGGTTCGCCAGATCAGCCACGGGTCTCAGGTGAGTACCCCGCCTTCTTGCCAATCAGTCAGATTGTTTTACGGGCCTGCAGCCCTGGGACTTCCCTGGGTTGCAGATCAAGCATTTCTCCTCTTTTCCTGCAGTCCTTCCTCCATCTCCAGTGCTGAAGGCAAAGTGTGCTTACATGCTGCTGGGTCTATACCGGCCTCGGTGGTCTAATTACCCTGACTTTCCCCTGATGAGTAATTCCCCTCATCAGTGCCAGGTGATCCCTATAGCTACCCGCTCCCATGTCTATCTTCATAATAGGGCTCCTGCCTGAGCATGAAGCATGTTACATGGACCAAACCCTAAAAAATTCCATTTTTCAAGCAATATAGACTACTACAAACAGCAGAGTTTGGATAAACTGCTTAGGTTGTTAGGTTGTCAAAATCTATTATGTCTATTAAGGCATTAAAAAAACCAGAAAGCTTTCGTTGAAGCCTTAGGGAAGTGGTTTAAATTTTTTTCAGGAATATTTTGGTGAATGCCAAATAAAATGATGATGAATTTGCAATTGCATTTGTTAACCTAGCTGTGACTTTTCACTTTATTTTTTCATGGGCATATGATCCACATCCTCCAGCATCTTATGAGGGGCTCAGTGAAGTAGAGAATAGGAATCACATTTGGTAAAGATAGATCCAGTTTCATGCTTACCTATACATGCCTGTTTCCTTTTAAAAAGTGTGAGGACTTAGAGTAAGAGAGAATAAGATGTTTTCCAAAGCAGGACACCTACCATCAAAGCTTTCTCTCTTGGAACTTTGCCTGGAGACACAAAAACAAATGATTAAAAGGTCACGCTCTTGGGAATCCAATGATCTATATATATATATGTGTGTTCCTTCCTGGTATTTGTATTCTATTTTCCTTCCACTGATAATCTCCATTTCTCTTCCATTTCTTTATCCTTTGTTTTAAGAGCCTTGTCTGAAATGATATATCAGAGTCCCTTATCTGGAAAAAAATAGTGGTAGAGATTGGGAGAAGGGGAGTTTACAAATTAAGAAGGAATCTGCGTTATTTTTAACCAATAGAACAGCTTTGAGAATCCTCTAGTTTCATAGAAAGAAGAAAGTAGAAAAAAACATTGAGAATGTTATCAATTTTAGCCTTTGATGTGGTAAAATAAGTCCTGCATTTTTTTAACCTAAATTCTGGATGGTGGCTGACCTTCCCAATATCATTTAAAATGCCAATTAAATTGTGTACATGTTGGCTAGCTCACATATTGCCATGTGGACTTTTCTTGGGAAAAATTTTTATTTAACCTGATATAATTCATGATAATTCCAGTGTTCTCCTAATTATTAATACCAGAAACAATTCATGTTGCAGAACTAGAAACAAGCATACCCAGGGGAACACAGGTTTCATTTTAATATTTAACCAATGTTTCTTATCCAGATTTAGAGCTCTGCTATCTTCATACACAGCCATGTTTATCAGATGCACTTGTCAGAATCCTCCAAATGTTTGGAACATTGCAGGTTGACATATTAAGTTATCTGTTTTAGCCTTGCCCTCAGACAACAGCATCCTGGATTAGGTAGCTGATAATATATCTTATTTATTTCAACAAGTAATTCTTTTAAGTCTACTCATTCTTTTTATTGGTTGGTAGTATCTCTCAGTGTCAATGCCCCTTGAGGTATCCTGATCCAAGTAATATACACTCTTTACTACAATGTTCCTAAAAGCTTTTCTTTCTGTGTAGAAGAGTAAGGCTACAATACAGGGTGAGACTTCTGTGACTCCTAATAAATTCATAGCTTGCAGGCACTAGCAAGCTTTGGGGAATTTAGGACAACAGTTGTATGGGTTAGCATGTTTTCATTGATCTAAGCATTCAAAATGTAACGCATCATGCGTTTCTAGAAAAAGAAAACAAATAAATCCCTCCCACTTCTCTTAAATACACCAGTTTTATTTGTTTTTGTGCTATTCGATATATTCAGGATAAATGTATTTTTCCTCACTTATTTATGTTTGCAAATGGCTGTACAGGCAATATGATCCTAGAGTGTTTGGCATATATGTATATAGAAGCCAGGGTAGATTTACCCCTTATAGACTAACAAAATCACAGATGCATAAGCTTTCATAAGCAGTAGCTTGCTTCATCAGATACTGAGAAGGGATTGCTTCTTACAGAAGCTTACAATACTGATAGAGGGATCAGTGTCAACCTGGCAGAAGGTAGCCAGTGGGGTCCCCCAGGGTTCAGGACTTGGACAAGTGCTTTTCAACATATACATCAATGATCTGGATGTGGGGGTGAAATGCTGGGATGATTTGACCTTGCTGGGGTGATTTGACCCTGGCAGTCTTTCCTGCCTAAAGCAGGGGGGTTGGACCCAAATGATCTCAGGAGGTTCCTTCCAGTCCTAAAATTTTGTGAATCTTACAGAAGCTTATGCATCTCTGATTTAATTAATCTGTATGGTGCAAATCTGCCCTCCCTTATGCCTGACTTCCATCTAACTTGGTTAACTATATGTCTCTATTTATGTATTTATCTCTGCTACTTTCCTCTAACATCTCCTGGGAATGCTTAATACAAAGGTTCCCAAACTGTGTGCTGCAAAGAGCCAGGCATTCATACAATGCTGGATTCTTTACTTTATTTCAAAATAGGAGAAACAACAATGCAGAGAATGGGGAGATGAAATGGAAAACAAAAGAGGAGTGAGGCAAATTCCAAAGACAAAAGTAATAAAATAAGATAAAATAAATAGGAGGTAGGTGCTACATGGTCATTTTTTGTCCATGGGAATCGGGACTATGGCAGTGTTTTGTGTTTATGAAAATCTAGCTATGATTATTTTTTCAAAAAGATTTTATAACATTGCAAATCTCCAAAGAGTATTTGTTCCTATACACAATGCTTCATACAGATAGAATTTTAAAAAGCTTTCAGTAAAATTTGACCACTGACAAGAACTTTTGAAAATCCCAACCTGTAGTTGCCAGAGATGTTATTTACATCCCATAGATGTGGCCCATACTATGTATTTGAGGTACTTGAAGTCTGACTGATGATTTTTACTTAAAATATATATCAAAATATGATGATAAAAGGCTTACTGCTGATTTTAAAGATGTGATCCAAAAATTAGTTAATTAAACTTAACCTACTGGTATTTTAATATTAAAAACAACAAACCTAATTGTAGTTAAAAATATCAATTTATAATGTAAAAGGGCAAAGCTCTGAGCTATCCAAGATATGTTCTGGAAAACCTGATTTTATTGTTAAAAATTATTGCAATATGGAATAGTATTCAAGCAGAGTAAACCTGGATAGAAATAGGAAAACGAAGGGCACATCTACATGTTGCCCTATGGCAATGTAGAGATGCTCTATGTCGCTGCACGGTGCACTATGGCAATCTAGCAATCACGCAGGTCTACATCACCAGCTACATCACTATGGTGGTGTGTTCCCCCAGTATAGCGCACAGCTATGGCAACATAATGGTGAAACCTAACTGTGCTCTGTGTGCACGGTGCAGCAGCTGACCATACTATGCCATGTTTTAGTACTTCCAAAAGGAAGTACTAAAGCACATCACCATAGTGATATCACTGTATGGCGACATGTAAACATACCGTAAGGATGTAAAATTTGGTTTAAAAATGGATTATTTATTACATTTAAATATGCTTTTGTAAAAGAGGCACTTCAGGTAAATAAAAGGATAACATTTTTTGTGGTCCAGTGATACACTTGTCCCATTTATCTGAGACTTGGAATGTTTGCAGTACATAAACTTGAGCAAGTTATTTAACATCTTTGTACCATACCAGATCCATCCTTCAGAAAGCAAGGTCATGATATTTAAATAAATTTGAATAAAGCACTTTGAATATTGACATGGATGCTATATTATATCAATTATAAATATTTTTGCAGATCCCTTGAATGTTGGATGACTTTACAGTAACAAAAGTTATGAGGTTCAGATAACAATGTGATTGATAACCTAATTTACAGTGTACTTAAAAATGCTTTCCCTCCTTTGATTTAATAAGCAGTGAGGTGCTTTATTAGTTTGGTGCTTTAAATTTTCTTTTGTAAAAGATTTAATCTTGCTATGTTGGGACCTACATGGGAGAGTCTTTAAAAAAAGTGGCCCTCTATCAAACACATCAAGCTTGCTTAAACCAAACAGAACTTGTAGAAAAGACCAGACACTCAAGAGAAAAATATAACAAAACCCAAAATGAATCTTGGCACTGTATTGCAGGGCACTGGGGTGTGCTTGCTCCTTTAAGAGAGCTAGCAACCTATGAGGCTGCTTGCAGGTATCGCAGGGCTAATGACAGGCTTACCTGACTAGAAGAGAGCTCAGGCTGGGACTATGTTGCTCATAGGTGTTATGGGGGTTTGGTCCCCTTTTGGCCGATGCCCACTTCCTGGCGATGACAGGGTGGGACCTAGAACACATCACTCAGGTATTCTCTCTCTCACCTGCCACAACTTGATCTTATTTGAGTCAGTTATTTGAATCTTGATCTTATTTGAGTCAGTTCCCCCCACCCCAGGTGACCCTCTAGGCCCTGGCTTCTTCATGGGGCTCCACCACCTCTGTATCATGGGAGACCCCCCTTCTCCCATCAGCGAGACAGCGAGATTGGCCGCAGGGGACCCTTCCTGGTCGCTGACTGGTTGCCGGGGGGAGCATGCACCCCCTCTGACTAAGGTGGTACCGGTCACCCATTCCAGCTGTCACAGTAGTGTACCCACTCTGGGCTTCCTTTGAGCATCTGCTCAGTGGTCAGGCCTGTTTCAGGCTGGCCTGCAACTGTCTGGCCTTAATTATGGCAAAGTCCTAAGGAGGACACAACTTCCACTGAGTTGCCTTCCCTTCAACAGAGAATATGCCTTCCTCAATGTCACTCACCACCCAAAGCATGATTTCTTCACTGGTCCTCTCTAGCTTCACAGGGAGGCAGGCCCCACTGCAGGGTCCCTCCCCACAGTTCCTGACTGAACCAGCCACATCTAACCTGGCTCCTGGTTATCTATCGGGGTCTGCACCAGCTTTCTTGTGGCCGTCCTGATGTCTGATGCTGGTTGCCTGCCAGGTTTGCTTGGCATTTCTCCAAACACTGAGCAGCACAGCTGGATCAGCTGCAACATCTCTGGCTGCCTGCAAGTCCTCTGCAGAGAATCCCCACAGCGTCCTCTCCATCCTGACACCTTGGGCTCTCCTCCATTGCCCTTCTCAGGGGGCAGAAGTACTTTCATGAGTATGCCACACACCAATATGGAGAGAGAAGCTGGTCCAGAGACAGCATCCTAGACCCGGCATTCTGGCAGTGTTCTCTGCAACAACTGATGTAAGGGACAGGCATGTATTACCTCCTTTTATCTACTCTCTCCCTTTCCTCCTTCATGAGCTATATAATCCCAGAGCCTTAGCTGGTCAGTGCTTCTGGGTCTGCTGCTGAGCACACTGAGAAACCTCCCTGCTTCTGTGGGACACTCCATGCACCCCAGCATTGTAGCATTCATGAGCCCCTTCTACCTAGAAGTATGTAGACAAAATATTTAAAGCTGTCTCTATGTCTGAATCCCTGAATCTTTCTGAATCTCTCTGAATCAATTTGGAGGGTTCCTATTTGATTTGGAGAGATTAAAGGGTCCTCTCATTTGATTCAGATTCAGAGATTTGGCCACTGAATTGGAGCGAATCTCTGCTGAATTGAATTAGGAACCAAAGCTTCGCACAGCCCTACCAGATAGTCCCGTCAGATACAAGTGCTATCCAGCAGCGCAGTAAATTACTGTATTTTAATGCATGTGTAGATAGTGATATTGGCCATGTCTGCACAAGCTACTGTGGAGTCAGTGTCATAAAACAGCTGTTCCTTGGCAGGACTGCACAGTAACTCTGGTTACTATGCAGTCACTTAGTATTTGTTTATGTGCTCAAATTGAGCTGGAGTATGTTCAGTCATCTTAATTGCACATGTAGATGTACCCATTGTGTCCCTTAAGTCTGTCAAACTAACCACCAGCAATTTCACAAACTCTAGTACTATCCTTAGCATGCCTAGTTTGCAAGGTTTTATAAAACACATGCACAAATTTATATTAATCATTAAAAAGAAAATATGATTCTGAGCAGAAAATTTGGATTAAGCATGGATAATCCACCTTTATTCCTATGAAGAGATATAACATCCTGCTTCACTTTATGCTCTCTGCTTTGACATAACATTTTTCTTGAGAAATTTAATTACGATTTCCCAGTGGAAGAAAGCCTACAATACACATACATTGCAGAAAGAGAAACAAAAAAACCTTCATTGCCTAGGCCCTTTCTTTGTTAATCTTCTGCATGTTTTAATATATTGGATTCTTTCTCTTTCTTCAGTGTTAACAGTTTTAATATCACACCAAAACCAACTTAATAATGAAAGTTATTAATATACATAAAAATAAAAACACTGTTATATTTGTCTGAGAATTATAAAGTCATAACTGAAAATCACAGATTCCCTATGACCCATCCAAGATATTATCGTTTTTGTAGGTGTAGCATGAAATCCAGTGACTTCACTAAATACGTAAGTAAAGAAATAAAAACAATTTGTTGGATAGGAAGAACATGAAAGGGTTCAGTTTTAGTGAACTATTAAGTTAAGAATCACTTAAAACTGTGTTTTCAGACAGCATAAACCAAGAAAAAAAAGAAAAAAGGAAACCAGCCATGTCCTATAGCTATATTTGCATATGAGGAAAACGTTAATATCTTATTATTTTTCCTTCCTTCCCTCTGAATCTGTGGAAATCCCATAAATCAGATTACTCCTTTTAATCTGTATTAGTAGGAGGCCTAAGGAAAATAGATAAATCAAAAGCCTTAAAGGACATTCTTGCCTTGGTCTAAATTCTTAAAAGAGCGCTCCCCAGCTACTATCAACTAGAAAGAGACATGAAGATGAAACCTACAATGTTTTTAACTATCAGATGAAGGTGGCCGAGATGCCATGACTTTTAAGCACCTCAAAATTATAAAAAAGTGACTAAGTCAGAAAATTCCTCCTCATTCTGGCAGATGGCATAAAAATGAGAAACTAAAATGTTCTTAGTACCTTCCCTAACACACAACTCTCTGCAATATTTCTTCATCACATGTTACACTATGGTTCTTGAACAATCATGGCTGGCCCCATTAGCTTTTAAAATTATAAAATAATATTTGCACTGAAATTTGATATCATTAGGTAGGAAACTGCCCTTTGCTTTCAACTTTTTGTCAAACACTAAAACAAATCATGAATGATTGTATATGAATGGGATATGAAGAACCATTTTTAAGAAGATATTGTATTGTCAATGTTCTATGAACAGATCTTTTAAAATTGTATTAGTGTCTGTTAAACTGCTTTTCCCCTGAAGATTTTATAATATTCAAAGAAGTGACCCATCTTCACTTCTCTGTGCATTTCCCTGGGCTGTGAGCAGTGATGAACCAACAACTCTTGGAAAAGATTTAGAGCTGAAACAAGTCTACCTGGACAGTATGATTTTCCTTCTAAAATTAAGATCAGTTTTGTATAGGCTACCCACTATGATCTCACTAAGCATCTTAAAAATATACTTTTTCTATCTTTAAGCCAATATTTCATCTCTCAATTGCATATAAACATTTTGTTAGCCTAATTTTTGCTCAGATGTACCTATTTAAATATAAAATGTTTCCAGTGGTTTCAGTGGGGTTATTTTGAACTAATGTTAGTGTAAGTGAGCAAAATCTGGTCCACTGGATCTAAAATCTACCCTTCATACAGGCTGTTGCCCCCAAACAAATGAATGAGTTAAATTCTGCTTTCAGTTTATGTTGCTATTTTGAAATCAGTGAAAGTGTGAAGAGTATTAAGGCCCAATCAAATTGCTACTGAACTGTCTTCATGCTCTTAGTAGCTTCATTAGTGCTTGCATGAGTCTGTAATGTGTCAAGGCAATTGTACAGATGTCCATGTCTGTTCTCCCAGGATAAATCCTTGAAAAAAAAAAATTCTGAATATTGCAAATATGTATAAACAGTTATCCCAGGATTGCACCATTGAATCAATGGAAGAAAAGCAGCACTGCAGCCAGCCACTCACGAATCCCTGATTAAAAAGGCAATGCATGTATATGCCAAGGATATTAATCTCACCATGCAGTGGGAAGAATAATTAGGAGCATTTATTATTGTACCTCCACATTTATTTCCATTATATTTCCCTCATTTCTGTCCTAATTCAGTCAATAAATTTAGAGAAAGGCAGATATTCAATGGGTGGATGTCTTCATAATCATGGAATTTGGATTGTATTTTCTACATATCTGTCATGGATACCTGCTTAATTGTCAAGTTAGAAATAAATGCATCTCAGTGCATAGGCTGAGATTTGGAGAGCCTCTTTAAACTGCTACCAACACAATAAAAATCATCTCTCCCAATTACAATTGTGTAGGTGCATAAAAGGGGCTTGACTGCACCTATGTTTTTCAAATAGATAATATGTAATGATTAGTCTTGTATTTATAATTTTTTAAGATTCCTGAAGGAAAAGGTATTGGCTCTGATGCATTGTTAATTTTTTTTTAGTATTTTACTGTATTGCCTCTAATAATAAAACTTGACTTCACAGAGAAATTAAACACAATAGAAGTTCTAATCCTATTTGATAGTTTCTGGTGTTAGGAAATGGGAAAATAATGGAAAGGATGAAAAACGCTGTCAGAGGGTGGGTAAATAAGGGTACAAAAATAGTAAATAAGAATACATTATCAGTTGTATGTCAGCTCCTCCTGGTTAATTCTGGTCCACTTCTGGGTTTGCTGCCGAGCACATGGTGGTGTTTCGCCCCCCACCCTGCACTCCATGCACCCCAGCATTGCAGCGATCATGAGCCGCACCTGCTACCTCAAGTTATGTAGAAAAAATGTTTAAAGCTGTGTCTATGTCCGAATCGCTAATTCTCTGAATCAGCATCAAATTCCATAGATTTCATAGACATTTGGGCGGAAAGGGACCCCGAAGGATCAGAGTCCAGCCCCCTGCACCAGGGGCAGAAAGTCAGCAGGGATCATAGGATCCCAGAAAGATAAACATCCAAATGTGTCTTGAGGGCATTCAAAGTGGGTGCTTGACCCACCTCCAGCAGCAGTCTATTCCAAACCTTGGGGGCTCAGACAGTGAAGAAGTTCTTCCTTATGTCCAGCCTGAATCGGTCATGGCAGAGTTTGTGACCGTTCAGTTTTGTCGTCCTTTGGGGCACTCTGGTGAATAGACGTTCCCCCAGATCCTGATGAACACCCTGATGAACTTATAAGTGGCCACCAGATTGCCCCTGAATCTGCACTTTTCCAAGCTGAAGTCCCATGACTCTCAACCTCTCATCATAAGGTCCGTTTTCCTGCACGTGGCTCTCCTCTGCACTCTCTCAAGCTTCTCCACATCCTTTTTGAATTGCAGAGCCCAAAACCGGATGTAGTACTCCAGCTGCGGCCTCACCAAGGCCGAGTACAAGGGGAGACTGATGTCCCGGGATTTGCTTGAGAACCATCTATGGATGCAAACCAGTGTTTTGCTCACTGTACTAGCTGCAGCATCACACTGAAGGCTTATTTTCATCTTGTGGTCAATCATGACTCCCAAGTCCCTTTTGTCTGTAGTGCTAACCAGCGTAGCACTGCTGAGCCTATAAGCATGCTGTGGGTTTTTCCTCCCAAGCTGGAGAACTTTGCAGTTTTCGGTGTTAAACACCATTAAGTTCTTGTTCGTCCATTTCATGAGCCTGTCAAGATCTGCCTGGATCACCCTCCTGTCCTCAGGTATGGATGCTTTACCCCAGAGTTTGGTGTCATCAGCGAACTTGGCCAGCCCGCTTCTGACACCAATGTCCACATCACTGATGAAGATGTTAAAAAGTATAGGCCCTAGGACAGAGTCTTGAGGGACCCCACTGGTCACAGCACACCACAACAATTGATTGTCATCAACCACCACCCTCCTGGTCCTACGGCATAGCCAATTCCCCAGCCAGCAGACTGTAATGAGGCCGAGGCCACAGTTAGCCATTTTTGCCAAGAGGTGATCATGGGATACCAGATCAAAGGCTTTTTTAAAGTTAAGATATATGACATAAATCTCTTCCCCCTTGTCCAACTGATATGTCACCTGGTTGTAAAAGGAAATGAGATTGGTCAAGCAAGACTTACCCGCAACAAACCCATGCTGGGTATCCCTCAGGATATTACCATCAGCTAGTCTGTTAAGGATGGCCTCCCTGATAATCTTTTCCAAGACCTTCCCCAGGATAGAGGTCAGGATGATGGGCCTGTAGTTTGCCAGATCCACTTTCCTCCCTTTCTTGAAGATAGACACCACACTGGCCTTCTTCCAGTCTTCAGGCACTTCACCAGAGCACCAGGAGTTCTCAAACATCCATGCCAGAAGCTGAGCTATGATGCTTGCCAGCACCTTGAGTACCCTGGGGTGTAAACCATCAGGCCCGGCTGACTTGAAGTTATCCACCCCATCAAGGTGTTCCTTCACGAGGTCAGCTTCAATGGAGGGTAAGGAATCTCCTTCACCCAGGCCTCCCTGACACACAATGGGCAGGGGAATCCCATGAGACTGGTGAAAAACTGATGCAAAAGTACCCATTAAGCAAGTTTGCTTTTTCCTGGGCATCGGTTGTCAGTCATCACATCTGGTTTATCAGGGGTCCAATGTTGCCCTTGCTTTTCCTCCTGCTCCCCACATATCTAAAAAAGGACTTTTTATAGTTCTTGATATTTGTAGCTAGCTGGAGTTCCACTGTAGCTGTGGCTTTCCTGGTTTGTTCTCTGCAGGTCCAGACCAAATCTTCAAATTTGGATTCAGCTGAATCAAATCAGAGACAGTGTTCCAAATCAACTAATCAAATCACCATCCCTGATTCAGGCCAAATCTGGATTTGAATCAAATAGGACCTGCTTTGCACACCCCTACTATCTGACAGTGCAGTAATTTAGTCCACTGCACCCTAATTGATGTGCGTGCATAAACAGTGTTGCTTTACTGTACAGCAAATTATTCTGCTGCACAGTAAAGTGTCTCATGTGGATGCACCCAGTGGGATCTCTGAGAAGGGGGTCTAAAGTGAAATCCAGAAGACTTACATTCTGGCATCAACTACTTTTGTGGCATTGGACAAACCATTTTCCATACCTCTGTTTCTCTTCCCAATCTCTATCTGTAGGAAGGGAAACCCAGACTAGATTCTTCATGACAAGAACTGTCCTGGTTTGTGCAGGGCCTGGACTCTTGCTCAAGTCCTCTAGGCACTAAAGAAACAGATGTTTAAAAACTTAATTTAAAATTTTGCTATGGCTTTATACATTCCATTTAAAATAATATTGAATGTTACATGTATGGATATAAGCTACTTGTATATAACTTATCTTTTACAGAAGGCTTTGGTTAAGTTACTATTAAACAAAAATCAACCCAGGCCATTTTGAATCCAGGGTTTGGGCTAAAAAAGAAACTTCTCATTCTAAAATAAACTTTATTTGAGCCTTGACTAAGATTATTTTTTAGGTTCTTATGCCTTTCCTGCCCTCAAAATGCTTCCCTGTAGCAGCTGTGGGAAAATAAAAGAGCTTGGTGTAGGGAAGTGTACTTAGGTGGTGGGTTAAATTTTGATAGTTTTAACAGTTGGTGCCCTAACTGTGTAAAGAACAGCTGAGGGTCCAGAACTGTCTGTAGAGGTCTGTAGAACATTTTCTTTTTTGAACAAGTACTAATTTTTTACTTACCAAAATAACCTGAGAATTCTTTCCAAATTACAGTGAACTTTCCATAGCAGTTAAACCCGATAAACATGACTATCTCCACAGATGCCAGCTGCGCCATCTCATTGTACCAGATTTCGACCTTTGGAGATGTCCTATTCTTCCAATGCAGTAACATAATCCTGCATGCCACTAATAAGGCAGCTGTAAGAGTGCAATCTGGGAAGGATTCAGTTTGAATTCCCTAGGGATATACCCAAGGACACATATATTGGCCAAAGGTATCTGTGCTGCTCTCAAAGCCTTGCTATACTTTCTAGCTATAATTTCTTTGTAAAAATAATTAAAGATAGGGGATGACCAAACCATGTGACCAAGCACTACCTACAATGCATCACATCTGTAACATACATCTAATGACAATGTATTTATATTGTTTTAAGTTTAGAGAGAGACAAAAAATATCTTTTGTTGTATAGGGCAAATTCTAAGACCAATTGTTGCTGTTTGAATATTGTGGATTGCTTATTTCCACTGGGATTCTGACATTTGGATATCTAGGTTTTCATTACACTTGAATTGTAAGAATTCTGTCTTGGGTCTGTTAAGTGACATTTTATATTCATAAAATGATGGCACAGGATGGGGATGAGAGCCTACTTCAAGGCTGTATATATATATATGGAATATATATATGGAATATTTGCTACACCTAAAGCCTCAGGTCCAAACTGATTTTCTAACTCTGATGCAACCACATTTATTGCCATTCAATTGTTTTTGGAAGGTCAAATTCATCATACAACTCAGAAGAAGGATTTTAATATGATTTATTACCAGAACTGTAGAGCAATTTCATACATGCTTCCATATTCTATAACCCCTGTGGAGCAGGAGTGTAAGGAATACAGAGGTCACAGACAGAGGCTTATTTCTACCAATAAGAATTTCAAAGAATTCAGAGGCGGCCTGGGAGCAGAAGCGAACATGTATTCTAGCCACCTGGTTGGAGAGCTGTGAATGTGAGTCTCCAGCCAGAGGATACTATAAAGCTGCTCCTGGGCCACCACTGTTCTTAGGGAAGCCAATTATGTGACAGCCTGTCTTCTCCCCTGCTTGGGATAGCAGCAGGCTGTCAATAGGTTTTCAATCACCACTTGGCTGGTGCAAGTGGCATTTAAAGGAATGAGAACAGAGGTGAGGAGAGTTTCCCTGGCCCTGGTTCCTGGCCCTGAGGGCTCTGAAATCAACTTTAGTGCCACTCAGCTGGGCAACTATTTTAAAATTAGATGGGTTGAAAATGGCTCAGGGAGAGCCTCCCTGAATCCATTTCTCCAGTACCTCAGCTTCTCATTGCCTCCTGCACTGCCCATTTGGCAGTCCCTCATTTGGGGAAACATGGGGAGCAATTGCTCCACTGTTCCAGTATCCTCCCAGACCAGAACAGGATGGGGGTATACAGATGTTCATTATTGTGAAAGACTCTCTCTTTCAGGACAGAACGTCTTGGGTGACACCTGGAAGATCTTTCTCTTGGAGAGGGCTTGTTTTTCTCAAGGAAAATTGAATGAATGCTTGTACAGCCACTGTTTGTACTGGGAGAGCAGAAATCCTCCCAGTAAAATCATAGGCTGCTTGCAGATGTTAAAAAAAAGTGGCACTTTACTTTAAACTTGGTGCAGTCCTGCACCAAGCCCAGAGCAACCCAGAAGAGGCAGCATGTTAGCCAAACCCAGCTCATGCAATGTCTGTATAAATTGGGCACTTTAATGGGGCTTTTTTGTTGCTTTTATGTAATAGTTGATTGACTCAGCTTTAGCTAAAAGAACCTTGCTCAAGCACCTAATCTACACAGATGCTGTGGCTGTGGAGCCAAGTTGAAGTAATGCCCTGCTTCTTCCAGTAAAGCACTTTTTTAAAAACATCTGCAAGAAGCCATAATATATTGCTGGAGGCTGCAGCTCTGAGTCTGCTCCCATCACTGAGGACATTTTGGTTGGTTCTTGGTTCCTTGCTTGAGAACAAATGATTGCACAAAGTTGGCATACTGGGACTTCAAACAAGGACCAGGAGGACTTAATGCTACAAAAACAGTGCAACACTAGGCCAATACAGACATCTTGCAAAAATTTACTCTTCTTGGGTAGTGTAGCCATCTCTGATAATGGTAAATGCTGGAAGCACAAGCATCTGGATAAACACATTTTGTTTACAATTTTGTAAGTCCCAGGTGAAATGAAGCATCCAGAACATACTACTGCTTTAAAAATATATTTGGTCTATAATCACTTTATTCCATTTGCTTTAAGATTTAAACCTATGACTGCCAAAAGGCTAGTTTTTACTTTAAGTCAGCTTGAGTATTTATCATTACATTTAATGCCACAGGAAAAGTGAGTTGGCTCCAAATAAAAAGTATGCAAATTATATTTTAAAAGGCTCATCTTCATTGCATCTGTAGAAGACTATAAAAACTAAAAACAAACAAGTATCACCTCCCCTTTCTCTAAATAATGCAACAGAAATCCTGCAGAAAGTAATATTTATTTTACAATGTATTAGACATAAGAGTATGCTGTGGGGTGAATTTCCATGTGCAATTAATGCAATGCAATAAACTCTGGAGCAGTTCAAGCTAGACTCAACTGTTCCTGGGCACAGCATCTACACATGTACCCAGGACAACAGCAACTTAAGTTAGGGCATAGGAGCGCCCCAGCTCACTGGGCTGATCAGATGCAGTGTATGTCCATGGTTAGCATCTACATGTGTGTTTTGGTGCAGTAAAGTACTCCACTGTAAGATAGTACTGTCCCTGATGGTACTATTCCATGGTAGAATTTATTAGTTTGCTGCACCCTAATACCAGCACACATGTATACTGACATTTACTGACTTTAGTATACTAAAGCAGACATGTGGATGCACCCTGTATGTAACCCATTCAGACACGCCTTATCAGGTAAGGTTGGGGATGATCTGGTCCTGGTTTTGGATTTATAAAATAGGGTTGATTTAGGTTTGTTTAATCTGTAAAATGATTCTTTTGGTGATTCTGAAGGGTTGTGTTATCACTGATTTTCTCTTTGTACAGGTTAAGTGGTAAATGTAAGACATTCCTCCTTTTGACTACTGTTAGTTAGGTGCTTCAAACTGCCTAACAGGGAATGATTAGAAATACTAAGTAATCATATTTAGACATGATGTTCAGCTGATTGAGTTTTCTAACTTAGTTAGATCCCTGGCACGGATCTTTGAAAACTCCTGACACTCTGGTGTAGTGCCCGAAGACTGGAAGAAGGCCAATGTGGTGCCGATCTTCAAGAAAGGGAAGAGAGTGGATCCGGCTAACTACAGGCCCATTAGCCTGACTTCTATCCTGGGGAAGATCTTAGAATAGTTTATTAAGGAGGCCATCCTTGATGGACTGGCCCACGCTAACATTCTAAGGGACAGCCAGCACGGGTTTGTTGCGGGTAGGTTTGTTTGACCAATCTCATTTCCTTCTATGACCAGGTGACCTATCACCTGGACAAGGGAGAAGAGATTGATGTCATATATCTTGACTTCAAAAAAAGCCTTCAATCTGGTATCCCATGATCACCTCTTGGCCAAACTGGCCAGTTGTGGCCATGGCTCCACCACGATCCACTGGCTGGGAAACTGGCTCCGTGGTCAGACCCAGAGGGTTGTGATTGATGGCAGTCACTCATCGTGGTGCCCTGTGACCAGTGGGGTCCCTCAAGGCTCTGTCCTGGGACCCATCCTGTTCAACATCTTCATTAATGATGTGGACATTGGAGTTGGGAGTGGACTGGCCAATTTCGCCGATGACACCAAACTTTGGAGCAAAGCATCCATGCCAGAAGATAGGCGGGTGATCCAGGCTGACCTGGACAAGCTCAGCAAATGGGCAGACGAGAACCTGATGGTGTTTAACACTGAAAAATGCAAGGTTCTCCACCTTGGGAGGAAAAACCTGCAGCTTCCTTATAGGCTTAGCAGTGCTACGTTGGATAGCAGTACAGAAGAAAGAGATTTGGGGGTCATCATTGACCACAAGATGAACATGAGCCTCCAATGCAATGCTGTGGCTATTAAAGTGACCAAAACGCTGGCTTGCATCCATAGATGCTTCTTGAGCAAATCCCGGGACGTCATTCTCCCCTCGTACTCGGCCTTGGTGAGGCCGCAGCTGGAGTACTGCGTCCAGTTTTGGGCTCCACAATTCAAAAAGGATGTGGAGAAGCTTGAGAGAGTCCAGAGGAGAGCCACGCGCATGATCAGAGGTCAGGAAAACAGATCTTATGATGACAGGCTGAGAGCCATGGGACTCTTTAGCCTGGAAAAGCATAGGCTCAGGGGTGATCTGATGGCCACCTATAAGTTTATCAGGGGTGACCACCAGGATCTGGGGGAACGTTTGTTCACCAGAGCGCCCCAAGGGATGACGAGGTCGAACGGTCACAAACTCCTGCAAGACCGTTTCAGGCTGGACATAAGGAAGAATTTCTTTACTGTCCGAGCCCCCAAGGTCTGGAACAGTCTGCCAGGGGAGGTGGTTCAAGCACCTACATTGAACACCTTCAAGAGCAAATTGGATGCTTATCTTGCTGGGATCCTATGACCCCAGCTGACTTCCTGCCCTTTGGGCAGGGGGCTAGACTCAATGATCATCCGAGGCCCCTTCCAGCTCTGATGTCTATGAAATCTATGTTCATGTGGACAGCAGGTTAAAAGTACTTCCAAATCAGCTTTCAGTTTTTAGAGAATACTTCATAATGGGCAAATCTATATGTGCATTTAGGCACAACTAAATTTAACACACAGTAAGCTAATGTCCATTAAGCAATGTTTGGCAGGTGTCTATACATGCACAGAATTGGCACTAAAAGTTAGTCCCAAGTCCCTGCAGTCCTGCCATGTACCCGTGTGGCCACCAGGGGAGCTCCAGCCTCCAGCCACATGGCTACCAGCACTTCACAGCCATACTGAATCCTGAGCCAGCTGCCAATACTAGGCAGCCATCTGGGAAACTCTGATCCCTGGTCAGCCCCTGCCCTGCCCTGTAGCCATGTGCCCAGTGCAGCACATGGCAGCTTCCTCCTTGCCCACCCTTCCTCCCCACACCAGGGCTGCTCCAGCCCCTACCCCTGCCCTGCCCACAATTCCCAGTACCTCACTGTTCCAGCTGGCCCCTGCAGCAACAGTCAATGCCCTGTGCTCCTGCTGGCCTTAGTGCTGGCCTTGCTGGCCCCAGCAGACGTGCACCCATAACTCCCTAACTTAGGCTGAAGTACATTAATGCATCTTCTGTAAATGCACCCAGTGAAAAAAATATTTGGAGGAATGGGGAGAGAAATCTTCCAGGGAGGCCCAGAATGGAGATTGTAGATGAGGCTGTGAGGGATGAACAAACAATGAAAGATAATTAAGGTAAATATGCAAAATAAAGCTTGAACCTGCTCAATACAAATTAATATTTTTTCCCCATAGAAGCTGGATCAAGCCTGTTAATAAGAAGGGCAGAAAATGCCTAAATTATGTATTTAGAGTGAGGTAAAGGGAAATTAACAAAGGCTGCATTCAGACATGCATGAACATTTGGCTCCCTGGGGACAACTAACAGCAATGCACCTTGTGCCTCTGCTAGTTGTCCCCGGGGAACCCCATGTCATGTGTGTTCTGGCAGGTAGCAACTTATTCCAGGTGGGGTAGGGGAGGCTGAGGCCAGCAGCATTACCTGAGGTTCTGGAAGCCTCCTGGAGCTGCAGCCTCAGCAGTCCTGCCATGTGAATCCTGGCTAGCAGCAGAATGCAGCTCTAGCTGGCCAGGCTCTGGCTTTGAGTGGTGCATGCTGCTACTGTGTGCACCGCTCTGTTTTTCTTGCAGGTTTTTTTGACCCCTGGATATGCTGCCTGTGAAAGAAACTAAAGATCAGGTGGCAGGACAAGATTCCAGACACTAAGGTGCTTGGAAGTTCAGCTCTCCCCGGTATTCACACTCTGTAGCTAAGATGGGCTGGCCAGCTTTCAAGAATACCTAACACTCACCTGCCAAAAAAGATCTTCTATGGCAAACTGTCAAATGGAGTACAGTTTCGCAGTGCACCAAAGAAGTGGTACAGAGACACCCTAAAGGTATCCCTAAAAAGAGTTTCAACATCAATGTGGAGTCATGGAAGCATGCGACTCATGACCATCCATCCTGGAGGTCATCAATTCAGAATGGAGCACTGGCCTTTGGACAGCAATGCATGGCAGAGGCAATGAGGAAAGGTGTGGCGAAGAAAACCAAACCCAGTCCTCATTGCTTTCCTGCCCTTACTGCAGCAGATTATTCAATGCAAAGACTGGGCTTATAAATCACCTACATACCCATGTGACCAATCCTCCACCCCCTCCTTCCTCTGTCCTCTCTCTCTTTTCTCCTTTTTCTTTTTTTCCTCCTCCCTGCCCATTTCTTTCCCATTTCTTTTCTCTCTTCTTCTCCCCCACTGGATGTGGTCATCTTCACCCACGAAGGACAACAACAATAATAGTAATGAAAACTTCTATTTTCAGTTGTACATACTTTTCCAAAACTTTCACATTTTAGACTCACATTTTTCTGTCTAACAGCTGCTTTTTAAAATTTAAGCAAAAACTGTTCAGATGATTTTATCATAAAAGGAGAGCAAATAGAAAATGCAAGCTTGCATTCCCAGCACTAAGATATTGCATGTGCTAAACATTTTACAAACACAGCACATCTATTGAAAGCATAGAGTTGGAGAAAATTTGCTGCTTGCTTTTTTCTCAGCTCTTTCAATTAAAGATGAGGTAGAAAGTCATCAGTTGACATGCCTTTAACTGTCTTTCAAGAACCTGAGGTGATGTGAGGAAAACTAGGTCTGTTATCACTGATTTATATTAGCTCGAAATCTAACTCTGTGCCAGAGTAGGGTGCAAAAGTATTTTCCCATCCCATAAAGCCTTGTGTGCTTTAGTTTCCTGTTCCTCACTGGGACTTAAGATGAAGACAAAAGTGCAGCTCCCCGCTGTAACGGAGAACAATTTGCAGGAAGCATTCTGAGTTCCAACAACCCCCCCCAGGCCAAGCAGAAGTTCACTATTAGGTCCAGGGGTTAAGGGAATATCGCTAGGAATATAGCTACAGACCAAATTCCCTCCGCTCCCTTCCCCCCTCCTATTCTGAAAGCAGCTCAGAGGCTGGCAGACAGGCAGACACAAATTACAGAAAAAGATGCTATATTTCATCTGAACTCCCATGCAATGGGGGTTCCAATTTTCACCCGCTTGGCCATTTTTAAGTGGTCTAGTCATGGACTTGTGTTTGTTCACAATAGCTATAGATTGTTTTCTGTAGTCAGATCAGGCGAAACTTGATACTTCTGTCAGCATCCTTAGTTTCTCATAAAATCTGAAAGGGTGAGAAAGACAGGGAGAGTCCTGTGTACCTAATCCTGTGTAGCCAATAGCTCACTAATTAGGATACTCTTTTGGTATATAAAAACAAGGTCCTCCATGGATCCCTCAAGAGGAACATTTTGTGATAAAATTTCACCAAAATGGTATGAAATATATGTATGAACATTGTGGGCTTAATAAATAGGCATCTTCCAAAGAAAAAACATTTCATTATTGAGTAGTTTATGCATTTTGGGGTAGATATTCCTCCTTAATCTCAGAAAGTTGTTGTACAGGGCCAATTTAGCTACCTAAAGAATATCTATACTGCAGACTCAATATAGTGTAACGATACCCAATTTTCCTTAAACAAGCTAGCATGTAGTCATCCATAGGGCAGTCTGTAAACAAGAAGCTCCACATAAGCTCATTTATTCTGCTTCTTATGGTGCACAGTGACAGCCTGATCTGAAGCCCAACTCCTGCTAACTTCAGACACTCAAATTAAATGAGGCAAGGTATCAGCAGGATGTGATGACTGGGGGCTCCTTGCAACTCAGAACTCTTTCTGAAAACTATAACTCAATTGATGCACATATTAAGCACACACAGAAATGCATCTCCCTGCTGTAACTGAACATAGTTTTCAGAAAGCGTTCTGAGTTACAAGGAGCCCCCAGACCAAACAGAAGTTCACTGTTGATTCACTGTTATGAGGAGGGGAATCTAGCTGCCTCTCCTCCCTCCCAGTCCAGGCTGTTATCAGAGCGGAAGAGGGGAAAGGGAGTATAGGGAGCTCATTCTAGGGGGTCCCCAGCCACCACTGGAGTGGCTGAAATACAAGCTCCAATATATTCCCCCCCACACACACACACACACCCTCCAGCAAGGCCTGAAAAAACTCCAGACTGAATTTCCTCTGATCCCTTTCCCCCGTCCCAATCTGAAAATAGTTCGGAAGCTGGCAGGCATGCAAACACAAGTTACAGAAGATGCTGTGTTTTTAAATGTCTTCATCTGAACCCTCATCTAAATCGGCCATTTTTAAGCAGCCTGCAACCATGCACTTGTGTTTGGTCACAGTTATAGACTACTTTGTGTGCCCAGATCAGACGAAAACTGTCACTTCTGCCTCTGCTCATATTGTCAAAGATGTGCAGCTCCTAAGATTCTGTCTGTTGGCTCAGATGTAGACACAAAGCCCTTTCCTCCATTTTATAGTGTAGCAAGATGGAAATCCTAGGGTCACTGTGCTGCCCCTAGGTCCCCTCTCTGTACCGTGCCAAGCGTGCTCCAAGCACCCTCAGAATCTCGCCCACCACATCTTTGATGTTATGTATTTATTGTAGGGAGGCTGCCCTTCGTTCCCTTACCTACGGTTTCCTGCTATATGCCGGACCTGCCTCGGACTCCCTGGCACTTGGGCGCTCTACAGCCCTGCTCACTCCGTATCATGTTGACACTCCGTCCCTTCACAGTCTCATGTTGCTCGGGTTCTCTGGAGTCCCGCCTCACACTGCACCTCACCATGCTTAAACGGTCACTGACCCTCTCTCTGGGGCTTCTCACTCACCCCGAGCCTCACTGGCACTCAGGTTCTCCACGACTTTGTTCTGCCTTCTGGGGTACTCGGGGTCAGCCCTATCCCAATACTGTGCCTTTGCCTCGGCACTCAGGAATGACACCTCCCCCTCTGCTGCGCCCTTATGGATGCTCTGGGTCAATGCCGTCCCTGCACTGTCCGTTCTAGCAGTATGGGAGGCACACTTCCTCTGCTGCACCTTTTTGGCTTCACAGTCGCTGCCCCTCTCTCTGGGCTTCTCAGTGGTGCTGCCTCCTCTCCCTGCCAGTGGGGTTCACACTCTAACCTTGTTCCCTATGTTCTCCTCCATCCCCTTATAGTCTCACCCAGTCTTCCAGTATAACAACAACCAAAACACAAGCCCTTGGGCTATAAACACAGACCTATGGCTCAAGGCTAAAACATCATCCAAAACACACCACAGGTGTTCCATCTCTCACCCGCATTACTAGCTGCTCGCACATCCAGGCCTTTGCCTTTTCACACATTCAGGGCTGAGCTCCTTTCTCCTTGGCTTCAGGCTGCCCTCCCCTTTGGGCTTTGGCCAACAATTTATGTCTGAGCCAGGCCCTGCCCTTTCCATTCAGCTGACCAAACAGGTGTGTGTCCTTAACTCCCCCCAGTAGCCCCTAGCAACCAGCACCTGAACCACTACTCTGGCTCTCCAAGTAGCAGGCACCTCTCCCCTTAAATTTCAAACTCACCAGGCTGAGTTTTCGGTCTTATCTGTGCACCTTCTGTTGCAGCTCTCTCAGGTCCGGGTTCTCATAGAATCATAGAAGTAGGGTCAGAAGGGACCTTATAGATCTTCAAGCCCGACCCCCTGCCAGGGCAGGAGAAAAAACTGGGCTCAAATTATCCCAGCCAGGTAGGCATCAAGCCTCCTCTTAAAGACCCCCAGGGTAGGAGCCAGCACCACGTCCCTTGGAAGTTGGTTCCAGATCCTAGACACCCTGACTGTGAAGTAGTTCTTACAGATGTCTAATCTAAACCTATTCTCCAACAACTTGTGGCTGTTATTCCTTGTTATGCCAGGGGGCACTAGGGGAAACAAGTTCTGTCCCAAACCCTTCTGGTCCCCCCTAGTGAGTTTATAGACAGTCACCAGGTCTCCCCTCTGCCTTCTCTTGTGAAGGCTAAACAGGTTCAGGTCCTGCAGTCTTTCATTGTAGGGTCTGCCCTGTAGTCCCCGGATCATTCGGGTGGCCCGCCTCTGGATCCTCTCAATGTTGTCCACATCCCTCCTGAAGTGCGGCGCACAGAACTGGACACAGTACTCCAGCTGTGGCCTGACCAGTGTTGCATAGAGGGGGAGGATCACCTCCTTGGCCCTGCTAGAGATGCACCTGTGGATGCATGACAAGGTGCGGTTAGCCCTGCCAACCGTGACCTCGCATTGTCGGCCCACGTTCATCTTGGAGTCAATAATGACTCCAAAATCCCTTTCTGCCTCCGTGCTCTCAAGAACGGAGTTTCCCCATCTTATAAGTGTGCTGTTGGTTACTACTGCCCAAGTGCAGCATCCTGCACTTGTCAGTGTTGAGGTGCATCCTGTTTTTGCTAGCCCACCCCTGTAACCTATCCAAGTCTTGCTGCAGTCTTTCCTTCCCTGCTAGTGTGCTCACCTCACCCCAATTTTGGTATCATCAGCGAATTTAAACAGGGTGCTTTTCACCCCATCGTCCAAATTGCTGATAAAGAGATTGAACAGCGCAGGCCCAAGGACCAAGCCCTGGGGGACTCCACTGCCTACTTCTCCCCAGGTTGAATATGACCCATCCACCACCACCCTCTGAGTGAGACCCTTCAGCCGATCTGCAATCCATCTGACTGTGTAGGCATCAATGCCACAGTCACCCAATTTCTTAATGAGGATGGGGTGAGAGACAGTGTCAAAGGCCTTGCTGAAGTCCAGAAAGACTACATCCACAGCAACACCTGCATCCAAGGCTTTTGTGACCTGATCATAAAAGGCAATCAGGTTGGTCTGACATGACCTGCTCCTAATGAAACCATGCTGGTTGCCCTTGAGCATCATCTCTGAGGCTGGCCCATCACAGATGTGCTCCATGATGATCTTCTCAAAGAGTTTCCCTAGGATTGAGGTAAGACTGATGGGCCTATAGTTGCCTGGGTCCTCCCTCCTCCCTTTTTTAAAGATGGGGACCACATTGGCTACCTTCCAATCATCCGGCACCTGGCCCAAGCACCATGAGCGCTCGTAAAGCCATGCCAAGGGCCCTGCAATAACCCCTGCTAGCTCCCTCAACACCCTGGGGTGGAGAGCATCTGGACTAGCTGATTTGAACACATCCAGCCCCTCCAGAAGCTCTCTAACCTGGTTCTCTCCAACCTGAGGTCTGGAGGTGTTCCCCTTGAGTCCGTCTTGCATCACAGTGTGGAAGTCCCGGTCCCTGCCCAAGAAAACAGAGGTGAAGAATAGGTTAAAGAGGTCTGCTTTCTCCTCTGGCGCAACCACCAGATTGCCCAGAGGATCTTGCAGGGGCCCCACATTTCCCGGTTCTTTCTTCATCCTCCCTATATATTTGAAAAAAGACTTTTTATTATCTTTGATTTTGGACGCAAGTCCTAGCTCTATGTCCGCCTTAGCTTTCCTGACAGCCTCGCTACAGGCCCGAGCAGAGGAGGTATACTCCTCTTTGGAGATAGCACGCCCCTTGCACCGGGTGTATGCCACCTTTTTGGCAATCAGGCATTCCCGGTCACCTTTGGTGAGCCAGGGGCACTTTTGGGCACTCCTGCCCCGCTTGCTTTTTGTTGGGATGGTCACCCCTTGGGCCCTGAGTATCATCTCCTTAAGGAATGACCACTCATCTTGGGCACTGAGTTCCCCTACCCTTGTACCCCAGTGCCTCTCCCACTAATCACCTTAACTAGTTGAAGTTGGCCCTCTTGAAGTCTAGGGCTACTGCCTTGCTGCTGGCCCTTGACACCCTGCGCTGGATGGTGAATTCCAGCAAGCGATGATCGCTATCACCCAGGTGTTCAAGGACCTGGAGGCCCCTTACCAGGTCCACACCTGTGGCCAGGACCAGGTCCAACAGGGCTTTTCCTCTGGTGGGACTGTGCATCTCATGAATTAAGTGGAGGTCCTGTATCTCGGCCAGGAACCTCCAGGAACAGTCTGACCTGGCTGACTGTTCCTCCCAGCAGATGTCTGGGTAATTGAAGTCACCCATGACAACTACATCCCTTGCCTTAAGTGACTCTGCAAGCTGGCCCGAAAATTCCCAGTCCAGCTTCTCCCCTTGGTTGGGGGGTAGACCCCCACAGCCCCCTTGTATCTTGACCCAGAGTACTTTGCTTGCCCCTCCTCTGACCCCATTCTGCTGGCAGAGGATGTGTATTGTTCCTTGACGTAGAGCGCCACATCCCTGCCTTTCCTTCCTTCTCTATCCCACCTGTAAAGCCTATAGCCCCTAATGCTAACTGTCCAGTCATGGGATGAATCCCACCAAGTTTCTGTTAACCCTATTATGTCTGGATCTGAACTGGCTATTCTGAGGACAAGTCCCTCCTGCTTCTTGTTCTTTGATTATCTCAAACTCATAGCGACAGAGGTTTTAAGGCACCTCCTACCCACCTTTTACCCAAGGCACACCATGTAGGATTTTCCAGAATTTGCCCCTCCGCGGGCAGGCCCCTCACAGTAGCCAACCTTAGTAGATCACCTTCTTTGATAGTCGAGACCCGGCCTACCCCCTGGAGTATTCTCTGTCTCACTCCTCTAGCCTGTTCCATCCGCATATATCCTTGTGTTCTCCTCTGAACCCAACATGGGTTCTGTTGCCTCCTTAGAGGCCCCTGGAGATCCTGGAGCCTTCCCCAGATCTCCCACTGCTGGCCTAATGCTGTTTGGGCATACTCTTTCCTCCAAAATTCTACCTTGCCATGTTCCATGGGTCTTCCTCCGGGTCCCTTATAGATCTTCACATAAGCTACTCCTCCCACCTTCTCTTCGATGATACCCCTCAGTGACCGCTGTCCGACCTGTCTGGGGATGTTATTTATATAAATCCATGGTCTTTTCTCCTGCTCTGGTTCCCCTTTTTGTTTGCTCTCTATACCCCACCTCTTGCCCCTTTGCACAACTTCTTCTGCCAGGCTCCGCTGGTTCCCTTCTCATCAGGTGTATCTTAGACTTTTGTTGCGCTAGGCCCCTAGCTGCTTGTGTCTTGCCTGGGCCAATTGTGCAGAAGGTCTCACCTCCTGGGGAAACCAGTTCATTCTCTCCAGCCGCCCCTGCCTTTACTGGTTCTACTGCCCCTGGCTGGGCACTGTGCTTCCTCCCTTATCTTGCAGCAGGAGTAGCTCCCTCAGTTTGTGTCTAAGTTGGTTCATTTCCATGGCATTCTGCCTCTGCCACTGTTCCCATCTTTGGTTCCATTCCACCAGAAATGTTAACAGGGCCTCTTTATGTAGGGTCCCCAGTTCTTCCCCCACAGTTCTTTCTTCCACTGCCTCACTCTCTCACAGCCCTGGTCCTGCCTCCTCCCTCTGGGCCAAGGTCACTGGGGACTCTCTCTGACTCGAGGTCTGTACTAATCTTAGACAGGGTGTTCCCCAACTCCACATCTACCTCCTTCAATGACTCCTTCAGTGCTTCCCTCTCTCGATATTCCATTTTAATTGCCCCCTTGTACTCTGCTAATTGGGTTTCAAAACCCTTCAGCCTTTCCAGTACACTCTCAAGGGTCAGCATTGTTCCACCAGGCATTCTTTTTCCTTCTCTACAGTCTGCAACTGAGCCGGCAATTGCTCATTTTCCTACTCTCTGGCCTTCAGCTCCCCTTCCAGGGACAACCTTTGTTCGCAGACCATCCTGTAATCATTCATGCAACCTTTCACCTTCTCCAGCTCCTGGTTGAACCTCTTATCTGTTTCTACTGCCAGATTATGACTCTCTAGCATCTTATTCTTCATTTCTTGTACCAAATCCTCTGCACATAAGCCTCTCTGTTTCCAGTTATTTAATTCCCTCTGTAGTTCCCCTAGCCAGCCCTCCTGTACCTGGACTTTCCTTTGGAGCTCCTCTATATGAGCTCTTGCTGTCTCTAATTCCAGTGGTAGCTCCTGCAGTCTTTCTGTCCAGATCTTGCACCCTTGCTTCTGCTTATTTTCTATGGGCCTTCTCATCTTCCAGCTCCCATTCTAATCTCATTACCACGTCTTCTAATGCCTCTCCCTTCATCTCCCAGGTACAGCTGCCTGGTCAACATCTCCTATTTCTCCCCTGCTGACTTCTTATTCCAACTCTATATTCCTGGGTCAGCCTCAGTCTTCCTCCTGGAAACTCTAGGCAATGGGTATGTTCCTCCTCTTTCTTAAGGCACGGCTGGGTTCCCAGCCAATGCACCACTGTAGCAGGATAGAAGTCCTAGGGTCGCCGTGCTGCCCCTAGGTCCCCTCTCTGTATTGTGCCAAGCATGCTCCAAGCACCCTAAGAATGTCTCCTGCCATGTCTTTGATGTTATGTATTTATTGTAGGGAGGCTGCCCTTTGTACTCTTACATACAGTTTCTTGCTATGTGCCAGACCCGCCTTGGTCACCCTGGCACTTGGGCACTACACAGCCCTGCCTCGCTCCGTGTCATGTTGACAATCCATCCCTTCACAGTCTCATCTTGCTCAGGTTCTCTGAATTCTCAGCTCACACTGCACCTCATGGTGCTCAAATGGTAGCTGCCCCTCTCTCTCTGGGGCTTCTCACTGCCCTCTCTCTGGGACTTCTTGCTCACCCCGAGCCTCACTGGCACTCAGGTTCTCCACAACCTTGTTCTGCCTTCTGGGGTACTCCAGGTCAGCCCTCTCCCAATACTGCGCCTTTGCCTTGGCACTCAGGAATGACACCTCCCCCTCTGCTGCATCCTTACAGATGCTCTCAGTCAATGCCGTCCCTGCACTGTTCTTTCTGGCAGTCTGGGAGGCACACTCCCTCTACTGCACCCTTTTGGCTTCACGGTCGCTGCCCCTCTCTCTGGGCTCCTCAGCAGTGCTGCCCACTCTCTCTGGAGCTGGGGTCCACACTCTAATGTGGTTCCCCTATGAGGCCTCCTCCATCCCCTTATAGTCTCACCCAGTCCTTCAGTATAACAACAACCAAAACACAAGCCCCTGGGCTATAACACAAATCTATGCCTCATGGCTAAAATGTCCTCCAAACCACACCACAGGTGTTCCATCTGTCACCCGCATCACTAACTGCTTGCACATGCAGGCCTTTGCCTTTTCTCACATTCAGGGCTGAACTCCTTCCTCCTTGGCTTCAGGCTGCCCTCCCCTTTGGGCTTTGGCCCACGATTTATGTCTGAGCCAGGCCCTGCCCTTTCCATTCAGCTGACCAAACAGGTGTGTGTCCTTAACTCCCTTCAGTTACCCCTAGCAACCAGCACCTGAGCCGCTACTCTGGCTTTCCAAGTAGCAGGCACCTTAATGCCCTGCCACATACAGGATAGGATTTTCCTATGATAGCTAATCAAACATTTACACCTTATGGAATTTTTCTTGACTGTTTTTTAAAGAATCTTCCTGCCTGGTAATTTCAAAAAATCAAAAAAAAGAAAAAGAAAAAATATTGTTAAGAGAATATTAGGAGTTCATAGTTCTGCACTCAAAAGTCAGTTCTTACTACAATCTTAATTATATTTCTTTGTGAGTACACATATTGATACAGTTCTAATTATGTAGTCACATAATATTTCATAGATTCATAGACCTTAGGGCTGGAAGGGACCTTGCAAGATCACTTGGTCCAGCCCCCTGCCCATAGGGCAGGAAGTCAGCTGGAGTTAGATCACCCCGTTAAGATAAGCATCCAAGCATTTCTTAAAGGAATCCAGAGTAGGTGCTTTCATCACTTCTGAGTCTATTCCAGACTCTGGAGACTCAGACAGTAAAGAAGTTTTTCCTTATGTCCAATCTAAAATGGTCTTCCAACAGTTTGTGACCATTAGACCTCATCTTCTTTTGGAATGCCCTGGTAAACAGGCATTCTTCCAGACCCTGATGCACACCGCTTATATATTTATAGGCTGCCACCAAGCCACCCCGAACCTTCACTTTTCTGGGGTGAAAAGTCCCATGCCTCTTAGCCTTTCCTCATAAGACCTGTCCTTTTGTCCTCTAATCATGCATGTGGTTCTCCTCTGGACTCTTTCAAGCTTCTACATGTCCTTTCTAAAGTATGGAGCCCGGAATTGAATGCAGTACTCCAGCTGTAGCCTCACCAAGGCTAAGTAAAGTGGGAGGATGACTTCTTGGGTCTTGCTTGAGATGCATCAGTAAATGCAAGCCAGAGTTTTATTTGTTTTGCCAGCTGTGGCATCACATTGATGGCTCACATTCATCTTGCAGTCAATCATGACCCCCAAGTCTCTTTCAGTCCTGGTTCTAGTGAGTGTAGTACTGCTGAGCCTATAAGCATGATGTGTTTTTTTTCCTCCCAAGTTGGAGCATCTTGCATTTCTCCATGTTGAATGGCATCAGGTTTTGATCTTCCCACCTTGCAAGCCTGTCCTGTTTCTCAGATACTGCTATATAAAATTCACCTAGAGATCATACTAAATATTTTATTCATTCTCTTGTACTCTGTTGGGGCCGGGGGTGGGGGTTGTCTTGTGAGGCACACTTCATAGGGACTATTTCATAAATACATAGAAAGGATAAATAAATTAACAACTACTTAAATGCAAAATGTATTAGTTTCTTGACAAGTCTTAAAGTTCTATTTCCATTCATTTATTATCTAAAAGAAAAATACATGGTCAATTTCTCAGGTAAAAGGTAAGTTTTATATTGAAAAATTAACAGAATAATGTCCTTGATATTAAGAGAGATTGTTCTAACTTATTTGCAAATTGAATTCCAATCTTCTGTAGAATAAGTCAACCATGAATCATTGCTTCTTACTAAAATTTAAAGAAAAACCTTAAATGATTCTTTAGCCCTTTACAGTACAAAGAACTATATTGAACATTTTAATTAATAGAAACAGATGCCATTTCATTTTTTTAAATACGGAATTAAATTTTGTTTTAGCTTACTAGCAAGGTATGTGATCAAATGTCTCGGAAAAGAGATATTACAGTAAAAGTTCCTTTTAAAATAGAAAACAACATTACAATTATCATGTCAAATTAATATGTTATTGTTTTCACATGATGTGTCATCTAAATATTGAAGTATTGATGCTGGAATAAATAAAAGGTCGTGACTTACAATTTAAACAGTTACAGTGTGAATACCAGGGAAAGACATTTTGTCTCATGATTGCACTTCTAAATTTTTCTCCCATTGCATCCCATAATAAGCAAGGACACAAAGAAAGAGCTATACCTAGCAACAGGATTCAATTTTATGGCATGTTTGCTTAAAGTGGTTTGTATAGGGGTTCACCAATAGAGATTTTTGGGGCCAAAACCGATATTGAATTTTTAAGGAGGCATATCACCCAATATCAATCTGATTTCTGACATAGCGAGGAGAGCAGCCTCCAGCTGGTAAGTCCACTGTGGTGGAAGGGGAGTGGGGAGGAAAGGGGTGTGAGGCAGGGACAGGTGAACCCACCCCAGTGAGGAAGGGGGTAGCCGAGGCAGGGCGGGCCATGGGGCAGACCCATGGCTCATGGGGGGGCAGCTTTCACCGCTGTGTGCATCCTGGGAGGGCACAGGGAGTGTATGCCCCAGATCTGTGTGGGGTGGGTGGGCTGCAGCTGGAGCTGGGGCTTCACCAGACTCTTCTTGCTTGGGGCTGGGCTTGGGGTGGGGGCTACAGAGGAAGCTAACACCACCCTAAATTTCACTGTAGCTCCCTCCCAGTGCCACTGCCTTCCTCGAGCCCAACCCCTGGTAAGAAGAGCCTGGCTCAGCCCTGGCTCCAGCCCACAGCTGCAAACTGCCTGCCCTGCCCCGCCCAGGTCTAGGAGCACACGCCCCCTGTTCCTTCCCAGGATACACGTGGCTGTGGGGGCCACCTTCCCCCACAGTGAGCTGCAGGTCCATCCCATGCCCTGTCTCAGCTGGGCAGTACCTGCTCCTCTCCCATCCCTCACCACAGGAGGAGTTGATCTGTCCCTCCACATCCCTTCCCTCCCTCCTCCCCTTCCACCACAATGGATTTAGCAGCTAGAGGCAACTCTCCAAGCTGCTGGGCTGTACTCCTTGCTGCCTGAGTGCTGCACACACACGGGCATTTCATCGGACAAATTCTTGGCCCCACTGGCCTGATTTCTGATACAGCCAATTTTCTTTATATCAGTACCACTCCAATATCAAACCAATGTACCGGTGCATTTCTAGTTTGGTAAACTGATGTAGATATCACATGACATCCTAGTGTATTTTGGGCAATACCAAACATTTAGGAGTGAGAGAGAGAGAGAGAGAGAGAGAAAGGAAGGTATTAGAATGCTGCTGTGGAACAGTAATAGATGCTTGGAAACCTTGTTAATCAAAGGAGATGTTAAAATTATGGGGATAAAGCTGTAATAAACTCAATATGTAAATGTTAAGTAACGTATTTACCTCTACCTCATAGGTTTATTACTCCAGTTTTCCACTGACACTTTTACAGTACATGCTACATTAACAAAATGAACTGCTATCCCCATATTACTTGCCATGCTACAGTCTCATTATACAGAGCTTATCTACCTTGCCATTAACCATTTCTGAGTCTGCTCTCCCTGAATAATCCACCAGGTTAATTTCCCTGCCACAATGCCACAATAGTTAATAAATTAAAATGTCCATAACTTACCCTCTACATGGTTCCCATTCATCTACCAATATCTACCATTTCAGTATAAACCTTCCCAGACAGTAGTACTATATCCTTCCTTGTGATGTAGCTCTGAAAACCAAACACCAACATAAACCAGATGTGCACAATCTACTCTACAACTGACTAGTCATTAATAGTATTATCTAATACAGGGGTGCTCAACTTCTGATCTGTGGGCCAAATCCAGCCCATAAAGCCATGGGCCTTCTCCCATGGGTTGGAAAGTTGGTAGTGGAGAGAAGCGGAAGCTCCACAGAGCCGGCTGTAGTCTCACCTATACCATTGCCTGACCAGCATAATCATACTAGGCTGCCCCACCCCACATGTCCAGATCAGGCCAGGATGTTGTCCCACCACAACCCACATGTCTGGATTGGGGGAACTGTACCTTCTGCCACCCTGTCCCACATATCCAGATTGGGGCTGCTCCATCATCCCCCTGCCTCATGCATCTGGACCAGGACCAAGACTGTGATGCTTCACCCCCTCCCATCCCCTCTACATCCAGATTATGATTATTCCATTCACCCCTCCCCCATCTGAGGCAGACAGATCAAGTTTTGACTGCACAACTCCTTGTAGCCAGATTGGGCCCATCAGCCCAATGGAGGTGGTGCCAGGTTGCTATCTGGCCCATGGGGTGAAGTTTGGTCACCACTGATCTAATACAAATAGATTAAATGGTCTTTCAATATATGGACTTGAAATACTGCTTATACTGTGGTCTGCATCTATGGGTGGCATACCCACAGTGGTAGGGCATAGGCACAAGGACTGGGGGAAAAAAAGATCCTTTTAATTTTAAAGTTGAGTTTATGTATGTATGCAAGTAAGTATAACAGACAGACACATTTCATTTCAAGTCTTTCCAACTGCCAGCAAGTCATCTTAAGCCTGGTTTGTTTTTCTGGCCTGTTCATTATATTTTTTAAGAAAAAAATAATATTCTAAATAATGTTTTCATTGGAAGTCATTAGCATATCTTCACAACTTTAACAGTATCCTAATTTTATTTTGTAACAGGGTCCCTACTCAGTTAACAGAGGGAAGCCTGAAGAGGGATACATTACCTTCAAGAGAGCCCCACAGGGGATATAATACAGAATTTAGACTGCAAAGGTGTTGGGTCCTGCCAGGCCCAGAGCTCTTGGTGAGAGATGCTACCCACATCCAGCTTGCAGGTGTCATCAAGCAGCAGAACTGAGGGAGTTGCACTCGTCAAAAAGTTAAACTGCTGAGCTGCAGGAGTCAAACCCTGAGTAGTTGATTGAAGAAGATAGGACTGTAGGGAAGAATAGCAGCAGGCCTGTTAATTAAGCTAATAGGAAGCCACTGATCCTGGATGAGGGAGCCTCAGGTCAGGTGACGAGGAAAGGGAGGAAAAGAGATCTATATTAGATAGATCCACTGGTTGGAGCCTTAGTTTTTTATGACTTTGACAGAAGCAGGATGTTGCATGCTCCAAGGAGCATGAGCTTTTCAGGAATTGAAGAATAAGAATTCATGGACCCAGGATGCAAGGCAGTCCATAGGCCAGGATGGGAAGGAATAACTGTGAGGAGCTGCCTAAAGATGAGTGGAGAAATCTTCAGATTTTGATCATGTTATGGATTGGTTTAAAAGCTGTGAGGCATGGGAATAGCTAAAAGAAACGAAAGAAGGCCACTGAAGATGCCCCAGAGAAGACCTTAGATAGAGTGAACATACATCCTGGTTTGGCTGGGACACTCCAGGGTTCTTTAGCTTGGTCCTGGCCAGTTGATCAGAAGTCCCAGGATGGATTCTGGCAGGAAGGCAGAGCAGCATGGTGCACCAGGCAGGCAGCTGGAAAGACATTGCTGCTCCTGTGTTGGAGCAAGGCAGATGAACTGGAGCAGTTCCACCCTGCCTCTATATGGCACAGCCTTGCTCCCGCACAGGGAGCAGCTGTGCCTGCCTGGCCACCTGCCTGGCACATCATGCCATTCCACCTCCGTCCTGGACTCTGGCCCAGGACTTTTGACCAACTGACTGAGGCCAGGCTGCAGAATCTTGGCCTGTCAGGCCAAACTGGGATAGATGATTACTCTAGGCTTAGATCACATTGTTGAGCTGACAGGCTTTTAGAGGCCCAGTAAACTCTGACTGAGCTACTAAACCCCTGGGACTGCTGCAGAGGGGCAAAAAGAGCCCTTGGAGTGAGCCAAGGAGAGAAAGAAAGCCTATTGAACAGTGCAGAGTGGAGTAGGACATTTAAACCATAAAGGGCTCCACAGAACAGGGAGAGATGAGACATACTGAGTAACTTCATTCTCAACAATCGTCCAAGCCTGAAGCTGGAACCTCAATTGCACTGCAAAATCTGCTTTGTAAGTGCCTCCCCAGATATGGACATAGTACAAAAATACATTAATTTGGATAAACTTTTCACCATCACATGAATGGTCTATTTCAAATCCCAATAAAATTGATAAGGGTCATATCATTTGGCTCTATACTTTTCAATCTGCTCATTATAGCTTTCAAATTAGGTTTGTCATATAGTTCATAGTTGTCATAAGGTCCTAAGACTCTCCACCCCATTCTTTAGCTAGGTCCACAGCACATCCCCAGCACTCTCAGGGAGGTATGCCATTGAGCATCCTTGCGTGCATCTACATGAGATGTTTACTGTGGAGCTGCCTAATTAGCTTTGCAGTAAAGTCTCGGCATCTATACGTGCAGCCCTATTAGACTGCCGGAAACTAGTTAACTCCACTGTAGGTTAGTACTTGTAAACACAAGTACTATCTTATGACAGCATTATTTAGTGCTTAGCAACACACATGTAGATGCTCATGGGGCTGGCTATGGCACAAAAGTGCTTCAGTAGAGCGGCTGCCAGCCAGCTAGCCCCACACTGGAGCACCCTTTCGCCTCAGCCTGTCCCTCAGCAGCGCATTGAGCTGTGTCAGAGCAGTCCCAGACTGGGGCCCTCTGCCATCCAGGATATGCACTAAAGTTTATTGCATCAATTGCCAATGTTGATGTGCCCCTTGAGTAGTTACTCATTTTGTTTGCACAAAATCTGGAAATACATAGGCTCTCCCTGGCCACTTATCAAGCATAGCTGTCAGAAAGCTATGGAGAGACACCTCAGAACAGTTTCATCACCCAATTGCAGGTTTTAAATGTGTTATTGAGAGCACGGGGGAGGCAAGACAGAGGGGAAAAACATTCCTGATGATGTCCCTCTCCAGGAGAACCAGGGACACTGAGTAGGCATACCCTTAACATGCCTCTAAATATGGCACCAGATATTTTGTCAAATAATCCTTAGAATATATTGAATTAGGTCTTTTTTGACCATGGGTAAAAAACAAAAATAGAGGAAAGGCACTCAGATCAAGGGAATAAGAACAGAGCCATTGATTTCAAAGGGAGCAGTGTGGATCCAAGAACAAGCTGTCAGTCAGAGACGATATTAGGAATCCTATGTCATCAGTAATACTTTAGTCCTTCTGTTGCATCCTCTTCATACTGTGCACCAAGGACAGTAACACCTTGTCATCCAACTGCTCATGTCGAGGGATCATGAGAACTATATTTTCAAGAATACAAACCAATAAAATCACAGAGAATCAAATTTTCCCTGTTAAACTAGGATTTAACAATATGTTTCCTAACACAAATGAAAAAGACTGTTCTCAGTAACTGGGCTAAAAAGCTTCAACCATAAAACAAACAAAGTCACCATCCTTCTTCTATTGGAATTAGTAGATAATATTGTGACCTTCAATACAGACTGTGTATACTAAGTCAATTAAAAATGTTTATGACCCTCTTGATTATGTGAGGTGGGATCAAGAAAACAGGACATATTCCAGGAATTCATCACTTCACCTTCCTTATGTAGCCTTTCAAATAAACTCAAGTAAAGTATTTAACACCAAGATTTTAGTCCCAGTAAGTTTCCAGATGTCTGGAAAGAACACCTAGATTGGGGCACTTCTGGGGGGGGGCACACTTGTGAAGTCACATATCCCTTGGGCTGTGCCACACCTGAGCTCCTGGTGCAGGGTCTTCCCAGAGCCCTCGCTTTCACACAGCTCTGATATCCAGGAGACCAGCCCTAAGCCTGTATGAATTGGGAAGTATTGGATTTGGATTCAGATCCAACCAATTTGGAGGACAGTCATCACTAAGTTATTTTATACCTGTTGTCATTTAAATAACAACAGGTAATAACTTAGTAAGCAGCACAGTAGCACTAGCTGCATCTCAGGTAGCCAAAGAGTCACAGAGCCTCTCTTTCCTTACCTCCAGGAGCTTCTTTTCCAGCAGCTGCCAGAGAACTCTCCCTGCCAGCCCCAGCCCCAGGGATTAGATCTGCCCAGGGCCCTGCACCCTTCCGGTCAACTGAGTGGGGATGGGTGCTAGGGGTGTTGGTCTAAGGACAAGGCACTGGCAGACAAGGTTCTTTCAGTCAACCAGGTATTTTTTAGTAATCCAACTGAATAGTTAGATAAATATATCTTAGGAAGGTTTTGGGTTGAAAAACTCTTAGTCAGGCTGAGGAAGCACCTGCAGTTGGTGTGTGCGCTGTTCCTGGAGGAAGGAATAGTAAAGAAGCCAGAGGCTGGCATGCAATACAGGCAAGAAAGCCAGTCAGTGAAAATAGAAATGGAGGTGTAAGGAGCTAAGGGACAGGCTCAGGTGCAGGAGAAGGGGGATGTAGCATCATAGATAAAAGTGAAGAGGTACCTGGGTAGTCAGATGTCCAACAGGTTGTAGTGTGTCAGAATTTCACCATCTATTCAGGAGGAGACTGGCTGGTGGATGGCATGCTGGCCCCCTGCCTCCAGCCTTCTGCCTACCTGACTCTCCTCACCAGCACCTCCATCTATTGATCCAGGGTTTTGCTGCCGCATATGCCGATGCTCCCCTTCTCCCTCAGGTCACACATGGCAGGCAGCACATAGACCATACTGGACTGCAAGGGATCAAGCCATTTCCTGATGCACTCCTTCAGCCATCTCACCAGTGCCTGCACATCTGGTGACAGCAGGCTGCCCCAGCCAGGAACATTGATCCCCTGGAACTTCTACATTTGGCTCTGATAGTCCCTCCCTACAGGGATTACCTGGCTAAGGAGGGCATTGCCAGTACTGAGGCTCTCAGTGGCTTCAAGAAAGGGCTTGAGGACCAGCCAGATCTGGGAGATGGTATCACACTCAACTCTGTTAAGGGGGCCACTGATTCCAATCTTCCTGAGCAAGGCCATCTCATGGATGGCCTTCTGTGGCTCCACTGGCTTCTCAAGCATCAGATATGTGGAGTTTCACCAAGTCTCCATATCCTGCATGATATTGAGTTGTGGGATTTTGTCTTTTTGTTTGTCCTGCAGCATCTTGCCCCCTAGATGCTCTGGTGGAGTTTGACACCTTCCTGCATTTTGAAGTGAGCTTGCTGGTGGTGCTGGCACCATCACCAGCAGCCCTTCCCCCCTCCCCCTTAAAGGCATCCCTAACAATGAGGTGGAACTTGTGTGCCACATAGCAGATGCCAAAGTTGGCATCACAGACTACCTGGACCATATTGGCCCCATTGTCAGTGACCATGAACCCTTGGGTGAGCTCACCCTGCCAAATGAGCCACCCCTGTACTTAGTGGTTCATGGCCCCCATGATCTCTCTTGCCATGTGGGACTCATCCATCACCTTGGCTTAAAGGAGAGCCCACCAATGGCCTGACTAGTAACACCAGTGCCCCATGAGCGGTATGCATGATCTCCACCCCAGCTGCTCCAGATTTCTGGAGGTAATCTGTAAGACCACCTGCACACCTCCCTTGCACAGCTCCTTCCTCAAGTACTGCTTGCATGCCCCATACAGGGAGGGCACCACTGTCCTGCTGAAGGTGGTCCATGTGGGTACTTGGTATGATGGGGGCACAAGTGCCATGAGCCACCTGAACCCTGACTGCTCAACTAAGGAGAAGGGCTGGCCATCCACAGCAAGCATCTCCCAATGCTGTGGGTGATCTCACTCCCCTTTGCAATGTGCCCCCATTTCTGTCCGTCTTTCCCCCAGTGTTCCAGGATGGCCTGGCTCTGCTTTGGGAGGACAGGGGCTTTGAAGTGAGAGGGACACTTCCCTTTGGGCATGCTCCCACTATTGCTAGGCTGAGGAGGAGCAAGGGCAAGGGGCTCAGGAGGAGCAAGGGCAAGGGGGTGGTGCCTACGGAGATGCTTCAGCACCCTATGGTGCTCATGTGTTTTGTTCCCTTGCCCTGGCCCTGGCTCAGCATTGCAGGCAGATATGGAATCATTTGCCAGCTCAAAATGATCCCAGACCACACTCCGCACTTCCTTCTGGGTTGCAGATGCATGTGTGGATGCTGCCTTTTCCTCCTCCTCAGCAGGCAGAGACACTGCAAAAGGAGGAGCAAACTCAGCTGAGCCACTTGCCTCTGCAGCCTCTACCTCAGCCTCCTCCGAAGTGTCATCTGGGGAAGGAGACCTGGCTGTAGGGGAAACTTGAGAGGTAAAGAGCACAAACTCAAATGACTCCCCCTTGTTCCCCAGAATTTCCCTTGCTATGGCATGCAGATCCAGATTCAGTACCAAATCTTCCTCTGGCACTGGAAGGCTCAGCATGGGAAGTGAAATGGGGGCAGAGGAGACTGTCATGCTGGTGCTGTTGCTTGTTGTCATGGTGGTAGCAGGGGAGTTATGGCTGGTGCTCTTGAAGGGGATGCAGACACAGGCACAGCCAGTGGCAGTGCCACTGCTCCCCTCTCCTTGCTGCTGTAGAACTAGTGGAAGCCTCATGTCTGCTTGTTGTAGCAAAGAGGCTGTCTCAGTTTGGCAGCAGGGAGAACTTAGAGCTCTCCCTCTATCCCTCTTCCATCCCTCCCTGAAGGCTTGCCAGCTGCCTTTCCAGCACACTTTAGGTGTGCTTCATAGTGTCTTATCTTTGCCTTGGTGTGTGCTGGAAAATCTATGTCTTTTTCTGTAATGTTATCTGATTTATGTAATATATGTAGAGAAGATAATTGTATGTATGTGCATTTATGCAATGTATGCATGTAATAAAAAAATAAAAATATATAAATGTATGTATATGTTCCTATATCAATTCTATATTATAATATGCAATATAATTATGCTGTGCTTCCCTGCACAGTGAATGGAATGCACACTGTGAGAAAGAGCACAGATTTGAAAAGAATCAAGAATAGACTAACAAAAACAAAAAAGGATTTTGGTGGAGGAATAAATTGAAAGGAATCAATGAATATAATAATATAGTAAAAAGGTATAGAAAGCAAAAGGTATTGATGAATCCTACTTGCTAGGCTGGCAAGTAGGAAACGAACGGTAGCCTTTGTTGTCTGGCACTGCTGAGCTGCTGGAAGACACAGCTCATTAAGTGACCACAAGGCAGAAAGCAGCTCATTTCAAACAATGCTTCTTTTTATGCTGTTTTTCCATCCCTCCTCCAGGGCACAGAGTTTAAAAGGGACCTCAGGGAAGGATCACAGTCACTGGCCAGCTACACAGTCAATATCAGAGCAATCCTTCCCCCATCTTCCCCCTCCCTCTCCTTACTTTCTGTTTCCCTGCAAGCAAGCCCAGCTCCAGCTTCAAAATTCAAAACTTTTGAAACATTTTGACTGTCCTCATTTTGTTTTGAGGCTGATTTGAAGCCCTTTGTTTCATTTTGATTTCACTGTTTCAAGCTCAAAATGAGTCAAAACAGCATTGAAACAAAAAAGCTGACAAAATTTTGCATAGTCTTAGTGGACAGCAGCAACATTCTGAGTAGAGGCTCCAGCCAGACACCATGCCGATTGGCTCTCTTCTCATACAAAGCACCAGGAGACCATGCTGATCAGGCAGTAAGCTCAGAACTCACTGCATGCGTGGCACAGTTACAGTGAAGGGCCACACCCCTATTTCTCTTTCCTGGATGCAATATTGAAGCCATATTGTGCCTGTAATAAAAGAGATCTAGTAAGAAACTCTTGATTCGCTACTTCAGCTCAAAGTCTGTCATTCAAGTCAAGCATTTTTAGCCTCAGGAAATTCTCACCCAAAGTTTCATAGATTGTAAGCTCAGAAGGGACTTTGGAAGATCATCACATTCAGGACCCTGCACCAAGCAGGAAAGATAACTGGGGGTCAGATGACTCCAGCAAGGCAACCATCTAGTCCCCTTTTGAACATTTCCAGGGTAGGTGATTGCACCACCTCTGGAGGGAGTCTCCACAGCCTATTCTGACTGTGAAGAAGTTTTTCCTAATGTTGAATCTGAATTGGTCTTCCAGTAGTTTGTGGCCATTACTCCTAGTTTTCCCCTACAGTGCACTGGTGAACAGTTCCTCACCGAGCCCTTGATGTACTCCCCTAGTGTAGTGGTAAGCTGCTACCAGGTCCACTCTCAGCCTTCTTTTCTTCAAGGTTAAAGAGTCCCGAGTCAAGGAGACCCATCAGAAGCCGGTGGCTTCAGAAAGTGAAATGTGCAGGTAAAAGCCTTATATTGATCTACAATGTTTATAGAAAATATAAACACTGATCACTGCAATCAGAAGATTGTGTCATTCAAAATTTATCAGTGTGAACTTCCAGGAGCTTTCCCTAGGTGATTTCTTATAATATTAATATGACAAGAACTATCTCTTTGTTTTTCTGTCTGTCCACTTAAAATCTTTTTACAGGAGGTAATTACAGCCCTATTGTCTTACAGCCATCTTGCCTCCAATTTCCGACTGCTTTCTTCCACTTCCAGACTTCCATGTATGAGAAAATATATCACTCATTCAAAAGGCACTGTGATGCCTTTATTGCCATTCCAGGACATACTAGTATTGTGGATGGCAATAAAAGAAGCAATCTCATGCTACCAGTAATTGCTGTGGTATGGCGTGACAGGTATCATATTTTGCAAATATGCATAATGATTTTCAAAGGGAATCAAATCAACTTCTACTGCAGCAATGAGGTTTATTCCAGTTAAACAATGTTCAGTTGTTGAAAATATCATCATTACTAGATGATGAATGTCTTGTAAAGTTTTGTTAGGAGAGAGTCCTAGGTAAATAACACTGCTTCCAAAGCAACTATTTATTCCATATATTTCTAACCCAAATTATTCATAGGTCATAGTTCTAAATATACTGAACAAGTCCATTCATTGTGTGTCTACATATATCAGGCTTTCTGTGGGATTTTGTTCCTCCAGCTGAAAGAATATATATATTGATATCTATAAGCAAAATATGAGATGGCTGTCCTTCCTGATATGTCTGTCTGTCTATCAGAAATCTAAATTAAAGAAGTTGTTGTTAGAAAATGTGGTATTCAGAGGTAATCTATAACATATATTCCCATGAAAGAAGCTTAAACCCCGTTTGAAAACAGACTACAATATGAAGATCAAGTTTAAAACAGAACATCAGAGGTTGGATATGTTCAAGTCAGCTGGCCCTGACAATCTACACCCCAGGGTAATCAAGGACCTCGTGAGCATCACAGCTCATCCCCTGGCACAGATCTTTGAGGACTCCTGGCACTCTGGTGTAGTGCCCGAAGACTGGAAGAAAGTCAATGTGGTGCCTATCTTCAAGAAGGGGAGAAAAGTGGATCTGGCAAACTATAGGCCCATCAGCCTGACTTCTATCCTGGGGAAGATCTTAGAAAAGTTTATTAAAGAGGCCATCCTTAATGGACTGGCCAACACCAACATCTTGAGGGATAGCCAGCATGATTTTGTTGGGGGTAGGTCTTGCTTGACCAATCTCATTTCCTTTTATGACCGGGTGACCTATCACCTGGACAAGGGAGAAGAGATTAATGTCAAATATCTTGACTTCAAAAAAGCCTTCGATCTGGTATCCCATGATCACCTCTTGGCAAAACTGGTCAATTGTGGATTTGGGTCCACCACGATCTGCTTGCTGGGAAATTGGCTCCATGGTCAGACTCAGAGGGAAGTAATTGATGGAAATAAATCGTCATGGTGCCCTGTGACCTGTGAGGTTCCCCAAGGCTCTGTCCTTGGTCCCTTATTGTTCAACATCTTCATTAATGATGTGGACATTGGAGTCAAAAGCAGACTAGCCAAGTTCGCTGATGACACCAAACTTTAGGGCAAAGCTTCCACACCAGAAGACAGGCGGGTGATCCAAGCTGACCTGGACAGGCTCAGCAAATGGTTGGATGAGAATCTGATGGTATTTAACACTGAAAAATGCAAGGTTCTCTACCTTGGGAAGAAAAACCTGCATCATCCTTATAGGCTTGGCAGTGCTACACTGGCTAGCACTACAAAAAAAGAGACTTGGGGGTCACCATTGACCACAAGATGAACATGAACCTTCAGTGTGATGCTTCAGCTAGTAAAGCAGCCAAAATACTGGCTTGCATCCATAGATGCTTCTCAAGCAAATCCCGGGACGTCATTCTCCCCTTGTACTCAGCCTTGGTGAGGCCGCAGCTGGAGTATTGCATCTAGTTTTGGGCTCCACAATTCAAAAAGGATGTGGAGAAGCTTGAGAGAGTCCAGGGAAGAGCCACACACATGATCAGAGGTCAAGAAAACAGACCTTATGACGACAGGCTGAGAGTCATGGGGCTCTTTAGCTGGGAAAAGCACAGGCTCAGGGGTGATCTGATGGCCACCTATAAGTTTTAACGGGGTGACCACCAGTATATGGGTGAACGTTTTTTCACCAGAGCGCCCCAAGGGATGACAAGGTTGAGTGGTTACAAACTACTGGAAGACCATTTCAAGCTGGACATAAGGAAGTATTCCTTTACTGTCTGAGCCCCCAAGGCCTGGAATAACCTGCCATCAGAGGTGGTTCAAGCACCTACATTGAACACCTTCAGGAGTAAATTGGATGCTTATCTTGCTGGGATCCTATGACCCCAGCTGACTTCCTGCCCTTTGAGCAGGGGGCTGGATTTGATGATCTTCCAAGGTCCCTTCCAGCCCTAATATCTATGAAATCAATGTCTATGAAATCTTCTGTTATAAATACTGTTGCTTTAAAAATATGCAGATATCTACCACTGAAAAATTACCTTAAGAAATATTTCACTTGTTTTATGTAATCAATTTAAATAACTCTGTGCAATAGGCTGAGAAGTGAAGATGCACTAGACAACTAATATTAAACAGAGGGGAAAATGTCTCCAAGTCCTGGGTTAGAAATTGGGGTAAAAATCCTTCAAATAATACCACAGAAAGTAGCAGATCTAAGCTGACTCCAGGTGGCCAGAAACACAGCTGTACCTCCCATCCAAAATACAGTAGCAGTAACAGACCTCCCTGAACTGTGCTGGAGCATTGGCTATATTTTGAATGCCATCCATTGAATCAGAATGTATTTCCTGCTGTACCTGGGTTTTCCTTAGAGATCTGATGCAAACTGTGAATCGTCCAAATAAGCACATTGTGACATTTATCAAATAAATAAAATAATAAATAACAACCCCATTTAGTTTGTTACATCCAACAAGATCACAGCCTGAGGTGATACAGAAAGAATATCTATAAAATATCTATTATTCAGCAATTGGATGGCAGGAATACCTTAAGCAACATTTTTCAAAAAGAAAACACATCAATATTTTCATGTTTAAAACAGAGTGGGCTATATAAGAGACAGAAGAAAGAGGTAGAAGTTAAGCTTCAGAACAACACATCAATGTGATAGGCTGGCACATCTAAAATGTGAAGAACTTGTAAGGGCATAAACTATACTCATCTCCCATGTTGTAGGAATGTTGAAAAAAAAGGATTATTTAAAGCTTTTATACTTTGAACATTTCTATAGTAAAAGCAAGAAAGTTCGTACAACTAAAAAGTCTGTATTAAAAGTTAAGAATTTGTAGGTTGAACTTTTCAAGGTGAAAATAACTGTTCTAAAAAGTATAGAAAACTATTAGCTAAGTAACTCCCCCACATACACACTCCCACTAGCCAACCCACATCTCTTTTTCTAGTAGTTACAGTGCTTGCAGCCCCTATTCTGATGGAAAAGAGAAATTCAGACAATCTCTTAATGACAGAACACCTGGTAATACTGATTTAACAACAGAAGGTATTATTTTTAAGTGCTTTTAGGATTTATTCATTCCAGTGCTTGTAGAAATTTGCAGCAGTGCTTAGAGAAAAATAGAATCATAATGCTTTCAGAATATCAATCATAACATCAATTTTATTACATAAGAATTGTGGTGATAATTTAAAAAATATAAGAAATGGAAGGCCCATTTAAATAGATCACATTGCTTCTTGATGTTAATATTATGTAATTGATAAAAATATCTCACTTTGTTATTTTATCAACTCAACTGCAGTTAATGGTAGAGCTTCTGTGGTTAATGACAGAACTGCAATAGCAATTTTGCAGATAACGGAGGTGTCTGAACTTGGTGACACGTATAATACAGGCATACCTCGGAGATATTGCGAGTTCAGTTCCAGACCACCGCAATAAAGTGAGTCACACGAATTTTTGGTTTCCCAGTGCATATAAAAGTTATGTTTACACTATACTGTAGTCTATTAAGTGTGCAATAGCATTATGTCTAAAAAAACAATGTACATACCTTAATTAAAAAATACTTTATTGCTAAAAAGTGCTAACCATCATCTGAGCCTTCAGCAAGTTGTAATCTTTTTGCTGGTGGAGGGTCTTGCCTCGATGTTGATGGTTGCTGACTGATCAGGGTGGTGGTTGCTGAAGGTTGGGGTGGCTGTGGCAATTTCTTAAAATAAGACAACAATGAAGTTTGCCGCATAGATAGACTCTTCCTTTCACGAAAGATTTCTCTGTAGCATGCAATGCTGTTTGATAGCATTTTACCCACAGTAGAACTTCTTTCAAAATTGGAGTCAATCCTCTCAAACCCTGACGCTGCTTCATCAACTAAGTTTATGTAATATTCTAAGTCCTTTGTTGTCACTTCAACAATGTTCATAGCATCTTCACCAGGAGTAGATTCCATCTCAAGAAACCACTTTCTTTGCTCATCCATAAGAAGCAACTCCTCATCCGTTAAAGTTTTATCATAAGATTGCAGCAATTCAGTCACATCTTCAGGCTCCACTTCTAATTCTAGTTCTCTTGCTATTTCCACCACATCTGCAGTTACTTCCTTCACTGAAGTCTTGAACCCCTCGAAGTCATCCATGAGGGTTGGAATCAACTTCTTCCAAACTCCTGTTAATGTTGATATTTTGACCTCCTCCCATGAATCACAAATGTTCTTAATGGCATCTAGAATGGTGAATCCTTTCCAGAAGGTTTTCAATTTACTTTGCCCAGATCCATCAGAGGAATCACTATCTATGGCAGCTATAGCCTTATGAAATGTATTTCTTAAATAATAAGACTTGAAAGTCGAAATTACTCCTTGATCCATGGGCTGCAGAATGGACGCTGTGTTAGCAGGCATGAAAACAACATTAATCTCATTGTTCATCTCCATCAGAGCTCTTGGGTGACCAGGTGCATTGTCAATGAGCAATAATATTTTGAAAGGAATCTTTTTTTCTGAGCAGTAGGTCTCAACAGTGGGCTTAAAATATTCAGTAAACCATGTTGTAAACAGATGTGCTGTCATCCAGGCTTTGTTATTCCATTTATAGAGCACAGGCAGAGTAGATTTAGCATAATTCTTAAGGGCCCTAGAATTTTTGGAATGGTAAATGAGCACAAACCTTCAATTTGTAAAAAACCCAATATCTGCGAAGTACAGTAAAGCAAAGTGCAATAAAACGAGGTATGCCTGTACTTTGTTTACCATACCTCAGTGGCCTCTCTCCACTTCAAAACTTCCACCACTGCATTGAACTGGGTGCATGGTAATGATCTTTTCTAAAAAATATGGCATTTTATTAGATTAGTAAAAATGACAATATTTGAGCTCTTTATAATTAGATCACTATGAAACATATTGGATAGTTAATTGGACATTCATTTTACATTGTTGAGTACTTTACCTGCAAAATATGGTCACTGCTTTGTAAGCTACATGATATTTTGAAAAGCCAAATGATTTCACAAATTTAATATATAAAGAGGGAAACAGACTGAGACAAGCCATGTAGGAAGTAACTAGGCTGGATAGAAGAATGATGCAACACTTTTTTAAAGGCAGAAGAGCTGTCTATACACATGCTCGATGACATTCTAGTCAGAACATATCAGAGCAGACTAGATTAATTGAGTTTACTCCACATTTTAATTAGAACACAGCATTGCTGTAATATCATGTGTATTAAGGTTCTGCAGGTTTAAAAATGGTCGTAAGGTGCTTTAACTAAACCTCATCAAATGAGGTTTAAATAAAGCATCCCATGGCCATTTTCAAATGTGTGGGGGCTTAATACATGTAATGCTGTGGCATTTTAATTACAGTGGCTGCCCCAAACCCTGAACAATAAGGGAATGGCTCTCACCTGGAGAATATGCAGACACAAGGTATGAACAAACATACACGTAGTAGCTTCAGAAAGGAACTGCTGATCAGGACTAGACAGTAAATATTAAATTTTAAATGTTATATCTCCTAATAGAAACACTCCACTTTTAACCCTGCTTCATATAGGATCAAAATGAAGTAGTATCACTACATTTCTATCACTAAGGATTCATGTAAAAGTAACAGTCCCAACATAAGAGCTGCTGCCCTCTCATCTTTTGAAATAGCTACAAATATATGTTTGTCTATACTCAGAGACTTTTATGTTTTACTTGTCTACACTGTACATATTTGTTGATTTTGCATAACAAATATAATAAGTAGAGATCTTCTGGCACCAGACAGAGGGATCCAAAGGCTATATTTACTAAAGGCATACAACATATTCAAACAGATAGCTAATGGATTCTTAAATATACAGACATGAACTGTACTGTGTTTAATGTCTTCTCTTAAGGGAAAAGATATATAAATCCAGCCAGTTAGTATATGGACTTAAGAAAGAAAATGACTGAAAACCTGTTTTCCATTATTGAATGGCATTGTAAATAATGTTAGGGCACAATCCTGCTTCACTTTATATGCCCAAATGGGAGTCACCCAACTGTATAACTGTCATTTTTGACACTTTTACATAGGATGTGATTCTGCTTCATGTGCACAGTTGAACTCGGTGTTCACATGGCTATTGAACATGCATAGTAGGTTGCACTCTGGGAGCCCTTTTGCTGAAAAGGTCCTCAGGAGGTAAATCAGCCAATCTCCCACTCAAGGTAGAAACATCGCTGTCTCAAGCCAAGCTAGATACTAGGGCTGTGCAAAATTTTGCCGCTCGTTTTGTTTTGCCGCTGTTTCGACCTTGAAGCAGCAAAGTCAAAATGGAACATGCAGGTTCGAAACAGGGTCAAAACAAAACAGGGCAGGTTGAAACATTTCAAAAAATGTTAAATGTTTCGCGTTTCGACCAGGAAGCTGGGCTATGGGCTTACCTTCAATGGCTTGGCTTGCTTCCCTGCAGGGAAAGAGAAAGTAAAGTAAGGGGAGGAAGGGAGAAGGTGAGGCGGAAGGAGTGCTCTTATTATTGACATGTGTAGCTGGCCAGTGACTCTCACTCTTCCCAGTGCTCTGGGGGAGGGACAGAAAAACTGCATAAAAAAGACAGCATTTTTTGAACTGCTCCTGTTTTCTGCCTTGGGTGACTTACGGAGCTGTCTGTTCTAGCAGCTCACTGTCAGACCACGATGGCTAGCGGCACTGATTTCCTAAAGGATTCCTTGCTTGCTATGCTAGCAAGAGGGATTTCAGAATATCTTTTTCTTGTGGGTGCTTTTATTTTATTATTATATTCATTGATTTATTCTTTTGAATTGTATACTTATATTGGATAGGGTTACTATAGAATTTACTCTATATAGGAATTTACTATATATGTTTTTATACATTCATTCTTTGCACCAAACCAACATTATTGAATTTATATACACAGCCAGATATTTTTGTATCGCGTTTATAAATCTCTTCACTGCACAAGACCTACAGTCTTGAGTTTATATAGGAACATTTATATATTTTGTGAAAAGGAAAACATGAAACACCTCATGAAGTGTGGTAGAAAAGCAGGTGGCCACACTGGCCGGCCTTCAGGGAGGGGTGGAAGATGGGATAGAGGGAGAGCTGTAAGTTCCCCACACACACACACACCAAACTGAGACACAGCCTCTTTCCCTCAGCTAAAAGGGAAGAGGCTACTACAAGCAGCAAGGAGAGGAGAGCAGTGCCACTGCCACTGCCTATGTCCAAGACTGAATCACCTCCACACTCAGCAGCCATAACCACCACCCCTCATGACAACAACCACAACCAGCAGCACCAGCAACAGTACCAGCACAGCAGCCTACTCCACCCCTTTGTGACTTCCCATGCTGAGCCTTCCAGTGCCAGAAGAAGACCTGGCTCTGGATTTAAATCTCAGTGCCCTAGCAAGGGAAATTTTGGGTATGGAGGGGGAAATTAGCTGAGTTTGTGCTCAACACCCCTCAAGTTTCCTTTTGAGCCAGGTCTCCTTCCCCAGAAGGCACTCTGGAGGCAGTTGATGTAGGAGGTGGAAGCAAGTGACTCAGTTGAGTCTGCTCCTCCATTGGTGTGCTTCTGCCTGCTGAGGAGGGGGAAAGTGCAGCAGCATCCACAGATGCACCCACGTCCTAGAAGCAAGTGGGTAGTGTGGTCTGGGATCATTATGAGCTGGCAGATGATCCCACACACGCTATCTGCCTGCACTGCTGAACCACAATCATCCAGGGCAATGGAACAAAACATATGAGCACCACAGGGTTGCTGATGCATCTCTGCAGGGCACCAGCCCCTTGCCCTTGCCCCTCCTCAACCTGGCACCGGCAGAAGCATGCCCTTAGGGAAGTCCCCCACTTGCTCTAAAGCCCCCATTCCCAAAAAGCAGAGGCAGACCACCCTGAAAAAGTGGGAGAAAGGTGGACAGAAAGGGGGCTGCATTCCAAAGGCGAGCAAGCTCACCCATTTGGAGAGATGCTTGCTGTTGATGGCCAGCCATTCTCTGTAGTTGAGCAGCCAGGATTCAAGCAGCTCATAGTGCTCATGTTCCCATCATACCAAGTACTGGCACACACTACCTTCAGTAGGACAGTGGTACCATCCCTGTATGAAGCATGCATGGAGTACTTTCAGGAGGAGCTCCACAAGGCAGGTCCACAGGTGGCTTTACACTTCACCTCAGACATCTGGAGCAGCTGGGGTGAAGATCATGCCTACCTCTCCCTCACAGGGCACTGGTGTGACCAGTCAGGCTCTCAGTGGGCTCTCCTTCAAACTGAGGTGATGGATGAGTCCCACACAGCAGCAGAGATCATGGGGCCCACAAACTGCTTGGTGCAGGGGTGGCTCAATGGGCAAGGCAAGCTCACCCACAGGTTCATGGTCATAGACAATGGAGCCAATATGGTCAAGGCGGTCCATGTTGCCAACTTTGTTGGCATCCACTGTGTGGCACACAAGTTGCATCTTGTTGTCAGGGATGTCTTGGAAGGGGACAGGGTTGCCAGTGATGGTGCCACCACTACCAGAAAGTTCATTTCAAAATGCAGGAAGGTGGCAAACTACTTCCACCAGAGCATCTGGGGGGCAAGATACTGCAGGACAAACAAAAAGAGCTGAACATCAAGCAGCACAAAAAATCAGGCAGGATGTGGAGACAGTGGAACTCCACATACCTGATGCTCAAGAGGCTGGTGGAGCAACAGAAGGCCATCCATGAGATAGTCTTGCTTGGGGAGATCGGGATTAGCAGCCCCCTGAACAGAGCTGAGTGGGATACCATCTCCCAGACCTTGCTGGTCCTCAAGTCCTTCTTTGAGGCCACTGACAGCCTCAGCACTGCTGACTCCCTCCTTAGCCAGGTGATCCTGGTAGTGAGGGAACTTCAGAGCCAAATGGAGACCTTCCAGGGGATCAATGCTCCTGGCTGGGTCAAGCCGCTGTCACCAGACATGCAGGCACTGGTAAGGCAGCTGAAGGAGGGCATCAGGAAATGGTTTGATCCCTGGTGGTCAAATACAGTCCATGTGCTGGCCGCCATGTGTGACCCAAGGGTGAAGGGCACCATATGCAGCAGCCATACACTGAATTAGTGGACGGAGGTGCTGGTAAAGAAAGTCAGGGAGGCAGAACAGTGGAGGTGGGGCCATGTAGAACAGGGGGATCCACACCATCTTGTCCTCCAGCATGGGTGCTGCCAATATGGGCTAAGGGCATGACTATTATAGTGGGGTCCAGAGCCACCAGACCCCAGCAACAGGCAGGTAGGCAGAGACCAAAGTGTGAGCACTATCTTGCTGAGGATGTGGAGCTGCTGCTGGGCAACCCCTTGGCCTACTGGGCAAGCTGCAGCCAGGTGTGGCCAGATCTGACCACAGTTGCCCAGGAACACCTGTCTGTCCACTGACCAAGAGGGTGTTCAGCATCACTGGGGATGTAGTGACACCCCACTACACCTGTTTAGGTGCTGGTGTTGCATCTAAGCTGCAGAACAGCTTGTGTTTCTGAAGGTGAACCTCCTACTGCTAGGGTTCCCCAATCTCCAGGTGTAGATGGACTGAATGCCACCTTCCTCACCCCATCCACACCTATTTCTTTTTTTCATTTTTTTAAAAAACAGGTAATGCCCCGCTCTCAGCTGGAGGGGGGCTCTAACTGCATTACCAGCCAGCAGGGGAAGAACATGTCCCTGCTGAGCTCGTTCCCCTGCCAGAACAAACTTGGAGGTATGTGATGGGGCTGTGGGGAAGGAGGAGGCCTCAGGTCCTGGGCATGACCACTAAAACTGCACCCTTCCAGGGTAGGGAGGCCTGGTGGGACTGTTGGTGGTGCAGCAGCCCCATAAATGCCAGGACTAATGATCCCCTGGTGGAAGGTGGGTAGGAGATGCCATAACCTCCAGCTAACGCATGCACACACACAGTCCTGGCTGGGGAATGTCCAGACCTGTCATGTCTTTGACAGATCTGAGGCTTTCTGGTTGCAGTGCAGCTGTGAGGATCCTGGGGAGCTCAGCTTAGCTGCCAGGGATGCCAGCTTTAGGGTTGAAAAACCTTTGTCAGGCTGAGGAAGTACCTGCAGTTGGTGTGTCTCCTGGTCCTGTACTGAAGGAATGGTAAATAATCCAGAGGCCAGCCTGGTATGCAATGCAGTCAAGAAAGCCAGTCAGTGAAAATGGAAATAGAGGTGTCAGGGAATGAGGGAGAAAGGGGGATGGAGCAGTGCAGATAAAAGGGCAGAGGTACCTGAGGTGTTATTTTGGTGAGGAATGTGCCCCCACAGGTAGTTGGGTATTGTTGTCTTTGATAGATTGTGGTGTGCAGTTTGTGGGGGTACTGGAGATAGTTGCCAGGTTTTATGTTTTGAGCTGTAGGAAGTTGGCTTCAATTCTGTTGATGAGGTTAGGTGCTTTTTTGAATGTACAAACCACTTTTCAAAGCCAGGCCTATGAACTGCACTTCTTCAGCCTCCTAGGTAGTAGGTATAGAAACTCATGGACTCAATATACACAGTGGAATTCTGGCTTACTGCAACCTGCCGGCCATCTAACTCCCCAGTACCTCTGCACTTCTACCTGTGCTGTTACATTCTGCCCTCCCCCCCCCACCCGCAGCCTTTCCCTCACCCCTGATGTCTCCATTTCCATTTTCACTGACTGGATTTCTTGCCTGCATTGCATGCCAGGCTGGCCTCTGGCTTCTTTACTATTCCTTCCATCCAGGACCAGAAGACACACCAACTGCAGGTATTTCCTCAGCCTGAAAAAGGGGTTTTCAACCTGAAATCTTCCTAATATATATTTCTCTTTTTTTCCCCATAATCAACATATAAACATAAAAACACAAGATAAGCCATCTGATCATAGAAGGTCACCAGGTTGGTTTGACAAGACCTGCCACTAATGAACCCATGTTGGTTGCCCCTAAGCATGACCTCCCCTCCTGGCCCTTCTTGGATATGTGACAGAATAATTTTCTCAAAGAGCTTGCCCAGGATCGAGGTAAGACTAACTGGCCTATAGTTTCCCGGGTCCTCCTTCTTCCCCTTTTTGAAGACGGGACCCATGTTGGCCCTCTTCCAGTCCTCTGGCACCATACCAGAGCACCATGAGTGCTCGTAAAGCCGTGCCAGGGGTCCTGCAATGACCTCAGCGAATTCCTTTAGTACTCAAGGGTGGAGATCATCTGGACTGATGAATACATCCAGTCCTTCAAGAAGTTCCCTAACTAGTTCCTCACTAACCCTTGACCCAGGTGTGCCTCCCCTGGGTGCTGAGGGGGGCCCAGCAGGGAGGTGACTGTTCCGGTCCCTGCTTAGGAAAATGGAGGCAAAGAAATTATTAAATATATGTTGGCTTTGTTGTCTGATGTGATGACCAAATTTCCTAACACGTCCTGCAGGGGCCCCACATTACCCAGAACCTTCTTTTTACCCCCTATTAAAGAAGGACTTCTTATCGTACCTAATCTGGGAAGCTAGTCCCAGTTCCATCTCTGTCTTGGCCTTCCTGACTACCCCCCTACATCCCCAAGTAACTGCAGTATAGCCATCTCTGGTGATGGCCCCTCCCTTCCATTGAATGTACGTCTCCCTTTTAGCTAGGAGACATTCCCGGATGCTTTTGGTGAGCCATGGGGGCTTGTTTTCTCTAAGAATGAGAAGATGCCTATAGCTCTGGGTAATCTCCAGAGAAACGGAGAGATACTTTCAAAAGCACAAACCAGAAGGAACATAATTTCCATTGGCATTCCTGTTGTCGCTTCAAAAACATCTCCCCAAATAACAAACAGCATACGCACATACATATATAATCATACTAACTATTCTTCCGCCAAAAGAAAGAGAAGTATACTTCAAACATACAAAAAGATACTCTGAAGTCAGGCAAGAAGGGAAAAATATGTGAACACAATTTTGGTAATGTGAATTCCATAATCACACTGCTACTAAAATTTAAACCAACAATTGGTGTCATTTCATTATTTTTGCTATACTGTGAGCAGTTACCTATAACTTTCATTTTCATGCAGGGCACTGGGTTACTTTTTGCATAGGTATCAGCCTTTCTTTTAAGCATTCTTTTATGCTATCATTGTACTGTAAATCTCAGTGCAATCCTGAAATATGAGCTGCAACTCTGAAAGCAATTACCTCTCTGACTTCACTCTCAGCCTACACATTAGCCTATCTCACAAAGCCTCAGACATAAAATTTCTAAGATAAATTATAAAAGTTTTTATTTAAAGTATTTATTCTTTTGTAGTATTCCTTTCTTGCTAAATCTTGCCTGAGAAAATGAAACCTTTCAGCAATAATCTCAGGTTAGGAGAAAAACAAAGACAAACTTCATCAGTCACTTCTTATCCTTTCTTTAGCGCTGTTTGGGGTCTCCCTAAGTAGTATTAATGCATGTGTCTTTCTTCAACCAGAGCAACTAGAGATAATTGAAAATTGTCTAATGGAAGAGATTTCTATCTGAAAAAAATGATTCAAATATATTATGGTCAACTTAGGATAACTGATTGCCAGGAATCTTGGTTTTCTCTGATCAAAATTCCATAATCCACATTTTTCCACAATTAAAATGAAATGCCACTATATATATATTTCTGCATTTCATTTTAATTATGGAAAAACATGGAGATATAGATATATTTATATATAGCTATAACTATAGCTATATATAGGTATCAGTTCAGCACAATGCTTTATTGATATATGTACAATTTTAAAGCAATTTCAAAGCCTACCAGTATCTCACAGTTTCATAGTTTCATAGTTTGTAGGGTTGGAAGGGACCTGAGCAGATCATCTAGTCCGACTCCCTGCCATGGCAGGAAAGAATACTGGGGTCAAATGACCCCAGCAAGATGTTCATCTAACTTCCTCTTAAACACCCTCAGGGTAGGAGCCAGCACCACTTCTCTTGGAAGCTGGTTCCAGACCCTAGCCGCCCTGACCGTGAAGTAGCGCCTTCTGATATCTAACCTAAACCTACCCTCTGCCAGCTTGTGACCATTATTCCTGGACACTCCTGGCGGTGCTCGGGGAAACAGTGACTTCCCCAATGCCTGCTGATCCCCCCTGACTAGTTTATAACAGGTCACAAGATCCCCCCTCAGCCTTCTCTTTTGGAGGGTGAACAGGGTCAGGTCCTGCAGCCTGTCCTCATAGGGCCTGCCCTGCTGTCCCCTGATCATACGAGTGGCCCTCCTCTGGACCCTCTCCATGTTGTCCGCATCCCTCTTGAAGTACGGCGCCCAGAATTGGATGCAGTACTCCAGCTGCGGCCTGACCAGTGCCGCACAGAGGGGGAGGATCACCACTTTGGACCTGCTCGAGATGCATCTGTGGATGCATGCCAAGGTGCAGTTGGCCTTTCTGACTGCCTCTCCACACTGCCGGCCCATGTTCATCTTGGAGTCAATGATGACCCCAAGATCCCTTTCTGCCTCCGTACGGATAAGAGGGGAGTTCCCCAACCTGTAGGTATGGTGCCGGTTGTTCCTCCCGAGGTGCATCACCTTGCACTTGTCCGTGTTGAAACCCATCCTATTCTCGTCCGCCCACCCTTGTAACCTGTCGAGGTCTGATTGTAGCCTGTTGCATCCTTCCAGTGTGCCCACGTCCCCCCACATCTTAGTGTCATCAGCAAATTTGAACAGGGTGCTTTTTACCCCCTCATCCAAATTGCTGATGAAGATGTTGAACAGTGCGGGCCTGAGGACCGAGCCCTGTGGAACCCCACTGCCCACGTCCTTCCAGGTTGAGAAGGACCCAACCACTACCTACCAACCTCTGGGTGCGGCCCTCCAGCCAGTTGGCGACCCATTTGACTGAGTGCGTGTCTACACCACAGCCCCCCAGTGTGTTAATGAGAACGGGGTGAGAGACAGTGTCAAAAGCCTTCCAGAAGTCCAGGAAGATTATATCCACTGCTACCCCTGTGTCTAACGATCTGGTCATCTGATCGTAAAAGGCCACCAGGTTGGTCTGACAGGACCTGCCACTGATGAACCCATGTTGGTTGCCCCTAAGCATGCAGTCTCCTGCTGGCCCCTTCTGGATGTGTGCCAGCATAATTTTCTCGAACAGCTTGCCTAGGATCGAGGTGAGACTAACCGGCCTATAGTTTCCCAGGTCCTCCTTCCTGCCTTTTTTGAAGATGGGGACCACGTTGGCCCTCTTCCAGTCCTCCGGTACTTCACCAGAGCACCACGAGTGCTCATAAAGTTGTGCCAGGGGTCCTGCAATGACCTCGGCCAATTCCTTTAGAACTCTAGGGTGGAGATCATCTGGGCCAGCTGACTTGAATACGTCCATCCCCTCCAAAAGCTCCCTAACCAAATCCTCGCTAACCTGTGGTCCAGGTGTGCCTCCCCTGGGGCCCAAGGGGGGCCCAGCAGGGAGGTGGCTGTTCTGGTCCCTACTTAGGAAGACGGAGGCAAAGAAATCATTAAACATGTTAGCTTTGCTGTGAGCTGACCCAAGAATTCCTGGTCAAGCTCTTCACCCTGGTTGGGAGGTCTGTAGTAGACTCCCACCGTTAAGTCCCTTTCCCCTCGACTGCCTTGTACTCTAACCCAAAGCACTTCAGAGTGCCCCTCCCCTAGCTCCTTGCTAATTAACGAGGAGGTGTATTCCTCCTTAATATAGAGCACCACGCCCCCACCCCTCTTTCCTATCCTGTCTCTCCTGTACAGTCTACAGCCCTTTGACATTGACCGCCCAATCATGCATTTCATCCCACCACATTTCCGTAACCCCCACTATGTCCGGGCTGGTGTCAGCCAGCAGGAGGGTGAGTTCCTCCTGCTTGTTGCCCATACTACGAGCATTTGTGTAGAGGCATTTGAGGCCTCCTGTGGGTGTGTGTACTGACCCCCTAGTCGCAACGTTACCCTGGCCTCTCTCTCTTATCTGTTTGATTGCTTCGCTCGTTGGTCTGGGCTGGGCTGTAGTTGTGGGTGCTGTTTGGTCTGGCAGTCTGATATTTCCTCCGCCCTCATCTTCCCCTTCCCCCGACGAGCCTAGTTTAAAGCCCGCCGGAGGAGGTCCACCAACCTAGAAGAGAACACACGCTTACCTTTAGGGGAAAGGTGGAGCCCGTCCCACCCCAGCATGTCTCTCATCGTGATGTGCCGGTCATGGCTGAGGAAGCCAAAGCCCTCCTCGAAGCACCATTCCTGTAGCCGCCAGTTGGTTTCCGCGATGCACGTTTCATGCCGTCTGCCTCATCCACTCACTGGCAGGATAGAAGAGAAAACCACCTGTGCGCCCATCTCCTTCAGCACGCAGCCCAGACCATGGTAGTCCTCCATCAGGTGATCAGGGCTCCTCCTGGCTGCATCGTTAGTACCCACATGGACTAGGACCATAGGGTAATAATCGGTGGGCTGGATTATAGTCTGGAGCATCCCTTTCACGTCCTGAATCCTCACTCCAGGTAGGCAGTATACCTCGCGTGCCGAGGGGTCCCAGCGACAGATCTCAATCACTATAATAAAATAAATTCTTAATACCTATATATTTTTATGTTTGATTTTAGCTTTTATCATAGAAAAATTGGAGCTCCCCCTCCCCGTTAACTTACCAGAACATGGGTCCCACTTCAGCTGTCCTTCCCCACTGCTTTTCGGATCTGAGCAGCCCTGATATGTCAGTGCCCTGCCTCTGTCAATGCTGTTGCCCCTCACTTCCAAGCCACAACCCCCACCAGCCCTGCCAGTGCTCCTCACTCCTGACCCACAGCCCCCCACTCCCACTGGTGCACCCAACTCCCAACCTACATCCCCCATTCCTGACCCCCACCACCACTGCCTCTCACTCTCAGCCCACAGCCTCCCACTCCCCCAGCCCTGTCAGTGTCCCTTACACCCCACCTACAGCACCCTGTCCCCATTGGTGCCCCTAACTCCCAACATGCAGCCCCCTGGCCCTGCCAGTGCCCCTCACTCCCAACCCGCAGACCTCTGCCTTCCCCAGCTCTGCCGGAGGGGGCCCCCAACTGCCACTTCTACAGGATCTGGTGGTTGCATCCTGCCCATGCCAGCCATAGCTGGCCATCAGCAGCCAAACCCCAGGTGCCATGTACAGGAGGTGGCAGCTGCTGTGGCCAGAGCAGAGTGAGGAGTGCAGAGCCCAGTCCTCCCTGCACCTGCAGGCAGCACAACCAGACTGGAGCCAAGCAGAACCCATGTGGGATAGAAGTAAGGAGAGGACATGACCTGCCCACTGAGGGGATTGGGGTACCCAACCTATCACCCTCCTACTGGGGCCTCTGCAGCCCATAGGGTGTGGCCCATTGCAGGATGGTGGAGCAGGGCAGGAATACTTGGCACTGCCACTGCTACTGCTGCTGGGATCCCCAAGCCAGCCAGACCACTATGGTGAGGTTCCCCCTGCCTGCACAGCAACAGTGAGAGCAGTGACAGCATGGTGTTGTGCTCCCCCTATTGTGAGGGCAGGCATAGGGCACCTCACTTTGTTGGCATGGCTGATACAAAGCTCCTGGCAGTAGTGGCAGCAGCACTTATTCTCCCCACCCTACTCCACCTTCCCTCACCAGGTCTGACCCACTGGGCCACAGAGGCAGCTCCTGCTCAGCCAGTCTAGTCAGGTTGCCCCATGCACCACAGTCCATGCAGAAAAAGGTGGGGGGAGGGCAGCTTCCCCCTCATGCCCCACAGACATGGGAGCCTATGGGAGTGCTTGGACCTAGCTCAGATGATACTCAAGACCTAACCCTCCAACCACCCCTGCCCCCCAGTTCTTTACTTAACTTTCTCCAGCTGCAGGAGCTACTCCCACCCCCCTGCCTGGCTGTATTGCCAGCCACCTGTGTGTGTGTGCATGCCTATGCATGTGGCACCCCTACCTCTGATCATCCTCCCCTTTCTCCCCATAACCCCAAAAAGCCTCTTGCAAGCTGGAACTTTGCCAGCCTGCAGATGGAAACTTGTAATTTCCTGCTTCAAAGGGACAAATCTGCATTTTTCTCCTTTAAAAGGGACAATTCACAAATTTTTTTGCATGAAATGGAAAACCTGGATCCCTGCTGATTGCATCCATTAGCCATTAAAATGGTCAGCAAGTTTCATTTTGAAATTAGAAGCACTTTTTGACCTATATAATTAAGCAGAAGTCAAAACAAGATCATTTCCACAAATCAGAATTAGGTTTTCAGAACTTTAACTTCAAAGTAATTTCTAAAATATTGGACTCATTAGTTCAAATTGGAATTAAAGGAAGTTTGGAAAGCCTCAACATTCCCAGAAGAATAAAAATTCTACATTCTGACTGGCTTCATCTGCAACCCATTTACCTCATGGAACATCTTTAGTATTTCACTGTTTCTATTTATAATTTTAAAACCCTCCTTTCTGTCAAACCAAATGCATTAATCTAAAATAAGTGGGGGGTTTTTAACCATTTATTTAAGAATCTAAGATATCTAAACGCCATGGCTATATTTACAAATATCCTATGTGAATTACGCAAACTGTAAGATAGTATGAATATGACATTATTTTCATTATGGTAATTTAAAGTATCAGAGATTTATTGCATTAACCAAAGTAGAAATGAAATGTCATTCTAACAAGCCAAGTGTGGGTGTAGAACACTAAAAACTGATATATTTGACCATAAAGAAGAAGTGAAGACGTGAAACTAACAGTATTGAAATAAATATTATATATAAGAAGCTGCAGAAGAAGTCACTACCCACTGTCTGCTTAAAGCTATTTAAGTGAAATCAGGTGACAATTCTGGGGCATTCCATATCCAACATGAGCCCTTTTCCACTTAAAAGCAAGATCCATGGATTCAGCTGGTGAAGCAGAAAATCTGTTTATCTATGAGCAGCAGATATATCACCCTTCAAGTGAAGGAGGTTGAAGAATATGTACACCCTGATTGGAGGAGCAGTATCTTAGCTTAACTGTTCAGACTCATATTTTGTACAAAAGGGTTTCAACTCCTTGTAGGTGCTAAGAGCCAACAGTGAGATTTTGTTTATAGTAATGTGTATAGAAGCTAGCTACATGGAAAGTACTTAGAGGTGGAACAAAATATCACCCTGGAAGGAACTTGTCTAGTCCAGCTACCTCTTCAAGGCAGGATAGACCATGTCCAATCTTGAAATTTCCTATGATGGAGATTCCACCGTTTCTCTAGATAGCCTGTTACAATTCTTGACTACCCTCATATCTGGAAAGTTCCTCCTAATATCCAATCTAAATTTGTCCTGCCACAACTTAAGATGATTACTTCTAGTCCTGTCCCCTATGGCCACAAAAAGAAAGCCCATCTCCATCTATGCTATAATTCCCCTTCAGGTATCTGATGACTGTTATCAAATTCCCCTTCAGTCTTCTCTTCTCCAAACTAAATAACTCTAGTTCTTCAGCCTTTCTTAGCTCTTCAACATTTCCTTGCAAGTTTCATCTCCCACACATGTGCTCAGCCCACCCGGACTTACTTCAACTGTCAGAGGCTCCAGGATCAGGAGTGGCAGGATGCACATGCAGAGCGGCTGGCATGCAGTCTGGGAGTGGTGGAATGGCAGCGAGATGCAAATGGCTGGGTTGAGCTGCGCCCCCTGCCACCAAAACCATACTCGTCCAAGGGTGCAGGGGGGCTCCCATGCTCCACGCACCCTGGCAGAAGCCAGGGAGCCACATGGCCTACCTATTTGTGTGCGGGGCAGAGACAGCTGCCACTGCATGCTGGGTTTTGCACCCCAAGGCCTGTGCACAGATCAGGGAGGCACTTGTTAATGGGGGCTTAGCCCCCGCAAATGCAGGGCCGCTGTAGGGCCACAAGGGGGGGGATAAAAGGGCTAATGGTGCTTAGCTCCCCCAAATGCAGGGCAGTGGTAAGGCCACAAGGCAGCCCAGCTGTGGGCTTCCAGAGGCTTCAGCAGGGGTAGAGAGAGGTGCATAGTCAGTGGTTACAGGGGAGTAAGGCACGGGCAGACCCTGCACAGCTGGGGCAGGTACAGGATAGAGCCATGAGCAGCTCATCCAGGGGACACAGACATGCAGCCTGGGAGGGCATGCAGGCTGCAAGCCCCCAGATGTGCAAACAGGGCAGGCTGCGGCGGCACCAGGCTCTTCCCAGAGTGGCTCTTTGGCCGTGTGGTTCACGGGCTGGGTGGTGATGCTAGAAGTGGGTCTGCAAGCACCAGAAAATTCTCTGTAGCCCTCCCCCCTTCCCAGTGCCACTGCCGCTGCCACCACCACTTGGCACAAAAGCAACGTGGCCAAAGACCTGTACCAGGAAGAGCCTGACATCACCCCACCCCACCCCACCTGCAGATCTGGGGGCACACGCCCCCACTCTTTCCCTCCTGGGCTGCATGACCCCCTCCACACACACCCCCAGACAAGCCTCTCATGGCTCTGTCCTATGTCTGCTCTGCCTGTGCAGGGCCTTCCTCTGCTCCACTCCATCACTCACCACCATGTGTGGGGAAAGCAGACTGAGGTCCCAGCAGTGAGGGAGGGAGTGATGCACAGGTGTGAGCAGGGGTTAAGCGGGGTGGGGGACAAGTGGAGGCCTAGGGGGCACGTGGTCCCTGGGCCTCTGCTCATCTCCCACCCAGCCCAGTCCCCAGCTCCCACTCTCCCCAGCCCCCACCCTGCCCCCTCCCTCAATGCTGGGGCCTCAATCTTCCCTGCTCCCTCCCTCCCCCCTCCACCTCAACCAGCCCCCCCTTCCCTGCCTCCAGACTGACCTGTGGATGGGGGGGCAGGGGGGTGGTGACGTAGGGTAGATCTTGGGTTGCTTTTTCATTCAAAAAGTGATCTCTTACCCTAAAAGAGGGTTGTTGTTGTTTGTTCATTGGAGACCATTGATCTACTGTAACCATAGGTCAGTACTACAGCCTAGCTAATCATTGCCCAGTCTGCCTTTGCACTTGCAATTATTCCATCTCAAGTGCAGGGCTTCACATTTGTTCTTGTTAAAATAGAATTAGCAGAAAAATGATAATTAAATTATACTAAGTCATATTGAAGAATATTAAAATTACATAAAGGAACCTCCAGGTTCAGCTAGCCACTTGCTGGGATTGGGTGCATGTTAGTTGGGCCACTAAAAGGTAGATTAAGGACTCACAAGTAGCGAAAATAAATAAGGCTTGTCCAAGCAGCAGAGTGGAAGCTCTGTAGGAGTCTTTCAATGTTGTGTTGATCCAAGCTCCATTTAACTTTAATCTGCTCTCAATAGCCATTTAAATGGGGTGAGATGAAAGTCAGATAAACATAATCTATTATTACTCTTTGAAAAAAAATGTTATTTTAGCACAGACTAAATGTATAAGCAGTACTTAAAACAGAGCAATACCAGAAACTGTTTTTATTTGACTGTGGTCAATAAATGGGAAATTGTTGACAATGACATCCAGCTGTTACTGGAGGACATATTTTACCTTTGTATTGTTTCTAATCATGCTGTAAAATACTCCTGGTCTTATTTTGAGACACATTCCCATGATCAACACTAGATTGAGGGTATGGAGCCATTTCTCTGTAGTATTACTGATCCATAAAAAGTAATGTGTACAGTTTGAACCATCTTGGACAAGAAAGCAATGTCTGAACTTTAAAGAAGTGGAGGTATGGTTTTCTCCAGCAAGCAGAGGTAGATATTGCAGCAAGCCAGTGTTTTCCTGCTTCCTCCTTCACCTTTTGGTCTCCTTAAAACTCTTGACTCCCCTTTATTTAGCTCCTGTTGCTCCTTCAGTGTGCACTGACCGCTTTTTTACAGATATTCTCACTTCTGGGAGAACCCATCCCTGTACTACCAGATCTTCCACTTTACCATACATGCTTAGATCTAGATTTACAAGAGAACGTTAGGTATCACTAAGATGAGTATTTCAATGCCTGGCATTAGGTACCACAATAGAATTCACTGTACCTCCATTCAGAGTCCTGGCTTTCCTTAAACAAAGCAAGCAAGTGGCTTGGGAAGCTTCCTCAGCTGCTTGTTGGAAATTCTGAGAGTTTTCAGAACTGAGCTCTAAAAGAAATGGATAAAAATCGAGACATTAAAGAGCCAAGAGGAACAAAAAAGAAAAAGGAGGGTTAGAACAAAACTTTCTCCAAGGCAATTAGCTAATCAATTGATCTATCAAAACAAGCAACACCAGTCCCATCATTAAAGATACTGTAGGATAAATATGAAGAAAAAAACCATGTAAAGGAAATTGTCAGAGTATACCACTTACCAAAGTAATTGATGCCTTCTCTGTACAGTGACTGATCCTCCTGCCTGAAAATAATTGAAGTGGATGCCCTATGTATTCTCTTCCATCCCTTTCATCTGTAATTCTCTAGTAAAAAAAAAAAAAAGGATAGTAAAAGTTACAAAAATTTATTCAATTGATTTACTTTATTTTCACTGACTTCCTTATATCAAGTAATTAAAATATCATGGTAACATTTTTATATTACTCCTACACATACAAGAAATGAACAATTATTGCATGGTGGATTTCAAAGAAGCCATTGTAGCAGAAATTAATTTTGTATGAATTATGAAGAGCTAGTGGTAGCACACACTGACTATAAATTAGGGCTTTTGGTTTTCAATTAAATGGAAGAAGAGAAAAAAAAAGGTACCACAAAACACCCTTTGATTTCCTTGCTGTGCCCACAGCCCACAAGTCTTCCAGGAAAAGGCCAAAAATCAGCAGGCTTCTTTTTTTGTTGTTGTTTGTTCATGCTTCTTCCTATGAGTTTTGATTTGTTTCTTGCCAAATTCACAGTGAGAAGCATCATGTAGTGGAGGAGGGAGAGATGCAGTGATCCAGGTTGTTCAGAACACAGGCCTAAAACAAAAATAACCAATAACTTCCAAAAGACATGGTGTCATATCTTGCAGAAAGGCTGCTGAAAAATGGCCTGTTCAGCTTGCTGGGGCTCATGCCAAGAATAAGTAGCCCAGTTCCAATTCACAGGAGAAGTAATCTCTTCTTGTTTAGTGCTGAAATACACATTGCCATTTTTTGGCAGGATGGTGCCTTTGGTTATACAACAGCTTTTGTGAAGCACTGAACCACCTTATTTCAGAACAATTATAGTGTTCTGTACCTACACTGCCACCCTGAACATTAAGGATAGCAAGGGGAGAGAAAAGGAGAAAAAAGACACAAGGTGAGTTGCCTGCTGATGAAATCACATTCCACAGATTTTTTATACCTCTGTTGAGCATTAAATAAATCCATATCCTATTAAAGCACAATGGTGTCTCTTTCCTATGAGCTTGCTACAGTTGAACTGAGTGGTACAATGTACCTTGAACACTAAGTCACTTTCAATTAAAGAATCATTAATTAATCTTCACTATTCTGATACCTGATTAGCTAGTTTTTTAAAATTGAGACAATTCTTATTAGATCTTTTTATTCCCTTGAAAGCAGATTTTGCAATGCAGCATGAATAGTATGTAGACTATAACAGGGTCAATTTGGTTTTAATTCCCTTGAAGAGATAGCCATAAATTTTATCATTTTTTCTGGGTTACGAATTGTATCCAAACATGAAAAAAGAACAGAACATTGCCCACAGAACAATAATGAATGTTCCTTTCCCTTCTCCCATGCAATTATAACAGGTTATTACCAAATCAATACCCATTTTGCAAACTGCCCACCTAAAATGTCTCTTTTGTCTCTCTCATAGAACTAACCTGTGCATCTATAGCACACTAAGTATCTGACCACCTTATTTTTAATCTAAAGACTAATCACTTAAATATAACTTCTTTTCAAGAGTGAGCATGCACAGACTAGTTGGAGTCAAATACATGTTAAATGCATTTAAAGAAAGACAAGATACCTGTCCAGAGCATTCAGGACCTGAATAGGTGAGGATGGAATATAATTAATACAATATGAAGAAACAGTGAAAATACATATTCACCTTGTTAGCTCCAACTTTATTTTATTTTTTGTTTACAATAGTTTATCCAATTGGTTAATTAATTGCTTGGGTTTTTTTGTTTTGTTTTATCTTCCATTATTTCTTTTTTTTTCAGTTGAAACTGGTTGAATACTGCAAACACAATTGCAAAGAAAATAGTTTGCTGTTAAATGACAACATTTATTGCATGGTGTCTAGATGAATAGCATTTAACCAGTTATAGCAGTGGTATCAAACATACAACCCCAGGCCAGATGCAGCTGCCAGAGCCTCTTAATATGGTCCACTGGTCTATTGGTAGGCACCAGAAGTTGAGGGTATTGCCTGCTTTAGAATCCAGGGCCCTTTGGTCCTGCTAGGCATGTCCATCAGCAAGCTTAACTCTCTGCCACTGCCTCTGGATTTGCTTGTCAGCCCTGCCATGACCAGAACCCCAAGCAATGCCACTGGACCCCTTGCCGCCACCACCATGACCTGGTGGGGATTCAGCCTACCAGGAACCCCACAATCTGGATCTGGCCCAGGGCCCCAGGTGTGTTTAATACCCTTAACTTATACTTAGCATTTCTTTCTGTCCTTCTCTCTCTTCCTGCCCCTTCTTCTCACTCTGTGTAGATTTTTAAGCCTAATGGGGCTTGAAAGAGCTGCAAGTAGAGATGCTGTAAATACAGTCAGAATGAGGGGAGTCTAGACCTAAAGGCTTGCATGTAAGAAGATGCACAAGCGGGGAGGAGGCGGCCATGAAGTGGAAGCTACGCTATGTAACTTAAGAAAGGAAGAGTGAAAGAAAAGGAGAACAAAACAAACAAGTGTAACCTGGGCAGTACTCCAAGAGGTACCCCCTCTCCAATTGAAGGGATCAAAGCAGGTGCACAAGCACTGTGGGAAGTGTAGGGACTCTCCTCCCCTATAGAGCAGAGCCAGACCACCAATGGGGACTTAACCATATACCTTTTAATACTGAGAACATAAACAGGCATAAATCAGAGGGTATAGTGGACACTGCAATGCCCCAAGGGGACAGGATTCAACAAAGGTTAGACACTCACAATCACTGACAAAAACAGGGTTAACAAAATATAAAACACAAACAGCAGATCAAACAATAAGGGTTGGTGAAATATAAAAAGGCACAAGATGCAAAATGTCAAATGACAAGGAATCATAGGGCCTTGGTACCTGGAGGAGGAGAAAGGGGGGAAAACACAATGGGCCCTTTCCACTACAAGAAGATTTGCTTTTTGTTATCTCACTGACCCCAAGTCACCTCAGCTGGGACTTGAACCCAGCTCTCTCATGTGGTAGGTAGGCACACAGCCACCACTGGTGGCACTGCTCCAGCCTGCTAGGAGGCTTGACCTTTCCAGAGCCCAGCCTCACATTGAGCTGCCTGGCCTCCGATTGGAGGAGCTGGAAGCAGAGCTGGGAACCCCTCATGTTGCTGCTCAGATCCTTCCTGGAGCAGGGGAGCCTTTCCTGCTGGCCGCAGCCTCTCCTTGGGATCCTGGAGCCCAGCAGGGAGCCTCTCCTGCTGGCTGTATGCCACACTGCTGAGGGTCACACTGCTGCCTGCAGGTCCTGCTTTTTCAGGGCACTGCTCCTGCCCCATTGGCTCAGCTCTAACCAGCTCTGTGAAAACCTTTCTTTGTGGTCCCTCACTGATCCCTCCCCTAAGTCAGCCCACACTGCCCCTTTTATCCCCCTCCAGGTGACCCAAGGGGCCAATTGGGACACAGGGGGGTGAGTCTCTGGGGCCTGATTGGTGTGGAAAGGAAATCCCAAGTCCTCCAATCATCTTTTGCCCTTTCAAAACCCCTGGGCTAGGTCACTGCCAGCCAGCCCATCACACGAGGAAAACAACCCAACAAAAACAACAGAAAAAAAAAGAAGTGGAAGACAAAGTGAAGTCTAAGACAAGAATACAGAGGTGAGAAAAACCAGCAAAAGAGGCTGAAAAGAAACTGAATGTGGCTGGTGTTAACAGGGTAGCAGTATTTGGATAACCTGCAAATAAGAAGCCGCCTGTGAGACAAGGAAGGACCTGGTTGAAGTCAGAAAAGTGAACACTGAGTTGATGGATAATGGTGTTAGCAGTCAAGACAGTGGAATGGGAAGAACTTCAGTGCATCTAAAAACATGAGATCTTTATATCACATATCTGTACTTAGTTATAAATTCACAATATACATGAATGGTTACATTTCATAGTTTCATAGTTTCATAGTTTCTAGGGTCAGAAGGGACTAGAGCAGATCATCTAGTCCGACCCCCTGCCATGGCAGGAAAGAATACTGGGGTCAAACCACCCCAGCAAGATATTCATCTAACCTCCTCTTAAACACCCCCAGGGTAGGAGCCTGCACCACTTCTCTTGGAAGCTGGTTCCAGACCCTAGCCACCATGAAGTAGCGCCTCCTGATAGCTAACCTAAACCTACCCTATGCCAGCTTGTGACCATTATTCCTGGTCACTCCTGACAGTGCTCGGGGGAACAGTGACTCCCCCAATGCCTGCTGATCCCCCCTGACTAGTTTATAACAGGTCACAAGATCCCCCCTCAGCCTTCTCTTTTGGAGGGTGAACAGGGTCAGGTCCTGTAGCCTGTCCTCATAGGGCCTGCCCTGTTGTCCCCTGGTCATACGAGTGGCCCTCCTCTGGACCCTCTCCATGCTGTCCACTTCCCTCTTGAAATGTGGCTCCCAGAACTGGATGCAGTACTCCAGCTGCGGCCTGACCAGTGCCGCATAGAGGGGGAGGATCACCTCTTTGGACCTGCTCGAGATGCATCTGTGGATGCATGCCAAGGTGCAGTTGGCCTTCCTAACTGCTTCCCCACACTGCCGGCCCATGTTCATCTTGGAGTCAATGATGACCCCAAGATCCTTTTCCGCCTCCTTGCTGACAAGAGGGGAGTTCCCTAACCTGTAGGTATGGTGCCGGTTGTTCCTCCCGAGGTGCATCACCTTGCACTTCTCCGTGTTGAAACCCATCCTATTCTCGTCCACCCACCCTTGTAACCTGTCAAGGTCTGACTGTAGCCTGTTGCATCTTTCCAGTGTGCCCACGTCCCCCCACATCTTAGTGTCATCAGCAAATTTGAACAGGGTGCTTTTTACCCCCTCGTCCAAATCACTGATTAAAAAAGTTGAACAGTGCGGGCCCGGGGACTGAGCCCTGTGGAACCCCACTGCCCACGTCCTTCCAAGTTAAGAAGGACCCATCCATTACCAACCACCCTCTGGGTGCGGCCCTCCAGCCAGTTGGTGACCCATTTGACTGTGTGGGTGTCTACACCACAGCCCCCCAGTTTCTTAATGAGAACGGGGTGAGAGACAGTGACAAAAGCCTTCCGGAAGTCCAGGAAGATTATATCCACTGCTACCCCTGTGTCTAACGATCTGGTCATCTGATCGTAAAAGGCCACCAGGTTGGTCTGACAGGACCTGCCACTGATGAACCCATGTTGGTTGCCCCTAACCATGCAGTCCCCTGCTGGCCCCTCCTGGATGTGTGCCAGCATAATTTTCTCGAACAGCTTGCCTAGGATCGAGGTAAGACTAACCGGCCTATAGTTTCCTGGGTCCTCCTTCCTGCCTTTTTTGAAGATGGGGACCACGTTGGCCCTCTTCCAGTCCTCCGGTACTTCACCAGAGCACCATGAGTGCTCATAAAGCCATGCCAGGGGACTTGCAATGACCTCGGCCAGTTCCTTTAGAACTCTAGGGTGGAGATCATCTGGACCGGCTGACTTGAATATGTCCAACCCCTCCAGAAGCTCCCTAACTAAATCCTTGCTAACCCGTGGCCCAGATGTGCCTACCCCGGGGCCCGAGGGGGGCCCAGCAGGGAGGTGGCAGTTCTGGTCCCTACTTAGGAAGACGGAGGCAAAGAAATTGTTAAACATGTTAGCCTTGCCATCTGGTGTGATGACCAAATTTCCCAATGTGTCCTGCAAGGGCCCCACATTACCCGGGACCTTCTTTTTACCCCCTATGTATTTAAAAAAGGACTTCTTATTGTCCTTAATCTAGGAAGCTAGTTCCAGTTCCATCTCTGCCTTGGCCTTCCTAACTACCCCCCTACATCCCCGAGCAACTGCAGAATAGTCCTCCCTGGTGATGACCCCTTGTTTCCATTGGGTGTAAGCCTCCTTTTTAGCAAGGAGACATTCCCAGATGCTTTTGGTGAGCCACGGAGGCTTGTGTGCTCTCCTGCTCCCTTTGATCCTCGTTGGGATTACCTTCCTTTGGGCTTGGAGGATCATCTCCTTAAGGAGCGACCACTCTCCTTGGACACCTGGCTCCCCTCCCCCCTGGGACCTCAGCGCTTCTCCAACTATCCTCCTTAGCTCGTTGAAGTTTGCCCTCCTAAATCTAGGGCCGCTGCCATACTGCATGCCTTTGCCACCTTGCGCTGGATGGTGAATTCCAGCAGGCGATGATCACTGTTGCCCAGGTGATTGAGCACCTGCAGCCCCCTCACCAGGTCATCACCCGTGGCCAGCACTAGGTCCAGCAAGGCATCTCCCCTGGTGAGATCAGCCGGTCCGGATGATCTCCACCCTAGAGTTCTAAAGGAACTCCCCTCCCTTCCCAACTTATGTGCATTTTGTATGACCCCTACATTTTAAATTTTAGTCATGGATCTGAAGAAGAGCAAGTTTATTAAGATTCTTAGGATAAATGGCAATATATGTACTAACCAAGAAAGTGATGGCAAAGCCTATTACTTACTGCTGTGATGCAGACTGTTATCTAAAGTCTGCTGTGTTCCTTGCCATTGGTGGTTTCAGAAGCAGATTCTCTGAGTTTCTGAATTTACTTCTGATCAGACGATATATGATCGGTGCTACTAGTTTTCTTTCTCCTCCCATGTCATCTATTGCTTTGTGATATTTACACTGATATGAAAAAATTCTAGTAATACATATAAACCAACATTAGCATGTAGCTATAGTTTAGCATTGATCTGCTTTGCACACTTTAAAGGATGGAGCTTATTATAATTAAAGTAAAACTAGAAATGGAAGAAAGCCAAAAATCTGTTGCAAAAATTTCTATAGCTTTGCCAGGAATAGAGGCCCCTGAGGTATGAGATAAGTCTTTAACATGATAGAAGCTATTTCATTTTTTTGATAATATTGGTGCTCACTTCACTTAGATGAAAAGTATTACAGGAAAGAAGAAATTTCCTCGTCCCTTGGTATTTTATTATGAGCTGTTGCCCAGATCTCTAGTCTATTGATGCATTTCTCATCGCCACATTGGAGCATCTTCATTTGCTCCAATAAATATGCATACATTTTCCTTCTTTTACCCAATATAAGATATACAATTATCATTGTGTCTTGTGGGCTGGCTGACAAGGTAAAAGACTGTGTTCTTGCTTTCAGATATGTTTTTTGTAAAAATCAACCACATGGCTATGCAACCACAGCAGATGATTTTGCTGCACCGTCAGGTAATGTAACAGATTTACTCCTCCAAAAAACTAAAGCTGGTTAGGATTTTTTTATATAATAAAGCAGCTTCCATTATTCATGCCAAATCATTGCAATGATTTTTTCAAGAAACATGTATATATGTTTACACAAAATTTCAATAAAAAGGGTCAGAGAGCTGGCATGGATTTTCTGGTCAGAACTAGAAAGCAGGAAACCTGCCCTGGAAGTGTCAACAACCTGGTTTTCATACAGCTTTCATTTTATATGTGGGAGATCCAGGTTTGAGGCTATACTAAGTATTCTGCCATGTTCCTAGTGACCCCACAGTAGTTATGAAAGACTGTAAGCATTAGGCAATGAACACATTTGGAACATTTTTCATGAACACATTTGATGTTTTGGTTTCAGCCTGGTCATAATGGAAACTTTTTGGAAAACTCAAAAAGTTGTATAAGGGGCAAAAATTTCTTGACCAAAAATGCTAGGGAACTGGCGCACTGGAGCTAAGGGTTATAGAACCCCTCTGGGCAGAGCGCTGGAGGAAATGGTGGGAAGTGAAGAACCTGCTCACACTTCTGTTCATGTGTCTTATTCTATAGCAAGGCTATTCAGCTTTTAAGCCCCCAGGGACCACCTGTCCCAAAGGCCACACCAATGGGGACCATAAGACATGACTCACGGCCTACACCAAGCATGCCACATGCTCCACCCCTGCACCATGCACTCTCCCCACCATTGAGCTGCCTAGACACAATTTGCCCCCACATATGGCCCCAGACTCACTTTCAGCTCCCTGTACTGCCCCACCAGCCTGGGGTGAAAGCAAGAACCAGCAGCTGAAGAACAGAGAGGGGAGCCTGGAGTCTCTAGTTGCAATTACAGATGGAGAAATGAGGGGGAGTGCAAACCACATGAGCACCCAAGAAGGCTGCACGTTAACCTCTGCAAGCTGCAGGTGGCCCACAGGCTGCCAGTTGGACAATCCTGCTCTAAACAATCACTGGTTAAAATACAACTATAACCCAGCAGCAAATGCTAAGCCCAGCATTATCCCTCTCAGGGGAATTTCAAAGAGAAACTATTTTCACTTGCTCTTTTTCTGGCCCTTAAATTAAGCAGTCCTGGCTTCCCACTGCCAAGGCTTCAACAGGATGGGAAAAGACTACCTTTATCTAACTGTCCTATAGATTAGGACACTCTCATAGGAAGTGGGAAATAAGGGTTCAGATCTCCAAGTCAAATCTTCTTTTTCCCAGGGAAGTTTTCTAGGCCCTGGGATATTGGGCAAAAGATGTGTACTAGCACATTGCTTATCTTTAGAAACCCACTACAGAGAAGTAGAACTAGGTTTTGTAAATTGGAAATGAATGGATAACTTGAGAGGCAGGAGTTCAGACACTGCCCTGTACTTTAGCTCTTCTTATTGGCTACTTCTAGATATCTCTAGCCTTTCTGAAGTGCCCTGTGGAAGCACCTCCCATATCCCTATCTCTGTATAGAAATCAGACACCTAAATACAGTCCCACTGGAGTCTCATCATTCACTGCACAGGCATCCTAGGCACGTAACCGGGTCATTTTGAATTGCTCTACTGAAGCAGACACTCAGAAGTGGAGCAGAGTCTAAATCAACATAAATATTAATATAATTTAAATCTCCATCTTAAATCTAACAAAGACACTATGCATTCAAGTTCTTTATTTCATTTATTTACAAGCATAGTTTGAACCTGCCCCATTAGGATCTTGCCACAAATAGTTGAGAGGTATTCAGCCATATTGGAACACACAATTGGGACAGGCCACATTTAGGAAAGTTGCAAGTATTTGTATTCAAGTGGAATGGAAGCAATTGTAAAATCGAGCTTGCACACAGTATTAATGGTCCAAGCCTAAAAAGCTTATGATCAAATGGATGAGTTTACAGTGTAAATTATTATATCGTAAGCATGATGGAATTTATTTCTGTATGCTTTCATTTTGCATACAAGTTAAATTACCTCCTCCCTCCTAGAATAACAACAGATTCCTCTACAATTGTAAGCATCTACATTTTTTACTATGAACATTCTATAACGTTCAGGCAACAGCATGCATCTTTTGAAACTTATATAGAAGAGCAAGTAATAGCTCAGTGATTTTCTGGTCTAAGCATTATGTAAGATTTCCATGAAAATATAATGAAAAGTTTTTCAAAATCAAGTTGAGTCATTTTAAAAAGCAAAGTTCTATTTCATATTGTTAAGATACAACTGATCACTCCTGTTATTTTGTTTCTATTATTACTGTCAGCATCATATGTTTTCATAGCTGCAAAAATGTTTTCCTTAGGATTTTTTACAATAAACTGTGATCTGAACAACATTTTTATGGGGGCAAGGGAAGGTTAAGGAAGGAAAGGTGACGAGCAGTCATCTTTGCCTGGGACTTAGATGCTAGCCTGAAATCTTTGCTGGATCATAGTTCAAGTCTCTGCTCTGCCTGATTCAGAATGATCTGGCATGAAAAACTGCTGTACATCAAGCAGAATAGCAAGCTGAAACTAGAGCTTTCCACATCTAAGTCCATATTGTAAGCCCTAGGAAATTCTCCTGAATTAAAAAGGCACAGGTTTTGAGCCCAAATTTACTTTTATTTTTAACGCAACTGATGTTTCACAAAAAGATTCAAAATGTTTTTGTTCCAGTACAAAATCAAAACAAATCTCAAGTCCCCCTTCCTGCCCCCACAATGTTTTCCCAAAAAAGAATGGCTATCCTCCAGCTAGCTCTAAATTTTGCAAAGTGGGACTTGATGGATCAGGAAATTAGGACAGGAATACAATACAGGACCTGACTTGCACTTGAATTTAGAGAGTTTGAAAGTCACAACAATCTGATGGCTCCTGAGGTTCAGGGTTTATATAAAATGAGTTATTCTGTTGCCTGTCTGCAAGAAGTTAATAGCTTCACTCTTGTTGCCAGTGGTATCTAATGATGCTAAATTATTTATTATTAAAAATGATTTTAAATGATTCAGGATGTATGATGGTGCCCCTAGGCAAGTGCACAAATTTATTACTGCTGCTACCTTACTTCCTAGTCACACTCAGTTGTAGCATCCCCTAAAATTCCTCTGCCATAGGTTTTGTTTTCCACTGTGCTTCCACAATATTTTGAACAATAAGACCTAGCTCCTTCTTGAGACATACCTCAACTAAATAGTTAAGCACATGGAGAACTTTAAATATGTTAAAAGTCCCCTTGACTTTAGAGTACTGTAGGCAAATCCTTGTACATGTGGCTGAAATGGGCTTAACTACTTGAGCTCCAGCCACAAATGGACTAAAGATGGATAATACCTCTACCAAGATATCAATTGGTACTAACAAGCACTTTTGTTGGTAATTTTGGTAGAATAAACAAGGCTTAGGGAGTTGATTTTTCAAAGGTACAACTAGCACTTGCAGTCATAACCTCTAAGGGTGCTTCTATATGTGACAATGTCACAATGTGCACATGATGAAAACTTCCCTTTGTGTGGCTTAATGGCAACACACATACGTGAATTTTGGGGGTTTTAAATGACTTTGCATTGTAGAAAACTAAATTACATCCCAATGTAGTTTAGTATGCAATGTTGCAACTTGGAACATTGCAGCTATTAGTCAGCTCACCCCCTGGCCACAGGAAAGGCTGGTAGGCTCCACAGAAAAAAAAAAAAAAAAAGATCAGGCTTACCACTGCTTCTACCTTCTACAGCTTCTCCAGCCCATAGGAGATCTGGGACCACTGAGGAATGGGCTGACTAGCCCCTGGGGCAGTGTGGGGAGGCGGCAGCAGGGTAGCTGGAGAAGGCAGCAGGGATGATGCATGGGGCATAGGGCCACCTGAGCAGGCTGCAGCTTCCCCAAGCCCACCCAGGCTTCCAGTACCCCATACACCATTCCTACTGCCTTCTCTGGCTGCCAGCACATCCAGCTGCCCTCCTGCTACCTCCCCACACTGTCCCAGGAGCAAGCTATTTTATTCCGGGTTGGTCCTAGGACCTGCTGAAGGCAGAAGCAGCAAAGGGTCTAATCCTTTTTTGTGGGGGAGTGACCTGGGGGGTGAGCTGACAGATTAATGGCACAGATTAATGCTCCCCCACCCCAGCCACAGGAGTAGCAAGCAGGCTCCACTGCAAAAATAAATAAAGGATCGAGCCCTTTGGCACTTCTGCCTTCAGCAGAGGCCTGCAGCTACCAGGAAAACAACATATATATAGTGATAGAAAAATAAAACCCAACCTTTCAATTATGCCCCCTAAATTGAAACAGTGAGTTTTTAAAATACAACTGCAAGAACTAAAACCCTGTCACATGTACAAGTCCCCTACGGTTAGACACCTCAGTCCTATTTGTGCTACTGAAAGTCTATTCCATAATTAGATAGGGGGAATTACTGTATTTACCCAAATCCAAGATGACTCTGAATTCAAGTCAAGCCCCCAGGAATTATTCTATACGTGGAAAAATGTATAGTTTTGTTATAATTTTCCATGTCTAGAATGTAATTATTATAAGGTCATTTTAAATTTGCATGTCCCCACTGCTGCATCAAGGAAAGCAGTAGCAGAGGGGACAGGAAATAGGGGCAGGGGGTGTCAGGTGGTGGAGGACATGGTAGGGTAGGCAATAGGAAGGCAGATGATGGGGGAGTCAAATAGCTTGACTTCTGCCCTTTGTCACCCCACGCCCAACACTGTGTTACCCCCAGTGCCTGTGTGCCCCAGCATCTGCCCCCACCCACAGTGCCTATCTCCCGGTTCCATATCCTGCCCCCCACAACTACAAATGACCCCCTTCATTACTGTTTCCCAAGGTACCTGTTTCCCCAGTGTCTGCTCCTCGCCCCACCTGCTGCTTTTATCCTCCTCACTGCTTCTGTCTCCACCCTACCCCCTGCTACCGCTTGCCCTCCAGCAGAGCTCTGACCCTGCTCCAGCCTGGGGCATAGCACACATGGTTGCTCCAGCCCCAACCTGGCCACACAGCAGCCATTATGGCAGCAGCAGCTCCAGCTTGGCTATGGAGCCAGAGCTGGAGCTGCTGCTACTGCTGGGCTAGGCTGGGCTGGGGCCATGGCAACCACATGCTCCACTACCCCAGGCTGGAGTGGAGCCAGAGCCCTGCAGGAACCAGAACCATCGGGGGACACAGGCTGCAGGGAAGCACAGAACTCATTTTGGATTCATCAGGTAAATATGGGTAACTTTGGCCAGAAGTGTGGGGCCATGACATGGTCACAACTTCCATTGCTGCTAAATCCCATTGCTGGATATAACTTTAAGAGATCATCTGAGATCCTCAGCTGCTTATCCAGATATTTTCATAAGCACTAAATTAATTTAAATAAAGAATCTTTTTAAAAAGAAATGAGAGCCTGATCTCACAGCCTAAATTGTAATGTCTTTAGAAAATTAATTTAATAACCAAGAAAAAAATATATGTAACAAAAATGAATTATGGTATTATTAACTGCAGATATGTACTTTCTTAATCAAAGATATAAATAATCCCCAAATTTACAGGTTCTATGTCAATGTCAGCCTCAATTTGCTACCTCTGCTACAGCTGCTGTCTAAGATTCAGTGATACTGATAAATGGCATGTAACTACAAGCTGAAAGACCTCCATTAGAAATACTTGTAAATTTTGATCAGCAAACTGAATGCTCCTCTGAAGTAAGATTTACAGCTCGCCACTTGAAACATTAGGTCACTCATCCTTCTAGCAAAAAGAAAAATGCAAATGAAGAAGTAGCTCCCTTCATGTGTACTTATGAGAGTTCATAGGTGGGATGCAATGGGTCTAATCCCAAGTCACTGTGTTTTCAAATACTTTTGATATACTTAGTGTCTATGATTTTGGCCGTTTCCTTGTTTAAGTGCTTTGGTGCCAAAAGTTTTTCCTGTTAGTGCTAATATCAAGAGGTGACCGTTGTCATCTCTCACATTTATGCAATGAGAAAAATAAAGGCTATTGTCTACACATTTGCTATAGACAGTAAAACTAAATGTAGGAAATGAAAACAAATAGGTAAGACTTTCCCATACTCTCATTACCTAGCGAGTATTTAGGTATGTTTCTCTTGTTGCATCTAAACAATATCTTGCATGGTAAACACTAGCTTAGACTCTTTCTTGTTAAACTGCAACATAATGTTTCATCAGTAGAACTGCTGATCTGCTGGAGGGGTGAGTGAACATTACTATATTACAAACTAAAATGAGACTCGCTACTTACAAACTGGAAATTCTGGGTTCATAGACCCACAAATCTTAAAGCCAAAAGGGACCATTTGTGATAATTTGTTCTGACGCCCTATAAAGCAGGGTCATTCCCTTAACTAATCTTTGGTAGAATTAAAAGTTGTTCATATGGGTAATTATACTCATTGTTAAATCACTGTGCCTTTTTTAAATCTGCATTGGATAAACTTTGACAGTTAGCCACTAGATCATGTTATCAAGCCCTAATATCAAATCTCCAGTACCCCCATTGGTAATTATAGTCACCAATCAAATTCACACTTAATCTCATCCTTGATGCACATGTAACTAGCACACAAGTAGTAAGGCTGATCTAGGAAATAGTAACACGCTGTTAAGGGATATTAGTATGTTGTTAAGAGTTAAATCTGAATGAAGATAAAGAAACCTATAACAGAACCTGGAGGGGGTGGGAATTTAAGGTACCCAATACCAAAACCATAATCCAAAAAAAATCTCTGCTCAGCTGCTGCCTGCCCCAGAAATTTGTAAATTCATTAGGTGCATTTTTATTTGACTTTTAAAGTCTCCTAGGTATCTTGAATTCAGCTTATTCACGTGCCCATCTACATGACTAGATAAGTGCTTGGCGTCTGCCTAAACTCAGTCAGTATACAGAAGCTAGTTGTCAAAGTCCCTTGAAAGGCCAGATCTGAGATATATTTTTAGACCATATGTAACACAAACTCATAGAATCAAGCCCCTCCTAACATGCTGCTAAAGTCACTTCCTTTCAGTGGAAGAAAGTACTTAAGGTAGATATACATAACTGCATAATTTTTACACTCAGTGGGTGCTTCTACATGAGCGCTTTACTGCAGACTTAACTAATTATCTCCACAGTCAAGTGTCACAGTGTACATGTGTGCCAGTATTAGGGCACAGTAAATTAACCCTGCCATAGGATAGTTGGCAGCTGCTATCAAGTGTTGGCGACAGTACCATCCTACAGCAGAGTCATTTACTTCATTGAAATGCACCTATAGATGGTGACAGAGTATGGCTAGGGCACTTTCAGCACCTTCATGCCCCAGCCAGCTCCAGCACTGTCCAATGCTATCAACCAGAGCCTGGTACCAACTCCCCTGGCCCCCTGGTCTGCTCCACCTGGTCTAAACTGCTATTAAAAACTTCCAATGATGGAGATTTCACAATTTCTCTGTGGGTGTTTAAACGCTAGAACAAACTCCCTAGAGATTTGAGGAAGCGTACCTTTTGTGCAAGAGCAGAGAACTTACTAAATTCCGTAGAACTCACTATGGAAGTGGGAGACCTGGGTTCTAGTGCCTCCCTTGGGGTTATGGGTTTAAACCCACATCTCCCTGTTTCCTGGAAAATGTTCTAAACATCAAACTATAGGCTGGCCTAAGATGAGTCATAGGGATGGCCCCAGATCCCACTACTGTTTAGGCATTATGTTCAATAACTATTTCATGCAAAATATTTAAGGAATCATGCGAGCAAAAACTTAGGTTTTCCTCAGAGTGAAATGCTCTCAACACTGGATTAAAAATTTAGGGTCTTCCTTCATTGCTGTCTTTCAAGCCCCATAAATGATGTATTCTTGCATCCTCGATAGCCGGCTTCAACAGGAGAAAGGGACAATGCCCTCATGTTAGGACAGCCCATAGTTTAATCTTTAGAATGTTTCCCAGGAAACAGAGATGTGGGTTCAAACCCACAAACCCTAAGGGAGGGACTAGAACCCAGGTTTCCCACTTCCTTAGCGAGTTCTCTGTTCTTGCATGAAAGGTAGGTTTCCTCTTACCTCTGCAGGCAGTTAGACTCTAGAACTAGTTAGGTCTAGCTCAAAGTTGCTGGATCATGTCTTAATGTGGCAGCTTTGTGAGAAATATTGATACAAATGACCTCTCAAATGAACAAAGCTGGGTGCAGGGATGAAGAGAAGAGATTTGATAGCCAAAGATAACGCTGCAAGGCATTCAAAAAACATTGTCCAAAGAAGTTAAATGAATTAAACAATATCTGAAGAAAAAAGATGACTAGCCACTGTTATCAAGCACTGACTCACCAATTCCTCTTCTCATAGACAAAATTCAAAACAGTGAAAGCAATACTTACTTCAGTCACAGACACATAAAAGACATTAAAGGAGAAAGAATTCATGCTGGGGAAGAAGGCTGAAATTGTGAGTGTTAGAACCTCTGAGGTTGAAAAATGAACATAGTACACATAAGACAAACTCAACATTTTAGAAACAAAACAAATCTGGCATAAGAGGATTTTAAAGACTGAAAAAAGGAACAGTATCAGAATATTCACTCTACCTGAAGGGAGGCAGATGGCATCGGCCCAACTTCTTGCAGCAAACAATTGTTCTGGCTTTTTTTACTATTTTGTATAAAACTTGTTCCAGTAGAATTCATGTACTAATTCCCTCTGAACTCACTTTGTCATGTATCAGAAACAGAATCAGCAACTAGAAAATACTCTGAAGGATAATGCCTGCATTTCTACTGCTAGGGACAGATCACATCATTTAATCTATATAATTTACCTTTAAAATTTTGACATATATACACGCGAGTGCTTGCAGAATCAGGGGTGAATTAGTAGACAAAATAAATCTCAACCTGAACACTGCTATTTGGCAGGATATAGCAGGATTTAAAAACATGCAACTTCAAGTATAAGTCACTCTTCAATCAAAATGGCTAATCGCACTTAGTTTTAGGCATATAGAATCATAGAAAATTAGGGTTGGAAGGGACTTCAGTAGGTCATCTAGTTCAACCCTTGCTCAAAGCAGGACCATCCCCAGCTAGATCTTCCCGCCCAAAGCTTTGTCTAGTCAGGTCTTAAAAATCTCCAAGGGTAGAGATTCCATAACCTCTCTGGGTAACCTGTTTTACTACCTTCCCACTGAGACTGTTTTTCCTAATATCTAACCTAAACTTCTCTTCCTGCAACTTGAGGCCATTACTCATTGTTCTGCCATCTGCCACCACCAAGAACACTCTAGCTCCATCGTCTTTGGAACCACCCTTCAGGTACTTATGGCTGCTATTAAATCCCCACTCAGTCTTCTCTTCTCTGAATTAAATAAGCCCAGTTCCCACAGCCTCTCCTCCTAAGCAGGTATGCTGATTTTCTGTTTTAAAATCCAAAATCTTAGCAGTGTCCCAGTCATTGTAATAAAATCCTAAATACCTATACATTTTGGGGTTTTTAGCATAGAAAATCAGAGCTCTCCCTGCCCGCTCTGCTCACTAGGACGTGGCCCAGCTCAGTTGCCCTCCCTTTCTCCTCCCCCCAGGCTTTGTGGCACTGAGCAGCCATAATATGCCAGTGCCCTTCACTCCCAAGCCACAGCCCCCATCTCTGTGAGTGCCCCTCACTTCTGACCCACTGTGTCCCACTCCCAGGCCCCAGGCCCCCAGTGTGTGGGAACAGGGGTGGATGTGTGGGGCAAGAGAAGGGCTTGACCATAGGTGATGTATTGAGGAGGCATGTGCCCCCTCCAGATGTGTGCCTACAACAGGCCACAGGGCTGCAGCCTGGCTGGACTGGCACCAGGTAGGAGCCACCTCCACAGCCCAATGGGCATGACCTGCAGTGGGAGGATGGGTGGAGCAGGGTGGTGAACCTCATTGTTGCCACCACCACTGGGACCCATGCCAGTCATACCTCCATGGAGTAATACTGCACCACCAGCAGTGTGAGGAGTAACAAACCAGGGGGAAGGCCATGGTTCCCTCCCACCACCAGCTGCTTGTGGACCAGGCTTTGACTCTACCCCAGAGGGGAGGGGAGGTGGGGGGGCTGCATGAACAGCCTGAGGGGAGCAGCAGCAGTATCAGTGGCTGAGCTATGGCAGTGGGGTAGAGACCTAGCATGCAAGGTTGTCAGTGGGAGTAGGTGAGAGCAGTGCAGCCCCCAATCCAGTCCATTACTCCTTGCACTGCTAGTGGCATGTTGTTATGGCAGCACGGCTGGTGCAGGGGTCCCAGTAGTCGGGGGGGGCTGTGGCAGCAGAAGCAACAATTCTTGCCACCCTGCTCTGCCCTCCCATGCCAGGTGCCAATCCACCCAGGCTGCATCCCCATGTCCCACTGTAGGCACAAAAATAGGGGTGGGGCACATACCCCCACAATGCCCCTCCAACTCATTGCCTACAGATCTGACCCCTCCCCAGGAGTGTGCGCAGCAGTGAGGAGCAAGTTCCCCCATCAGCCTCCCCCCAACCCAATGAGTCACCCCTGGTTGAGTCCTACTCCCTGGCTAGGCCCTGTAGCTATGCGTTCTTGCTCCAGCCCAGGACATCACACAGTGCCCCAGCAAGGCAGCACTCCCAGGCCCAGACGCCAACCCTGCCTCACTCTCTCCCTGACCATGAGGCTTCAGTGCAAGCCACTTCCTCTGCATAAAGCTGCCCTGCCCCCAACTGCCTGTGTGTCACCTGGGCCTTCCCCCATAGACTTACCTGCAGACAGCTGAGTGAGCTGCTTCTCAACCATTCTGCCTGGCTGTATTGATTGGCACATGCATGTGTACACAGACATACGTGCACATGGCACCCTCTGCATCCAATTGGCCTCCTCCCACTCCTAGAACTCTGCCAGCCTGAAAAAGGAAATCCACTGTTTCCCCACATTTTTCTTGTTTAAAGGAGAGAATTTGTGTTTTTATACTTTAAAGGAGAAAATATGTGTTCCATGATAAATGGAAAACCTGGATCCCTGTTCATAAGTTATGTATCCCAGTCCACTAACTACTTTTGTTGCCCTCCACTGGACTGTCTTCAATTTGTCCACATTTTTCTGTAGTAGAAGGCCCAAAACTGGATACACTGGGTGAGTCTACACTTTGCTCTCAGAGATGTAGCCACATGGTTTGTCACCGTAGGGCACGCTACTTTGACGTACTGATCATGCAGATCTACATGTGATTGCTACCTATGTCACTGTAGTGGCATGTTCCCTGTTTATAGCATGCTGGTATGGAGATTCAGCGGTGAAACTTAAGCGCAGTAACAACAGCTCCATACAGTCAGCAGCTCCATACAGACATGCCCAGTATTCCAGATATGACCTCATAAGTGTCAAATAGAGGGAAAGAATCACTTCCTGCAATCTGCTGGCAATGCTCCTACTAATGTAGCCCAGTATGCCATTAGCTTTCTTGGCCACAATTGCACACTGCTGGCTCATAATCAGTTTATTGCCCACTGTAAATCCTAGGTCCTTTTCTGCAGATCTGTTGCTTAGACAGTCAGTCCCCAGCCTGTACCTTTGCATGGGATTGTTCCATCCTAAGTGCAGGACTTTTCACTTGTCCTTATTCAAGTTCATGAGATTTCTTTTGGTACAATCTTCCAATTTGTTGAGGTATCTCCAAATCCTAGCCCTACACTTCAGCATATTTACTAGTCCCCCAGTTTGGTGTCATCCGCAAACTTGCTGAGGGTGCACTCCATCCCATCTCCCAGATCACTGATGAAGATATCAAACAAAATTGGCCCCAAGACTGACCCCTGGGGCACTCCACTTAATACCAGCTGCCAACTAGAGATTAAGCCCTTTGAGCCTGATGACACAGCCTGTTTTCTACCTTACAGTCCATTCATCCAATCCATACTGCCTTAGCTTGCTTGCTAGAAAGTTGTGGGAGACTATATCAAACGTTTCAGTACACTGTTAACTGTTCAGTTGAACAAGGAGAAAGTTTTCAAAACCAATTTCCTTCAAAAACTTTGGGAGAGAACAAGTGGAATAAAACTAACAAGTGTCTGTGTTGAGTGGGGAAAAACCGATCTCTTAAGAATAATTTAAACTCTTTTCATGAAGCACAGAATGATATTTCTTTTTTCTAAAGTAAGAATTAATGTAAGTTTAAAATAAGGATACATTTAATAAGATCACATTTACACATAGGGAGGGGCAATTTGTTTAAAGGAGACTTTAACCATATGGATACATATTTTAATCAAATATTCTTCCAGGTCCATGATTAAATACATCCTACAGCTCGGAGAAAGGATGGACCATTGAAAGGTTGCTGGCTTAGGATTCAAGAGACTTGCACATAAGCTTGTGAAAGTCACTTAGGCTCAGTTCCTAAAGGGCATCAACAACTTTTTGCCAATAAGGGGGTAGCTGGGGGCAACAAGTCTCCACCTCCTCACCCCAAACAGCCATCTTCCAGATACAAAAACATTTAACTACAAAGATACGGTCAGACATAATGGAGCAGCAGATGGAGGGGAATTGACAGCATAGTACAGCTCTGTAGCACTGATCCTTCATGCCGGAGAGCACTTTCACAGGCCAGATTTATCCTACAGGGCACAGGTTTCTGACCACTGCTCAAGGATATTTAGATACTGAAATCAATGGGAGAGACTGCTGTATTTATTAAGAGGACTTAGGAACTCGACTTCCACATTAGCAGCCTAGTTGGGCTCAACCCTTTGATTGAAATGCTCTGGGACACAGTGCCAGGCACTGTAATTAGTGAGCTGTGCCAATTAAAGGTGCCCATGTGCCACATCTATCAGTGTCCCATGCTGAAAAATGGTAGTGGGGCATCTTGAACTAAAGCTCATTGAATGTATTTTATTTCAAAGCACCCCACTGCCATTTTTTCCGCACAAGGACACACGGGGATGCTGATACATGTACATGGAAGGCCACCAGAGTGTGTCAACTTCCATGCTCCAGTAGACTTGATTAATCAGATTTCAAGCACATCGGAGCAGGCTTCCCACACATCTATAGAAACCCAGGAAAAAGAAGGCTTTGGATGTGGATTTATAACCCTTCAGGACTGTAGTTTCCATTAGGTGGCAAGATGCTGCTGTCCTTTTCTAGATCTAGCCTTTGTGACTTGGAGGATCAGTTCTTGTTTCCTATCTGTAAGAGGTCAGTAACTGTAGTCCTTCCTTCCCTCAAAAGTGTCCTGCGACAGTCTTTTAGATAGATAGCCTAATACAGTAGAAATGTAGTCCATGCAACACTAGATAAATCTGGCATTAAGCTGCAAGAAGTCAAAAGAACTTGTGTATGTGTTAGACCATATCTTGGTTAGGAATAAGAAATGAGGTATTCACACCCTAAAAACCTTAAAGTTGTACTGGATAGGATGTACAAGAGATCTTGAATCCTCTGAGACTAAATCAACAAGATAGTGAATAATTTATATTCCTTCTTCTCTTGCACATATTTTATGCATGAAATACCTTCACCTCAGATTATTAATTAATATGCAACTACTATGTTCCTTACCAGGTAATCAGGAAACTGTTTATTGGTCAAAACTTATTCAGGTCGAAATCCGTAGGAAAGAGAACCTCCAGTAAAAAATAAACTGAAATCTGTTAAAGATATTTTAAGAAAATATAGCTAAATGCCACTCAAAAACCCAACAGTTTATACAGTTGCAATATTATCTCGATATTTGTATTAAACAAAATAGATTTTCAAAATCATCTAAGGGTTTTAGAAACACAAGTCCCATTTACTTTCAAGATTTGTATTCCTAAACCTCTCAGTTCATTTTGAAAATCTTTTTTAAAAATCTATATAGAAGTTTCCATCAGCACTACAGAAGATTTTGGTCCCAGTCAAGAAGAAAATTATCATAAATTTCTCTCTCTGTGGAAGATTTTGATTATAAAATAACTTCCAATCTGAGCCTTCCTGTCATACCTCAAGACAAGACTGAGAACTCTTTTTGTTAATAAGCCTTTGTAAAAAAGTTGTCAACTGAAAACAAATTTTAAACATTTTTTACGTCTTTTTTTTCTTCATTTTTTAATATGTTAGTACTTGTATACTTTTGCTAAGAGGTTGAACAATGGATTTGGTATAGGATCATTTGGATAGGGATGATCCTGCCTTAGGCAGTGGGTTGGACAAGATGACCTCTATAGGTCCCTTCCTGCCCTACTTGTTTATGATTCTGTGAATTAACCCATTTTTTTTTAAAAAAAAAAAAAGTCAATTTGAACAAAAAATGGTGATATAGTTTGTTTTGAAAATTGTGATGTTTTGACAATATGAAATCTATTTGTCAAATTTCATAGACATTAGGGCTGGAAGGGACCTCACAAAATCATCAGGTCCAGCCCCAAATATTTATCAAATATTTTTGACAAATATTTTGTTTAAAAGGAAATGGATTAAAAACAAATCAGCCTATTACTAAATAGGAACCTCCAAAGGGGTTAAATCTATATCACTGTGGCTTCTTAGTATAGTATGCTAACCACCATACTACAAGTCCTGAATTATCCAGCCCCACCTTCAGCACTACTTTGAAGCTAGCCAAGATCTGTGAAGAGATATGTTGGGGCAGGAGGAAATGAGCAACTTGAATTGTTTTTGGCTCAAAGAGATGGCCTATACCTTGGAAAGGAGAAGGGCTTGGGTAATAGCAGAAGTATAGTGAAATAGTTCACCACCCAGGACATATACAGGGTGGAATTAAACTGGTCATTGGAGAGCAGGAGAGGGGGAGCAGGGAGACAGGGAGCAGAATCTTAGCTGCCTCTGCTCTATGCATTTGGGCAGCAGCCACTGCAGGTCCTGCTGTAGCAACGTGAGTTGGGCTGCTGTAGCCGAGATGGGCTTGCTGTACTGGTGAAGCAGTCTGGCTAGTGCAGGCTCCCCAGGGCAGTTCCTGGTGCCTTGTTTGTTCCTTCTCCATTCATCCTCCCTGCCCCCCTCCGCCACCACAACTGGATGCAAGGCTGTGCCTCCCATTGCAATGCCTCCTCAGGGTGGGGGGGAGTGGAGAGATATTCCAGTAAATTCATTCACTTCCCTTCCCCCACAGACGTTATAGAACATAGGGCTATACCTGCCTTGTTCCCTATGGCTGGGCTGGGTAGCGCTGCCCCCACTATGGAAAAGACTCCTGGGAGGCGAGGGACCATATCACCACCCAGGGCTGATGCTCCCCTTGCCCGGCTGTACTTACATTTCTGGGCTATAGTCTGTCTTGGAATAAAGGAATGCTTTCACAGGAAAATGCTTTTTATCCAATAACTATTACCTGCAAGGGGCAATGGCTCAATCTCTAAAAGAATAGAAGAGGAGCTTGAGTAGTGTCTGACCTGTGATCCACAGGTCACAATACTACTGAGAAATACTACTGTGCAAGGGAGGACTAAAACCTAGGTCCCTAAATTTCTGTACAAGTGCCTTAACTATTCAGCTATTAAGGCTAAAATATGGCATTTTTCCAGGACTTATACATGAATACACAAGCACCCAAACTGGGCAAAGGGGTGAAATGCACAAAATTTGCAGATGACACTAAGATGTGGGGGGGATGTGGGCATGCTAAAAGGCAGGAATAGGCTGCAATCAGACCTAGACAGGTTACAGGGGTGGGCAGATGAGAACAGGATGGGTTTCAACACTGACAAGTGCAAGGTACTCCACCTGGGGGGCAAGAACCAGCAGCATACCTACAGGCTGGGGAACTCCCTTCTCGTCCATGCAGAGGCAGAGAAGGATCTTGGAGTCATTATTGAGGCCAATATGAAAATGGGCTGACAGTGTAGGGACAGGAAAGCCAACCATACCTTGTCTTGCATAACACAGATGCATCTCAAGCAGGTCCAGGGAGGTGATACTCCCCCTCTATGCAGCACTGGTCAGTACTGGGAGCAAGGAGCAGCGGGGAGAGTAAGGACACAGGCACACATGTGTCTTGCACACACGTGTGCCCCCTTACCTGACCCAGAGCGGAGGCGAGAGCAGCAGAGGCGAGCAGAGCGGAGCAGCAGCGGGGGCAGCAGCAGCTGATCCCCCTAAGGTAAGTGGGGCAGAGGGGCCGGCGCAGCTGAGCCGGATCTGGAGGGGAAGCCCCCCGGATCCCTCTTAGCTGAGCCGGTAGGGAGCCTGCTCCAGAGCCGCGAACAGAGCGCGCAAACAGGCGCGGTCTGTAAGAGCGCGCCGGTGGCGGCATTCGCGCCAGAGGGGGAGCAGGAGGGGCCGAGAGACCGACTCTTGTTAGCACGGGCCAGAGGACCCGAACTCAGCTAGGAACTCCTACGATGGTGTCGACACGGAGTGCTGCCAGGGCCCCTGCCCAGGGGGCACGGCCTTCCTGGGGCTTGTCTGAGGCCTCCACCCAGATGGAGCCCACGGGGGGCTGGCATCCCCCAACCCCCTGGCCTGCGGGAGCTGCCCAGCAAGGCCTGGGGGGGCAGGGACTGGGGACCCCCACACCTGTCCTGCAGGCGCCCGCCTTAGGGCCCTGGAGGCGCAGGTGAGGGAGCTCCAGGAGGAGGTTAGCAGGCTGAGGGGAATCAGGGAGGCAGAGGAAGAAATTGACAGCTATTTTCTTTCCCTGCAGGGTTGTATGACCAAGGAGGATGCACCTCAAGATGAACCCTCCACTGCTAAGTGGCAGACGGTCACCTCCCGTGCCAGGGCTGCTCGAGACATGGCAGCACCAGTTCCTACAGTCCGGCTGGAGAACAGGTACGAAGCTCTGGCAGCCCTGGAGGAGGAGGACGGAGAGGACGAAACCGGGGAGGAGGCAACTCCATGCACACCGCGTCCCGTGCAAGCCAAAGGAGGCAAGAAGGCCAGGAGGAAGAAGCGTCGCGTGATCGTCATTGGTGACTCCATCCTGAGAGGTACGGAGGGCCCTATCTGTCGCCGGGACCCCTTGGCACGCGAGGTATACTGCCTACCTGGAGCGAGGATTCAGGACGTGAAAGGGATGCTCCAGACTGTAATCCAGCCCACCGATTATTACCCTATGGTCCTAGTCCATGTGGGTACTAACGATGCGGCCAGGAGGAGCCCTGATCACCTGATGGAGGACTACCACGCTCTGGGGTGCGTGCTGAAGGAGATGGGCGCACAGGTGGTTTTCTCTTCTATCCTGCCAGTGAGTGGACGAGGCAGACGGCATGAAACGTGCATCGCGGAAACCAACTGGCAGCTACAGGAATGGTGCTTTGAGGAGGGCTTTGGCTTCCTCAGCCACGACCGGCACATCACGACGAGAGACATGCTGGGGTGGGACGGGCTCCACCTTTCCCCTAAAGGTAAGCGTGTGTTCTCTTCTAGGTTGGCGGACCTCCTCCAGCGGGCTTTAAACTAGGCTCGTCGGGGGAAGGGGAAGATGAGGGCGGAGGAAATATCAGACTGCCAGACCAAACAGCACCCACAACTACAGCCCAGCCCAGACCGACGAGCGAAGCAATCAAACAGGTAAGAGAGAGGGGCCAGGGTAACGTTGGGACTAGGGGGTCAGTACACACACCCACAGGAGGCCTCAAATGCCTCTACACAAACGCTCGTAGTATGGGCAACAAGCAGGAGGAACTCACCCTCCTGCTGGCTGACACCAGCCCGGACATAGTGGGGATTACGGAAACATGGTGGGATGAAACGCATGATTGGGCGGTCAATGTCAAGGGCTATAGGCTGTACAGGAGGGACAGGATAGGAAAGAGGGGTGGGGGCGTGGCGCTCTATATTAAGGAGGAATACACATCCTCGTTAATTAGCAAGGAGCCAGGGGAGGGGCACTCTGAAGTGCTTTGGGTTAGAGTACAAGGCAGTCGAGGGGAAAGGGACTTAACGGTGGGAGTCTACTACAGACCTCCCAACCAGGGAGAAGAGCTTGACCAGGAATTCTTGGGTCAGCTCACAGAGGTAGTGAAGGCTAAGGATGTGGTTGTCATGGGGGACCTGAATTTCCCGGACATCTGCTGGGAAGAGCAGTCAGCCAGGTCTGAACGCTCCCGCAGGTTCTTGGCCAGAGTGCAGGACCTCCATCTAACCCAGGAGGTGCACAGCCCCACCAGGGGGGACGCCTTGTTGGACCTAGTGCTGGCCACGGGTGATGACCTGGTGAGGGGGCTGCAAGTGCTCGACCACCTGGGCGACAGCGATCATCGCCTGCTGGAATTCACCATCCAGCGCAAGGTGGCAAAGGCATGCAGTAAGGCAGCGGCCCTAGATTTTAGGAGGGCAGACTTCAACGAGCTAAGGAGGATAGTTGGAGAAGCGCTGAGGTCCCGGGGGGGAGGGGAGCCAGGTGTCCAAGGAGAGTGGTCGCTCCTTAAGGAGACGATCCTCCAAGCCCAAAGGAAGGTAATCCCAACGAGGATCAAAGGGAGCAGGAGGGCACACAAGCCTCTGTGGCTCACCAAAAGCATCGGGAATGTCTCCTTGCTAAAAAGGAGGCTTATACCCAGTGGAAAGAAGGGGTCATCACCAGGGAGGGCTATTCTGTAGTTGCTCGGGGATGTAGGGGGGCAGTTAGGAAGGCCAAGGCAGAGATGGAACTGGGACTAGCTTCCCAGATTAAGGACAATAAGAAGTCTTTTTTTAAATACATAGGGGGTAAAAAGAAGGTCCCGGGTAATGTGGGGCCCTTGCAGGACGACATGGGTAACTTGGTTGTCACACCAGACGGCAAAGCTAACATGTTTAACGATTTCTTTGCCTCCGTCTTCCTAAGTAGGGACCAGAACAGCCACCTCCCTGCTGGGCCCCCCTCGGGCCCCAGGGGAGGCACACCTGGGCCACGGGTTAGCGAGGATTTAGTTAGGGAGCTTCTGGAGGGGTTGGACGTATTCAAGTCAGCCGGCCTGGATGATCTCCACCCTAGAGTTCTAAAGGAACTGGCCGAGGTCATTGCAAGTCCCCTGGCACAACTTTATGAGCACTCGTGGTGCTCTGGTGAGGTACCGGAGGACTGGAAGAGGGCCAACGTGGTCCCCATCTTCAAAAAAGGCAGGAAGGAGGACCCGGGAAACTATAGGCCGGTTAGTCTCACCTCGATCCTAGGCAAGCTGTTCGAGAAAATTATGCTGGCACACATCCAGGAGGGGCCAGCAGGAGACTGCATGCTTAGGGGCAACCAACAGAGGTTCATCAGTGGCAGGTCCTGTCAGACCAACCTGGTGGCCTTTTACGATCAGATCACCAGATCGTTAGATGCAGGGGTAGCAGTGGATATAATCTTCCTGGACTTCCGGAAGGCTTTTGACACTGTCTCTCACCCTGTTCTCATTAAGAAACTGGGGGGCTGTGGTGTAGACACCCACACAGTCAAATGGGTCGCCAACTGGCTGGAGGGCCGCACCCAGAGGGTGGTAGTGGATGGGTCCTTCTCAACCTGGAAGGACGTGGGCAGTGGGGTCCCCCAGGGCTCGGTCCTCGGGCCCACACTGTTCAACATCTTCATCAGCGATTTGGATGAGGGGGTAAAAAGCACCCTGTTCAAATTTGCTGATGACACTAAGATGTGGGGGGACGTGGGTACATTGGAAGGATGCAACAGGCTACAATCAGACCTCGACAGGTTACAAGGGTGGGCGGATGAGAATAGGATGGGTTTCAACACAGACAAGTGCAAGGTGATGCACCTGGGGAGGAACAACCGGCACCATACCTACAGGTTGGGGAACTCCCCTCTTATCAGCACGGAGGTGGAAAGGGATCTGGGGGTCATCATTGACTCCAAGATGAACATGGGCCGGCAGTGTGGGGAGGCAGTCAGGAAGGCCAACCGCACCTTGTCATGCATCCACAGATGCATCTCGAGCAGGTCCAAGGAGGTGATCCTCCCCCTCTATGCGGCACTGGTCAGGCCGCAGCTGGAGTACTGCATCCAGTTCTGGGTGCCGCACTTCAAGAGGGATGTCGACAGCATGGAGAGGGTCCAGAGGAGGGCCACTCGTATGATCAGGGGACAACAGGGCAGGCCCTATGAGGACAGGCTATGGGACCTGAACCTGTTCAGCCTCCAAAAGAGAAGGCTGAGGGGGGATCTTGTGGCCAGTTATAAACTAGTCAGGGGGGATCAGCAGGCATTGGGGGAAGTCACTGTTCCCCCGAGCACCGCCAGGAGTGACCAGGAATAACGGTCACAAGCTGGCAGAGGGTAGATTTAGGCTAGATATCAGGAGGCGCTACTTCAAGGTCAGGGCGGCTAGGGTCTGGAACCAGCTTCCAAGAGAAGTGGTGCTGGCTCCTACCCTGGGGGTGTTTAAGAGGAGGTTAGATGAACATCTTGCTGGGGTCATTTGACCCCAGTATTCTTTCCTGCCATGGCAGGGGGTCGGACTAGATGATCTGCTCAGGTCCCTTCCGACCCTAGATACTTAAAAACTATGAAACTATGAACAGAGAAATACATTCTGCTGTTTTATCCAAAACGAGAGAGCTCATTTGTAAGAAAAGGGAATGCAGATCACAGCACTTGCATGCACAGTGAACTCTATTGAGCTCCCCAACCAATCTGCACAAGCTCCAGCCAGAACCACCACTTTTGCACAGCTCCAGAGCCCAGGGAGGTGAGAGCCACTACTGCTTATCAGCATTTTTCCCTTGCTGCTGAATTTAGTAGAAGAGAGATGTAGACGGGTGAGGGTAAACAGCAGCTACATTCATCCCATGGACTCTGGCCCTGAAAAGCCATGGCTTGAGCCACAACCCCCACCAATCATATAAGCTTACTATGCATGTGGCATTCCACCAGGAGTCTGTGCTGACCACACAGTGAGCCAAGAGCTCTGCTCCACCCCCCTGGATCTGTCTTTCTGCTCAAGCCCAGATCTTACCTGTTACCTCGCCACATGCACCAACATTGAAACGAGGTGGTGATGCCATCCTGAGAACATCCTCACCACTAATCTTAAGTACACTGGAGGCAGAAATCTCAAGAGCAGTAATTGGAGGCACTCTCTGCTACCATCCCAGTTTCACCTTTAGCACAGGTAGAAAGGGAGAGCAGGCTCCCATTGATGCCCCTGAGATGGCCAAAGACATGGCGTAGACATAATCTTAAATGTTAATTCTTGTGTACACAAGCAATACAAAAGTCATTATTTTAATGGTTATGGATGATAGCAGTGACACTTAACATCTCTCTCATATTGATAGACCAGGTTGATAGACACATAACTGATACCTGAGGAAACTAGGAGAATATGTTTTTAGATGGAAATGGAGAAATGACATTCTGCAGGCAGGAATTGCCAAATAGCCTATTAACCACAGCAGCTTCTTTATTTGTTTCTACTTCTAGATTTTTGAACTATGGTTTTCTATCCATATATATGTGTTATTTAGCTGTTTCTTACAGATAAAAGTTGGCTTTTGCAATAATTCAGTACTGTGTCCCAGTTAATGCACATGAGGCCTGAAATTCCCTCCAGTAAACACCTGCTGTAGTTTTAATACTAAAAGAAAGGAAGACTCAGTGATATATATGGAGGATGTTAGGCTGCCATTTATCCTGTTCCATTTGGTATGAATAGCCTAATGCTCCTGCATAGCAAACAGATGTTTACAGTATAGGGGAAGAAGCTGTTCAAAGCTGCTTCTGAGTAATTCAGTTAACATACACTAGAGATGCATCCAAACAATTAACTCATTTCCAGCAAGCATCTACTTCCAGTGTTTCTACTGTAGTACAGGTATTATCACTGCCTTAAGGATGGGCATTTGTTTGCTGACAAGGACAGGATGATAGTTTTCTGCTAATTATTACTTTTTCATATCACTGTGTTTTGATATATATTAATCAGTAAGTTAGAGAGCAAGAAAGAACTATCTCACTAAGTTCTCAGCAAGGGGGTAGGTTCATAATGCTAACAAACTGAGGGTACTGTGACATCTGTACGTCTGTGCTGGGACCAATTTGTATACCATCTGGCACTGAAGATTTTAGCTACTTGCAGTCATAATGGAGACATTTTGGATACCACAGTAAATGAGCAGAATAAGTTATATGGTGAGATAAATGCTCAGCACAGATATCCTGATAGAATTAAGTAGTGCTGGATGAGAGGAGACTGGGGTGGTATCATTTTGTTCACTGCAGATATTGGCAGCCCAGTCAGATTAATAGATTTAAACTGAGAGCTCTTCCACCATGATAGAAAAATTTGGCAGATATTTTCCTTCATATTAGTGTTCTCAGCTGAAATACATTAATTTTTATTCTGTGATTAAAATCACACAGAACAAACTCTTGTCCTCCAGACATAGAAAAGCAGAGAAGAAAGTATTTAAAGGTGCAGCATACTGTGTCTGTAAGTAACAGCTTGAGAGAAAATTACAGTCATTAGGGTGCAATGGTAAATAGAAATAAAAACTATTTAATTCAAATTAAATCTGATTCAAAATACATAGGGAATGGTGCTTATTATTGCCAGGAATGCTATTAGTGCCTCTGCTCATCCTTTCTGCAGATCTTTTATTAGAATGAGAGAGATGCTTTCCAGAATCACCATTCTTATTTTCAAGAAAAAAAGAAAAGAAAAAAAAATGGAAAGCCTCAATTTACAGAGTGGTTTTAACTGTGCTTTCTTCCATTTCCCCTTATTTTAGAGTGTGGTACATAAATCTGTGACATCTCATAAACCTATACCTCACTCAGCTACCTTTTAGTTGTAACTTATCTCAAGGATGTACATCCTGGAGCACAGGATGGTTCAGAGTAACTCAGTCTAGGGTCAGGAGTGGCCCACAGACATTGTAATCTGAAGGCTATTTGGTAGGTTAGGTGAAATAGATTAGTGATGTCAAACTCAACAGATGGTATCTGGATCACAAGGATCTACAGAACTGGCACCAACTGTAATATTTATTAGTAGTTGCACCAGGGAAGCCCAGGATTGCATAGGACTATATACTAATATTTACTGAATGCCTCTAGTACTAGTCATTCTTAGTCAGAGGTAGTTTTGTTACGTTAATGGTCGAAGCTGATATTCATTTGATACACAACTGATGGGCATATAACAGCTTTCATATTCCTAGACTGTTGATTCATTATCCACAAATGATAAATTTAAATATACAATTTAAATGTAAATACATAATAATTTCTCAGGAATTTTTTTCCCTGCATAGTGAATTTGTCTTCATGGTAAATTCCATAGCAGTACAACTGAATAATCTTCAGAAAGAGATTTCCTGTTAAAAGTAGACACATTAAAATGTCAAGCAACCAACGATACTCATACTGTGCAACCATCCTGACATGTATCCATTAGGGCTGTGTGAAGCTTTGGACCCTGATTCGATTCAACAGAGATTCATCCCAATTCAATGGCTGAATTTCCAAATCCAAATCAAATCAGAGGACCCATGAATCTCTCTGAATCGAATTGGAACCCTCTGAAACAATTCAGAGAGATTCAGAAAGATTTGGTGATTCTGACATAGACACAACTTTAAATGTTTTTTCTACATGCCTGGAGGTAGCAGGTGGCTCGTGAATGCTGCAATGCTGTGGCACATGGAGGGTCCCACAGAAGCACAGTGAACTCTCCAGTGTGCTTGGCAGCAGACCCAGAAGTGGACCAGAAGCACTTCTGGTCCACTTCTGGGTCCACTGCAGATTGTGCAGGGCCCCGCCCCATGCTCCCTCCAGCTCAGCAGCTAGTGCCTCCTGGATCTGGGGGGAGCACCTGGGGTCCCCCCATGGCTGATTGCCAAGCTTGGGGGGGGCACAAGGGGGCCAGTACTTCTGGTCCACTTCTGGGTTCACTGCTGAGCAAGCCTCCCCATGCTCCTGTGGGATGTTCCATCCACTGCACCATCGCAGCATTCACGAGCTGCACTTGGTACCTTGAGGTATGTAGAAAAAACATTTAAAGCTGTGCCTATGGCTAAATTGCTGATTCTTCAAATCCAAAGATTTGCTGCTGCCAAATCGAATTGGGGACAGTGATCCAAATCGATGAATTGAATCACTGTTTCCGATTTGGGCCAAATCTGAATTGAATAGTGCCCATTTTGTACACCCTTAGTAACCATGGCATTTCTTTTCTAGACAAGCAGTTTTTGGCTTTCGGTTTTATTCTGGCATGTGTGGAATGTGCTCTGATTATTATTAAAATCCTTTTCAGAATTCATCCATTAACAGGAGAGTAGAAGTCATTCCCTTTTCTCTGATAGGTCTGGATCACCTGCCCACTTAAAATGAAAGAAATGGAAAGACTCATAAGGACTTACTACTGAACCAAACCCACAGAAATCATTCTTTCATTGGATGCTGTCAGATAAGCTCCTGAAAAAAACATCGAGATACTCAAAATACTTCTGAAAGACATTTTTTTACTTGTTGTTCCTAATTATAAATGTTGTTTGTTTTTATCAAAGTAAGAGTATAGATTCCCCACTTCTACACTCATCCTTTTTTGGGGGGAAAAAAACTCAGTTCCATCGCACTTCTCCCCAGTTAGCTTATGAGTTGTGCCCATATTATACTACTATACTATACTACTAGCATCACATCAGTGAATGACTAATTGATGTGACAACTTATAAAGAAAGCTGAGAACCAGTCATGGGATAAGGATCTGTCATAGCTTTCATTGGCAGATGATATTCTACATAGAAAAATCTATAAGATTTGGGTGGTAATACCTCTAAATCATCCTGTTCTGCCATCTGCTAGTTATCCTAAGTCACTATTTCAAATCTGGATGAGCTTTAAAGAAAACAAAAGCTGTCACCTTCTGATACCAGCCCAGTTGAAATTCAGTGATATCTTTCGTTCAGTGGACTCATGCACAGATCACAAAAACTGTCATAATTCACACATACAAATGATCTCAGCACAAAGGCCAAGGATTGGATGGACAGGAGACTCACCTACTCTCTCTTACCCAGTGCTCTTGTCAGCTGAAAGATGAGGAACAATGGCAAAGTCTATAGGACAGCTTACACTGCTGCTGCCGCCTCTCTTGCATTGCATTTTCTGTATAGCATAATTCAATTCCCAGCACTGTTCAATCTAACACATTTCATAAGTGTCCTATTCAATATCTTTAAAAAATAGCAAATAAAAATTATTTAAGACATGAAAAATACAGAAACAAAGTCTTCCAATTCAAAAACAAAACAAGGCTTTATTAGCAAAACAATCTGTAATGGAAAAGACAGACTTTTCAGGTATCTATTGGGACCAGGAAGTGCAGGGGCATCTAAGAATCTCTCTGTAAAGCACAATATTGCTCTCCAGTGGGTAGGTGAAACATCAGCATGCCAGAAAAGCCCCGCTGGGGAAGTCTGCTGCCTTTTCAGGGGCACTTTCTGGCCCTTCCATGCTGCCTGAAAGATGCCCAAGAAACAAGCCAACTGTAATGGTGTTGTCAATTTTCCTTTGTAAAGTGCCATGCCCTTTTCATGGTGCTTTAGTAATATTCAGTTGTAGTAAAAATATATTCAGCTTTAGAATAGTTTTTCAGGAAAACTGTGTAGTGTGTTGTAGGTTAAACAGACAACACACTACACAGCTCCATGAAGTTATTGGTTCACACACGCACAAGCACTCACAATGGCAGCAAGGAAAGATTCAGTGGAAGGGTTGGTGTCCAGATAGGGAAAAGAAACAGAGTCCAAGTCCTTGGTTGCAGAGGGGGTGGGGGTGATAGCTACCTATTCAGGCTGGAAGTGGGTCCTTGATGCCCAGTCAGGGTCTTTGTCCAGAGAGGGTCGCTGGCAGGGTTTCTGGATAGATAGGTGGTGTGGTGTGGTGCTGGTCCAGATAGAAAGGGTGTCCCACTGGGTCTGTCTTCACTGCCCCCTTTTATAGGGGCAGACTACCTACGAGCCTAGTGGCAGGTGCATGCCCAAGCAAGAGTCAGCCCCTGGTGTACTGTGCATGTGCATTCCTAGGTAAGGACATGCAGTTTCAGGTGTCTGTGATGGTGGGTTGACTGATTTCTGCAATAGTCTTGGTCTTTCAAATCTTGAGCCAGGGAGGGTCAATGCAGGGTGATGGTTGGGTCTTGGAATTGATGGTTCAGTCATTCAGAAGGAGCTATTTTTAGACCTACTGCCATGGTCTCTCAAGCACACTTGTTCATCCCCATCCATTCAGGAACCAGGTTACATAGGAGGGGTAGGTATGCATCACAGTTACAGTTACAATAGGGTATGCCCGGGCAGATGACACAAGACGGAGACTTGACAAACAAAATGGAAACTTGACATGACTTATGCTAACTTACATATATGGACCTATCATATATCATAAATATAAATCATATAGTATCAGGAAAACAGTAATATAGAACAGTAAAATTCAATATAAAACATAATAATTATACAATATAAAACAGTGGATATCTGTAACAGGGCACTTATTTGAAAAGAAGGAGAACAAAAAATTGATAAAACAAAAAAAAACTTGCTACCAAAACAAAATGCTGAAGCTTATCCTATGCCTTAGCTCACTTATACTTATCTATAGGGAGGGACAGAACAAGTCAGAAATGGTTACAGGAAAGGGGAGGGAATGTATTTTTAAATTAAAAAAAAAAAAAAAAAAAAAGAACAACTGGGTTTTTTGCTATACCAGAGCAGAGCAGCAGGGGTACAGGGTCCCAGCTGACAGGGACTCTATGGAGCCGGGCCAGCTCTCCCCTCTCCCTGCTGGTGCAGCCCAGCCCAGCTCCACAGACCCCTGTCAGACTGTGCCTGGCTCTGGGCCCCACCAGCACAAGATAGTGACAAGGGGGCGGAGCACCTATCCAGGGGCAGGGCTACCCATGCGGCCCTTGACAGCTTGCCAAAACTGGGTAAGCGGCCCTTCACCCAAAATAATTGCTCGGCCCTATTCTAGTTCCTGTATTACGATTTCATAGACATTAGGGCTGGAAGGGACTGAATCCAGCCTCCTGCCCCAGGGGCAGGAAATCAGCTGCGGTCATAGGATCCCAGCAAGATAAACATCCAAATTTTTCTTGAAGGTGTTCAAAGTAGGTGCTTGAACCACCTCCGATGGCAGACTATTGCAGACCTTGGGGGTTCGGACAGTGAAGAAGTTCTTCCTTATGTCCAGCCTGAATCAGTCACAGCGGAGTTTGTGACTGTTCTATCTCGTCATCCCTTGGGACACTCTGGTAAACAGACATTCCTCCAGATCCTGATGAACACCCCTGATGAACTTATAGGTGGCCACCAGATCGCCCCTGCGCCTGAACTTTTCCAAGCTGAAGAGTCCCATAGCTCTCAGCCTCTCATCATAAGGTCTGTTTTCCTGACTTCTGATCATTCATGTGGCTCTTTTCTAGACTCTCTCAAGCTTCTCCACATTTCTCTTGAATTGTGGAGCCCAAAACTGGATGCAGTACTCCAGCTGCGGCCTCACCAAGGCTGAGTACAATGGGAGAATGATGTCCTGGGTGAGAAGCATCTATGGATGCAAGCCAGCATTTTGCTCACTTTAATAGCTGCAGCATCACATTGAAGTCTCATGTTCATCTTGTGGCGAGTCATGACCTCTAAGTCCCTTTCATCCGTAGTGCTAGCCAGCATAGCACCACCAAGCCTATAAGCCTGTTGCAAGTTTTTCTTCCCAAGGTGGAGAACCTTGTGTTTTTCGGTGTTAAACACCAGGCAGGTTCTCATCCACCCATTTCCTGAGCCTGTCAAGGTCAGACTGAATCGCCCTTCTGTCCTCAGGTGCGCATGCTTTACCCCAAAGTTTGGTATCATCAGCGAACTTAGCCAGTCCGATTCCAACACCAGTGTCCACATCATTAATGAAGATGTTGAACAATATAGGTCCAAGGACAGAGCTTTGAGGGACCCCATTGGTCACAGGGCACCGTGACGATTGACTTCCATCAACCACCACCCTCTGGGTCTGACCACAGAACCAATTCCCCACCCAGCGAATTATGGTGGACCCAAGGCCACAGTAGGCCAGTTTTGTCAAGAGGTGATCATGGGATACCAGATTGTCCTAGGGGCCAAGGTAGGAAGGGACACTTACCTGAAGCCCAGGACAGGAGAGAAGCAGAGACGAAGGGAGAACCCGTGTGGCTCGTTAGCTGCCTCTACGTACAGCTGCGGCCAGCAGCTGACAGCGGCATCAGATGCCAGCCAACAGAGTTAAAAATGGTGGCCACCGCTCCAGAGGTGGTGGATAGCATGGAGATCAGACAGCTGTCAGGGCCAGCCACAGCGTGGGCCCCACTGGATGAACGGAGAAGAACCAGTGTGCCGGAGGGAGCAGTGACTCAGAAAGGAAGCCTGACGACTGGGGCACCGGCGGGTTGACCCAGAAGCAATGGACCGAGTGAGCAAAAGAAGATCGAGACAACGCAGGAGGATTCAGAGGACCCCGAAGTAAGTGCCGAGGCAGTGGGTGCGGGCTACGCTGAACAGGGGCAAGAGACCAAAGGACCACCTGGCTGGAGGGAGATTGGGGTGGGATTGCTGCTGAGAACAGCGGACACCAATTAAGGAAACGAGAGGGCAACTAGAAAGCAGCCAAGAGGAGCCACTCCCGTTCATGCTAATAGGGAGCTGGTGGAGGGTCAGTGAGGTAGTTAATATGTTAGAACCTCTTAGAGGAGGTGCATAGCATGAGGTCCACAGGGTGAAGGGCTTGTGGTGTGGGATCTATAGTGGTGGTGGCTGAGGTACCGGTTCAGGCTAGTGTGAAGGGGTCAACATCAGGGTAGGAGTATCCCAAGGATTTTGGGGAACTCGAAGACAAGAACCATGTTAGAAGCCTGCAGAACCATCACTGATCAGGCATGGGGAAGTGGAGCCCACAGGTGGCATGAGGCCGGGGTGTAGGGGTGGTGGAGCCCCGTGTGCAACCAGCGGGCCAGGCCCAGGCCACTGAGGGACCCGTGAACTAGCCCCGCCCCACTGGTGAAGCAACAAGTTGTGGCAGGCTAGAGCAGGGTTGGCGATGCAGGGGGGCGAACAACCATGGTAACACACAAGTCCAGAAGGGGATTAGCCAACAACCAGGAGGGCAGAGCTCCCAGGAACAACTCAAGAAGGCCCGTCGGGGACACAGATCAAAGGCTTTTTTGAAGTCAAGATATACAACATTGCAAAATCCTATTTTTAGGCTCCACTGGCTACATCTACCACAGTCCCTTGCTAAATGTTTTTTTGTTATAGTTTGAAAGCTGATTCTGTATGCCACCTAGAAACCTGAGCTTACGGAAGTCAATATGAATAAAGCAACATTTCTATTTCTCAAAAGTAACCTGGATCCTAGCTGAGCATAATATATCCAGTTCTTTGCTTATTCTTACAAAATATATTGTTTACTCCTCTGTGCTGACTTCTAAATCAGAAAGCGTTTTCTTTTTTGGATAGGAAAATACTTGGTTTAAGCTAGGGGAAGACATTTTTAACAAAACCTATTATTCCTGTCTGAAAATACATTTTATATTGTTCCTTCCATGTACTCTTTGGGTAATTCAGTCTCACCATGACTATCCCTTCCTTGACCTCTTTGTTGAAAGTGCCAACAAAAATACCAGTTGTGTCAGTGTTTTTTTTATAATTTGGGCATATGTTCAATTGGAACTGGAATGAGAAAGTCATTTGCTTTTTATGTACACTATCAGTCACCTAGATCATGATAGTTTCCAATAGTGACCAGACTTCTGCAAGACTCAGTAGTTTCAGTTAACATAGCTTAATTTGGTTTTGGTTTGCTCAAATCTTGTCTCATAAGCTTTACTTTGCTTTTTGATCAGAGCTTTGAGTACTTGGAGTTGCATGAACCAACTCACCAAATACTAATTACTTTTGACGTAAAAGGCATGTAGAACTCCCAAGTAGTTCTCCATGAGTATATCAACTAAATATACCTGAGAATTTCAAACCTGTGACTTAAAGCCTGGCGTTGGTTTTGTATCTAATAAACATAATGAATTCGTGCCAGATCATTCTTTATTATGTCACTTTTCCATCTACTCAAATGTCACTCTACTTTAAAACAATATATTGAGTATTTGATTTTTTATACAAAGTTGAAATCACGTTGGATCTGACATAGGTCAAATTATCCGACTATTATATTACCCATATAGCCAGTCCCCTACAACTCTCCCATTTCCACACAAAGACAGGAGTTTGCCATTTATATCATCTAGGTCTCTTCTACTACAGACCCCTTTTAGCCTCCTCATTGTGGGTAGGTGAGAATCTATAGGGCTCCTGAAGCTAAATTGGAGGAAAAGGGACTTCTTTCAGTTTTCCTGTGGCTCCCTGGACTCTTTGGCTTAGAGTTTATGATTCTCACCCTGAAGAAGGGATTTACTGATAGCACTGTCACAGTATGCCTAAGTAAATTGATTTAAACAGTAAATCTAAAAGATTTCAGTGGATTTATTGTCCTACAGAGCTCCTTCCATTCATAATACTGTAGGTGGTTGTAATCCAGGCCTCAGTCCTTAAGGCTGACCCATGGAATTTTATATCAGATAAACTAAAGTGCTAGTTCAAATACTAAATATCCATACATTTTTGCCCATAATTCTGGCCATTGTGAAAGGGTGGTTTAACCTTTACAATATTTAATTCACAGCTTGACTCAAGAAAAGCTCTTTCATTCAGATATCTAATACATAGCTCACTTCAATTTATTTTTAATTACACTAGAATTCCCCTAACAACTGATCTACACCATTTGAACCATTTCTTTTTTGCTTTTTCAAAGCATTAATATTAGATGCCAATGCAGCCAGTAGTATGAAAACTGGAATTAAAAAAACCAAACAAAAACTCACTTCTTTCATATGTTGCCTACAGTGATCACCAAGCCAATATTCTTTGTTATGCTTCATTCATTTTGCTTGTATTGAGATTGGGAAGAGGCTTCTATCTTTTTAGTTTCTACCTTGAAATCAATAGCTGAGAGTTTTTCTCATTTTTTAAGATTCTGAACATAGAGATATTTCTTCTCAGGTATTGTAATCATTATGTGCTTAAATTAAAAAAAAAGTGGTGTTACAAGGACAGATTACAAGTCACCTTGTGAAAAAAGAGACTACAACCAATAGCAGTGGAATTAATTACACAGATTCATTATTCATTTTTATTGTTCCTAATTTTAGTGAATAATGTTAAATATATTTAATGATACAGATTATATTCAAAAACATATATTTTAGAAAAGATGGAATAAAGTAGATATTCTAGAATTTCTATAACAAATCTTGTCAACATCAGTTATGCATGAGATGTGTCAAAGGTTTAGTATTCTTGATATTAATACCCTGTAAGTAAAACTGGATACTGCCTCAGTATGCAAGCTTTATCTGAAACCAAAATGTAATATTAAAAATAATAAATACTTTAACACTAAAGATTTTTGTAGTGAACTAATTATGAACTGTAGATCTATAGTAAAGTACTTAGGGCATTAAATAAGAATTAAAAGTTGCATTATTACTAGGCTAGAATCCCAGGTGAAATCAGTGGAGTGAAGTCAATTTCCAATAGCTGGAAATCTGAACCATTACAGTCTCCTACAGTTTCACAGAGCTTACTGTGATAAAGGACAATTAGATAGTCTACTCTGACATCTGTCTGTCATAGGTGTTTAAATTTCCCCGTATAATCCATATGCTGAAGCCAGTGACTTGTATGTTTGTTTCAGTTAACATAAATTTACCTTTATCTAAAGCATATCTTCCTGATAAATATCTCATCTGGATCTGAAGATGTCAAGAGACAGAAAATCTACCAGCTTTTAATAATTTGTTCCATGCCTTTTATCATCTTTGGGTGTGGTTTTTTTGTTTTGGTTTTGGTTTGTTTTTAAGTTGTGCCTAATTCTCATTTAGGTTTGTTTGGATTCAGCTTTCATCCACTAGTTCCTACTAGGTCTCTCTCATCTTGATTAAGGAATGTATTTCTACCAATGCAGTTACTTACGTATATGCTTAAAAAGTCACAACTCAAATCTCTCTCTCTCCGTTTTTTTTTTATTTGATAACATACACGGACTGAGCTCTCAGTATCCCTTGCTAAGGCATTTTCTGTAGCTGGCTGATAATTTTTGTGGGTCTTTTGCAAAACCTCTTCAATTTTTCAACATCTTTTTTAAAATATGAGTATCAGAAGTGCACATGGTATTCTAGTATAAACCTAACCAATGCCATGGATATGTTATACATATTGTACACATGTTCATTCTGGCTGCTTGCAGATGTTTAAAAAAAATGCACTTCACCAGAAAAAGCAGTGCATTACTTCAACCTGGCTCTGCAATGTCTTTAAAGATCATGCAGCTATTACAGTGCTAAAAAAGCCCCACTAAAGTGCCCTCTTTTTCCAGATGTTGAGTGAGCCGGGTTGAAGTAACACACTGCCTCTTCTGGGCATGCGTGGGGCATGGTACGGGAATGCACAGAGTTTAAAGCAAAGTTCCATTTTAATTTTGTTTTTTTTTAAGCATCTGCAAGCACTATTATAATTATGCATAAAATGAACATATGTGTGTAAATATATATCCATGGAATTTGTTATACAATATACTTGGACATAAAATGTAAAAATTCCCTTTCTCCTACTTCACAGTTTATATATTCAAGTATTACATCCGTCCTTTTGGTCACCTTACTGTACTGGGTGTGCATGTTGAGCTGCTATTCCAGTAAATCCTTTTCAGAGTTACTACTTTCCAGGATTCCGTTTTTGATTCTGTATTGTGCCCCACATTCCTTCTTCCTAGATGTGTAACTGTATTGAGTTACATTTTAAAAAGGTTTGTTTATTTTAATGCAGTTTATCAAACAAGAAAATTACTCCGGATTACTTTCCTATACTCATTCATGATTGTTATCATTACTATCACCTTGACAAAGGTTGTCACCCTAACATTTTATCAGAAACTATTGTTTTATTCATTTCCAGATAATTTATGAATATGTTGAATTGCACTGGGCTTTGCATTGGAATCCTTGCTGAAAGCAACTAGAGTTCTAATAGAATCCCTTTCTGTTGGATGAATAGGGCAGATTTTCTCTGGATTGGCTGGAAAGACTGTGCTTACAGAATGACAGCTTAGGCTTGCAAATATGACGATAATTAATATGAAGGTTCTGAATTGCTTATGTCTCTCATTCATTTTAGAGTGAAAGGCTTGATCCTATGCTCAAACTCAGTGGGCCTAAAGTACAACATTCAAAAAAAGAACTTCCACTTTAACTATTAACTTGTAATGATGGTGGCTTGGAATCAGTCAAAGTTTAACATTAAATTGAATAATAAGTTTATTTCCCACAAATTGAAGATAAGTTAAGTAGATTTTATAAATGATTCTTTAAAATAGCATGTACAATATCACAGTCACCATACTGTATACATGTACTGCAATGCAGAGCATAGTAACAGAGATAACTTTATTTCCATAAAGGGATACACAGAGTTCTAATGATTAATCCATTACACTGTTTATGCATGATTTCCTTTTACATTACAGCTAGCCCTACATTGCAATAACTTTAGAAGAGCCATTAAAAAGCTGTTTGTATGCATTACAACATTCACGCAGAATGACACTGTTTGTTACATAATATTGTTCATGCCATTGAAAGTAAATTAGTACAAACTGCTATATGCTATTTCCTGCATTAATAAATACTTTTGGAGAATGGCTCCAGAATTTTTCTTCCGTGTAAATTATGGTAGGGGCACCAATTCATATTTAGACATTAATGTGTGAAGGGCTAGCTTGGCTCAGATGACCAAAGATACAAGATGCATCTTGCTGGTCATCACAGACCTCATTAAGAGGGAGATACTTGGAGCTTTGTCATATGTATCTCGTAGTTTACTGCAACTGATACAAGGTCCTAGAAAAAGCTTAAAAGATACCCATCTCTAAATTTCTAGTAACAGATAGTTGCTTATTTTCTTTCTAGACCTGGAAGACTTAATTTGTCTTCTTTTTATACATTCAGTACTTAGGTAAAGTCATCGGTACATAATTTACTACTGCCTTGCAATTTTTGTCATTATTTACACAAACGCAAATTGAGTCTAAAGTAGTACCATTTTGTCTTGGATAGCAGTTTGAATTCACTCTGTAGTGGCATACAAGATAGTCATTCAGGCATTGGGACTTTTGGCTGGTAAGAAATTGTAGGTCTGGATCCTAAATCATCAGAAGCCAAGTTTATGAAGGAGGTGAAAGAATTATAACTACATAAATAGATATGTCAAATAATTACTAATGTTAACTAAACTTAATTTTAAAAAGTAGGGGTCAACAACTTACAGCCTATGAACTAGAACCAGCCTACAAAGAGATGTTATCCATCCTGCCAAGCACACTTCCACCATTGCACTTGCATTGGTTGCAGGACTTTGAACCTTTTGCAGTATGGGTCTGTACAGCCCTGGGGGCCCTATACTAGGAGACAGCACCTACAGCTCCTGTGCTGAACACAGAGTTGCATGAAGCCTGGTATTTCAGGGCAGAGGGGCAGCTGCTTGACAGGATATTTTATCCAGCCTGTTTTAGAACTCAGTTACCTTAATTTGGCCTGTTGTTATTGAAAAGTTGACAAGTTTTGTCCTAGTCCGTTATGGTTGTTTTAAATGAATGGAAAGAAACAAAAGCTGCTACAACAGACAGAAAAGCAGACATTTGAAAAATGATGCTGAAGTGGGTAACTGCAAAACTTTGAGAGGTGTAAGAGGTGCCTTAAGAATCCATGGCTTTTAGACATGAGCATTAAGTGAAATAGATGAACAGGTGATCAAAATCTTGTGCAACAGTGATTGCACTTGGTATATTGCCTTTGCAACCAACTAATAAATGCTTAATTTGCTGCTTAGACGGCCCAAGGTGATATGGCCAGAGTGATATGAAAAAAGAATTGCTTTTTAATAGCTGCGTAATGAGGCTTATATAATATTTTAGTGTTGAGATAAACTTTTCCATTTATATATCTAAAAGGTACACGAACATCCCTACTTTATTTTTACAGTGTTTCTGTTGGAGAACAATGTAACATTATTACTCATTCTCACCTGTGCATTTTGGCAGATTATGGTGATTCATTATGATGTATATTTAATACAGTTTAATGTACCTAAACTTGGGGGTAAATTTTACTAAATTAGTGATTCATTAACATTTGCATTAGGTTAAAGCTCTTAATATCTCTCTGGGCCTAAATTAATTCTCCACTTCATTTATCACCCATGTACCATCCAGTCTCTAATTAATGCCCGTACTCCATGGTTTCAAAAGGCTTAAAGGGCCATACTGCCTTTGTGCAAGTTTGACCCTAACTGGCTGTGAAAGTTTAACCTCAAAGGCCTGATTAATATTAGCAAGAAAGTTCATCCCTGTATGATAGCTGCCATTCTTTGGCTAGGTACACACGTTACACCTCTTGCCCTATAAGCACACAGAAAGTGTTCGATAGCTATAGCAGAACAGACGTTTGTGGCTCATAGAGCATTTTAAAAATGTTGGATCAAGATCTAAGTTAACCCTCGATGAATGTGCTATCAGACTAAGGCAGACAAGGTTCTTTGGGTGAATATGATATCTTTTACTAGACCAAATTAAGTAGCTGGAAAAAAATTATAGCAAGCTTTCGGGTTTAATAACCCTTCATCAGGCTGAGGAAGTCTCTGCAGTTGCTGTGTGCATTCTTCGTCAGCCTGACGAAGGGTTTTAAACCTGAAAGCTTGCTATAACATTTTTTTCCAGCTATTTAAGTTGGTCTAATAAAATATATCATATTTGCCCAAAGGTCCTTGTCTGCCTATGTCATGAAACCACCACAGCTACAACCTATACCCCTATCAAACTAATGTGCTTTAAGTTAGAGTACTTTTTGGAATGTCTATGCCACATCCCATCAGGCATTAAGCTAAGTCTCACTTTTTGGCATCCCAGTAGCCCCTAGCAGGGCAGAGCTCATCCTGAGTGATGGGATGGTCCCACCACCACAGCTGTCATTCACCCAAGTAAGCGACTGCCTCTGATCCCAGCTTCCATGTCCTCCCTTCAACTAGCTGTGAGCCACAATCTGGCTAAGGGAGGGGAGTGGGGAAGAGGGGTTTCTGTCCCCACAGCCACCCAGGCCCCATGGTGTGCCACATAGCCAGCTGAGTGGGAGGGGGGGGTCCTCCTTTCCTGCAGCTGCAATCAGTAGCTGCAATACAGTGATGTTTTTTGTCATGCCAGGAACTCTGGTAGGGAGTGAAAAAAGGAGCTGCCCTGTTGAGAAAGGCTGTCCTGGCCATCACCAAGACCTGAGCCAAGAATCTGAGGAGTGCACACCTGGCAGGGGGCTCATTTTCCATCCCCTCCACCCAGAGCTCCTGGTGCAGTAAGAAGTGGCATAGCCCCACGCTGCTGCTCTAGCTGTCTGTCTGTAGGGAGCAGGGCTTGGGGGAGGTGGGAGGGTGTACACTAGGGCTGGGCAAAGCTTCAGTCCAAGTTTTGATTTGGTGGAGATTCAGCCCAATTTGGTGGCCAAATCTCTGAATCCAAATCAAAATCAGGAGAGATTTGGAAAGATACGGGGATTCAGACATAGATACAGCTTTAAATGTTTTTTCTACAGACCTCAAGGTACCAGGTGGCTCATGAATATGGAGATGCTGGGGCAGATGGAGCATCCCACAGGAGCACAGGGGGCTCCCTAGCGTTCTCAGCAGCAGATCCAGAAGTGGACCAGAAGCATTTCTGGTCAACTTCCGGGTCCACCAAGGAGTGCACGGGGGGCTGCCTGGCTCAGAGACTGGTGTCTCCTGGGTCTGGAGGGGCACCTGGGGTCCCCCCACAGCCAATTGCCAAGCCAGGGGGGGAGGGAGTGGGGAGGCCCCCAGCACACTCCCTGGCAGACTCAGAAGTGCACTGGAAATACTTTCGGACCACTTTCAGGTTCACCACTGAGCATGCAGGGCAACTCACCCCCCTCCCCCCGTGGGATGCTTCATTCGCCCCAGCATTGCAGCATTCACAAGCCACCTGGCACCTCAAGGTATGTAGAAAAAACATTTAAAACTGTGTCTATGTCTGAATCACTGATTTTCTGAATAAGCGTCAAATCTTCAGGTTCTGATTCAGCCAAATCAAATCAGGGACAGTGATCCAAGTCAACTAATCAAATCACTGTCCCCAATTTGAGCCAAATATGAATCCAGTATGACCCGTTTAGCTCACCCCTAGCATGCACATTTGTACATGTGTGTGGGTCTCCAGCCTGGCCCCAAGTGGAGCCATAGCATGGCAGGGTAGGTAGTGGAGCTGCTGCTACTGCCTCTGCCACTGGCATTCTGTGGGTCATGGGGCTTGCACGTGCATGTGCATGTGTGTGTGCACTTGTGAATGGGTCTTCAGCCTGGCTCTGATCAGGGATATGGCACAAAAAGGCAGGTAGTGGAGCTGCTGTCACTGCTGCTGCTACTGGCATTCAGCAGGGTGCAGGGCTTGGAGCTGTGTGTGTCTGTGTCCATGTCTAGCTTGGCCCCAAGTGATCCTGTCCTCTCTTCCCTTCCCTTGATTCATGCAACATCCAGGTGGGACAGGTGTCCCCAATTCCCTTTATCAGGTGATATGTAGTGGGGGCACATGCCTCCCCTGAAATTGGCCTTCACCGGCCAGGGAGTGTGGCGTGCTGGCCATTGCCATCTCAAGAAGTGCTGGTGGCACTTCCAGTTTGCCGCCAGTCCTTCTGGGGTTGGCGATTGGCTGCTGGTGCCCTGCCCCCCAGAGAGACAGGTGGTACCAGTCACCCATGCCCTTCATGGGTCTGGGGAGATACTAGTGCTTAGTCTGCCCTTGCTGGTACTCAGCAGATGGGCTCCCCCACCTGGGTTCTGGCCCCCAGGGGTCCCAAACCTGATCTGGAGGTCTTTTCCAGCCCTGCTTCTTTGTGATTCTCTGATTCCTGTTGTTTACAGAGAAGCAAGGGAAGGGGTGGGGGGGTGGGGAAGAGGAAAGACTGCTGCCCCAGGTAGACAGTCAGGGATGGCTTGTCTGTTTGGCTGTACTCCAGAGTTTCAAGCAGCTTGTGGAGTCCATAGGGTATGCTGGGAGACATGCGAGACCTGCCCCTACCTGCTGGTCTTGGGCAGTGCAAACTCCTACACGGAATGGTGAACAACTGTTTGACTTGAACTTGCTCTAACTTATACCACTTTAAATGAAGCACAGTAGAGCGCTTTCACCATGGGCTTTTTGAACATCTATGCTTAGCCTTTGTTACCACCAGTAACTTAACTGAGGTTCTTTAGAGCTGAAAGCACTGGTATCTGCTGATCAGACTGAAGAGACCAGGCTTTCTAGCCATGAGTTGCAACTGATTTGAAGCTTCTTGGGTGAAGAAGGGGTGCACAACATACAGAGTGTCTGTACACAGAGATGGCTCTGACATGCTGGAATTCCAGCACGTTAGACCAGACTCAATTAACTGAGTCCACCGGAGTGTGGCAAGTACCTTGCTCCAGCAGCCTCTTGTATATCAATGTCCCTGCACTTAAAGATAGCAGCAGGGGCACCTGAACTGGAGCTCATTGAATGAGCTTTAGTTCAAGCACTTGCACCACCATTTTTAAGCACTGAGACATTGATACATGAGATGCAGCAGCACATTAGTGTGGCTCTCGAAGCCTAATTGAAGCACCACCCCTAAACCTGAAGCACATGTAGAAGTGCCCAAAATGACTTGTGGAGTGAACCCAAATTAATGAGGAATACCTTCAGCAGTAGCAATGATGCAACATGTTGTGCACTCCCTTAGAACCACATGCCAACAGGTACACCACCAGATGTGGTCCCAAACATTTTCTAGACAACCAGAATATTTTCTTCTGTTATCCTCTATGTTCTACCAAGCCATCCAGTTGGTTGAAACTGGCAGCTCTGCAAATGCAGTCTTCCTGAACCCTCACACAGCTGTGCAATGGCAACAAAATTGGCCTTTTGCTACTATTAAAATGCTACATATATTGAGAAGTACAGAGAGTACAGCAGACTGCTTTACTAATTAATGCCTGCTTCACTAATCAGCTGTGATACCTGTGTGGATCCTGAAACTATCCTTTGAGGATATAAGATCTGAAAAGCATTTAGACAACTCTAGACCATTAGCTTGCTCAGAAGCATATTCTTGAAAGTAGTGACATCACTTTTCTCACAATGGAAATCTTAGAGATTTTTCAGCTTCCACTGCGTAGCTCCTCAGCTACACAAAAGCATAAACAAGCTAAAAGCAACTAAGATGCTGAAAGGTTGGTGGGTGAGAGTGAATCACCAGCAGTAACCTGGTTTAAAAATGTGGGATCAGATCTTTACTGGGGATACATTCAGTTAGAGCTATGCCGGCTAACACTAAGGATATGGCTCATAGAATTCCTTAAAATACGGTACAACGCACCTTCTCAGGTATTTATAACAAACTCCTGCTCCCCAGAAGGAACCTTCCTCCTCCCTCCCATGATTATGATACTACAAATGGTTTACCTATTATGGGTACTACATGCTTTAATGAACTTTAGAGGCTCAGGGAGTTCATGAATATGAGGTTATATGTATAGGCTATTCAAGAAAGAAGATATTAAAAACAAAGCATTGCAAGTACAAGATTATTGAACAGAATACTCTTGTTTATGTTTTGTAGGCTGAAACTGCTGCTGCAAAGTTATTTAGAAACTGGGAGGTGGTTTTGCATCTCATTTACCTAACTGATGGGCTATAAGTCAGCTGAGTACTGGGATCACAGCCTTAAAGGGTTTTGGTCATATAAAATAAAGTTTGAGCTTTTTTAAATACAGGTAAATCATTAGGTACAATACGTTCTGCTATTGCAGAGCCAATTCTAGTCACAACAAATTCCTATATTACTTTCAGGGAAAGTACAGGAAACATTACAAAGGAGAAATGTATAATAATTTCAAACCCTGATTGCTTTGTAATGGGATTTCTATCACTATATTTTGTGAAAAATGACAGTAGAAATCCTGCAAATGACAGTGATTATTACCCACTAGGAGATAGCTTTGTTTTGGGGACAGTTTTTTATTTTTTATAAAGAATACCTTTAGTCTGCCAAGTAGTGTAGTGGAAACAAGTTGTACTGCCTCATAGGAAGCTTGTATTGTAAACTGCATAACAGGGATCAGGGATAGAAAGGAAAAATACACAGTAGCCCTCCTTGGACAACCTTGGAAATTGAACCGGGTCAGCAGCCACGATAAAAGCTACCTACCAAAAAAATCTCAGAATTATCAAGGAAGATCAACTTTGATGTCCAGTAAGTAATGAAGAAAGACAATCCCTTTTATACCTAGACTTCTGGGAGTCATTAATTTTACTTGCAAACATGCAAGAGAACAACCCTTTAACCCATTTTAGAAATTGTACCCTTACGATCACTTTACAAAGTGACTATGATGGAATTAGCTTGGCTTGAAAGTGGAAAACCTGCATGCACCAATGCTCAAGGTTCTGCCTTTGGAAGATGTTATCCACTGCCAAGAGAGTCAGGTAATTTATGCACTGACATTTTATTTTTTATCTGTATATCAAGTATTTATAGTTAATTTGCTGAAGCATGTAAAGAAGCTGCAGCAAAGGGTGGGTTTTATCAGTGACATGCCAAATGGTTCAGATATAAATTAAAATTTTGTTCTCTTGCTATCAAAAAGAATCCCTTCTAAAGGAATGCACAGTTGGATTTTTGATGCATGAGAAATACATCAATACTAATACTAATAATATTACTAGACCATACTAATAGACAATATTATTTTAGACAGCTATAAAATTTGTCCCATGTCACTTGCAAATTACAGTTAAAAAGCCGCATCTCTTCTTAACAGAATTCAGAGGTAACAGAATTCAGTTGCATTCATTATAGAATATTGTGGGGGGGAATAAAAATATTTTTTTAAAGAAGCATTTATGTTCTAAATGCCTAGCAGCATTCTTGAAAAATTAAATCACTTCTTTCAGTCTGTACTTCAACACCTAAAAAGTGGCCTGATTTTCAAGAGAACTCCTGGAGGGTCAGCAGTTTTGAACATCAGGTGACTTCTACTAAATAGATTTTGATTTATTTACCTAACATTAGCCACCTTTTATTTTTAAATCTCAGGCATAATACATTTCTGGTACATTTAATTTTCACGTGTGCATTTGTTTTTATGAATGAAACAGTATTTTAGCATGTTTAATATATACATATACACATTATTAAAATACATTAAGAACAACACTCAAGTTTCATGGGACATCGTCATTGCCCTTTTGGCATTCATTCATGTTCACCTCTATATTTTCAAATGGGGTGTGGAAATGTATTGTGGCTATTGAATCTATTTAGGACCAATAATTTTACTGCCTTTTGAAAGGGTGCAGCGCTTTAATTCCAGTAGCTTTTGCAAGTCTAGGGTGAAAGAACAGTGGTCCTTTTTACCCTGCTACACTGATTTTCCTTAAAGACAGCTAGCACCCATGGTTCTTAGACAGGAATTAGACTCACCTACATGATGCCAACTAGGCTTTTCACAGGGATATGAGAACACCTTTGTATACGTCTCCCATCCATAAACAGAGCCTCCAGTATCTGATCAACAGTGGAGACCTACCAGAGTATTGGTTCTTAAAATGTTATTTCTCTCTGTCACTGTTTTAATCACATAGGGCTATGTCAAAACTGCTGGAACATTAGCTTAGTTACTTTAGTAAGTGCTTTCTCTGATAGGCAAATTACAGTGACAATCTCATTTAGCATTTGTCTAGATAGAAATTTTTAAATGTAAAAGACTCAAGGTTTCATTTTCCCCCTCCTTTCTTACAGCTAGCAAAAGCTGTGCAAACCAGCAGCGAGAAAGAAATGTAAGCCATGACTCATATATTTTTTGTTAGCCTGCGAGTATATTTTACTCTTATCCTTTCTGCTGAATAGCTTCAGTAGTATTATAGCAATCACAGAAGGTGGACTTCTTTTAAAGACAAACTAACACAATGTAGTCCTGAGGGGTAGTTTAGTCTCCCATAACTCTTTATAATGATCTACCCTAGGACTGAAATTCCGTTTGCTAAACACTGATACATACAATATTAGAGTGCAACACATACTAAAGACAACCTCTGATTTGAAACCTCCAGTCTTAGGAGATCACTCTAAAGTTTCCCCAAGGCTTACTGTACAGTTTTGTTTGCACCTGTACTTAAAACCAAACTCTACCAGTCAACCAAGTTTTGAAGGTCATTGCATAAAACAGATTTCACCACATTAGGAATGAGTGGAGCATGAAATAACCATAATAGTCAGCTTTTTAAATTATATTGGGAAAAGTCTAAGGCCTAATCCAATTTAGACATTTAAGCTTAGCTGAGAAATGTTGTAAAATACCTAGAATTTGTTGAACTTTAAGGAAAACAAGTTGTTAAAATATAGTCTACTATAGAAATAGAATCAGTTTATCAACTAAAAAAAAAAATAAAAAAAATCAGTCAAAAACTGAAAGAGTTTTTCACTTAAATATTACTTTGTATCTTTAGATCTTTCTGCCCCAGGAGCCACGATGGAGCCCCCTGATAGCTGCGTAGCTCCTGCACTGCTCAGGATCCCTGGTCTCCTCTTTGTTCTCTCATCTGCCATGCCTTGCTGGAATTACAGTGGACTGTAAGCTGAATATGAGCCAGCAGCGTGCCCTGCTTGCCAAAAAGGCTAACAGCATACTGGGCTGTATTGGTAGGCCAGTAGGTCCAGGGAAGTGATTACTCCCCTCTGTTCAGCACTGGTGAGGCCACATCTGGAGTCCTGTTCAGTTTTTGGCTGCTCACTATAAAAAGGATGTGGACAAATTGGAAAGAGTCCAGTGAAGGGCAACAAACATGGTGAGGAGTCTGTGGCACATGACTTACAAGGAAAGACTGGGGGAACTGGGCTTATTTAGTTTAGAGAAGAGGAGACTAAATAGCAGTCTTCAATTACCTGAAAGCGGGGGGGGGGTCAAAAGAGGATGGAGCTAAGCAATTCTCAATGGTGACAGATGACAGAACAAGGAGCAACGGTTTGAAGTTGCAGCAAGGGAGGGTTAGGTTAGATATCAGGAAGAATTTTCTCACTAGGATGGTAGTAAAACAGTGGAACAGGTTACCCAAAGAGTTGGTGGATGCTCCATTCTTGGGTGTTTTCAAAATCGAGCTAGTCAAAGCTTTGGCTGGGATGATCTAGTTGGGACTGGCCCTGCTTTGAGCAGGGGTGACCTCCTGAGGTCCCTTCCAGCCCTAACTTTCTATGATTCTAATTGATTCACTTGAGAAATGGGAGGCTGCCCAGGACCCCCAAATGGCTGCTGGTCCACTTCTGATTAGTGCACTAGCAACACTAGACCCTTTGGGTCCTTTTCATATCTCTAACATCCCTGCTAATGACATCCATGACTCATAGGTCTTGCCAGTTAATGTCCAATTGGGTCCATGGCCCTAGTAGTCTGCTAGCTTGGTTTACTGGGCACCCAGCCCCAACCCAATAGCTCAGCAGGGTGAGCTGTCAGCCTCAATCCAATATCTCCTGAGGTATACTCTTGTCCCCAGTCCACCCTCTTTGTGTGGTGAGTACTCAGCCCCAGTCCAGTTCCCCCCACCCCCCAGCACTTTTCAGTTCCTATGCCTTTAAAAGCCTCAACCAGCTTCCTTGAGTCCTTGTCTTTAAGAATCTCTGCCAGTCTTCGGGACCCAAATCAAGAGGTAGCCCCTCCAGACCTGTGCTCTTAAGGGTTTCATCTGACTCTTCCCAGGAGATGTCTCCCCTCAAACCCTGGGCCCTTAAACTCCTGGTGGACTTTCAGCCCCAAAACACTAGAAAGGTAGACTGGTTTCCCCAGCACTGGACCTAGATGCATTCCTTGCTGGTTCCTAAAAGGGTGCCCACAGGCTCCCAATCTGCCCATAAGGTTACCAAATTCTCATGTGCTCACAGACAACCAAAACAGAACCTCCTGCACCCTTTCACCTGTTGAGCTCATCTGATCCCAATAATTTCCTGCCATGGCAGGGGAGCAGATTTGATGATCTTCCAGTCCTTTGAGTCTATGATTCAGTCCCAAACCTGGTCCTCTGGAATTAACTCTGGACAAAAAGCAACCCCTGCTCCCAGCTATAACAGAAAGTATTAGCCCTCTGGCAGCATAACAAAACCAAGCTCCTTACTTGGAGTTCTCCTGACTAGCTGTTTTCATTCAGTCACTCACTCTTGCTTCCCCTCCCTACAGGAAACCTTCCCCAGTAGCTGGCCACCTCTTGCTAGTCTCAGCCTGATTATACCTCCACAAAGTCCTGCACCTGGGAGTCAGGTGTCTTCCTTGTGCCCTCTGCAGGTGCTCCCCATTGGAGTCTTAGGCTGGCCCTGCTGCAGCAGCAATTCTCTCTCCGCTACTCTGATCCCTGTCCCAGGGGCTATCACTGCACCCTCAGCACTGCAGCAAGTGCTCTGCCACACCGGCTGCTTGCCTGCCTGCTCTGCATGTCTGCAATGAGCTGGTCCTTTACTGCTTAGCTTCTCCAGTTTCCTAGTAAGCAGTTCTTAGTCTCTGGGATTCCCTGGCTCTGTTACCACCTTGTAGGTAAGAGGGCATTCCTGATCCCCATCTTGCTCAATGAAAAGAATGAAGCTAAAATTATAAATGACTCTCTTTGATGCAATACCCATCAGAACAGTGAACATTTCTAGTATCTGGCTAACTGTAATGCTTATAGTCCTACAGTTGCAGACTCCTGTCATCATTGATTATTTCTGCAGAATGGTATCTTGGTGTCAAAGCAAAAATCAGATAGCAGACTTTATAAAATGCCACAGATTACCCCCAAATGTATAATTTTGGATGTCTACAAAATTGACTTCAGACAGGGCTAGCAGTTTATAAATGCCCACTGTGATTAATAAAAGGGGGCATATATGACATGCAATTCATGTGAAAACAGAATCTAGTTTGCTGTGGTTTACCTTAAATTGTTGCGCTTGTGCTTTTTAAGGTATGTCAAGGTTCTAGAGCAGTGATTCTCAGCTGACTGTCATATAAACACCTACATGATTCACAAGATGAATCCATAGATTTCAAATAGGAATCCATAGTGTCAAAAGTGTTCTGACCTCTTGTAGCCTCTCTGAGTTCTTTGCAATAGAAGAATCACTCTATTATTTTTCTACATTCAAAAAACCAACAAAAGCTAAGAGCTGGCATTTTCTGATGGTTGCCTTAAGTCTAATGAGCATTGCCTTGAGTCTAAAAATATTTAGAACCACTATTCTAGTGTAGTTCTTCTCTAGAAGAGGTACTATAGAGGACCTATAAGTTCTATAGGTTAAACTAAAGCTGTAGTTTCTAAACAGAATTATAGGTTCCAATCAGGTTCAAAATGGGATTAGAGAAATTAATGGAAGACAGGTCTATCAATAGTTATTAAACAGAACAGTCAGGGAAATATACTCTGACATCCCTAAATCAATGACTGTGAATGCCATCCCCTGGGTGACTCTTCACATGCCTTATTTATAGACTGTCCCCTCTACATTATCTACTACTGCCACTATCAGACAGGATACTGGACTAGATAGCACCTAAGTTCTTACAGAAATTACAGTTAATGATAACATTTTTCAGGAGTTTTTAAATGCAAACTCTACGGTGCCTGAAAATAAGCAAGACCAGATGACCAAAAATAAATAAATAAATAGGATGCTTATATGCATATGTCCATGATTATGTATTCCACATTGTTCTCCCACTCAGTTAAGAGGAATTCACATTGGTGCATGGAAGATTGCAGAAGAAAATGATGGCATGCAGTCAGAGAAATGCCATCATGCATTGGGCAGCAGAGGTGATGGCTGGGACCTGAAGGTGCTAAAGTGTGGGGCTGGGCTGCAGGCAGCTCCTGCACTTCTGCACTCTTCAGCTCCAGCCAGCCTTGGTCACTGTCTACATGAGCATTTTGGTGGAGATGATTATTTTGCCATAAGATAGTACTGACAGTGGAGTTAATGAATCTACTGTTCATTAATCTACTATAGTATGTAGATGGTGATGTTAATTAATACCGGTGCTTGTGTAGACAGTGATACTTTACTGTGGAACTAATTAGCTCAACAATAAAGCACAAATGTAGATGCACCCACTGTTTCCTAAACAGCAGTAGGAACACACAGCACACAAGTTTTTGCACACCACTGAGACATACCACCCTGCCTAGATGCAAGAAGCTTTTGTCTCTCCATCTCTGCTTCCTCAGGTCCTACTGCAGCTTGTATCAGCCCCTGTATTATCAAACTGAAAATACCAATTTGCTCTGGCTACACAACTTGTCAAGGTGCTTGGCTTTTAGCTCTTCTCTTTCATACATAGCTGATTTTAATACATCAGGAAGTTTGACTGAACTTCCATTAAGCCCAAATGAGACAATTTGGCATGTCTACTACTTTTAATGAGGTATATATTTGTCTTGCCTCCAAGACCCCTTACATTGGGCCATTGACACATTTCAGCATAGGAATATATCTAAACTCTCAAAGAGCTCTTCAAGAATCCAAATTCTATAGTTTCATGCCCCAAGGGAAATTCCAATATTTCAATCTTTTTTTTAATTAGGATAAAAAATAAGCAAGTGAAAAACTTTGAATCAGAAACATCAAAGCAGTTTGAGTTTCTGCAAACATTTCATTTTAGGCTGATTTGGCATGGAATGTGTCATAGCTGCTGTTTATGTTCCAACTCTTCTAGAGTCAGACAGACTACATGTCCTGCAAAGAACCACAGTAATGCAGCTTCCACGATGTATTATGGCCATTCAGCCAGAGGGAAACTCAAGCTATCATGGGCATACGGTTCCTTTGTGAGTCAGACCATATAAGAGAATTATCTGAACCACATAGTTCTCAAAAAGGGAGTTGTAAGCATTTTAGTGCTACGAGGGTTTCCTATAAGTGTGCTTAACTTGGGTTCATTGGACAAAAATAGGATGCAGGGATCAGGTGGGTGCTACAGCTGTAGCTGTTGCCAGTTCTTATTTACCCTTAGCTGCGGCAACAGAAAACTAGAGCTTCTGAGAAGAGAACTGCATGTTTAATTTTCTTGCTACATAATTAAAAACAAAACCACTGTTATAACCAGCTAGGAAGAGCTATCTTTAAAGAATACTTCTTTTTCCTAAAGAGGAAATCCTTGTTATTTATGCAGCATTGTTACTCTCAGCTAAACACACACACATGCATACAGACCCTCTCAAAAGGGTTAGTGACCCATGCCACAGAGGGTATGGCAATAACTCCATTCCAATCATATGCTTTATAGAACTAAAACCTAAGAAATTACTTACAACTCAGAAATATAACAGTGCTTGAAGACTCAAATCAGTTTTCACCTCTAAATTATACATCTGATAATCACAGACGGCTCACCAATAAGATATAATTGCAGACTTGCAAATGATACAAAAAAAGGGGGGGTGTGGAAATCTGGAATTCAAAGTAGTGTAAAAATAAGTAGTACTCACCATCTGTGGTCCTTGACAACAAGCAGACTATCAACAGAACCAGACAGTAAAAACATAACTGCTTCTGCAGGATTAAACCATCTGTAAAAACAGAGAATTCATTAAATGGCAAGTCTAAAAGGCACGACAAAGAGCACAAAACAAAGTACGTTACAATCAAGCTATGTTAATGTAACATTAAGGTTCTAAAATAAATTCAGCAAAGCAAGGCAATCCAGCTTTAATAGCAGCAGAAATTCAATATGACATTGTATCTTTATCTTAACTGACCTTACTGCCAGCACTAATGGGTATTTAAATGTATCAAACAACTTAGTTACTTTACTATAAGATTCTATTCTAGCAGTCCTTCATTACTGGGTCACACTGCAGACTGAACTTTGGAAATAAGATTTGACTGCCCTCAAGTCCTGAAGAATTCGTACTTCAAAATCTGATGAGGAGGCTTACTAAAAAACCATAACAACTTGGCTCTAATAAATAGATATTTTCTTAGACAAATGAATATTTGCAATTAGAAGTGTGGTCAATTCTCAGATGTGATATTTTAAAAAAAAGCAGTGGAGAAAGGCAAACACAGGCCCTTTTTTGTCAACGCTGATCCTTGTGCCCACAGTTGACAAGTAGACAAGTTGGGGAAAGAAAATAAATCTTGAATAAAGACATTAGTTCTTGTGGATGCATGTCCATGCAGTTTGAGAAAGCAAGGCTGGTTTGTTTGAAAGGAACATTGTAGAGTGAGAACACAGGAATTCTCCACATGTCCTGTTTTTGATTTCTCTCTCTTTATTTTTTTTAGGAACCAAAGCCTGATCCTCACCCTAGAATAGGCTGCATGCATGTTATTTCTGATACCTTGTGAAAAGTTTGTAAATATATAATGCAAATACATGGGAACAAATATTTTCATTCTGCTTAATTATAGAATCAAATGTTGCAAAATAAACAACACAGTAGGATGAGAGTTAAGTGTTTTGGCTGGTTATGGTATCTTAGGGCATTTATACACATACTTTTCTGTCCTGAGATGCACCAGAGGTCCACTGCTTCGGAGCAGACTCAATTAATTGAGTCTGCTTGACACACAAGCTAAGGTGAACTGTGCTGCGCCATGTGCAGTTGTGTAATTGGCAAAACGCGCATCACCATGCAGAAAATGATGGTGGTGCACTTTTAAACTAAAGCACCTCCGATGTGTTTTAGTTGAAAAGCATGCCACCACCATTTTCTTAGGACTGACATACATTTTGCTGTTTATATAACTGCAAGTGTTGCAGCGCCGGGCACTTTTCAAAGTGCCTGGCACTGCAGTTCTTGCACATGTAAAAATACCCTTTGTGAAAACACTCTCACGTTCTGAATTTTATGATCCTTTGTGGGTCAAAAAAATTATTTTCTCTAAAGTTGTATAGACTTGTATCTTAGTAACACTGAAACTTCAGAATAATAAGTAGTCTGCTGCTTCAGCTTATGCTGCTGATCTAAAGGACTAAAAAGGATTCTCAGCCATGTAAGTGGAAAACAACAAAATCAAGTATATACGACAGTTTAATTAAGTTTTTATTCATTTGGAATATCTGTTAAAGTAAACGGGATCTTACTTTTGAAATAAGTCAGCTCTTTAGTTAGTAATTTATTTGAATGTTACTCTTTTCACCTTTGTGACACACCTGAGGTGATGCCTATTACTAAAAGGGAGAAGACTTACCCGCGCCCAAGCCACAACAGGAAAAGTGGGATGATAGAGAGAGCTGGGAATCCAGGTGCTCCCAAGGAAGCCCCACCTGGGCCCTAGCAGGAAAACACATGGGGGTCAGGTGGGGCAGATTAGCTCCCGGGGAGGAGTTGGGGAGGCAAGAGAGGGAAGGGGGCAGAAAGGAAGCCCCCAGACTGTGTGCCAGCAGCATGACATGGGTGATGCAGGTTGGTGCAGCAGATCCCTGTGAAGACTGACAACTGGAGCCCCACCACAACAGAGCGATCACAGGTACTTGCCAGGGGCTGGGAGGCAATAGAGACATCCACACCAGAGAGGGATGCAGCAGTCAAGGTGAGGGAAGAAGCTGGGAGGAGCCAGTTTACAGGACAGCTAGAGTGAGGGTGATCCCCCTCCACTACAAAGATGGCCTGGAAAGGCTAAGAGCTTAAACGGAGTTAAAGGGACCTGGGGGGAGGGGGTCTCCACTGAGAGGGACAGGTGAGTGCTGGGACCCTGAAGAAACAAGGGACAGTCAGAAATATTGCTGCCGGCTGGAGGGCTGCTTATCAGGGACACAGGAGAGGCGCTGAAGATAACAGCCTGAAGTTGCAGGAGTGCCAGTCTATTGTAGGCAGCCATGGTTGGATGCTTAAAGGAACCATTGGGGAAGAACAGTGCCAAGACCAAGCCTGGGAGAGGAGGAGTTAGAGTCTGACAGATGACATGCATGCCCAGAATATCACAGGTGTGATGAGGACAGGGTGTAGGGGTTGGTGAAGCCCTGTGAAGAGACCCATGGTCATGACCCAGATGTGTAGCATGTTCACCTCCTGACTAGTTTTCCTTCAATTTTATTTATTTTCCATCAAGGTGTGTCAGGAAAGTGAAGAAGGAATGTGTCTACAAGCCAGAGAGCAACCGCAACATCAAGGGTAGCCACATGACACTTTATAACCTTGTATTCACCTTCTAGCAGATTTTTAGAGGTTAGCATGTTCTCCAATGAGCTGTTACAAAACCAATAAGGTTGCATATTTACAGCCTCAAAAATCAGGCATCTGTTCATTTTGGTAATTTGCTGAGTCTGTTATTTACATCATATAAATGCTATTTGACCATGTAAGATCCAATAAAAACTGATGCCAGTTTTGCAAAACATTCCTCTAATGCATCTGTCCATGGGTGATTACACACCTTCACCAGGTCATGTACACTGGAAATTACAGTCAAACTCGATTAATCTACCACAGTTTACAAATGACATCTATGAAAGTTTCTAAAACAGAGAAAAAAAAATCTTCACATGATGTATTAAGCTGTATACAGATTAAGGCTAAATTTTAGGTTATCATTCAATTTGACTAACCAAAGGTAATATTGAAGTTTTCTTGTTTTGCCTGTAAAAGGTTCTGTGATATTTGCAAGTCCCTAAAACATACTGCCTCAGTTCTCCCATCTATAAAATGGGGATAACAATACATTTTAATCTCTGAAAGGTATTGTGACATTTAATTAACATTTGTGAGCTCTTTAAGATATGCAGCTGGAAATACTATAACAGATTATAATTTATTTTTGTTTGTGCTTCTGTCACATATTCCCAGATAAGTTCTCCCTAGGACCCATAGCTTTAATAGTTTGTCCTTAAATACCGCATTGAAGTAAACTCAGCTATACCTAAAACAAGGTCTTCCAGGCCCTGAACCCCTGGGTTTCTATGCCCCACACCCACTTCCCAATAAACTACCTTCTGATTTAGCTCCTTACAAGAGACTTTATCTCTTTAAGGGGACAGAAAGAACCAAAGCTGCATGCAGCGAATCGGGCAGCGTATCATAAATAAAACAGGATGTGGTAGTTAACTGTGGTACAGCATGCAGGGTCTTTGCCTAGAAACAGACATCTTCAGTGGAGCACAATCAGCTATGCTGAAACATTTTCATAGCTCTCCCCAGTTGCTGTGCCTCCTGTGTTGAGGAGCAGGAAAATCCCCTGCAAGGGATTTCTTTATGCACACACATCTGCAAGTACAGAGAGGGAATCTCCCACAAGGGAGTCTCATCTCTGTGTTTTCAGGTACACTACAGTCCTTGAGTCCTTCAATACTGACTTTCCATTGGCATTGCTGCAGCATCATTTGGGAGCAAGTTTGAGTGACAGAACTGAGTGAGATTCCTTCCTTGCCAATGGTTCTGCTCCAGAGGCTTGAGTCTCTTCCGTCCCTGGTGTTGAAATCACCAATAAAAATAAGTCCATTTCCCTCCAGAACTTCAGAAAAGACTTGAACAAGGTTTGGGCTGGAATTCCTCCTTGGTTTCATCAGTGGTATCAAGTCAGAGCATACACATTGATGCTAATGATATATTGGCTCTCTAGCAATTTGACACAGAGTGTCATGAAGCATTCATTAATTCCAATAGGGAACTTGTTGAGTTGGTTTATGAGTTCATTCTTAATGGCAGAACCAACTCCAGGAAATTAGTGTCCTCTTTCCTGTTTACCCTTCCACAATGTCCTGTGCAGGCGGCGGGAGTCAAGAGGCCTAAGAGGAGGAAGCGTCGCGTCATCGTGATTGGTGACTCCATCCTGAGAGGTACGGAGGGCCCCATCTGTCGCCAGGATCCCTCAGCACGTGAGGTCTACTGCCTGCCCGGAGCGAAGATTCAGGATGTGAAGGGGATGCTCCAGTCCATCATCCAGCCCACCGATTATTACCCCATGGTCCTTGTCCATGTGGGTACTAACGATGCGGCCAGGAGAACCCCTGATCGCCTGATGGAGGACTACCATGCTCTGGGAGGCGTGCTGAGGGAGATGGGCGCACAGGCGGTCTTCTCTTCCATCCTGCCAGTGAGCGGTCGAGGCAGACGTCACGAGATGTGCATAGCGGAGACCAACTGGAGGCTACAGGAATGGTGCTTCAAGGCGGGCTTTGGCTTCCTCAGCCATGACCGGCACATCGTGATGAGAGACATGCTGGGATGGGATGGGCTCCACCTTTCCCCTAAAGGTAAGCGTGTGTTCTCTTCCAGGTTGGTGAACCTCCTTCGGCGGGCTTTAAACTAGGCTCGTCGGGGGAGGGGGAAGATGAGGGCGGAGGAGACGATGAACTACCAGGCCCAGCAACAGCCAGCGAGCCCAGACCAATGGTCAAAAGGGAGAAACAGGTAAGCGATGGGGGACGGGGCATTGCTGAGACTAGGGGGTCAGTGGGCACAACCGTTGGAGGCCTCAAATGCCTCTACACGAATGCTCGAAGTATGGGGAAGAAGCAGGAGGAACTCGCCCTCCTCCTAGCTGTCACCAGCCCTGACATAGTAGGGATCACAGAAACGTGGTGGGACTCATCGCATGACTGGGCGGTGAGTGTCAAGGGCTACAGGCTATACAGGAAGGACAGGATAGGAAGGAAAGGTGGAGGAGTAGCACTCTACATCAAGGAGGAATATACTTCCTCGTTAATTAGCAAGGGGGTAGAGGGGGGGCACTCTGAGGTGCTCTGGGTTAGAGTAAAAGGCAGTCCAGGGGAGAGAGACTTAACGGTGGGAGTCTACTATAGACCTCCCAACCAGGGAGAAGAGCTCGACCAGGAATTCTTAGGTCAGCTTACAGAGGCAGTGAGAGCTAAGGATGTGGTCATCATGGGGGACCTGAACTTCCCAGACATCTGCTGGGAGGAGCAGTCAACCAAGCCTGATCGCTCACGTCGGTTCTTAGCCAGAGTGCAGGACCTCCATCTAACCCAGGAGGTGCACAGTCCCACCAGGGGAGACGCCTTGTTGGACCTGGTGCTGGCCACGGGTGATGACCTGGTGAGGGGGCTGCGGGTGATGGGCCACCTGGGAGACAGTGATCATCGCTTGCTGGAATTCACCATCCAGCGTAAGGTGGCAAAGGGCTGCAGCAAGGCAACAGCCCTAGACTTTAGGGGGGCTGACTTCAACAAGCTAAGGAGGATCGTTGGGGAAGCGCTGAGGACCCAGAGGGGAAGGGAATCAGATGTCGAAGGTGAGTGGTTGCTCCTTAAGGAGACGATCCTCCATGCCCAAAGGGAGGTAATCCCAACAAGGGTCAAAGGGAGCAGGAGGGCACATAAACCCCCATGGCTCACTAAGAGCATCCGGGAATGCCTCCTTGCTAAAAGGGAGGCATATACCCAATGGAGAGATGGGGTCATCACCAAGAAGGACTATGTTACAGTCGCCCGAGGATGTAGGGGGGCAGTCAGGAGGGCCAAGGCAGAGTTGGAGATAGGACTAGCTTCCCGGATTAAGGACAATAAGAAGTCCTTCTTCAAATACATAGGGGGTAAAAAGAGGGTCCCGGGTAATGTGGGGCCCCTGCAGGACACGATGGGCAACTTAGTCATCACGCCAGATGACAAAGCTAACATATTTAACGATTTCTTTGCCTCTGTCTTCCTAAGTAGGGACCAGTTCAGCCACCTCCCTGCTGGGCCCCCCTCGGGCCCCGAGAGAGACACGCCTGGGCCAGGGGTTAGCGAGGAGTTAGTTAGGGTACTTCTGGAGAGGCTGGACGTGTTCAAGTCCGCTGGTCCGGACGATCTTCACCCTAGGGTTCTACAGGAACTGGCCGAGGTCATTGCGGGACCCCTGGCGCGGCTCTATGAGCACTCGTGGTGCTCTGGTGAGGTGCCGGAGGACTGGAAGAGGGCCAATGTGGTCCCTATCTTCAAAAAGGGAAAAAAAGAGGACCCGGGAAATTACAGGCCAGTTAGTCTTACCTCAATCCCGGGTAAGCTCTTTGAAAAAATTATCCTGGCACACATCCAGGAGGGCCTTGCGGGGGAATGCATGCTCAGGGGCAACCAACATGGGTTCATCAGTGGCAGGTCTTGTCAGACCAACCTGGTGGCCTTTTACGATCAGGTCACCAAATCATTAGACGCAGGGGTTGCTGTGGATGTAGTCTTTTTGGACTTCCGGAAGGCTTTCGAGACTGTCTCTCACCCTGTCCTCATCAAAAAGCTGGGAGACTGTGGTGTCGATGCCCACACGGTCAAATGGGTCGCCAACTGGTTGGAGGGCCGCACCCAGAGGGTGGTAGTGGATGGGTTCTTCTCGACCTGGAAGGATGTGGGCAGTGGGGTTCCGCAGGGCTCGGTCCTCGGGCCCGCACTGTTCAACATCTTCATCAGTGACTTGGATGAGGGGGTAGAAAGCAACCTGTTCAAGTTTGCTGATGACACTAAGATGTGGGGGGATGTGGGTGCACTAGAAGGGTGCAATAGGCTACAAGCTGACCTTGACAGGTTGCAACGGTGGGCGGTTGAGAATAGGATGGGGTTTAACACTGATAAGTGCAAGGTGTTGCACATGGGGAGGAAGAACCGGCACCACACTTACAGGTTGGGGAACTCCCCTCTTGCCAGCACGGAGACGGAAAAGGATCTTGGAGTCGTCATTGACTCCACGATGAACATGGGCCGGCAGTGTGGGGAGGCAGTCAAGAAGGCCAACCGTACCCTGTCATGCATCCACAGATGCATCTCGAGCAGGTCCAGGGAGGTGATCCTCCCCCTCTATGCGGCACTGGTCAGGCCGCAGCTGGAGTACTGCGTCCAGTTCTGGGCGCCACACTTCAAGAGGGACGTGGACAATATGGAAAGAGTTCAGAGGAGGGCCACTCGTATGATCAGGGGTCAGCAGGGCAGGCCTTATGAGGAGAGGCTACGGGACCTGAACCTGTTTAGCCTCCACAAGAGAAGGTTAAGGGGGGACCTTGTGGCCTGCTACAAACTGGTCAGGGGGGATCAGCAGGTATTGGGGGAGTCCCTGTTCCCCCGTGCGCTGCCAGGAGTGACCAGGAATAACGGTCACAAACTGGCGGAGGGTAAGTTTAGATTAGATATTAGGAGGCGCTACTTCACAGTCAGGGCGGCTAGGGCCTGGAACCGGCTTCCAGGGGAAGTGGTGCAGGTTCCTAGCCTGGGGATTTTTAAAAGGAAGTTAGATGAGCACCTTGCCGGGGTCATCTGACCCCGGTGCTCTTTCCTGCTAAGGCAGGGGGTCGGACTAGATGATCTACCTAGGTCCCTTCCGACTCTAGCTACTATGAAACTATGAAACTATAAGAGGGTATAGCTACCTCCTTGTTCTTTGAGCTGCCCATCTGCCATTTGCCAGGTCTTGCTCACTGCAGTGTTGTCAGTGTTGTATCACCTGAACTCTTGAGCCATGATTGCAGTGTGGTATTCTGGGTGTTCACTATCAGGACTGACCTGATGTTCTGGGTCCCAAAATTGATTGCGTACCTTCATTGATTTCATTAGGCAGCAAGTGAGCCCACTGGATGTGGTTATCCAGTCAGAAAAAAGGTAGGCAGACCTTTAAAGCATGTTTTGTAGCCTCTTCCCCATGTGGAGTGAGCAAAGTAGATCCTAAAGAGGGCTGCTCAGTTGTATTCAGAACTGCAAAATCACATTCCTGCCTCATTCAAGTTCTAGACAATCATCTTGTAACTGCTGCCTTCATGCCCCATTCATGACTAGGAGTTTCCAGACCTAACAGTCTTGTTTCCATGGTCACTAGCTGTTCACTGGAAGATGTGCTAAAGCTGTTTTCATGCCTCCATGTGATTTCTTTTATCATGGAGAAGCTGCTGCATGTCAGCTTCCACATGGTTCTTGACAGAGCAGGACCTTGCTCCAATGATAAGGAGGCCAAGTGGAGCTGTCATTCCGATACAGCCTTCATCCACCTTTGCAGCCATTGAGATTCTAACATCTTCTTCTGCTTGCTCCATCACTGAGGACTTGTAGACCCATGGCTGGGGGCTGGACAGGCTTACTATAGTGGTAACTTGTACTCACCATGCTACAGCACTGTCAGAGGATATACATGGCTTTTCAGGAGGGAGAGCATTGACATCTGCTGTCTCCGCCACCTCCTGGTGGTGCTGCCACTGCTTGGTTCACAACTGCTTACTTGTCAAAGTTACGGCTTGCTTATTTCACAGCTAACCTTCCATGAAGGTCATTCCACTATCCACCATCTGTGGATGCACTGGGTAGCAGAACAGCTCTGCCACAGCTCTCTGTTACACATATACACACATTTGCTTTTAACAAGTCTGATTTTATTGGCTTCAGGCATTTTGTTTCACACATTGCTAGGTATGAAAATAGTTTACAATCAAAGAAATACAATGCCAGCTTGTGTTCCTTGTATGATTGAAAGTGATTGATGAGATGAACAATTTGAAAGTGAATGTGCAGAATGGCAGACTATAGAATTGTCACTGTCATTGTCATCATTAAGTTAATTTTTCAGTGAGGCCTATTTCTTGATAGAGACTGATAACAATAAAAGTAGGTCACAACGCAATGTCAGTTTTCATGAATCATGGTATTCTTGAATCAGCATGATCCAGTTTTAGCTGAATGTATAAGTACATGTAGCAGTCTTCCATGCTCCCGTAAACCAGGTAGGAAACACAGGTAGATGAATATCCTCATTGGCTATAATCCAGATATTTCTCTAAATACATTTAAGGCTAATTGGTGATCATATAAAAGTAAAATATGTTTTTCCAGTCTGCCTTAAGAGACAAATATACAACCACTTCTGCACATAAAACAAATTTATAATAATCCCATTTTGCCATAATTCAAAGTGGCTTCAGCCTACTTTCCAAACGTCTATGCACATTTTTAGCTCACATAAAATCATACATTTATTCATATAAATGAAATAATGAATGTGACATTATACATACAACATTGTACAAAATAATACATTATAAGGGAAAGTTTATAACATTAATGGAATTAGCCTCAGAGCACCAAGGTTAGCAATATATTTTTATTCTCATTTCATAGAACAGGAATCTGAAACATGACAAGATTACGGATAAAATATTCAGAATGCCACCACTTGGGGATGTACAATTTGGCTAAGTATAGATGGTCAAAAAGCCCAAGACAGAATAGATTCAATCTTTGCAGGTTAGTCTAAACTGCATAGATTGAATTGATAAGCAAGTAAATGGACATTCACTTTTGATTCTGGAAATGTAGCCACATGCCTTCAGCACTTCATAAGCAACCCAGCAACACCCTATCCACTTTAGGTACAAGGTTCCCCACAATTTATGGACTAAACTAGACAGGATTCATGCTGGAGCTGGATGCTTTAGTGCCACACTGAATAAGATTGGCTTAAAGGACAGGCTACTATGTGAGTGTAGTGATATACCACAGCCAGCCGACCACCTCTTCACATGTGCAGCACACCTGCATGCCCAGGATGAGGACCTGGCAAACGTCAACAATAAAGTAGTTTTGTAGCTACTCCACACTAATGATGTATAGAGGGGGAAATTAAGAATATGAGAGAAGAAGCTACATGCTTTGCAGTGGCCCAGGCCAGAAGCTGGGGGGTGCTAGAGCATGCTTCCTTGCTCAGCTGGAGCAGACAGCTTGGGCCAAGGCTAGGCAACCCACCCTACAAGGTGGGGGAAGTCAGGGAAGAGAGTGTTGTGAGTAAGATGAAAAGCATCCTGGGATTCTGGGGGACTGTGAGTCAGCTTGAATGTAGAGGAGATCTGGGACAGAAGTTCAATAAACCAATTTAACCTAAATTAGTTAAATCTGAAATTACATACATCGCGGTTTATCTTAAACTGGTTTCAGCCATTTTGAACACAGTTTATGTGCACTGAACTTTGTTGTGTTCAGATTTGAACTGGTTTCCAATCACTTAGGCTGGCTTATATGTAATTTATGTCCCTAGCCTTTGAGACCAAAAGTGTTCATTTTGTGCAATTTCAAATTAAATTAGTGAAAGCTCCTTTGGAAAAAAAAAGGATTTAGTAGTTGCAGTTTGGGCTCTTGAGCATTTAGGCACTCAAAACCAATGGATATTTTTCAAACATGTCCTCAAGGCACACATTCAGACAAGCACAGCCATGGTGTATGTGGCTCTGCAAACACATCTGCAGCACCACGTACAGTTCTGTCAGGTGTTCTTTGTGCTGCAAGGGCACACTGCCCATACATGCACTGTTCAGTTTTTTTCCCGATGGGGATACCCAGGGGTCAAAAATACCCACAGAAAAAAAAGCCAAAGCAGCACACTCATGGGCAGCGTATGCTGCTGAAAAGCGGAGCCAAACTGCCTGGAGCTGCACTGCAGCTGCCACCCGGGCTCTGCTGCAACCCCAGGAGGCCCCCAGGACCCAGGTAAGGCTGCTCAGCCTTGTCTACTGCGCCTGGGGTAAATTGCTGTGTGCTAAATTGTACGTGGCACAGGCATTCCCCACGGATGAGTAGCTGTGGCACAAGGTGCATCACTTCTACTTGTCCCCAGAGAACTAAACTTCCACACATCTGGACACGCCCAAGAAAACCATATCCAAACTTGAAGTCAAGATAGGCACCTGCTTCAAGTGTTATCTGGTACTCTGAAGCCAGTTGCTTTGTTTTTCTACAGTTTACAACTACATTAGGCCAGATTCTTCACCTGACCATTAATTTTAATGGATCCACAACTGGGACAATTGGATCGGTTATAGTTTGTTTACTCACCGATAGGTGGAGATTATATTTAAGCTCAAAAACAGCATATGAAGAGTGCACAATGCAGCATAAGGAAATTCTGTGACTATCAGAGTTAATCTTAGTCAAACATAATAAAATTAAAAGTGCTTCTTAAAAAAGTTTGGCTGATGTTACATGTCAAAATTCTGATACTTTAGGGTAAGTCTATCATGCTCATATGAGGATGTGCTAGAGACAACCTTCATGGTTGGTGCATTTTTGGAATACTATTTTATAGTAGCTTAGTACAAGAAAAATAAATCCTCAGGAATTACACCAAGAACCACAGCCTAAAGTCAAGATGCTCAACCCCATAATAGCCTGCTTTAAAAGTGCTCCATGAAGTGTTTCACAACTCTTCTGAGCCAACACCACAGTGACTCAAACTTGCAATGAGCATTGACCTTAAAAGATGATGCAGCACTTGCTGATTCAAGGCAGAATAATCCCACTCTACAAGGTTCAATCAAATTTTGCATCAAAGTGTCCAGCATTGTCATTGACAAACTTGTCACCGATAATAGCCTTGCCAGGAAGTTTATTCAAGTCCAGTTACTTTGAATTTCAAATAGATCTCAGTTGCTTAATAAATATCAACAGCATGCAACTACTTCGGCTGACAATCCACTGTCCAAATACACAAGAGCTTTGCAGCCAGAATTAACTCATGAAATCAGTTTAGTTTCATGATTCTTGTCACAAATTATAAAGAAATATCTTTCTCCGTATTAGCACTAATAATAGTGCTTAACCATTGGAGAGAGAAGAAAATAGGTAAGTGAAAATGCTTTGCTTCAAAAGCAGTTTTTCCTAGACACTGCCAGGATTCTGCAGTTTCAGAAAGCTGTGAACACCTGGGAAGCATTTTTTACTTTAGAAAGCAGCCTACAGTGGCTTTCTAAAAACACTCTCAGATTAAAACCTATACTTACAATTATCTCATTCTCTATCAAACTAGGAACATGAGAGCTCAGTCACACGTAATCAGCCACTCTGTTCATTCTGTTCTGTGTAGCGTTAAATATGCAGGCTCAAAACATAATACATGGTACAAGTTACCACCTTCCAGGTGGACTGAACCCAAACTAGTGAAGCTAAAGCTCCTGTTTGTCTCTAAATTCTTTTTTTGCTTTCAACTTTAGTGTTCTTGTCAATAAAACCTCACTCCCACAAAGCTAAACCAGGAGATCATTATTCTTTATGTCATTATTCTTTGCTATAGGAAGGGGAAGATGCTTATGTCACAGTCTTACTGAGAGGAAAGGATGCTTAGGGTCAGATTTGATCATCCCTCCCCTGCTGTCCCTCTTAAATAGGATTCAGGCTGACAAAGCATTTTCTGCCTCAGAAATGCTTCATACACTCTGTATTAAGCTTTTCCTAGGTAAGTTATGCAATTTTTTCCCCACTTTCGCTGGTCCCTGATTTATATATATGTATGGTGTGTTGTTGCCCTCTAATTGATCACGAGTTATTTGTGACTTGATGTCATGATTTCATAGGTCAGTTAGCAAACAGCACCCCAGGAAACTCTTCAAACTGGTTGAAGAATCAAAGGAAATTAAGTATGTTGTGTGAAAGCTAAGAAATGTTTAAAAATATCTGGCTACTAGAGAAAAGGGTCTGTAAACTAGTTAATCTAGTCCAACACAAAGACAGGTGCCATCGCAAAATGCTAGCTTGGCAAATATCCTAATCTCTTCTGTCCTGGGCCCCGAGAGAAGCTTAACTTGCCATTGGTTATAGTACTATATTAGGATCTATTTTTGAGTGAAGATATCCCAGTTTCATAGAGCTCATATCTTCTCATCATCAAGTCAAGGAAGATGGGATGAAGTGCTCCTTTTACTGCATGGAATGAAGATTTCATTTTCAGAAACTCACTGATGGTCAAGGCAGTAAATTCAGGTAAGTACTCATCTGGGGGTGTTTGTCAAATAAACTTAGATTGAGGTCCCATTTTATCAATGGACAAGAAAACTTGACAAAATGTGCTTCTACGCTAATAGCTATCTCCCTGCTTGCTTGTCCTCTGTCTCCCTCTAAAGGCTGCTACTTGTTGAATACAGAATTTCTAAACTACTGCAAGCTACGTGTTAGAAAGCGGGGAAGAAAAAACCCTTTTGTTCTGAACTGTGTCTTTCCATGATGTTTCCATATAAAAATCCTCTGTAGAGTCTATAGTTACTTAATACAGAGCTGGATTTTGCTTCTCTCTTTAACTTTTTTTTTTAATGCCATTGAATTTGATGAATTTTTATGAGGAACTGATAGCACAAGCTAAAGTCAGGAATAATGAGATAGGCACTGTGCAAACTTCCTCACACAGCTCAACCAACTTATCAGTCCTGACCTACTTGCCAGGTTAAAAGATAAACCCCCACACAATAGAAATGCTTATTGTAACTACTGGGGCGTTTTGAACTGACCCCATATAAGCCAATTTGCTTGCTGCATGCTCCTAGAATAGATTCAAACACTAAAAAACCTGTGGCTCTAACCCTAGCCAAGGAGCTGTTTTTTTAAAGAGCATTTTAATGACAAGTTGGGAGTAAAGCGTGTCACACAAATAAATGCTGGACCTCAGGAGATCAGATTCAGTTCAAGTTTAAAACAATAGTGTTAGGGTTTTTAACTACTTTTAAGGATCTGGGCCCAAATAATTCTGTTTTGCAGTTGGTGATCCAAAACCACAAAGAAATTCTTGTGATGAGGAGACTCCCCCAGGAGTGACAAGACCAGGATTTCAGTCCCTGCTTCAGTAAATGTTTACACACGGTGTACAGAGTAGATCAGCTTCAACAAGACTGGGTGCATCAACATGAGCAATTAAGGGTCACAAATAAAATCTAGACCTTATTGCTCCTGAGAAGCTTTCAGGTGCACCATGTACACGTGTGCCTTGACTGCAGCACACTGAGCCAGTTGAAGCAGCTCTGGCTGAAAGGTGGTCCAGGGTGTCAGCCTGCCAGCCCATGGCTGCTTATCCTTGCTCAATGTGCTGCAGAGGGGCTGGCTGATGTACAAGGGTACTTCAGTGTGAGCCTAGCCAGCAGGCAGCCCCCCACACTGAAGCACCCTTATGCCCCACCCAGTGAGGGCAGTGTCTATACACGCACTGCTGCAGAGTTTTTTACTTCATTGCAGGGTAGTATTTGTATTTACAAGTACCATCTGGCTGCAGAGTGTCATGGCACTTTGCAGTATGGCCACAGCCCACGCTTACCTGACATCTTGCCCACGTACACTATTGGGGCATTGTAAAGCACCGCCACCCCCACTCTCTGTTACTCCTCTGTCACCAGTCACAACTTGATGGTATTTAACTTTCTGGAGCTGAATGGATAGGATGGCAGCAATCCTAGCAGGTCCTCTCTGAGGGGTTTCTTCATGGGGCTCCACTTCTTCTCACACCCCACCCTTACCATGTCCTGGATGATACCCATCAGGGTCTGGATCTTGTTTTACCCTGCTGTCCCTGGCAGGTAAACACTAGCTTGTCAAATGACTGTCTGAATCCATTTATTTGGTCTCTCTGAGATCAGGATTTTTTTAACTTCAGTCCTTCCTGGGTTCATTGATTCATCAACTAAGGTCATCCCACCTAAAGTCCATAAGGCATATGGCCTTAAATTAATTCCTTGCAGGCTTCTGGGATACTCAGTCTGGGTCATCCCTTTAAGGACCCTATCAAATACTCAAGTGGAAAAAAAAAGAAATGAACTTAATGCATTCCCTGTTCCTGAGTTAACTGGCTCTTCTAAGTCTCTTAAAGATCCAAAATCAAATAGTTGGATAGTAAATCAAAGTAAATGAAATCCATGCCTCCCAGGCTCTGAAGTTAATCAATAATCAACTCATCAAAACCACACAAAGAGCCCTTCCTCTGCATTCCTACCCTGCCCTGAGCTCCTCTGGGCTGCTGAGCACCTTCCAGGAGGGGAATTCTCCTACTGGCTGTTTTCCCTGGCACTGTGGGAGCGGAACATGGTCCAAAAAACCCCCCAGAAGGACCAAAAAAAGGAAGCAACAAGGCAGTGTCCCTAAACTCACAAACTAGCTCTCATTGACTGCCACTTTAACCTTTATCTGGCTGTCCTCTGGAGAGTCTCTGCCTCGGTGCACCCTAAGGCTCATCAGTGATCTTCTGACCACTCAAACCAATGGATCCGCTGCCATCACCAACTGCTGGCCATAGGACACTGCCAGCAGAGGAGGCCTCCAGTGTTGCCTCAGTCCACTGGACACAGTTCCTCTCTGGCTGCCCCTCTCTAGGACCAGAAATACCCTCCCAGATCTTCTGCCCTCCTATCTGCAGGGAGAACAACTTGGAAATGTGCTGATGTGCTCCCTGCTCCAGATGGGCCTTTTGCCATACCTTAGGTGAATGTTCTCTGTGTGGGTCTTTCAGGGCTTGCTTCTTGCCCTCACACAGAGTAAATTAGCTTACTCCAACCTAATAGGGGTGTATGTGTAGACATGCAATGTTTACTGTATGGCTAATTAGTCAACTGCACAGTAAAAGACTCATGTAGACGCTCCCACTGAGAAGGTGCCACTTGAGAATGGCTTGTAGCCCAGAGGTGGCAGGAAACCCAGGTTTGTGTCCTATCTCCAAATCAGGCAAAGGAGGGAATTGTCTGGGTCCTCCTTACTCTCAGGGTGTCTTTACACTTGCTCTAGGTTGGGGGAGGAGGGGGGCACTTTAATTAGAGCTGCTCTCAGATGCCTCTCTAATTAAAGCACTTACAGCATCTCATGTATTCAGCATCCTGCTCTTCAAAATGGCAGTGAGGGTGTCTTAACTAAAGCTTATTCAAGCTTTAATTAAAGCCCTTCTGCCGCCATTTTGAAGTGCAGCAATGATGAATACATATTATGCTGTGTGTCAAGTCTGCTCCAATGCAGTGCTATTTAGCACATGAAGCAGGCGTTGGGCATGTGTATAGGTGCCCATAGGGAATGCTTAAATCACTATACCACTGGATATATGTAGCATATCAACAACTCCTGTTGGCTCCCTTTTGTGAAGGTTAAGTATGTTCTGAAAATAACTACTTGAATCACACTTCACAAGTGAGGGAAAGCCTCATTTACAGACCCAAATACTGCTTAATCATAAGCTATTTGTTATTGCCAGAACTTAAGAATCTTTCACGGGGCAAAGGCAGAAATGTAGGTAACTGGAGTACATCACTGGTATAAATACTTCCAGTGTTAATCAGCAGATGAGAAGGTATTTGAAGTATCTAAGTAGCATCTAGGAGTGGCATTTTGCACTTAGCTGTCTGTGAATTTAGCCCTTGGGGCCAAATATGGATTGTTCTTATAGGTACTTAAACAGGACTTGCATGGAATTTAAATCAATTCAACTATAGTACTATAAAACCACTTACATTTCTCCTTTTGGGGCCTGGAAAGTCTAGTCCTCAGATTCTGAGTATCCTTAGCCCTTGCTGCCAGATAATTTCTACCTTTTAACTAAGGACTGTCTAATGTCAAATGGAGAAGTGGCCATGACAGGAGAAGCCAGAAACCAGAAATCCCTTCTCCTTAAGTATTGTTCTCCCCTGCCAACATGTTCCAGAATCATGCTACCTCTTGCATCTCTTTCTGGCCCCATGTGCAGCTAGAGAAGTAGAGAGTGTTGCATTCAATATGTGTTGTATACTCTGGTGATTAGGGAAGGCTCCTGGGAAAGTGAGAGATCTGAATTTGTGTTTCTGCGGGCTAAAAAGAAACAAAAATCCAAATATCCCACTTCCAGGACAAATGCTTCAACCACTCAGTATTGTGAAGTAGGGTAAGAACCCATGCCTACCATAGGTGTTGTGATTTATAGCAAACTAAACATTGTTACTGATGTGGTTACATAGACTAGCTAACATTTCCTGTTGGCTAACTCTGGGCAAGTAGATGAGTACCTGTGCGCTGTGGATGATGCTTTGGGGGTGCCTAACTCTCTCAGTGAGCTCTAAGGAAAGTTTAAGCATATAACCATCTCCGCTAGGTTTACCCTTATGGAGGAAGTGTAGAATTTTTAAGCATTGCAACACAGAAAAGAAGATCAATATGGATGTGGCTGTAAACAATTTGCCCAAAGTTACCCAAGAACTCCATGGATAAGTCAGGAGTTGAATTAAGGGACATAAGCCTGAGGGTCCCATTCTTAGCCAAATACCCTGTTGTTTATATGGCTGTGTATGTAAAAAGGAATCCTGATCCCACTGAAGTTCATGAATCTTTTGCTATTGGCTAGTAAGGCTCAGATTTCACTACAAGACAGACTGTAACTTGCCTTTGAACTGCATAAGGAGGAGGCAAGAATCCACTGGCTAACCTGGCCCCTCATCTTTGAATACACAGGCAGAACTTCAGCACATTTATATTGTTTTCTTGGTATTCTTGACAACATCATGGAGAAATATGCTCCATCCATCATTTCCTGGTCCACTTAAGCCAAACCATGTAATGAGGCAGTCAAGATGCTCTAGGAATGCACTTCTCAGTACTCTGTCTCCAGTGTCCATTTAGACACACTCAAAATGCAGTCACCATCAGTACATGGTTTGGTTGGTTGCTCTAAATTGTATTAAACTTCATTTTTTTAATGTAGAAATTAGTGTACATAGAAGATCATACTACCTACAGTAACTGTTATTCATCTCCTTTCCTTGATGTTTGGCTATACGGCTTCCCCCTTTTTTCCTTTGTGGTCCGTAAGCCGTAAGGTGTTTTTGTACAATGGACAGTGGTAAGTAAACATTCTGGAAAAGATCATGCAGAACTTCAACTTTGCTCTGTCTAATCCTTTTTCCTTTTCCCCTGTTGCATGAGTTTAACATGGTTTTTAACCCTTCTATACTAAGCAGGGAACAAAAATATATACAAAAAAGGCCATTAATATTACTGAACTAGACTATTACAGGCTATTATGTTAGGAGGAGGTGGGTGCAGTAATCTTGTATTACCTGTACTCCCAGAAATGCACATCTGTTTTAGGAAAAATCAAAGTCCATTTCCATTAATGCTTCAGCCTACCACCTTTCTAGGTGACCCTGTATTAGAGGGAAGTGTGAAGAAAGAGGTACTTGGGTTGTCTTTTAGGGGAAAAAATCCTCCCACTGTAATACTATCAAGAGGCTCTCTTGTCCTCTAGAGCTTTTTCTTAGCACATTTTAAATCAACTACTCTTAAAGAAGAAACTCCAAAGACTCCTTTACCTTGATTCCCAGTTGTCAATTACAAAACTAAAATGGGGGTATCTAGTGATCTATTTGAAAGAAAGAGACAAAAAGTAAATGTATCAAAATTCAAAAGGAAAAAAAAATCTATCATAAAATAATGGAGATTATAAAATAGATCTTGGATTAACTGGTATATTAAGAAAATATTTTCTATCCACAAAGTTCAAGTTTTCACTGACCTTATGTGTATAGTGTAGATTAAATAATTTCACAGTTACATTCTAGCCATATACAACCTACAAATCCAATCATCAATCTGTGGGGAGTTGCCTTTGACAGAAATAAATGAGTTCTTTCCTGTTTCAAACTGGAGCTGAAACACAACCTTGCTGTTACATGCCTCCTCCTCCCCAAATATGTGACATTGCTCTATTATCCTCCTCCAGGTACAAATAGAGTGTACATTTCTTGAATACAGAAGGCACCAGGAAAATAAAGTGTGGGAGAATGGCATAAGAAAGAAGGATGAATCCTCCTTTTCTCCCCCCCACCCCCCAAAAAAAGTTCATTACTTTCCAGTTTTTCAAAAGCTGTTTTTATTTTTTACATTTTATCCCAGTTTTTTACATTTTATTCCAGTTGTCCCATTTTACCACGCAGAGTAAGGGAGCATGGGGTTGTTATGTTGTAGCCAATCCACACAATTCATGGAAAAGGCATTTAAGTAGCTTAATTATATTTTACAGGCTATAGTTAGCTTGCTCCCTGTCTTCTCACAGCTGTCTGCCAACTTTCTACTCTTTCCCATTTCTGTTCATTCAGCCATTAAAAACCAAATTTATTCCTGGACTCAGGTTTCCCATAAGGAACCACATCTTCCAATATCAACTCAGGTGGGACATTTCTTTTACAGAAGTAGTAGTCAGTCTTCTCTTATATTAGATCCTATAAAACATGCTCAGAGTAATTGCTTTAATCTTTCATTTTGGATCATGGACTAAGTGCTCAGGATAAAAGATAGGTTTCAAATTACACTTATTTATTCAATTTTGTAACCTCTTCCAAGCTTCCAGATGTCAATGCAGCTTATTGAAACAAAGCACAAAATATAGGCAAAATTAAAATTCTTGGGATGTTTTGGAATATGGATGGAGGAAAGCAGGTTTTCACTACCTGTATATAGAACTGTTCCTGGGGTGCTGATAGAGGTAAAGAAGGAGAACTTTTTGGATTGGTTCTTCAAATTAGCTTTCTGGAGAACTCCATCTCAGCACTTTTGAAGATAATTGCTGCTATACAACTACATTAGCTGTAAACTTAAAATAAATTTGAAATTTGTAATGTTATTCAAGGCCGAAATAAGAAATGTAAATATAACTTTATAGTTTCTGAGAAGAAAATCTGAGAAATTTAGCCTTAGATTTTGTAAGTGTAGCATTACTGGGGTGAAAGGCATTGCATCAAAGCTGAATGTAGTCAATTTTAAAACTACTTCTGACCATAATGTTGGAGGGGCTGAACTTTTCTTTCTATCTGCCTGGGATTGTTCTTTTTATATGTATTTTTCTGTCACATTGTTCACAATAGCAACTTGTGCCACACAGAGAGGATAGGTAGACATTCAGAAATTTACTATTCAGAATATAAAAGAAATTAGCCTTCTATATAGTGAAAAAGCTTCCATATTGTACCTTACCAGAATTCTTGTATTGTACCCCAGTCTGCTTTCAGTGAATGGAAAAAAAAAACCCTTATTAGTCTTAAAAGAAGTTATATTGGCCTAAAATTGTCCCCTATTTTTTCTATTTACACTGCAATTTGCAAGAATCCCTTATCTTGTATATACTACCTTCTATTTCAGTGCTTATACCATGCATTCAGCTGCCATAGTGATGTGTACTACATAAGAACACAGCTAGCTAACTTAATATGTTCAGTGTAATTATGTACATCGATTTCTTCCTCATTTTAAGTAACTCTTTTCTGTTATCTTCCCTAATGTTAATAATAGTGTCATCCATTAAAAAAAGAAAAGAAAAGAAAAATCATGAGTTATACAGCATAACTGATTGAGCACCTGTGTACTATTGCATTGTCCCTCTCCCCTTTTTCTTCCCTCCCCAGAAACCCATTGTATCACCACTGCAGGGCCTGCTGGCTACCCACAGCATGGCTGGGACCCCAGTCTCCACTCTGCCTGGTACAAAGCAGCAGCGCAGCTCCTAGACTCTAGGTGGAAAGGGTCCACACAGAGAATTTACCATAGCTAGATTGCTGTCTCCATGTGAGTGCCCAGGCAAGCAGTGGGAGGGTCTTAGATGCCTGTTCTTGTACTTTATTTTATCATCAAAAGCTGCAACTTTGCACAAAGGCTCTGTCTCTCCCCTAGTTAAGTGCAGACACCATTTGTTTGAAGGAATACAGCACAGGAAGGACATGATACCACACCCCAAGGCCAGGGAGCTGCAGAGTGCATGAGGAAAGTCTGCAGGAGGCATCAAAGCAGCCAGGAGACACTGCAGGCTCTGCTTGTCACCTCCAAGCTCCAAGTGAACACAGCTGACTCCTGGAACCAAGACCTGTGGGACCAGCAGGAGGAGAGACTCCAGATGTGAAGGGGGAAATTGGTCAGGCTTGTGCATGCCTACACCTGAGCTGCTGAGGCACAAAAATAGGGGGTTATGATATCTACCTGCTCTTTTGAGGTACTGGAATGGGGGACCCATTATAGGAGGAGTGGCATGAGGGAGCCTGCAACCTATAGTCTGGGGAAGCAGAAAGGCCACCAGCAGGGCCCACTCCAGCAGGCAGTGATGGGTGAGGGTAGAAGGGCTGGGGTGCCTGGACTGCAAGGGACACTGGCCCCTTTGCAGAACCAACCTGCTCCCCCCAGCTCTGGTGGTTTCCTTTTGTATGCAGGCCCCCAAGTGGTTCCAGGACAGTCCAAATGGGGTGAAGGTACACCCAGAACCAGGGGAAAAACATAGCCAACCAGCTCACCAGACCATGTTGTCCCTGGGACTGTGCCTGGCAAGAGAGCCCACTGGCCCCCAGTACATCCCCCCCACCAGCTCAGGATCCCGAGAGGTGGAACTCTTCTGCTCCCTAAGGTACCCCTCCTGGGCTGGATGCCACTGCTGGAGAAGCAGCATAAACTTTGTGAGGATAGGCAGCCCCTGGGATTGTTCTTGCTAGGTAATATGAGTCCCAGGCATGGCTGAGGGCCGTGGGGCTGGCGTTCCTGAAGGGGGAGACTGGGCCCTTGGGGGTGGGGCCTGAGGGGCTGGAGGTAACATAAGGGAGAGCCAGGAGTCCACAGCCCTCACTTTGGCAATGTCTTCTAACCCCTGGCCCAGCAGCTGCCTCCCATCCCTGCCCCACAGCTCTCTTAGAGTGGGTCCAGGTTCACCCACATGCCCAGGTCTTACATGGAGAAGTCCCTAGTCTTCACTCCTGAGTCTGGAAATTAGTGTGCCAGGTCAAAAGCCCCCTATCCCATGCCTCCTCTCCAAGGTTTTGTGTTTGTTGCATTCAACCCTTCAGCATTTTCCCTGATCCCATCCTCTCCCCTGTCCTAACCACTCCTTCCAGGTAATTTTGCCCCTTTCACAAACCTCTCCCATCCCCTCCATAAGTTTGCTGATTTGTGTCAATAGGAAAAGGGACCAAGCTGAGATACTGGCAATGTTTGATGGATTTTCTTTTATTAAAAATGAGAAAAGTTTGTCAGTTGAAACCTTATAAACTGAGGCATATCTCTCCGTCATGTTGCCTTCCCCCCACATCCCAGTTTATGCCCCTGGTGGGAGTGGGGAAGGGAAACAGTGTCCAGGTAGCATGGGTTGTGGGAAGCACTGCCTAGGATACAGGGCCAATGGAGCCCAGGGCAGGAGATCCATAAGGTTCTAGGGCATGAGCACTCACAGTCCTCTGGCTTATTTATCCAGGAAGGACTCCCAATCCTTAAGGGAGAGGAGATAGTCACCAGGACTTTACAGATCCAAACTGCCTTCTGGCTGTCAATGTAACAATGTCTGCTAGGGGTAGTTAGCTTTATGATGGTGATGGCCACCCACCTCTCTTGAGTGAAGGGTGGCAACATGCTGACGTCCTGGTGTGCAATGTTGCGGGGACAGCTGGACAGCAATGCCCATTAGAGGCCCTGGCATATGTGGAGGATCTGAACCCACTGTTCATTGCCCCATGTGCCGAGGACAATCTGTTCCCACCAACTGGTGTTGGTAGCACAGGCTCAGAACTGGCGCTCAATATTCTGGAGGTGGTGCCAGAGCACCCAAGTGTTCATGGAATTGTTGCAGAAATCTGCTATGGTTCGTTTCTCGGGAGACGAAAAAAAACTCTCAGTCACAGACGCACTCCATTAGCAATACAAAAGGTATATATTTGCAAATAGGGTCAGAGAGAGAGACAAAAGATCAAACACTCTGCCCGCGGGGAACACTTCTCAGCAGGCTTTTATCCCCTCTCTCCTGAGCACGTGTACAGAAGCAGGAACTCTTACAACTCATTTCTGGTTCATACAAACATGTATGTGAATACGTCACATCATACATCGCATGTGTATTATAATTAACTACTTAAGTATGCGGGGCGGATAGGCTTATATGCATTAGCTTATTACGCGTGCTTAGAAAGAACTCGAGGTTATACAAGGTTCAAGCTCAAGGCTAAGATGGCAATTATTTTTATCTAGCCTAAGAAATGTGGGAGCCATGAAAGAAAGTGTGATTTAGTGTAACAAAGAGATAGTAAATTTGCAGAACAAAGAGAGAGTGATACCTTAGTACAAAGAGCCCTTAGTGTCCTCCCCTCCAACCCCCTCCTTCTTACACCAGGGAGACAAGGAGCTGTGTTTTTCTAACAGCACTATTGATAATGCATTTTTAATAATATTTCTAACAGAGTCTTGGGTTACCTCATTCTCATTGGCCACATCAAAGTCAGTGGCCCAGGATGTATGAAGGGAGCAGGGTGTGGTGGGTGGCTCTGCACAGGACCTCTGGCTTCTGGTATGGAGGTATGAAGCCACCTGCCATGGTGATCAGCTGTCCCATCATGTCCAGGTGGGTGCAAGTGATGTCCTGCAGCCTCCAACAAGAGTGACACAGCTCCTGGGTCTCCCTACTTGGATGCCAGGGCAGGATATCGGCTGGCAGTGACAAAGAGCACATACAACTCAGAACAGAAGGCTCTCTCTCTGAGGCTCTTCTGGAAGCCCATGGCTGAATACAAGGGAGAGTCCACAGAGACATGTCAGGTTGTAGAGAGATGTGCTTGAGCATGCTTGGCAGCCCATAGAAGTCTCCAGGCCAAGGAGTGCATGTTGAGAGGCATGCAAGAGTGCCCTCAAGCTGCTGGCTTCAGCCAGTGTGGGCAACCTGCATATGCCCTACCGTGTTCCCCTCCCACCCCCTCCCCAAGGATAAGTATATGTACTGTTCACTGCCAATCTAATGTAGACCACTTTACAGAAAACCTCACAGGGTAGATCAATTCTTCCTCAGGTTTTTGAACATCTGTACTTAGCCTAAGAGATAGTATTTTTTTTGCACTCTCAGTGCTTAAAGAGACTCTTTTAGGTTAAGGAAATTAAATATTAGGGATACTCTCCAACTTTAGACAGTTACATTATGTGGAAAACTCTAAGTACAAGAAATTTGGATAAGTTTCAGAAAAAAAATTCTATCTCAGGTGATACTTCAAGATGTACCCCCTCTCCAGTTGAAGGGATCGGTGCACGAGTGCTGTGGGAGGCATAGGGACACTCTTTCCCCTATAGAGGAGAGCCAGATCACCAATGGGGACTGAGCATGTTGGGTAATATCTTCGGGTTCTTTCTATACTCGCCTGCCACAACTTGGATTTAACAAGAAAAGGAAGGAGAGCAGTGAGTTGTTGAAATCCTTGATCAATGAATAGTACCCAGATGTTACATGCTCAAATTATAAGATTATTTTTCAAAGTAGCAAATACAGTGACAATAGCCTTGCCAATTACTTTATTGGCAAAGGCAGTTGGTTTAAAGGTGAGGAAAACCCCCAGTTGTAACTTTCAAAGATATGTTGTTTAAACTCATCTTAACTGCTAATTCCCTTATTAGCAGAATGCAATCTTCACATCTTTCACTCTTCATCCACAGCTTGTGCCGGGAGCAGTTCTCTGCAGCTCCCACAAGTTTCCTATATTCCTTTTCCTATATTCTAAATAGTTGTTGTCCCAGAGGGGTCAGGGATTCATCTGTGTCTCTATTCCCCTATGTGTCATCCCAGAGACACTGTCTTTTACTTGGCTCTCAGCCAAGCCAGTTTCTGCCACCTCGCTGTCCCTCCAGACTCACCACAGCAGCACGATCCTTTGTAGTAGTGTCTGTCTGGGTCTGACCTGCTGTGTCGTCAGGAAATCCAGAGCTCCTGGCATCCTATCAAGTCACAAGTTAGACTTCTTTGTCTTGTTCATCTCTCTTGAGTGTTGATTAACCCCATGTTCCTCTTCTGGCGCCTGAAGGTGATCAGTGAATGTCCTGCTGCCAGTTTTATCTCCAGTTTTCATGGGCTAGTCATCCCACCTCTTTCCAGGTGTGAAATCCTCTCCACCTGGCAGGGTGCATTCAGAGGTCACTCCTCCCAGAACTAGCCCAAGTAACAGGGCTCCTGCTTGAGTGCCTGTTACAGGGACTTAACCATATACCTTTTAATGAAAAAACAGTGGTGGGAACATAACATATATAAACCAGGGGGTACAAGGGACACTACAATGCCCCAAGAAGATGGGATTCAATAAAGGTTAGGCATTCACATTTTGTAGACATATTAATCCAGTTAACCTAAGACAGATTTAACAAAGTATAAAACACAAACAACACAACAAACAATACTGATTGGCAAAATATAAAATACACAAAACACAAAACACCAAATATCATGAGATATAGTGTGCAGGAACCTGGAAGGGCAGGGGGGAGAGAGGGAAAACACAATGCCCCTCTCCACTCTGTCAGGGACTCTAACCCTGACTTCCCAGGTCCGTTGTCTGACCGCAAGAGACAGGCAACACCAGCAAGGTCTTATCTCAAAGCTCTTTACTGAAGCATGCATACAACAACAAAGAGCAGCCTGTCTCCTCCAAGAACCAGCCCCTCCTTGATAACAAGTAAGCAAGTTTATATAGACAGTTTTGCGTCACAGATTCTACACCTAATTGACTCAACCCCCATGGTTAGTTAGAAACTTCTAGTGCGCATGCCTAGCTATGTTGAGGAGTCCATGACCCCTTGCGGAGGCGATTTATAGTTTACAGACAAGATGCTTGCACAGGCAGGAATTTTCCACTGTGAAAGAAAACAAGATATCAGGTCAGTGTGAGAAACTCTTAATTGTTTCAAACTGGTTTTTGGCTACATGCTTGTTTTGAAATGCTAACTAATAGGGAGGAGGGCTACATCCTTGATTGCTTCAGACTTCAAGGCGACTAGGATTTTGTCATCCCCTAGTCTTATTAGGCTGTGGCCTTGAAGTGCTGAGTCTGCTTTGTAGTTAACTTCTACACTATTACCTATGGTCTTGTTAGTTAATTTCTACAGCTACACAATAAGAGGCTTTGAGCAGTTCTTATGCATAAGTATCTTCCTTATCATCAAACATGCAACTTTCTTTTCAGCACTGTTACTTATGCTAGTGGGTTCAAGGTGCGGTGACCCACTCTTGCTTATCAGCTCACATTCCTGTTGCTATGTTGTATCCAGAGAGCTTGTGATTATCTTTTTTTTCAGCTTCTCAGCAGTATTTTTCTTTGTGGGCTTTTGGGCCTGCTCCCAAATATCCTATCAACTCCAACAAGAATTTCTCCCCAGTCACTTCACTCACCCCTACCTTCGCCCACGTGGCACTTGAACTCAGCTCTCCCACATTGTAGGCAAAAACTCTACCAGACAGCCACCATTGTTGGGACTGCTCTGAGCTGTTAGGCCTTTTGACCTTCCAGAAGCCTCTACTTCAAGTTGAGCTGCCCTGACTCTTGTTGGAGAAGCAGGAAGCAGAGCTGGGAACCTCTTGGATCACCATGCAACTTCTTGCTAGAGCCAGGAACCTCCTTCGGCCAGCTGCAGCCTCTCACTGGGGATCCTGGAGCCCAGCAGGGAGCCTCTCCAGCCAGCCACATGCTGCACTGCTGAGAGTTCTACCACTGCCTGCAGGTCCTGCTCCTTCAGGCTCTTCTGGGGCAACTGCTCCTGCCCTGCTGGCCCAGCTTTTAGAAACTCCTTCCTCATCACCCCTCCTTGGTCTCCCTGAGTCAGCTGTGCTGCCCCTTTTATCCCCCTCCAGGTTACCCAAGGGGCTAATCAGGGGACATGGAGGGTGAGTCTCCAGGCCTGATTGGTGAGGAAAGGGAATCCCAAGCCCTCCAATAATTTTTTACCCTTTCAAAACCTCTGGACCAAATCACTACCAGCTAGCCCATCATAAAATAATCTACACTTTTCAATAGTTACAGAAATCTGCTGATCTTTTGGGATTTGCTTAATAATATTCAAAGTCATGGATCCATTCTGATCCTCAGTGCTGCCTTGGTTTAACTATAGTGCTCATTTCATGCTTGGCTCTATCTCTTCTGCTATACTAAATATCTAGGAGTGGAGCTGAGTATTCAACTCTTGGTATACAACATATTAAATGAATATTTCCTTTTTTCACAGTCTGTGATCCTTACAAATTTTTCACTACTTGAAATTATTCAGTGAATAATGTATGGAATAATGTGCAGGTTATTGATTGGAAAATATTCACTGTAAAATTTCCTTTGTGCAATTAATATTTCAGCTTTGTGACTGGTCAACCAAGTCAGATGGTTTTCCAAGGCTAGAATACTTAAACTTTATATACTGCTACCTCTTCCATCTGAAACAAAATTTGCTTTACTCTTAAATTAATTTTCACTATTAGCCCTGAAATATTTTGTGCATTTTTTTTAACATATAAAACTTAGCATGCACAAGTAGCAATAAAAATCAAATTAGGAGTCTTAAAAGTAAGTAAAAGTGAAATTCTGTTGAAAAATAATAGAATAATGTGTTTCTTGTTTGTACCTATTCTGCCTAACAGTTATACTTTCCAACTTAGATCTCATAGAGTTTTATCTACTTCCCTAACTCTATGAATAGTGAATGGTGAAACATCCATAAGTCTACAGATTCACTGCATGATCTATTATAAAACTACAAAAACAAAGGGATTACCCTTATTAAGCATCTTTTCCTTATCGAGAATTGTGATATACATATTTTCCTTGAATATGACAAACGTAGCATTTGTAAAACTGAATATCTGTGGCAACATTTTGGACTAAAATTTGGACATTTATTTACCATGGAAAGATAGTTAGCCATGGTAGTCTGAAATCAGGCAGAAGGCAAGGCAAGGTGGCACTATAGAGACTAACTTGTTTAGAAAGGCATAAGCTACCATAGCCTACAGTCTATTTTGCCAGATGCTATGAGTGGACTTACAGAGAGCAGGGATGCTACATAGACATGAAGAAAGTAATTTAAATGCAAAGGCTACAGAAAAGGGAAGGAAAGGAGTTGGGGGGTAGGGTGCGCAGCTGAGAGAGGCAAAGGCAGGCTGAAGAGATCAAAAGGGATATACAAAACAGTTAACCCACTGGGGGACATAAGAGTTTTAAAAAGCTAGTCCAGGTAAGAATCCAGAAGCTCTGTTAAGAGATAACAATCCATAATCTCTATTCAGTTGATACTTAACATAATGATTTCTTAACAAACATCATCAGTCTGTGGATTTCTTGTTCTACAATTTCACATTTAAACTAATTTTTAAAGTGTTATTCTTTAAAAACAGTTACTCTGAGGTCAGTGATGTGAAGGAAAATTTGGGAAAAGTTCATGAAAGCGTATACCTTTCTGAATCATTTAGTCTCTAAGGACTCATGTACATGCCATGATTATTGCCCTTTCATACACTGCAACTGCGTGTTTGTTTGCACAGGTGGGATTTCTCAGCACTTTTTTCCCAGTCTTTCTTGTGCATTAAACTAAAACTCCTCAATGTAGTTTAGTTTGGCTTGCTGGGATTTAAAGTGTCACATCCATGGATTCATTGTATGCAAATACAAAGGCACTCAAAGACATGTAATGAGCCTCTTTGTCTACCAGATGGCTCTGCGACTTTCTGAGGTTCCCCCCTTCAAATTGCTTTCACTTTCAAATTGATTCCACTTTTTTTTTCTTGTGTGGTTTTTCTTTTATTTTTTTCTTGTTTGCCAGCTCCCTGCTTCCACGGCTGTGTGGCAGGACACAGGCACAGGCTGGGTGTGGGGCCCCAGGCTAGGGGACAGTGCTGTCCCGCTCTCCTGTGGTGCCAGCTAGGGACCCAGCTTAATTAATTTAAAAACCTAGTTTGTGTAAACACAGATGCAATGATCCACGGGTTAATTCATTTGAAAACCTAGTGCGTGTAAACACAGATGTGAAGCTCCAAGATAAACAAGTTTAAATTTTATAAACCTATTTAATTTAATGAGGATTCAAACCCATAGTGTGTACAAGTGCTCTAAGGTTCTACTCTGCCCTGCCTTCTGCTATTTACTTAGTGACATTCATAAAACATCATGAGGCTTTGCAGGTTTTCTGTAAATCTTTGGTAGGGCACAACCAGAACTTGAGCAGTAGTGAAACAATAATTTAGTGTCAGCTAAATAGCTCTACCAATGACCCAATATACTATTCAAGCATACTCTGAAATATATTGGAGTTCAGGTAAAAGTCTAATTCAAATTCACAACTCAGTGAGAACACTTCTGTGGACTTTGATTGGGCTTAAGGAGAGCAGGGAATAAATATACTGAGGTTTCCTTTTTGATTAATCTAGATAGCTGTATGTATAGAGAAAAATCTACATTTTTGACTGTCATGTCATGACTTCTGAGTTATGCATTTTATTGGCTATTACTGAAATTTCTGAATTATGAAAATAATATATATTCTAGATTTAATACCTAACCTTGAGCAACTAATGGAGCTGTCAGCTAAGTACTGCAAGATGTAAAAGAAAAGCATAAAACACTTGGAAAAAAGATTAAATATCTTTGTTTCTAGAAGACTTCTCAAACATCATTTGTCTTAAGCGGAAACAGATTTAACCATGAAAAATCACAATAAATTATATGAAGCTTACATAAGGATCTGGGTTTAACAATTATATATTTCTTTTCTATAGAGCAATTTGTTATACTACTGACTCACTTTGGAAAATAAGAAATTGTACATTCTGATAAGAAGGAAACACAAATGTGAAGATGAATTTGCTGTATAAACACAGAAACTAAAAGGAAAGCACAGAAAGTTTAATTTCTTATTACTTGTGCACGCACACATATACAACAGTGAAATGAGTTAACCTCTGAGTCGGCTGTCATGCACACCAACTCTATTGAAAATAATGGAGTTACTGCCTGACATATTGAGATAGAGTACAATGTGATATATCACATAAAATGCTAGACTTTAGCCTTTACAATAGTCTATTAAAAATATTTAAAAGTCTATTAAAACTGTTTCTAAACATTACATATGCAAAAAAAAATTAAACAGGATATGGCCACAATTATTCTGCCTTGAGAACTAATGAAAGACAGCTATGTGGCATTGTTGTAATGCCCTCCGAAACTTGATGCATGTTTTACTATAATGAAAGCTTCTATGGGAAAAAAATCTTTTGACTTGAATAACTTAACAGGAAGATTTTTTTCCCCAACAAATAACAGTTGGAGTACTGTCTCCCCTTATCATGATGGCCTACTTCTTTTTAAGCTGCTTCAGTCCTCTTGTCGCTCTCCTCTTTTTAAGTTAATCTGTTTGTTAATTGTAAAGTACCCTGATCCTTTGTTGGGAAGGATAGCATATAAACTAAATAAATGAATACATTGATTTTTTTCCCCCATCAGTAATTGCCAAAGCTTAAAACCAATCACTTTCTTTGCCTATAATGATACTTTGCTAACAGAAAACTGACTATGTAAGCGTGATGATGCAATTTTAGTGCGGCAGTGACTACTAAACCTCTAGTCCAATGAGTGACTAATTTTAGACTCAGATAATAAGCTGTTTTTGAAAAAAATAGATCTTTACCAATTTAGATATGACCGGTATGAACAAAAGATTTCCAGAAGCTTCAGAATGTGCCTGTTAGTATAAATGGAACACCTTACCTTCTGACAAACCTAACTTTTGAGTGCTAATTACCTATTACAGAGTTTAGAGTCTGTCTTCATTTGTAACATGAGATCCGAACATTTCATAGTTGTTCTGGAAGCTTTAAATGTTTGGATTTGATTATCAAATACTTGCATAACAAGAAAGGAATGAAGTGTACAGTCATACCTCGGCCTACTTTATACAAGACAAAGAATGCTGTACTGTTTCTGCGGCACCCCCTGGCAGCACCTCCACAAAACACACCTCCACTGATTCATTACACGAGATCCCTCCTGAGCATGTGCGCATGGATTGGAGGTGGGAAGGTTCTAGAATAGCTAAACTTTCTACCTCAATGACGTCAGTGACCCACTTCCATGTGGGGAGCCTGCGCAGTAGGTTGTGTGGTGCAGCAGAGTGCCGTGTGCTACACCGGAGTGACGAGAGCGCAATGGTAGGGTGCTGTGTGCACGTGAGTATGGCTGGTGAGAAGAATGTGATTTTGGTGAGTATTTACGGAACCCTGAGGCACAATTTGGCACGCAAATGAAATATGGATACTTGAGGGTATTTGAGGTTTGAATGGTGTGTGAGTTTACTTGGTTGGTGATCATACCTGCGTGTCCGAGGCATATGAGCAGTGACTGTGACAGTGAGAGAGAGAGGGGTGACTTATTGGATCAGATCATAATTGGATACTTACCTGTAAAAGCGTTATTAGATCAGGGCTGGGATCATCCATTGGATTGGTAATTATCACCCTCTCCTCCCTCTCGGTCTGAGACCCCCTGAGGGAAAAGCCTGAGGGCCTGACTATCACCACAGTTCAGGGAGCCTATGTAGGCCCCAGTGCTGCCCTTTGCTGCTCCCTGGCAGGTCTGGTTATGGGGCATTGCAGTTAAACAGTGAATATAGTTAACGCTTGGTGTTATGTACATTTCCTACTGTGAATCTTGTTTTTATTGTGATTGTGAGTTTATAAAATACTTTTGAACTTTATTGGAGCCCTGGTGTATTTGTAGAGTATATGAGGGCAGGCTGTAGCTCTGTGTATATCCCTGACCCCAAAATCCACCCCTAACAGAGATAACACACGAAAGGCCCTGGCTGTCTGAGAAAGCCTAACAACCCTCCACCCCTTAGATTTATCACAGGTGGTCAGTGTCCAGGACACCCAGAGGTCTCTGCTTTTCACACCTACTCTATACAACTTGCACATGGTAATCCCTAGAATGAGGCAGATAACCTGCCCCCACAATTTCCTCTCCCCCATGCCATTGCTGAGTGATTGGAGCTGCACTTGCCTCAGCCCTGAATTTTTTATGTACAGAGTGAGAGGGCAGTTATGTGTGTTTCTCAAGTGTTCCTAGGAGCATCATGGAAGAGGTATAAATTTGACATTAGAAACCCAATCCAGGAAACATTTAATCATGTATCAGTTTAAGCATGTGAGTAGTTCCGTTGAAGTCAATCGACCAATGCTGAACGCACTGTAATATAACAGGATCAAGACTTAAAAGGGTTTTTCTTTTCTTTTCTTGCATTTCCATTCTCCTGATTAATGGGGGATTTCATCTGTATTGTACCAGAGTTGTCAGCTGAAAAATTTCAGGACAAAGTAAAGACTAGTTTAATGTTATTAAAAATATAGACTCATTGAATAAAACTGAACTAATTGTTTAAGTTAAAAAATATGTAAAGCACAGCAATAGATTAGGTTTTAGCAAAAAAAAAAATGGAGTACTGTTTTGTTAAAATGGGATGCAAATAGGAACTAGATGGTTCAGGAGATTAGTGCAGGTCACCAATTCCAATTTAGCTCAGGTTTTGAGAGACCAAGATAAATTATAATCTGAAACCTGCTTTACTACTGTCTGCAAAATATATTACCAGAGTTCTTTTAGTTCAGTTACCTGTGGACAGACACTTACATCACAACTGACATGACTATAGCATCTACTGACACTCAACACAGAAGTCAAGGATTTGATGGACACCAACTGCTGTAACCTTTTAGAGGTGTGTCATAAGGCCTACCCCCTGTTACTTTTAGAGAGAATGAGGGCAGCATTAGGTAGCTGCCAGGCACTGCTACTACTGAGCTGCCAAGAGAGTCAACAGAAGGGGTTAGGAGTCATAGCTGCAAGGCAGTTAACAAGCTGCAACCCATAGACATGGTTCAAGCAGGAGGAGGATAGAGTACTGAAGCACAGACAATTATCTAAGTAATCTAAGTGGTTATGGCACAGCCACAGAGCTATTGAGAACTGTTTGAGCCCAGTTAAGAAAACTAGAGAACATGTGAGTAAAAGGGGGTGTAGCCCAAGGCACTTGGGCTGTACAGGGTAGTCAGACTCAGGACACAGAAGAGAGAAAGGAGCTCCCTGCAAATGCTACAGAGGAGTCCTTGCAGCCCTGAAGAAGGAGTCCCCAGGCGTGAGGCATGTGAGTAACCCAGAGGGGACTGTGGCTGCAGGGCTGGTGCCCACCAACAAGCAAGAAACCCAGAAGGGTAGAAACTGGGACCAGGTAGAAGTGGGGAGAGCCTCAGCCAGAGGAAAATCCCAGGGTATAGTTGAAAGTGGGAGGGAAAGAGTCTTAAGGAAAAGTAAACCTTAGGCTAGACAGACTATATAGACTTCCGTTTTATTCCTCCAGGCCCCTACTGGCCTGAAGTGTGACTGTCCAAACTTGAGCTAGCACTAGCACCCTTCAACATTTGTGCATCTCACAGTGTAAGGTATAATAGGAAAGTATAGGAGATAGATGTCTAAGTTAATTTGTTAGGAGCTTATTTTATCTGCTGTGGCTCATAGTAAGAGGGCAACTTAATACACATTTCTCAATAGGTTGCAGCAGCAAAAGGGGTGAAGAAAGAATGTATTGTACAAGCAAACACCTTTAGAAACGACCAACTCAAACCCCACATGGATTCCTGGATTCATTTGAGTAAGTGAAACCAGCATCGGTGGAGAAATTAAGCATGCTAATATGATGCATAATGTAAAACCATACCAAACATTTACTGTGTTTAACATCTGTACTGTTAAAGTTAAAGAGAGAACAGTTTGTTATACAACAACAACAGTTAGAAGTCAGTAAGATAAAGTCCCCATATGGACAATTGAGGGTTGAACATCTAGGGTTCAGCTAACTGAGAATGTACTGCAGTTTACAGGACTGAACTCTGGCAAACTAAAAGATATTGTAAAACAGCATGAGAGGATATAAGTAGCCCTTTCCACAGAAAAGACAGAAAATGGGAAAGGAGTGAAGTAAGTTGAGAGTCAGCAACATCTGTTGCCTTGCAGCCAACCTCAAGGCTAGTGCTCACAGTGGGAGTCTTTGATTTTGGAGGGAATAGCAGAGATGTCTCTGTTGCATCACAAAGAAGGGTAACTCTTGTCATCAAAGCTAAGTGGACTCTTAAAGACAGGGCTTCCCTTGCATGTGGATTTCACTTGAATGCCTCCTTACATAGAACTAAGAAGAGGCCTTAAACAGAATTAAGAAAATGCTGGATGCTGGAAGTGGAAGAGGAACTATGGAAAAAATCCTGGTCCTGCCCTGTTCATTTTCCCTTTTAGCATCTATTCCCAACCACTGAATGACACTATCCTTATAGTGGACAATATAGATCTATGGCAGGAACAGGCAATGTCTAGCCTACTGGCTGGATTGGGTCTATAGTGGACTCCATTTCCTAGCAGCTCTTGCTCCATGGAAAACAGCCCTAGCAGCACTGGCAGGGCATGCAAGTGGGCAGGGAGCTGCTTTGGGGCCCTGGATCTTGCAGCAGTGACAGTGTGGTCCAGAGCTGCAGTCTGCTGCCTGCATGCCCCTGCCCAAGGGTGTGCAGATAGCGGATTGCAGCTCTGCCCCAGCTCCAGACCACACTGTCACTGCTGCAAGATCCCAGCCCCAAAGCAGCTCTCCACCCTCAGTGCTTCTGGGGCCATTTTCCATGTAAACTCTGGCTCCATGCTGTCATGTTGCTACCACTACTGGGGTCTCCATGGAAACTGGCCCCAATAACATGAGCAGGGGCTGCTGGGAAATGGAATTCGGCTGCCAGCCGGACCTACCATTTTGCCCACCCCTGATCTATGGTCTGACCCAGTAACTGGGAGTTCTTATGTCAAAATGTTATGCACGGTTTAAAGTAGTTAGTTCCCAAGGGTTTCTAAAAGGCTGGGGGCGTGGTGCATGTCCCAATGAGCTAGTGCTCCCAGATTGGCCTTCTCCATAGTCATGCCCGAATCTACACTGGAATTACATTTTACCTGGAAACAAAAAGAAGAAAAAGAGAGAAATTCTACATAAAAGGGATATGGAACATTCACCATTGATATTATTCCAGCTTGTGCCAACCAGTTGAATGCTATTTGGTAATGCCAAATAATTGGCCAGGAGAGGAATTAGATCCAGTACAGGATTCATTTGAAGATGCATGCATTCATTCTTGAAAGAACAGAATTGAATTCATGCTGTTCTTTTAAAGTGTGGCCATTGGCAGATACGGGGGATGCTCAGGAATGGGGTATACATGGAAATTGCCCGGCTAGGAAATTGCCACCATTCATACACATGCCCTCAACTAAAAGAGGGAAGGCCTGTCTTCCAAGGACTGTGACTATTTCACAGTAAACAGATTCAATTCTGCCTCATCTTGCTTTATTTTATCTAGTCCCAAAACTTCAAAAGTTTCACCAATCCCTAATAGGAATTGTTATGCAAACATGTTTCGTGACATTTAAATAACTATATCCTATAATGCAAATGTAGTTTTCACTAAACTTTGAAAATAGTTAGCAGTTGTTGCTGTTACTAACTATATATTTCTACATTGTTCATTACAGTGCCATACTGAGATACCTGAAGTAGCTCTAAATGAGCTAGCTCAGGTATCTGAACCAGTATAGATACATTAGCATGGCATTATGCCCAGGATAGTTAACCCAACAGCTATGTTGCTTCAGTACCTAAAGTAGTTAGAGTGTTTCTACAAAGCAATGTATTGCACAGTGTAGAAATAGCTTTATGATAATCATAGAATGGCAAGTTTTGCATTTGTCATTGTTATCATACAGATTCCAAAACTATCCTGTCCATAGCCTTCATATTTTGGTGCTTAATTCCCTTTGAAAATCATTTACCTTTTACAGTCTGGGCCTTCATATAAGGAAAGATGTCGCTAGTGTCAAATCAAAACAACATGATGTTCCCAAGACTATCTGTGTAAAGTGTGTTAAGCACTTTTTTCCTCTTTCTTGGAATAATTCAGGGACTGTTGTCTGTCATAGGAATTTTTAGCCCTAGAGGAAAAACACTGAAAAGAATTTGTTTCAACTTTGTGTGTTTAGTAAGACTGGCTACCTTGAAAAAGCAGATAAAACACTAGGTTTCCATCTAAATAAAAAAAAGTGTTTAGATATGTTTGGCAACTGCAGAAATTAAAGTAAAATTTAACCAATGAAATGTAATATCTTGTGGCATTCACTGGAATTGCCAATTAAGCTGAAATCAAACATTAATTTAGTCACCAGGATAAACATTTGAAAATGTCAGAATGAATATGTTTTCTTGCTTTATGAATTGTTACTACTGTTTCTCACACGTGTCTATACAGTACAGTAACATTTTCAGTTCTGTTATGATCATAGGAAATAAAGCTGTATTCAGCGGGAAGAAAATGTGATTTTTATAGGCCATGAGAGAGAGAAAAAAAAAATTAAGCCTGCTGAAGCTAGAAGTAGACATAGGCTAGCTTGACGTTTAAACTAGTTATGTTCCTAACTCCATATACCATATTTTCTTCTATTTTATGTGCCTCCAAATAAGAGATTCACCTTGTTTTGAGAAGGCTGAATGAACCAAAAATTATCTTTCCAGGCATAGCTGCACAGACTGCACAGAGTCTATCTACAGCTCATTTGCCCTCCCCTTTTTACGCAGCCAAAAGCTACTTCCAACTCAAGACTGGCTGTGAAAAGGTTAAAAATGTAACTGCTGCTGAAGATTTGGACCTCTTATCATGTGGCCAGCAGAGAGAAGTGGGGCAAGGGAACTAGGGGGGAAGCAGCAGCCAAATTACAGACTTCCCATGCTTCTATTCCATGCAGAAAATCAACTTCCCTACTTAAGACATGTACTTCACTTTTGGAAGGCTAATTTTTGGGAAAAGGGTGGGTGTGCATGATATCCAAGTAAATAGGATACAACAGGGGTTTCCAACCTTTTTTAACAAGTGTACCCCTTCTGTCTCAAATTTTCAGCTAAGGTACCCCTTTATATTTTTTCTTGTTTTTAATGTGCCACCTGTGACCCTGCAGCAGGAGTACATGGGCCCTTCATGGCACAAGGGGAACCAGCCCCAACTTCAGCCGCAGCCATTGCCTGCTGGAGTAATAATACTGCTGCACCCCTGGCTTCTCCCAGGCATGGCTAACTGCACATATCAAACAGGCCTGAATCGTGCCCTGTGTTATGTCTGTCAGGGGCATAGGCGGTGGAAAGCCAGGGCTAATGGGGCTTAGCCCCTGCCAAATGCAGGCAGCCCAGACACAGGCTCTGAGTGGCTACAGCAGGGCAAGCTGGAGGGACACACACAGACAGAGAGAAGAGCCACAGCCTGCAGTCAGCTGGGAACTCAGCCTGGCCTTGCCCTGTGTGGAGCAGCACCCAGTAACTAAATGTGTTGATGGGAAGAGGTGTGGGGGGGGGGGGGCAGATAAAGGCCCCTGGGGGTAGTGACTAGGGCCCCAGGGCAGGTCATGGGATACTTGGAGCCTGGGCAGCTCATTCAGGGGTGCGGGGGGAAGGGGAGTACTCTCGCTGCCATGTGCACCCCCAGGGCGGGCACAGGGGCACGTGCCCCCTGGATCTGTATGCAGGGTAGAGGCAGCTGCTACCGAGGGCTGTGCTCTGTACCTCACTGCTTGTGGCCTGGGAGCAGCGTGATGCCACATGCCTCCTGGGTGCTGGCTGCACCACCTGCCCAGAGGTGGCAGGCACATGGCATCATGTGGCTGCTGGGACACCAGCAGTAGGAGCCATCTCCACCCTGTACACATATCTGAGGGCATATATCCCCTGTGCTTGCCCCAGGGCTGCATGTGGAGTCAGGAGCCCCCTCCTCACACCCCTGGATGAGGTGCCTGGGCTCCAAGTGTCCCATGACCCATCCTGGCCCCAGGGCACCATTCACCGTAGCCCCTACCCCACTCCCTGCCTCACTACAGGGACTTCAATTTGCCCCCCTTGCCCTTCCCCATTACAGATCTTTCTGCTGGGGGGGAGTGTGCATGCATGCATACTCAGCCCCCACAAATCATATTTTCTTCCTTTGCCTATATAGGGTCAGGGGCTGTGTGGCCACCGACCTGCCTACCACAGCACTCCCAGGAGCAGGGCCTGGAGAGGGTGAAGGCAGCAGCACCGCCTGTCCGCGGGCCACACAGGTGCTGGCCAGAGACCAGGGGCTCACATGTGGCAGGCACCACCACCCCGCACCACTGTTGCTCCCCTTGGCTGCGCACTATGCCGCTTTCCCATAGCCAGCCACATGTGAAGCGGTTGACGGGTCTTGTGCCTGGCCACTTACGTGCCACCAGAGGCAGTCACAGAATGCACTCCCCCGCTCCACCTTTTAGACCCTCTCGGCTCCATGGGATGGGGGTGGCTATGGTGTCTCCTTGCAATTAGCTATTGGCTGAGGGTGGCTGCCGGGCAGCCAATCAGGAGAGTGAGCTGGGGTGGGGGTCACGGAGGCTACATGGGACCAACAGGCCTGGCACAACCCTCCCCCTGCCCCAGGTAAGAGGAGAAGTGTGGGAACACACTGGGGGAGATGTTGCTGCCATGCCCCGGGGCACGCTCAGTCCCCACCCACCCACTCACGCACCTCCATATCCCACTGGCATGAAGTGGCCTATGTACCCCCTACAACCTTTTTAAGTACCCCCTGGTTGACAACCACTGTGATATAAGCATTTTAAAAAGTGAACCATTTTCAGTGGTTCTGAGGATTTGTATGTTTCTCTTGGTGCTGCTGGTGCTACACACATCTGAAAATCTCACCTATGTATAAGCACTTAAATATAGGTTTTAAGCCCTACATTTAAGCAGTCAAGTTCAGGAAGGTTGTCTGTAATGCCTCTGAGAGTACTTTTACATATGCCTGGTTGGGTGGGGGCAGCACTTCAATTAGAACAGCTCTTAGAGCCATTTGAATTAAAGCACCACAGCATCTCATGTATCAGTGTCCCTGCACTTCAAAATGGCAGCAGGAGCACTTTAAAGCTAGTCAAACAAATTTTAAGTGCTCCTGCTGCCATTTTGAAGCGTGGGGGTGCTGATGCACAAGACACGGGAGGCTGCTGGACGCTCCAGCAGACTTGATTAATCTAGTCTGCTCCAACATGCTGTAATTACAGAGCATCACTCTTAATTACAGTGCATCCACACTTGTATACAGGCACTAGCAGTAATTACTTATTTAGTGTGAATTGTACTCACTTTATCTAAAAGTAGGACAGTGCCAAGGCTACACTATTGTTGCAGAGATAGTCATAGAAATGACAGGTAATAAGAAGCCTAAGCATGGGACAAAACCTGTTGTGTAGGTATGGTTCCCTTTAGCATGGCAAAGACAACTAGTTCCCTAGAGAGCCTACAATTTAAAGATAAGATGAGATGGACTGACAGATAGGAAGCACAGGCAAACAATGAAACTATACTATACTGCTTTCATGGTAGCCAGTCTCATTCTCCCAGTGGTACCTGTCCCATGGCTGCCCCCTTTAAGGTCACATCCCTCTATATGTGCTGTTCAGATAGAATTCCCAATAAGCAGATGGTCGACATAAGGTCTAAGGATCACTTATATCCTACTCTAACCCTTGTTCACCTCATAATGAACAGGCTGTTTGAAGAATTCTACTCTGGAAGCACAACCATCCAAAATACAGCTGCCACCTCAGCGTGCACTCTGAACGGGAGGGACTTTGCAAGTCTCTCCATTCCTATTGGCCAACATAAACTGGAAAATCCTCTACTCATTAATATGAAATAATAATAGCTAGTAGCTGCTAACTGCATTTTCTTTTGTTTTTTCTTACATTATACTCTTAAATATCAGCTTCTTATATTCATTATAGAACTATTTACATATTCTGTCTATATAGAATTCTGTATTTATAATAGGGCCATAATTTGATTAAGAATTGATTAATATGTTAGACTAAAATAAAAAAAAAATGTGGCTATTATGATCATGCAGAATGCCATCACTGGCTTTGATTTCAGCGAGAGCCAAAGACACAAGTATCCTGAAGGACTACTCTTTATTTTTCCAAGCAGTTACATACGTGATGAGTTTTTGTGAGGTAAAACAAAGTTACATGACCACAGCATGAAACTTCTTTTATATAAACCAGTTTGAAATGTTATAAGCATTTGATTTATTAAATATCAAGTGTTAATAGACACATTGGTTAACTAGCCAAAATAATTACTGTTAATTAAAATCCTTGTATACTGGGAGGTAAGAAAGGACACATTATCAAATGTGTAGGCAGAGGGCATTCTCATTAGTTGCCTCTGAGGCAATAGTCAAAGATTTTATTATTCTGTAACTGACCTTAATGAAGACAAAATAGCAACTAATTTAACAACCCTAATTTATAATACAGTAGCTTACCATGGCAGAAGTTTATAACTCATGAGAAAATCAGAGCTGGGCATTTAATCCAAAATGATTAGCTTATGAAATACAGGATCCTAGTTATAGCTATATGGACTCCTCTACCTGGTTACCCAATTAAGCAGTGGTGTAACAAGGGGAGTGAGGGGAGTTGGGGGCCGGGGGGGGGGGCAACCAAGGCACCAGTCCCAAGCACCAAGTTGGGGAGGAAGTGGTCACAGAATGAGCAGCTCTGTCACCTCCCTGGTGCTGCTGGCCCAGGTGCTGCCTCCATGCACTGCTGCTTCCCTGAGCACAGAACTGTTCTGCTTACTTTTCTGCAATTAGGGGCCAGTTTTTATAGACAGCCACAGGGTCCTACAGTGGGGGGAGGGACAGAATGCTGAGCTATCCTGCACACTCGCAGCCAGGATTGCAGCCAGCCCAGCTGCAGGCAGGTACGTTTCTTTTAATCTGTTTTATTTATTTCCATGGGCTTGTGGGGAGGGCAGATTGAGACCACCACAATGCAGGAGAGAGTGGGGTAGGAGAAGGGCAAATCATTCACCCCGTGCCTGGCCTGCTCCCTCCTGCACTGTGGGGATTGTCCCATGATGCAGCCTGGCCCCCATTCACTGTGACTGGGGCCTTGACCCAGCCAAGTCATGGGGCAATCAAACCCCAGCGACTCCTCCAGAGGCACAGCATTGGGCATTGGGGGCTGGGCATATGGGCCCCCAATCTTTGCAGGGGTGAGGGCAGGCCACAGCCATGAGCTGAACCTCTCCACCACCACTTTGAAAGCGGTCAGTGCCGCCACGTGACTCGCTGCCCAGCCCACCCAGTGGCAGGACACATATGGCAGGGCCCTCCACTTTTGAAGCAGCACCCATGCAAAAATCAGGGGGCTACATGTCCTCCCCACCCCCCGCCCTTGGCTGCCCAGCACCATGCCTCTGGAGGATCCACCAGGCTCTTCCTGGGGGCAGGGGGTAGGGCAGGTACATGATTCCTGGGGGCTCCATCCCCTCCGGCCCAGTGGTATAGCTGAGGCTAGCCCCACTCCAGGCCCTGGCTTTCGGCCCCCCAGCTGATGTGCGGCCAGAATGAGAAGGCAGCTAGGACTGGGACTAGGGCTGGGGCTGGTGGAGCTGGGGCAAGTGCTGGGGCTGGGAGGTGGCCAAGGCTGGTGTGGCCAGCACTGATGCAGCCAGAAGACAGCCGGGGCCAGGACTGGTGTGGCTGGTACTGGGAGGCAGCTGGGGTTGGTGCAGCATCCGGGGCTGGCGTGGTCAGGGCCAGGAGATGGCCAGGGCAGGGCTGAGAGGTGGTCAGGACAGTGCGGTGCCAGGCAATTCTGCTTCCCCTGCTTGGCCCTTTTCCCTCCCCCCCTCAGACTTTCCCATGGGACGGAGGTATGCATGCATGTGCACACACATGCTCAGCCCTTACAAATTTTGTTTTCTTCCTCTACCTATGCCCCTGCATCTGCCCATTCACTGTCCCCCCACTGCTACCTCCACCTTCATCAGGGCAGGGGGCCCCAAAAGTATTTCTTTCAGGGGCCCCCAAAAACTGGTGGGCCAGCCCTGAGTGCAGGGGAGGAGCAGGTCCCAGCCAGCCCTGAATTTTACAAAGTAGTATCCATGCATTCTGGAGCTGGCTGGGACCTATCCCAGACCAGGATAGGTCCTGGCCAGGCCTGGGCTGTGCAGAGCAGTCTCCATGCAGCCCAGAGCTGGCTGGGACCGGCCCCAGACTAGGACAGGTCCTGGGCTGTGTGGGGAAGTCCCGCTGGGCACAGAGTTTGTCCCCATTTGCATCGGGTGGGAGAGCTCTGCAGCAGCAACTGTCTCCTGGCCTGTGTACATCAGGACCCCTCCTGATACATACAGGGCCAGAAGACAGCTTACTGCACAGTATTTTTACTGCACAGTAAACCTACTGTGAATTAATAGCATGGGTAGATGTACCCACTGATCACCACCACCAGTGTCTTTTGCAGTAAGATTCAAACCTCCAGTGCAGTGGGGGAAGCAGGAAGGGGTGGGGGAGAGGGGCAGGGGGAGTCTGCAACCAACAAAGAAATGTTTGTCGATCCCAATCCCCTCACAGTATGGGAGTTGTTCAAGGCATAAGAATCACATCATCATGTTCCTTCCATGGATCAGGTGAACATTAGCTCCACACCTAATAGTAAAGTAATACAAATTGGAGATACTCCTCAACAGAAAAGTCCTAAATTTGCTACACTGGATGGTACTTAGCACATGTTTTACTGCTTGAATGCTGACTTAAGTGCAGTTAACACACCCTAAGTGTAATGTGCAAGGAAGCCCTCAGCTGATCAGAAGTTTATCACCAAAATATTCCACCTCTTCCCATGGGAAAGTATGAGTTCACAAAAACTAAAATCATGTGAAGATTACCATTTTCACAAGTTTTTCATTAAAAAAACCCCAAACACCTCAGTTTTCAGAAATTTCTGAAATTGATTAAACATCTCATTTTTGGAATTTTAAAAATTGAAAATTCATTTTCTTGGACAAAAATGACTTTTCAGTTTGAAATGTAAGCCTATTAAGCAAATAACTACACCTGGTTGGAATTAATAAATAAACATTTTAAAGTTATCAAAATGAAATATTTTGAATTAACCCAATATGATTTCTTCTCTCTCTCTCTCCCCTCCCCCCTTCATTTGTTGATTCTGAATCCTCAAATCTTTCGGGGATGGGAAAAGTGCTTCTCACCAAGACTTAATCAGAATGCACTGTAAGGAGCAAATTTTGAGAACTCCTGGTGATTTTTAGTAGTATGCATAGTAAGTTGGAAAATGGGAATCTTATGGCAAGAAAGAAAAGGAAAAGGAGAGAGGCCTGGGAAAAATACTATATGCTTTTCTTATTCCACTTTGTTTTAAATAAATCTTTAACCATGTGGTGTATTCTGTAGCAAGGGAATAATGGAATACATACAGATAAGATTTTCAAAAATTGTTCCATAAACTTATGATTCTAAAAGGCCATGTTTAGGGATCTAAGTAAAACCTGTAAAGAGATTAACTCTTACCCTACATTAAATTGTTAGCATTATGCTTTGACTAATAATTGATATATTGACACAGTTTGCCTCCTTCAGTTCAAAATCAATAACCAAGGATCCAGTTTTACTAGAAAGGAGTTTTGGTATAAACTTTCTGAATATCTATTCTGTCTTCACATTTATTCCTAGTTTTCTTCCTTTCAATTATTTTTTCATCACCTCTGACCTTGCAGAAGAGTATCAGCCTGTAATGTCATTCTATATCAAGGGTTAAGAAATGCTTTTCTAAGGAACCTTATGATAATAGGGTTTTGAAGGTGCTAAATGACTTATAGAATTGGTCCTTAATTGGTTAACCACGTCAAAATTCAGCAGTTTTTAAAAGAACTTTCACACACACAGTTTAAGACGCCCTGGGAAGAATTCTATTTTCCATTGGGTCCTGTTACACGTTCAAATTCAAATGGGATGGAAACAATCTATAGAATTGTTACACATTTTCAGCACTAACTTTATAGCTACTCGGCTCTTTTCATAGCTGGACAATCATTTCTATTGAGTGATAATTACTTTGTATCAGTGGCTGGTCTAAATTTATTGCATAATTAACCAGTTAATTGTATAACATGTATCATATAGCAGGGCCTAAATGACACACAGAGCAATGCCTCCTAGAAATCTACCAAATCTAGTGAAGGCATCTGGCTGGTTTGGGCATTCTCTTTATACTGTGGACATGTAAGTGTATGCATACAGACTGAGCACATGAAGTACACGGCTACATATGCATGTACCCAACTGCAAGTTTAGGAAAATTGGGAGGAAAAAAGCCTTCCCATGCATTGGTCTCAATAGCAGAGTGGTCAGGGCACTTGCACAATAAACCAGAGACCAAAGTTGTAGCCCTCTTCCACTTTGCCTAGATACTGGAGTTCAAACCTGTACTTTTTCAACTTCCCAGCACAGCGTTCTAACTGATACACCACAGGTTAGCATTTTCCACGACCTTCTCTGGAACTCCTTTTGAATCTGAACCATTGTCCTTTATGTTTAATAGCCATTGGATGGAGAGCTGTGCAGTGGGGAAGCTTCTGCCCTATTGAGAAGTAAAGGCCAGAGCTAGAATCCAGGGCCTTCTCCCTGGCCCAACATACATTATTCTCTTGACTGCCCAGGGGACCAGCTCCAAAAGGAATGCCAGAGAAGAATAATTCCTAACCTATGACATAATGGTTAGAGCACAGAGCTCAGTCAGACACTTCAGACCCACTCTGAGCAAGCAGGGTGGGAGCTAGAACCAGGTCTTCAGTTTCCTGGACAAGTGTCCCAACCACTCAGCTATTAGGGCTAAAACATGGGTGGGCTTTCATTTTTCCTCTAACTCCTGTTAGTCATGGCTGTCTGGCCAGCTATTTTTCATGATTTATTTGCTGGTGCGTGTCCAGAATAAGTGCACATAAGCAACCATATACCTTTCTATGCCACATGCTCTGATACTGATGTATCAACAGTGCCAGAATAATAGAAGCACTGCCTGCATGTAAGTGCCAAAACACCACCTATGTGAGTAGAAAGCTGCCATTTAGACAGACAACGGAAACAACATATTACTGTATGTCCACACATCAATATACCCATATCTATTATACACCTACCTAAGCATATGTCTACATTCTTGGACTTGGCTTTCTGTATTTGGAAATTTAGGTCATATATATATATCAAACAAAGTAGGTGTCACACAGATCTACCAAATCTAGGTCAGACAGAAGAAGCATTATAACTGTATCAGCATGCAATTCTGTCTATGCTAATATACCTGGCTGTTCTACTGGACTAATTAGCTTAGATGGAAGTCTATGCAATGTAGCTATACCTTGTTCAGAGCTAGCCCATGTGTTCCTACGTGGTATGGAACTGTGCTGTATAGATCTGACATTAAATCCAGTTGGCACTGAAATAGAAGTGAGCTAATTTTTCAAGATGTTGAGTATCTATAGCTCACAGACACTTAATTAGGAGATAAGGATAATCTAGACCCTTAAGATCTTGGTCATTTTAGTTCCCAGGGCCAGAACTAAGAAATGGCATCTATAATATGCTGAAAAATGACTTCAGGCACTGTGACAGGACCTGTGCTCATTGGTGCTCTCTAGTGGACAAGTGACTCCAGGTCAGTCCAACCCCTCGTGGTGTCCTTCCCTATTGTTTCCTGCCATGCCTTGATTTTTTTGGGGGGGTGGGTTGTTTTGTTTTTTAAAGAGGGGGGGAAGGCTAGGAGGCTGCCCTGAGGGCCCAGAGTGGGTCCAGTCCACTGCAAATTTGCCCTCAGCCAATCTGTTGCAGCTTTTCCAGATGTTAGTGCCTTAGGACACCAGGCATATTAAGGGAGGTGTTCATGTCCTCCATCTGGACCCATAGCCATACCCACATCTCACAGATGGTATACGACATCAGAAGGGCCACCCATCCCCACCATGACACTTGACCCTCTTGGGCCTTAAGAACTGTTGGGGCTTCAGCCTTCTTAGCTTGGCCCCTTTCCTGTGACTGTACCCTCCTCAATCTAGGTCCACTGTATCACATTTCAGGCTCTGGGCCCTCTGCCCCCTTGGCCTCAGGTTGCCTATGTTGCCCCTTTCTGGCTCAGGCTTTAGCCCTCTCAGCCTCAGGCCACCTGTTACCCATATTGAGCTCAGGCTCTGGCCCTCTTGACCTTAGCCTACCTGTCTTGCACCCCTGCCTGTGGCAGGGCTTAAACTTAGCGTGCCCCTTGGGTATCCCTGTGGCCTCCTTTCCACCCCTAACAGCCATATCACATTGGCCAGTATAAAACTGCAGCAAGCCACTATGTCAAACAAAACCTCCTCCCCTCTAGGCATAAAATTGTCTTGCTAGCTCTCCTTTCCTTGAGCTTTCACTGTGTCCTGGCACCTGCCAAGGTATATCCTGCAGCCCCTCTCTCCCAGGAGCTCTGTTCCCTATAACGTACCAGGCCTGCCTTTTTTCAGGTCTGGGTTTATATGCCCTGGAGTCTTGCCCTCCTGAGTCAGGTGTTCCCTAGTCCTAGTCCTGCACAGGTGTTTCAGCTTACATCTAATGGTCAGCGTGCTCCTCCCTGTTGCCACTTAGCCCAGCTGCTTGCAGCCTTTGTCTCATGGCTGCCTGGGAACCTGCCCTATTCTTCCAGTTTCTTGTTGTGCGGGTAATCTTGTTTCAGTTGCCTGCTTACCTACACAGTTAGACTACCCTGCTGTGCCTTCCCCTTTTTAGTAACAGAGGCTTTTTGTTCCATGTTATGAGCACCAAAGTCCAAAATTCAATAGAAAAATAGCTGCCCCCTTAGCAGCTTCCAACCCAAAAGGTATCTTAACTCACTAATCTGTAGTTCCCTTTCTAAACATGCAAAGCGTGAGCTGCTAGGTGCCTGGCTTCTGCCTAAGACTGATGAGGATCTAGAAGCCAGGAGGAGTGATGCATATATTCCCTAGGGGGTCTGGTTCCTGATAAAGTATGCTCATGATGTGCATCCAGATCAGCCCCTTCACAAAAGGTAGGTATGGCCACCCTGTTTTTATTTTAAAAATGGTTTCAAAAGACTGTCTTTGCAGAAAGTAATGTAGAAAATAGCAGGTCTTAGAGAGATCTTTCCCAGTATATTACATCTTCCAAGCAAGGAATTTTCTTTCTCTGTACCCTGCCATACCAGTGCTGGCTTGTTGGGCTGAATTTTTTTTCTAAGTAGGAAATATTCTTTATTTTTTGTTTTATTTGTCTTCCTCTCATGAAGGCCATCTTCTTTTACCAAATGAAACATTTTGCTGGAAAGCATCTGTCACTAATTGCATAGTTTATACCATAGTGGCAAAGCACTTTGTTGTTCTATCAAGACAAGAAGTGCTGTCCCACCCACTCCTCCTCTGGACTCATAAACCCCAAAAATAAAGCAGTGAGGACATTTCAGGAGGTGCCTCAACCCACATTTCACAAGAATATTGGAAGCACAGGTCCTGAAGCATGGTGCTAGGTAGAGGGCACCCAAGACCTAACTCTTTAATTTCTAGGATTAATGGGTAGACCAGAAACAAATGGCCAGGATTTATTTCTTCAGAGGCATGACTAATCTATCTGCTGCCTCAACATAGGCATGTCCCATATCCACTGTAAAGGGGGTACTACTGATGATGCTACTACTTCAAGCAGCAATGTTGTCCTATTGCTCCCAGTTCCAAATCCACCATCAGAGGAATATGTTAGCAAGCCAGACAGATCACTGTGGGAACCCACAGTGTAAAGCAGCTCATAAACAGCACTCTTCTATGGCCCTACTTGAGAGTGGAGAAGAGAAAAGAGGTTTCTTTTTCTCAAAGTTGTTATGGAAGTTCTGCAGCAAAGAAGCCAGGAGGGGCAACCAGTAATTTACAGTAGCCATTTCAAGTACAGTGTTGTTAGTGATGTGAAGAATTAAGAGGGAGATGTGGGGAATTAAGAGAAAGATATTTTATGTATATTTAGTTGGTTCAGCTCCACATGAGACTGCATCTATAGAGCCATCACAGGTGTGGACTACAGTCCAGAGATCATCAGCTAACCCTTAAACTATTCTTGGCTTCTTCAAATCTGGAAAGAATATGATTATTAGTAACAGTTCACTGCCTCCACCTTTTGAGTATGAAGAGAACAAGGGTGAACTGGGCAGTGCTTCAGCACTGTATTTAAGTCAAAAGACATCAACAGCTACAATCCCCAATTCTCTTTTTTACCAAAGATAAACAAAGAGGTTCCTGAATTAGAAATCACTCCCAACTCCTGACATTAAAAGCAGCACTCCTGCCTGAGCCATCACCCCGAAGTGTTGGGATATCAAATGCAATGCAAGCATAATGCAAACATGCCACAAAAAGTAGAATGAAAAACAAACAGGAAGTGAGTCTGTTAAAAGGCTAGACTTGACACCACCACCTCCATGGCCTTGTCCTGTCAGACATACAGGACTGTTTCAGCAATGGTGCAGAATTTAAGGGGGCCTCCCTCCACTAATAGTGACAAGGAACAGTTACATACACCTTGGGTATATCTCATGAGAGGATTTACTGTGGCTAGGCTCTCCCAAGATATGGAGCAGACTCCAGGGATGGCATCTCAGAAACTGCAGCAAGATTGAGGCCTTATCTTCAAAACTGAGGATGTAAAAATGAACATTTGTTATATTTCTCACCTTCCAGACTTGGTGTCTTCAGCTCAAGCACTTAAAATCACAGGAACTCATGACTGCCCAGTGGCAAACATGAGGTAACAGAATAGGAGAAACAAGGAAGTGTAGCTAGGGGAGCTGGTTAACTCATCCAACAGATATGCCAAGACCATGAAAGTCCAGAGGGACAGACTATAGTATCACCAGAGCCACTATTTGGAGACCCTGAATCAAGGCATGAGACAGGTGAAAGGTGGCAGTAAAATTGACGTGGAAATCTGTGACTGTCACAAGGGAGTGTTTCACAATTTAAAAGGACATTGTTGACATAGCAAAGATAATATTGACTTGATTTGTGGGAACATCCTGTTCAAGCAGAAAAGGCAACTTTTTATACTAGGCATAATGAAATGCTAGGTATCAACCTGGAGTCCATGACCTGGCCACACTGCTCATCCCTATCCTGGGGTAGATTAAGACTGAGTGCACTGGCATGGTTGCACTCTCCTTGTGGACAATGCCTTGGAAGCAGCAGCTGGAGACCTGTTTTTTAATCTTCAAAGCAGGATCCCCTGCTTTCAGCTTCCTCTCCCTTCCCCTCCATGTTTAGCAGTACTCTGCTCCCCTGCCTACCACTGACTGTTCCTGACTGATCTGGGGGTAGAGGGAGCTTCAAATCCACCACTGCTCAGCTCTAGCCAGCCCACAGGGAAGCCAGGCTCAGCCAAAGACAGGGGCAAGAGTAGGTGGGTTCCCCCTCCCTACCTGTCCCCCACCCCCTGCAGCCCTGAGTATTACCTGCCAACCCAAGAGCAGACTTAGGGAAAGGGAACCTGCCTGCTGCCACTGCTGTCCCTGGCCAAACCGAGCTCTCTGTGCAGTCTTTCCCCCAACCCTAGCTGGAATGGGGCAGGAGTGGCCAGAATAGTTATGCCAGCGGGCATGTCTCTCCTGCACACAGAAGCATAAATACACAGTGTGGTAGGAGAGGGGAGGTGCCACTAAACATGGAGGGGAATGGAAAGAGGGCCAAGGTATAGGGGAAGATATTTCTCTCCTACTTTTAAGTCCATGAAATCCCCAAAGGAGGCTGTTGATCACATGGCTTTGGTGTCAATTGCTGTTCCCACATCCCCTTTTCAAAATCCTGGATCTGCTATGCTCCATCGCTTCCTTCTCAAATGTTTCTATGTAGAGGTGCACTCATTGAAGATGCTGCAGCCACAGGGGAACCCTTACTTCAGGGGTCAAAAGGAGTAACAGTGAGCTTATCTACATGAAAAGCTTTACTGAGCAGTAGACCAATTTACTGTACAGTAAGTGTCACTGTCTACATGTCCAGATGCTTACTGCACAGCAAATTGGTCTCTTTGGTGCTTAATTTCCTACCTGCCAATGCAGGTAGCAAACTAACTGCAGAGTAGTTACTGCGCAGTAATGTATGTGTGGACAGCATATCAGGAGCAAATTTTTTCCCAGTCAGTGTGACGCTGTAGTCAACAGAGCTAATAGCATACTGGGATGCATTAGCCAATGCATCACAAGCAGGGCTAAGGAAGTGATAATTTCTCTATACTTGGCATTGGTGAGATCCCAGATGGAGCACTGTGTCCAGTTTTGGGTGCCTCACTTCAAAAAAGATGTGGAGAATCTTGAAAGGGTCCAGAGAAGGATCCCAAGAATGATTATGTGCCTGGCGGACAAATCATTTGAGGAAAGACAAAGGGATATGGGACTTTTCAGCCTGGGGAATAGAAGACGGAGGGGGGCCTTGGAAGCCATCTGTAAGTATGTAAGGGGTGAATATCCAGAGCTGGGAGAAAAACTATTCACTAGAGCACCGCAGGAGAGGACAAGGAGCAACAGTCAGAAACTGTTAGAGGATGGTTTCAGGCTGGATATAAGGAATAACTTCTGTATAGTATTGGGGATCAGAATCTAGAATACACTTCCCAAGGTGGTGGTGCAGTCCCCAACCTTGGAAGTCTTCAAGAGGCTACTGGACAAATACCTTGCTGGGATCATTTGATCTCAGCAGTATTCCTGCCCAGAATAGGGGGGTTGAACTCAATCTTTCAAGGTCCCTTCCAACTCTTAATTTCTATGATTCCCCATGCTGCTACCTTGCAGCAGAAGAGGGTGGGGAGGACTCTGGGAGATCCCAGAGTCAAAAACCTTAAAGCAGGGCAGCACACATGGCAGCAGCATGCACCACTCAGCTTCAGGAGTACTGTGGCACCCAGGATCCCAGGTAGGTGGATCAGGGAAATGTGGGTCCCTTACTGAATGAGGGAGGCAACCTTGTGGCAGAGGATGCAGAAGAAGCTGAAGTGCTCAATGGCTTTTTTGCCTCAGTCTTCACAGACAAGGTCAGCTCCCAGACTGCTGCACCAGGCAGCACAGTTTTGGGAGGAGGTGAGCAGACCTCACTGGTGAAAGAACAGGTTAGGGACTACTTAGAAAAGCTGGATGTGTAAAAGTCCACGGGGCTGGATGGGTTGTGCCCAAGGGTGCTGAGGGAGTTGACGGATATGGTTGCAAAGCTGTCATTTTTGAAAACTCATGGTGATCAGGAGAGGTCCTGGATGACTGGAAAAGAGCAAACATAGTCCTCATATTTAAGCAAGGGAAAAAGGAGAATCCAGGGAGCTACACACCAGTCAGCCTCACCTCAATCCCTGGAAAAATCATGGAACAGATCCTCAATTAATCCATTTGTAAGCACTTGAAGGAGAAAAGGGTGATCAGGAACAGTCAGCATGGATTCACCGATGGCAAGTCATGCCTGACCAACCTGATTGCCTTCTATGACTGACTGGCTCTGTGGATGTAGGGAAACCGGTGGATGTAGTGTAACTTCATTTGAGCAAGGCTTTTGCTATGGTCTCCTACAGCATTCTCACAGGCGAGCTAAGGAAGCACAGGCTGGATGAATGGGCTGTAAGGTGGGTAGAAAACTGGCTAGAGCATTGGGCTCAGAGAGTAGTAATCAATGGCTCGATATCTAGTTGGCAGCCAGTATCCAGTGGAGTCCCCCAGGGGTTGGTTCCAGGGCTGATTTTGTTCAATGCTTCATCAGTGCCTTGGAAGATGACAAAGAGTGAACTCTCAGCAAGTTTGCAGATGGCACCAAGCTGGGAGGAGTAGTAGATACACTCTTGGGTGGGGCTAGGATTCAAAGTGACATAGATAAATTGGAGGATTGGGCCAAAAGGAATCTTATGAGGTTCAATAAGGACAAGTGCAACATCCTGCACACAGGATGGAACAATCCCATGCACCAGTCCAGGCTGGGGGCTGAGTGGCTGGGCAGCAGCTCTGCAGAAAAGGACCTGGGGGTTACAGTGGACAGTAAGCTGAATATGAGCCAGCAGTGTGCCCTAGTTGCCAAGAAGGCTAATGGCATACTGGGCTACATAAGCAGGTGTGTTGCCAGTTGGTCAAGGGAAGTAATTATTGCCCTCTATTCAGCACTGGTGAGCCCATTTCTGGAGTACTATGTTCAGTTTTGGGCACCCTAATACAAAAAGGAGGTGGCCAAATTGGAGAGAGTCCAGCGGAGAATAACAGAAATGGTGAGGGAGCTGGGGTACATGACCTATGAGGGAAGACTGGAGGAACTGGCATCATTTAGTCTAGAGAAGCAGAGACTGAGAGGAGACTTATTAGAAGTCTTCAGCTATGTGAAGTGGGGTTTGAAGAGAATGCAGCTAGACTGTTTTCAGTGGTGGAAGATGACAGAACAAGGAGCAATGGTCTCAAGTTGCAGCAAGGGAAGATTAGGTTAGATATTAGGAAGAATTTTCTTACTAGAGGGGTAGTAAAGCACTGGAACAGGTTACCCAGAGAGGTGGTGGAAACTCTATCATTGGGGGTTTCAAAACCCATCTAGACAAAGCTTTGGCTGGGATGATCTAGTTGGGGCTGGTCCTGCTTTCAGCAGGGGATTGGACTAGATGACCTTCTGGAGGTCCCTTCCAACCCTAACTTTCTGATTCTAAGATTTATATCAGAAAGGCCAAATGGTTCCATATTGTCTGCCAGCATGACAAAAAAAAATTGTAATGGGGAAATTACCATTTTACACAGGTAACAACTGTTAAATGAGGCATATATAAGAATACATTCAAATCATCATAAAGTACATTCTTTGCTCATGCAGACCAGTAGACCCAGATTCACAAAAGATCATATAGAAAATTTGCAAAGGTAGTATACTAAAAAGGCTCACTAGCTGTGTTTCCCACAGAGCAGTTGGGATGTGAGCCATTGCTTTGCTTGTGCCCTTAAAACCTATGGCCATATTCCCACAGCTTGCTTACAGTAGATAGCCAAGATCTCACAGACCAGGCAGCCCTCTTGTTATCATTGTCAGGCAGTTGTGATCCTGGTGACTCACATACAAGAATTTTCCACAGCTCCACTTTGGCTTCCTCAGTGAGTCAGAGAAATTCTGCCAGTACCACTCCCTGCAAAAAGATAGCAGTGTAAGCATTTACCCTTTCTTGCAATCCACTCTGGAACACCCTAGCTCTCTTTTGCCTCCATGATTCATGAAGCATTTCACAAGTAACCTTGGATGGTAGGAGGGAGCTGTTCAAGAACCAATTTACAAGCTCCATGATAACAGTTGAATGCATCTTTGGGTGACTCAAGTCCAGGTGGCAGGTGCTCAGTGACAGCTGGAGGTGATTGTGCATTACTTTCCTGGGGTTCTGAGTGCCTGCTGCATTTTGCATAAAATCTGCAAGAGCAAAAAGGTCTGAGCAAGTGTTATACAATGGAAGCCAAGAGACTCATCTAGTGATTTGAACAGACAATTACTCTTCCCCTGAGGCTATAGCTTGCAAGTCCACAGTTCTTTCCTTTCCCATCTCATGGATAAGGGCATCCTGGTGGCTTGCAGGTGCCCATGTGGCTTGCAGGTGCAATCAAGCCAAATCCCATTCTCACAGAATAGGATCTAGGATTGATTTTTATGGTCTGCACCTGGACATGCAAAGTTGCAAGTACCAAGCTAATGCTGAGGTTGGATTAAGTGGTCACAGACAATGGAGCATCTGGTGGCTCTTGGCAGAAGCCTTTAGAGATCTCTTCTATGGAGATCAGTACCTCTGTTTCTCTAAATGGGATCATAGGATACTATTCTCTCTTCACCACATCTGGTTTCCCCATCATCCATGTGAAGTGTTCTCAAATCATGGAGTGGTACCTGGAACAGTGAAGAGTCCCCTTCTCCCACTCATTCTCACTTCAGTTGCCTCCATTCTTGTAGAGTTCTTTGTTTTGGGTTTTTTTTATTTAATGAGTTAAAGAGTATATTTTCATTCAGATCAATATTCTCTTTATATCTCTCTCTCTTCCATGCAATGATGAAGGAAAATTAAAAGTCAAAATAACCACCAGTCTACTTCCTGTTTCAAGTTGGGAATGGTCAAAATGTGTCAATATTTTGAAATGAATTATCTTTTGTCTTTTCTGATTCACTGAAAAAAAATTAAAATTCTGGATTCAGCCCAACCCCTAATTTTTTTTTCCATATTTGTTGCTATTGGCAATTAACCAAAAATCTGTTGTGCCGGGTTTACTGAAAACTGCCTCTGAATGTGGCCCATACTCCTTTTATGTTTTATTCCCTGAAGGAAGAAGGCATATGTTATTGGAAAATAATATCACTGCTTTCATTTCATATTAGAATGCAGCATAGAATCTAACTTCTTTTTAAGGAACATTCTTTTGTTTGCCTTTTTTCTCTAGCACTGGATGTGTAGTAGTTGTACTCAACAATACATTGTCAAGATTTTTTTTCTCTCCCTTGCTGGATATAGAATGAAAATTAAATGTATACTCACTAATAAATTAATTTAAAAATCTCCTCTGGATGAGCTTAGTTATGATGAACCCCTTCCAGTATTTTTTCCTTTTTAAGACTCAGAAAACCTTTCCATGTTTCCTTTTCTATTCAACTAACACCTTTAAAAAAATCTCTAGTAGCAGTTTCATCCAGCTTTCATGTCAGCTGCAGGTATGTACAGAATCTGCTTGCTTCATAAACCAAGACTGAACAATTACACAGGAGTCTATAATCCAATATAAAAATATGTCTGCTTTGGATGAAAATCAGTGCAATATGGAACATGTTTGAAAGAGCAGACTGTATTTTTGTTTTCAATTCTGGAGTTAAGATAGGAAAATCCTACATGACTTTTAAGGACTGTCTTATATTCGTGCACTAAAAATGGCACTGAGTCTGAAGCTGTATACATGCCATACCTTTTCCTTCCAGTTCTGACATTCCTGAGTTTGTTCACTTTGTTTCAAGAGACCCAAAGAAATAGTTTTCAATAGAGTCTAAATCTCTGACAAACTACCTCGACCTGTAAAATCTTTCTAGAGAATCTCAGCTTCATTTAGACAAGTTATAATAAGGTTGCCCTCTGAAGGGCATCTGCTGAATAATGAACTTCTAACAACTGTAGTATAGCTGAAAGGAACTTTGTGCTTTGTTTCCTACCACAATCAATTCCCTTTCCTTCTTTGTAGATGTATACCATAGTGTTTGACGATTACTGTAAGCTAAAGGATGATACTTGAGATGCAGGACTGCAAACAGCTGTTAATACATTAACACTAAAAGGGAGTGACTCCATCCCAAAAGCTTATTTGTGTAATTACCAGTGACATCCAAATTTTGCAGTTAACCTTCTGCAGTTATCCCTCCAAATGAAAAGTTGTATCCAAATTCTATGGAAATCTAGAGCTAATCTTTCTGTCTGAGACCTGGCTTTTAATTCAGAGTATAGCTGTGTATCTGGGATGAGGGGAGGATGATGGTTCATTAACATTTTAAGACAGAAATACACATGAAGAAGGCTAGGAAAAATCCTGTTGTTTAATGCACAGTGTATGGAAAAGTGACATCTACTAATTGACAGCCTGCTGGACCTGATGCCCTTGGTGTATTGACTGACTCATGTGCCCACCCTGAAGCTGACCATGAACACTGGCCTCGTCACTTAAGCTTCCTTGTAAATGTCACTATGAGCTAAATCCCTCCTCAGGCTTTCCTCAGCCACTCACACCCCAGACTGCACTTCAAGAAGAATGAATGTGTGCAGTCTGCAAAGTGGAGATCGGGGAGCAGCTGGTCTTTAATGGCACTTACAAGGGAACTGAGGCCAGAAATCAGATTTTGTTTTCAGCTCCAGGTTAGATATGCCAGTCAGTCAGTGCACCCAGTATTAAAATACATGTCAAGGCAGAAGCTTGTCCTCAAGGAAAGGAGTCACTACTCAAGATATATAGTTGTCATTTCTCCAATTTGACATTAGTTTGGGACTTTCCACAGCCAGAATCAGTCTTTCAGTTTCTTCCCTAGTACCACAGACCTGTGTGTTACCTCCCATAGCATCAATTTTTATTTCACCATCTTTCCCAATGCCCACAGTGCTGTGGGAAGTTCTGCCACACAGCACACCCTGTCACCATGTCTGGATAACCCATTAAAATAAATTCAGAAATGTATGGCCACAAGCCAAACAGGGTGAAATAGTAAAAATACATGGAGGCCTGTGGTGGGAGCATAGGGGTGGAAGGTCTCCCAAGGATAGTATAAGCCGAACAGGGTGAATGCCCAAACTGGGAACCGTTTCGTCTCTCACAGAGGCAAATTCTACTAATTCCTTTCCATCAACTCATGGCTGGAAAGAGTCTCAGCAAGAATCAGGCCTCTCTTGGGAATGGCAGTCAGAGCAGCAGCCATGCCACCATGCCAGCTACATGTAATTTGTAAGTGTGAAGCTGAATGTCAGACACCACCCCTACACTCATAGGCCAAAAAATATTCAGTTCCTTCCTCAAAATTATTCTTTTTTGTATAACAGCTTATGTTTCTCATATATTTCAGTAGATGCTTCATCTGCTTTTCTACCTGACTTCTAATTCCTGCCAGCATATATATAACTATAAATCTACTAAATAATAGGTAAAAGGAAAAGCCTTCCTTCCTCTGTCATATAGTTAACACAGGGTGTGTCTATACATGTTTTTCTTTTACATACACCTAAACTTAATGCACATTTGCCTAATTCGCATTCAGGTGATTTAGGCTTGTATCTACACATGCACCTGCTAAGGCACTTTAACGCAGTGTGCGGACAGACTTGGGACTAAAGTTAGTTCTAAGTCAGTCAACATACACAGCATTAATGTGCCTTAGCACATCTACAAGTGTGTTAAGGTGCTTGAGCTATTTGTGCCTAAATTTGATAACTGCTTTTGCAGGTATTAAATTTAGATGCACGTAGCCTAAAATCACCATTGTTAAGGCACATAGATGTAGACCTGCACCCTTAATGCACCTTAAAAATGGCTAGTGTGTCTAAATTGGCATGTGTAGACACAGCCGATGTGTACAAAACCAGTCACACATTGTCTCTCCAGGTTAACCAGAGTTGCTTATGCAAGTTTTATCCTTCCCACAATCCCACTAGAGTTGTTGCTGTCCTGTGTAATACGGCATTTGAGATACACCAAGCTTTTCACATTGCTATATGGCTACTGCTTACTTTACATGCCTCTTCTTTTCTCCTTAGAAAGAAGAGCATCTTTGTCTTGTTCACACTGATATACAGCCTAAGTTGTTCTACAAGCCCTTATTTTCCTGGTCTAGCAAATCAATGTCATGACTGAATTTCAGGTTGTTTATCACTTGCTCTAAACCTTTACCTTGAGGCCATCGGCTATTTTGTCTTTGTCCAGTGCTGGGAGATTCCAGGTTGTTCTGTCCATTGCTGATCATCATCTTGGATCAGTTGCCTAGGTGCCCGTAAATCAGGACGTCCAAACTCACCACTTCATAATTTTTTTTCATCAGGACTGGCAGCTTCTGGTCCGGAAGCCTGTTATTCAATACTTAGTCAAATGCCTTTTTATTCTGCCATTGGCCAATGCCTGATACCTGTCCCAAGCTTGGATAAAGAAAGAGGAAAGCAGTGGAGAGGACTTTTCCACTGTCATAGGTAATTGTGAGGGAAAGAAAGAGCCAGCAGGCTCCTTGGCTCCCAGGCTAAGCGGAAGGCCAGTGGCCCCAGGTCTGCAGCCCAAGGAGCCAGGCAGAAATCCCCCTTACCCAGGTGTGTGGGGAAGGGAGGGGTTGGGATTTCCTTCGCCGGCATAAAAGAGAGGCCGGAGCTGACAAGCGAGAGCGATGCGGAACCGGAAGGAGGACGTGGAGCTGGTGGAGCATGCCAGCGTGCGCTGCAAAGGACGCTGCGAGCAACACTGAGTGCCGGTAGGAGCCTCTGGAAAAGGGCAGGGTTTTTGAACCCAGTCTGCTGGCCCCTGTGGGGCACAGGACTGTTTATTTACCAACCGGGAGCGGATGGAGCCCAGCTGGAGCTTGGTACCGTAAGGACCTGTGGAAGAAATCATACTTCGTGTTGTGGTTGAATCAGAACTGACAAAGCCAGCTTTTCTTTATTTAAAGCTATACTGTGATCACAGGGAGAATTCCATACAGCAAGGGGAATCACCCACTTGTCTGTTTCAAAGGATTTCTCAGACTCTCTAAGTTTACAAGCATATTTATACTAAAGACAGAGAAAGAGATAAAAAATACACCTTGGAGAAAGAAAACAATAGTAAATTACACAGAAACATAGAAAGTTTACTTAAACAGCTATCTATGCATAGGGCTATCCCAAGGCATGCAGGAATGCACAGGGCAAGATATCAAGATAACCCAAGGAATGCAGGAATGCGGATTTCTTATCTCAGAACATTTGAATTAAGCAGTATCAGCACGTCTGGTCTTTGTCTGTTTTTCTAGTCAGGTAAGCCAATTACTTCTACATTCCCTAATTTTTTTTTTCTACAAGTTAGATATTTATAGCCATTAGCCTTTCAACTTCTAGTTTTTCTTTCTCTTTACTTTCTGCTATTTCAACATACAAATTATATACCTCATTTCTGGTTGATGGTCTATTCTTCATTGGCTTAGCAACATGGCTTATGCAACATTGTATTATCATAAACACTAGGTATACTCCAATAAAAACAACAAACAATATCAACAAACTATGAATGACAGTAGAGCCTAAGGAACTAAAAATAGAGCTAAACCAAGAATTCAAATTCCAGTTATCTGACTCATGCATTTAGCTGCTTCTTTTTGAATATGTTTACTTAAATCCTGGATTTCTTTTGAATTATTGGGAATATAAGTACAGCATTCTTTACCTATTAAAGCACAGACTCCTCCTTTGCTGGCTAGTATATAATCTAATGCAAGTCGGTTTTGCAATGTCATTTGCCTTATTTCCTTCATTTCTGTATTTATTTTATCAAAACTATCAGCAGTAGCATTAGCAATCTTTTCCAGAGATGCTGCAACTTTCTTTATCTTGGACATAGCTAAGCCTGCGCCATAGCTGGGGAATATTATACCCCAAAATCTTTGATTTTCTGTAATTTCACGAACATTGCAAATTCTCCCTTTAGGTAAACGAGATCTCATAGTAAAAGCAGGATACGCTGCAGAGACATAGCACGTTCCTCTCCAACCAGAGGGAAGATTCTTATAGGCTTTATCTCCACACACAAAATAGTGACCAGCTAATGCAGTATATCCACCTGTATTACAGCGTGGGGACATCATCCATTGTGAATAATAGCCTGACAATTGACCTGCAGGGGAGTAGTTAGATATCCAGGAATTATTAGAAAACCAAGCACCATTTATTTTAAATTCTACCTCACACTTACTGACTCCTACTGCAACACGAGATCCATTACAGGTCCAACAGAACTTTCTAGGGGTGGCATAAGCTAATTGTACAGATTCAGACTGGTTGCAAGTTACATTCTGCCAGGTTTCGTTCCCATGAAAATTTGAACAGTAAGGGGCTAACATCTGAGTTGCATTCAAGGGTACCGGTATTATGGGTATTCTTCCAGTAGAATAGATAGGGACATGACTACATATCCAACAATGAGAGACATTTAAATCTATTCCAATTTGATTAACTAAAGACAAGAACACATTTTCATGAAGTGATCTTCTTTGTCGGTGCAGAAGTGTAGTTTGGTTTACAGAGTTTCTTAAACTGATGAGTCAAGTTCATATAAGATGGCCCAAAAAGAAATACTGAGAACTATCCAAATCATGACTAAGCAACTCCACCTCGGGAACCAGGAACTAGGTAGAGGCCTTTTTCCTGTCCCGAAGGGCATAGTAGTGTCGTTGGGGCACATCCTCTTCGTTCTGTAGTGGCAAATCCTCTTCACCAGTAGGCGCTTGGCTCACCACTGGTCTTGAGCTCTCCTGCTGGCAGGCACTAGGTTCACTACCAGTCTGTGGAGGCTGATTACAAGATTGATATGGAGGAGACTCTAGGTCTAATGGGGCTGATGTTTTCTTACTGTGTGAAACATGGATCCATGTCTGGAGTCCTTGACACTTTATTGCAGTGTTGGTGGTCAGGAGTACCTGGAATGGGCCTTTCCAGCGAGGTTCCAGCAATGACTTTCATTGATGGACTTTTACATGGACCCAATCTCCAGGCAGGATAGAATGGCATGGCTCACCTGGTTCTTTGGGGAGAGCTGCCTGTACCTGTGAATGAAAAGCCTTAACACACTTCATTAGTGCTTTACAATAGTCTAGAATGGTATCATCAAGTGAATGTATATCGCAAAAGTGGGAAGCAACAGGTGGTGAGGCAGGGAGCCTCATGGGTCTTCCCATTAGAATTTCATGTGGGCTAAGCCCAGTCTTTCAGTTGGCAGTAGATCTCATACTCATAAGGGCTATGAGAAGTGCATCTGGCCATTTTAGGTGAGTCTCAGCACAAATTTTGGCCAGTTTATTTTTCAGAATGCCATTTTGGCATTCTGCTTGAGCCAAGGCCTGCGAATGGTTTGAGCAATGAAAGTTCTGTTGGATCTGCAGGACTTTGCAGACTTCTTTCATTATCTGTCCAGTAAAATGAGTTCCTCTATAAGAGTTTAGGGATAAAGGAATACCAAACCTTGGAATAAAGTCTCTGAGCAACTTTTTGCTTACAATTATGGTGTCAGCTTTTGCACATGGGTAAGCTTCTACCCATCCAGAAAACATACATACAATAACAAGAACATATTCATAAGAACAACATTTCTGCATTTGAATAAAATTTAATTGTAAATTTACAAACAGTCCCCAAGGTGGGGGATGTGCTGCCTTCTTTGTTTTTACAGGCTTTAAGGAGGTAGATGCCAAGAGCAAATCATCAATATATTGCACAAGCACAGAATTTTCTTAAAATATTATGTCATCTAGATCTTTTTTCAGATTTTGAGAAAAAAAGAGAAGGGGATTCAGTATAGCCCTGGGGCAATCGTGTCTAGGTATAATGAAGTCCTTGATAGATAAATGCAAAGAGAAACTGGCTATCAGGGTGTATAGGGATAGAGAAAAATGCAGAACACAAGTTGACAAGCATTAGAAAGATAGTAGCTGGATTTGGTACAACAGGAAAAGTTGGTAAAACTGCAGAATTTACTGCATGGAGGTCTTGTACAAAGCGATAGCTATTCTTTCCAGGTTTTTACAGGAAGAATAGGTGTATTACAAGGCCTCTTAGTTTGGGACAATGATACCTTGCTTTAAAAGGGCAGTTATAACAGGGCTTATCCCTTCTTTGGCTTCTGGACGTAAAGAGTATTGAGCAACTTTGGGTAAAGGCTTAGCTGAGTTTAATCTAATTTTTACAGGTTGGGCAGTATGGATTTGTCCTACTTCATTAGCATGCTGGGACCAGAGAAATGGAGGGACAGCTTTTATGATTTCTTCTTGCAACACAGAAAGATCAGGGAACTCAGGTTCAGGAGGTGAGCTAGCTAAAGCAGCAAGTACTGCTATCTCGTTATCACAAGGGACATCTAAATAAACACCATTAGGAGAACAATAGATAGTACAGCTGAGTTTACAAAGCAAATCTCTGCCTAACAAATTAACAGGAGAACAAGGACTAAGGAGAAAGGCATGTTGATCAGAAACAGGACCAAGAGAAACATGTAATGGTTGGGAAACAGGATGAGGAACTATTTGATTTGAAATTCCCACAGCCTTTACAACAGCAGAGGAGAGAGGAGTTGTGGAAAATTCTTCAGCTCGAAGAGTAGAGCAGCTTGCACTGGTGTCTACTAAACATTTTATAGAGATGCCGTTTATCACGCAGGAAACAAAGGGATCATCTTGATTAAGTGGGAGAAGCAGGGCTGTGATGATGTTACTATTTCTGTGGCTGGCCTAACAGGAGGCTCCCTGATTTGGGACAGAGAATTGAGTGAGAGGAGGTGGTGGAGGGTTAAACATCATCCCTGGCTGGCCAGGCCAGTGAGGACACTGAGCCTTCCAGTGTCCTGGTTGGCCACAGTAATGACAACTGTCATTATTTTGGGACTGAAATCTTCCTTGTCCCATCCCACAACCACGTCCCCTGCCTCTGAACTGTCCTTGATGGAAACTTCGGCTTCTGCCCCTGTCTAAAGTCTGTAATTGCAATGACATTAGCTTAGTTTCCGTGGATTCCTTTTTCTTTTCCTGGCAGGTTGTACAATGATTTGCAATGGTGACTAGTTCTGCAAGTGGCTTAGTCTGCCAACCTACAGCAATTGTGCACAACTGTTCCTGGACTTTAGAAAGAAGTTCATAGACAAAAGCAGAAGCAACTGCTTCTGGGGCAGTTTCAGCTGCATTTTCAATACCAGAATGTCTTTCAAATACTAGTTTCAAGCAGTCCATGTAGTCTGCTGGGGATTCTCCTTTATTTTGTTTACAGTTATGTATTTTTGGCCTAGTCAGTTTTCCTGGGGCAAATTTTAAGCACAGCCTCAAGGAGGTGTCTTCGGGCATCTGCTAAGTGATCTCCAATTCCAGGGTCTTGAGTAGGCCAAGTAGCCTGTGCGATGAGGCGGTTGTGGACCTCAGAGGGCAGAACATTTCTCATTAATTGGTTTAAATCTGCCCATGTTGGATCATAACAATGGATTACAGTTTCCAATTCATCTTTAAATTTCTGGGGCTCCTCTCTGATGTTGGGAAATTGTTTAACAAAGTTTAGGAGATCTCCTGGGGTCCAGGGGACAGGGACTGTGATTGTAGTTTCCCCATTTGGACCTTGCCCTGAAAGTTGGCATAAAGGCATAAGCTGAGCCTTCTTAGATTTTAAAGAAGGGGCTGGACCATACTGGGTACCAGACCTTAAACAAGAGAAGGGAGTTGAGATTTCAGGAGACAGACGCCAGTCTTCGATGGGCCTGGACATGCCCCG